>NC_136063.1:846736590-847936590 GCF_964261635.1 Lissotriton helveticus | reverse complement strand
CGCTTTTTATGTACTAGTAACTATGCTGGTAATTTTGCTACTGATAATATGTGTACTTGTATTCTCCACCCTGCTTCTCCCCCTCCCCGCCTCCCTGCCTCACCGTAACTCCCTCCGCGGCCCGCGGCTGCTTATAAGTGTTGCTAACTCTTATTCATTTACAGCATGTTAACATACTATCACCATTCACTTTTTATGTACTAGTAACTATGCTGGTAATTTTGCTACTGATAATATGTGTACTTTTATTATCTAAGGTACTACGCCTGAGAAGACGGCATTAGTAAATAAACATTTCAAATACACATGTGTTCTTCTTAACTCCATGTTCTGGTTTCTAAGAAATATATAACGACCGACTGTTCATGAGTTCCACGTATCCTGAGGTACTATAAGTTCATATTCTGGATTGTCTAAACATTGAGAGTTTGTTATATCCAATGTGACACTGTACCTAGCTTGCTAAATAGTTTTTGATTACTAACGTGAGTTTTGGGACACCCTAATTCGCCGAGGTTCCAATCCTCTGTCCACAGTTCTGTGTGAGAACAGAAACCCTGCGACAGGGGCACCCCCGACCCTTGCTGGACCTTCATCACACTTGCGATACAACTCCAGCAATGCGCCACCTTTACGGCACAGATACATCACGCATCTGTGCTGTTTTTGCCCCATGATGCGCCGCATTGTAAATGCAGCACACCATAGGTGACGGAACAGCGGCACAGAATGACTAACACATCCCTGGTGATGCGCCAGTCATCATAAATCTATCCCTATGCTTCTTATCTTGTTAGAGATGAAGCGCCATATGTATCATCAAAGTTATTTGCATTTCCTAAATAGCGAACTTTAAGGAATAAATAGCGATTCTTTACCATTCCTAGTTTGCGATGAGCTATTTGCTAATTAGCCGAATGTAGCCCAATGAAGCCCAATGTAGCCCAATGTAGCCCAAAGATGGCCGCCAGACACACAAAAAAACAAATGTAGCCCAAATATCAGCCAGATGTAGCCCAACTATAGCCCAGTGACAGAATGACCAATCAGCTTCGCAAACCTCCGTTACGCGAAGCGGAGCGCTGTTACAGATATATATCTTTTTTTGAACGTTAATTTCTCAAAATCCACTGGAGCACATATATTGAGACCTAGCAAAGGCACATCGGGCTACCAGTCCCTAATATTTTGCCAAGTTTCGTGCAAATCCATTCAGCCGTTCAATTATTATTTTTATTATTTTTTTTTGCCCCGCGGGGCCCTTTTAAAACCTCCACATCAAACCTAGGGGGTCAGCGAGGATCTACTATGCCCCCTTATAGTTATTTCCCCCTTTGTTTTGACCTCCTCTTGTCTCTCGATCCTACCGAGAGACAAGATGGCGGCCGCTACGGACTGTTTGGAATGTTGACAGACGCCGGAGAACCAATCAGCTTCGCTTCACAAAGCTCCGTTGCGCGAAAAGTCCGCGAACCAGAGCGCTAACCGGTCCGCTGTTACAGATATATATCTTTTTTTAAACGTTAATTTCTCAAAATCCACTGGAGCACATATATTGAGACCTACAAAAGGCACATCGGGCTACCAGTCCCTACAATTTTGCCAAGTTTCGTGCAAATCCATTCAGCCGTTCGGGCTAAAAGTGAGGCCAACCGCCCTATGGAAAACTCAATGTTAAAAACACGTTTTGGGACCCCCCTTTTTTCTCGGCCCCCACTGGACGAACCCCCCCCAAATTTTCAAGGGCTGCTCAGAAACAAAATGTGCCATTTTCCTGAAAATTTCAGCCAATTCCGTCCACAAACGCCAAAGTTATTAGACATAGAATTTTCAAAAAACCCATAGAGAAAAAATCCTAACTATATATACCTACTGGCGACCGCCAGTAGGTAATATATATATCAGCAAACAAAAGAGGCGGCACATCAGGAATTGTTTTTAAGCCTTTTTAATCAAGACTTCACCCCACCAACGCTTTTCAGCCAACACTGGCCTTGCTCACGGTTGGTTAGTCCCTCTTCAGTGTTACTATTTGTACTATCCCATATCTAGCCATTTAGGAGGCATTGTGGGAATTGTAGTTACATTATTGTTATGTGAAAAAAATAATAAAAATAAAAGAAAGACAATGTGTGCTTTTTAAGTAACTGCACATTAGTGACTGATAGTTCACTGGGGCTGTATAAATGTAAACAATTCTTGGTGTAGTACCCAAGTCCTTCATTCATGTTTCTCATTGTTGTAGTTATATTCTCAATTAATGGTGTAGTACCAGTGGTACTACACCATTAATTGAGAATATATGGTGTATGGAGAATTAATGGTGTATATATATATATATATATATATATATATATATATATATATATATATATATATATATATATATATATATATATATATATATATATATATATATATATATATATATATATTCACTGAAAAAACCATAGGTTATAGACCATATATATATATATATATATATTCACTGAAAAAACCATAGGTTATAGACCATATATAGTTAGGAATTAGCATTTACAAAACCTTGAAAATTCACTGAAAAAACCATAGGTTATAGACCATATATCGTTAGGAATTAGCATTTAAAAAACCTTATTTTACTCACACAAAACCATTGAAATTCCATATATAGTTAGTTGCACTAACTATATATCGCGCACCCGCAATCCACTGCTGATGATGTCACATATTACATCATTCATGACATGGTCAGTGACATCACTGATGACATCACTGAGTTAACATTGGCTAAAAATTAAACTACAAGTCCCATACTGCATGACGCTACTAAGCGCTTCATGACCAATCAGAGACACTTGAAAAGGACTGTAAGGCAAGCCGGAAATGATTGCAATTAGCCACCACACCCTGAAGAAAGAGCGGACGGCTCTGAAACGCGTTGGTGAAAGGCTGCGAATTACGGATGCAATGTGACCTTCAAGAAATCATTAAAGGGATGCGTGCATACCTACTGCTGTGGAGTGATTCTTTGTAGCGAGAGCAATCTGAAATACAAAAATATATATATATATATATATATATATATATATATATATATATATATATTCACTGAAAAAACCATAGGTTATAGACCATATATATATATATATATATATTCACTGAAAAAACCATAGGTTATAGACCATATATAGTTAGGAATTAGCATTTACAAAACCTTGAAAATTCACTGAAAAAACCATAGGTTATAGACCATATATCGTTAGGAATTAGCATTTAAAAAACCTTATTTTACTCACACAAAACCATTGAAATTCCATATATAGTTAGTTGCACTAACTATATATCGCGCACCCGCAATCCACTGCTGATGATGTCACATATTACATCATTCATGACATGGTCAGTGACATCACTGATGACATCACTGATGACATCTCAAATGACATCACTGATGACATCACTGATGACATCATCCAGTGACTGTGTGTTTCTGTAAAGTTTAAATATGTTTTACATATTGAAGAATGAGTAGATGTAGAAGTGTCTGGATGAAGGATTTAGTAGGTGCGTGACTGACTGTATGAGTGAGTGATTAAATGTGTCTCACTGAGTGCATGGGTTAGTGACTAAACTGTCTTAATTTGTGCATCATTATGTCTGTTGTTCTGTAAACTGCTGCATGTGTTGATCAGTAGCTATATGAGTAACTATATGGGTTATTGATTGATTGCTCAAGTATTTGTATGGGAGACTGAGTGTGTGTGTGGCTGGCTGGGAGGTGTGTGACTCTGTGCAGATCAATGTGTACTTGTATCAATGATTGTATAAGAGAGTAAGTATGTGTTAGTATATGTTTGAAAATGTAAGGTGCTCTATGTTTAACTGTATAGATTAAAAAATGGAAGTGTGATTGATTCTTTACAGGACTGACTAGGTGTGTGAGTAACTCCATGGATGAGTGGCAGAGTGTGAGTATCTGTATAGGTGTATGAGTGCATATGATAGTGTTGTAAAGATGAGTGATTGTATGTATGAATGATTGTATGGGTGAATAAGTGAATGTGTGTGTAGACGTAGGAATCAGTGAGTGCGTATGTAGTAACTAGTATTGGTGTGTGAATGGTTTCAAAAAATTATACTCTGTATTTAACACTGGGTGTAACAAAGGTTATATTAAAATGTGAGGAGATGCATTGTATTGTCACATGAATGATATCATCAGTGATGTGGTCATTGATGTCAAATGAGATGTCATCAGTGATGTCATCAGTGATGTCATTTGAGATGTCATCAGTGATGTCATCAGTGATGTCATTTAAGATGTCATCAGTGATGTCATCAGTGATGTCACTGACCATGTCATGAATGATGTAAAATGTGACATCATCAGCAGTGGATTGCGGGTGCGCGATATATAGTTAGTGCAACTAACTATATATGGAATTTCAATGGTTTTGTGTGAGTAACATAAGGTTTTTTAAATGCTAATTCCTAACGATATATGGTCTATAACCTATGGTTTTTACAGTGAATTTTCAAGGTTTTGTAAATGCTAATTCCTAACTATATATGGTCTATAACCTATGGTTTTTTCAGTGAATTTTCAAGGTTTGGTAAATGCTAATTCCTAACTATATATGGTCTATAACCTATGGTTTTTTCAGTGAATTTCAATGGTTTTTTAATAGCAAATATCATAAGCTGTCGAATGTCAAGTACGTGGTAAGTAAAAACATTTTCGTGTTTATGCACACTGATCTGCTTTGAATGCTGCCCCCCACCCCTCATTTCTATTAGGAGTACTCCCTCTTTGCAGATAGTGAAGGGTAGTTAACGCAGGCCTTTGCCCCCGTTGTAATCCGTCGTGCCTGCTTCTCTCTCCATTTGATTGATTGTTCTCTTTGGTTCATTCTCTATTTACAAACAAGCACAGAGTCGCTATACTCTGTTTAGTCTTTTCAGATAGCGAAAAATCGTGTAAAAAAACAAAAGAAATCGAGCAAAATCAGTAGGCCACTAATGGGATCTCTTTTTGACCTCGCTAAAATAGAAACATTAGGAACAACCTGTTGAAAATAGCAATGTGTATGTACATAAGCGGCGTTCATTTGTGTTCACAGTACCCCTTGTTGATTGTTTGAATCGAGCATTGAATTGTTCGAAGTTGGTTCTCTTAAGGATCTTCTCTGCCTGCAAACGAGGAAGAATAGGAATATTCTCTCTCACTTTGCAGATAGTGACGGGTAGGTAACGCAAGCCTTTAACACGTCGTACCTATTTCATTCCTCATTGATTGATTGATTGTCCGAACATTGACTGTTTGGGAATTAGTTCTTTTTGGAGGTATTCCCTGTTTGCAAATAAACATAGGAAAATCTTTGCAAGTAGTGAAAGGGTACGTAATGCGGACCTTTCTCCCCCGTTGTAATCTGTCATGCCTATCTACTCCCCACTGATTGATGCACCTGTTTCACCCGGACCATTTACTAGAGATAGGTCATCTGGCCCGACAAGAGAGCACCCCTAGTGAAAAGGACATATGCAATAATAACGAAGTGATCACTGTATCCTGTTAACAGAAACTTTAGCATGAAACAACCTGGAAAGAAAAGAATAGGAAAACGAAAATCAGTAGGCCACTGATGAACTTTTTATTAAATAACAAACAAAGAAACGATAACAATACGTAATGATAAAACCTATTATTGTCCTAGAAACAAGAAACGTTAGAAGTAAGCCCGTAATAAGAAACCTGAAAACATCGCCCCTCACTGCCCCAAAACGTGTCTGTCCCACCGCCTGCCACGGCCAAATAACGGCAAACTGGGAAAGATAGAAGTCAGCAGACATCCGCCCCATTCTAGAAACTTCCAAAGGGCAACAGGTTTTCGGCTACGCCCAGCCGGAAGCAACACATATAAGGCGGGTCCTGCTGCCACGCCTCGGCCAGGAGATCATCACGTAGGGTGTAGCCGGAGGAGAGGCCGAGGCCAGCGGGACCCGGCCATTGGGATTGACAACACTGGAGAGTTTTAGGGGGGCGAATGTCCGTGTCCTCGACCCTCCCCTCTCTCTCGCAGTCCGGCCGCGGTGGCCCTTGAGAGTTGCAGGTTGTCCCTCCACACTCTCTCCCGGTCCGGCCACCAACGGCCGGGGGCTGGGGCCGACGGGATCCGGCTGCAGCCGATGAGTCAAGGAACCCGTTCATGGGGCCAGAGCAAAGGGCGTCCGGCCGCCATCCACCGGAGGTCCGGCCCAAAGACGGACGGGACATTTCTTCTTTCTTGAATAATTGCTGCAACAACCCTGGGGGGGGGGGATGTCTTGCACATGCCTCCGACCCCCCCCCCCTCTCGTCCTCATCGCCTGGTCCGGCCATAACAAATCTCAAGCGAGACGCCGTGGGGTGCACTGGGAGGGAGAGACGGTGCGAACAGGCCTCTCCCGCCTCCCCAGGTGGAGGCTTCCCACCTGCACCCTCAGCGCTCCAGGCACCCGGAAAAGGGTTCTTCCACTGTGGCGATGCTGCAACGTCTCGCCCGGCAGGGTGGAGCCCGTCCGCTCATTTGACCCCGCGATCGCCAGTAGCTACCGAACTCTCAAAATGGCGGTCGACCTGGCAAGAGCGGGCCCAGCATAAAGAAATGGCCCGGTCACTGGTTGACTCCACCACCGTAGTCCTCCACGACCTTGAAGATTCTAGAGGAGCCGCGGGAGTCCCCGACCCCCGCAGACACCCCCGATGGGGAATGACTGCCATGATCGCCCGTGGAGTGACGAAACTGTAGCCGCGGGACGTCGGCGCTCCCATGCTGGCGCCAGCCTCAGTTTGAATGACTAGAATCCTGCAGACCTCAGTTCCGGTGAAAGCACAGTGTGACCCGGTAGGAAAAATTGTTGCACCCCCTCCCCTTTTTGACTGATGGTTCAAACCACCGATCCTTTCCTTTGCCCTTTTAACGGAACTTTGGACTGCCTCCCCCCACCCCGCGGCGCCCCACGCCGTTATTTGCTGGGCGGCAACTTACTAGACATCACCTTCGTGCCATCTAGATTTCAGCGCGTTCTGCTGCCTTGGAACTATTCGCACAACAGACTGCTACTGACGACCCACCCCCAGGCAACATCTTCTGAATTTTCATAATTTGAAAGAACTAGTAACATGTCCTCATCAGGAATTTCCTCTTCAATCATCTCATCAGGAATCTTCTCATGAAAAGTCTGCAATGATGATTCTTGTAACTCTATGGTCTCCAAACATTCGATAAATTCGCCATCAAGAGATTGATCAAAAAAATCATTCAAGTCATCTCCTCCTTGTGAGAATATTTCATTATTGGTGCTGTCAATTTCATTAAATGTAGTGGATAATTCAAAAGAAATTGCCACGGTCTCTTCATTGTTTAAATGTTTTTACTGTTTTTGTTTTGTTGTATATATTTATAAGTTATTAAAGTTTTATATTCCTACTACTTTGTTGGAGTGCTATATATTTTTAATGTGACACATAATTGTAAAAACTTTGATGTACAAAGAGTCATCCCTGGAATCTTCCGCTTCAGGCTCGGTCCCCTCCCCAATCACAATACAGGATGGTTTTCAGATAGTATGAACACGTGTGGTGTGACGGATCTCATCGGGTGTGGGCCTTGATCTACTATAACTCCTTTGAAGAGGGGTGATTCTTTACAGCTGGGGCCATAAACTACATCTGCAGGGCTAGCTGATAGCCTAGGACCGGCCTGGACAATCGGACACAGAAGAAGAGGAGTGTCAGAGGGTGCGGTAGTGAATAGGGCGAAAGGGAGGTGTCGGGCGTGCACAGAGTGTGATTCTCAGGGAAGAGCAGCGCAGATGGGGGAAGGTTTATTGCCCATGCATAAGACAAGGAGCGGGGGTGAGCAGTGCCTGGGGAAGATGCTTGCGAGGGTGGGGAGCCATGCTACGAATCGACAGCGTGCAGAGAGTGGGTCTGGTCAAGGCATCTAAAATGGCTGCCGTGCACAACAAAAGTGTGGCATTTCAAAAAAGGCAAGATGGCGCAGACAATGTTTTTCAACACTTCCTCATTTCCTTCGAATCAAACGTTAACAGACGTTGGTGCATATTGCCAAATTTAAGCGATATTTATCGCTAACGATGCTTAGCAACGAATTTTTTTACCGCTAAGCATCGTCAGAAATTATCGAAGATAAACCTTGCTATTATCAAGGTTTATCGCAAATGCGATAAAAAACGGCCGCAATGCATGAATATCGCTAAAAAGTCAGCGATATTCATGCATTACCGAGCTAATGCTCTTAGCCATGTTATCCACCTCCCATTGGATAACATGGCTAAGAACTGCTCAGGGCAGGTGTTAGTTTTTGGAGATATTCGCGCTTAGCGCGAATATCTCCAAAAGTTGGTAATAGGAGATAGATATCTTGCATGTTGTAATGCAAGTTATTGTGGTATATGGAACTCATACCATAATCTCTCAGGAAAGCAGAAACTGATCCTTTTGGGGCCGCCTGAGAAGGCCTAGGGGGTGAGGGGTACTCTACTTTGCCCCCTTTTCACGTTCCGAACTATTTTATTTTACTCTCTTCTGTAATTACACAAAATGGCAGCGATAAGATGCATCAGAGACAGACAGTGAGAGAAAGGAGGCCGGAGATGAAGAAGAGATGTCAAATACACATTGGAGATAATATAGTGGAAGAAGGGAAGTAAATATGAGTAAACTTACCATGTAACATAAAAATGTTCCACTCTATACTATAAGTCTCATTTTATACTACAATCACTTCGCTACAACCTCATAAATTAAAAATGAATAATGTCTCAAACAATTTTTGTATTTCTAAATATAAATTTATTCTTCTGAATTTTCAAAATTTGAAAGAACTAGTAACATGTCCTCATCAGGAATTTCCTCTTCAATCATCTCATCTGGAATCTCCTCATGAAAAGTCTGCAATGATGATTCTTGTAACTCTATGGTCTCCAAACATTCGATAAATTCGCCATCAAGAGATTGATCAAAAAAATCATTCAAGTCATCTCCTCCTTGTGAGAATATTTCATTATTGGTGCTGTCAATTTCAATAAATGTAGTGGATAATTCAAAAGAAATTGCCACGGTCTCTTCATTGTGAGCCATTTTATTTTGAAATTGCTTGCTGTAAATTGCAGAAAAAAATAATCACTTTCATTTATCGTTTTTAGTAATACATAATATAAAACTAACTTTATCAAGTATTTAGTATAACAGAAGGACTGTAAATAAATAACAGAAAACATTTTTCAAATTATCTTAAAGTGTACAACATAGTTCCCCTTACAAATTAACAACTCACCTTTTTAAAAGTAGGAGAAGTGTTAGTACTGTGTAAACCAAACACCAGAAATTGAGCACCAAAAATTCCTCACAAATGTACCTCAGACAGTAGTATCACAAAATGGCTGTGGTTTCCTCTCATTTTAGATATATACATAACCAATTAACTTTCATCACACACAAATACAAAACCAAAGTAACATTTTAATTGGTTCTAAATTTCAACACTTTCAAATGTGTTTTCCCCATGCAATTTTCCATAGGACATTTAGATACGTCTACAGCCTGAATGGCTGAACGGAATTACACCAAACTTGGCAAAATGGTACATCAAACCTAAGAGGTCAGGGAGGATCTACTATGCCCCCTTATGGTCATTTGCCCCTTCGCTTTGGCCTCCTCTTGTCTCTCGATCCTACCGAGAGACAAGATGGCGGCCGCTACGGACTGTTTGCAATGTTTACAGACGCCGGAGAACCAATCAGCTTCGCAAAGCTCCGTTACGCGAAAAGTACGCGAAGCGGAGCGCTGTTACAGATATATATCTTTTTTTGAACGTTAATTTCTCAAAATCCACTGGAGCACATATATTGAGACATAGCAAAGGCACATCGGGCTACCAGTCCCTACAATTTTGCCAAGTTTCGTGCAAATCCATTCAGCCGTTCGATTATTATTATTATTTTTTTTTTTTGCCCCGCGGGGCCCTTTTAAAACCTCCACATCAAACCTAGAGGGTCAGGGAGGATCTACTATGCCCCCTTATGGTCATTTGCCCCTTCGCTTTGGCCTCCTCTTGTCTCTCGATCCTACCGAGAGACAAGATGGCGGCCGCTACAGACTGTTTGGAATGTTTACAGACGCCGGAGAACCAATCAGCTTCGCTTCACAAAGCTCCGTAACGCGAAAAGTACGCGAACTGGAGCGCTGCCTGGTCCGCTGTTACAGATATATATCTTTTTTTGAACGTTAATTTCTCAAAATCCACTGGAGCACATATATTGAGACCTAGCAAAGGCACATCGGGCTACCAGTCCCTACAATTTTGCCAAGTTTCGTGCAAATCCATTCAGCCGTTCGGGCTAAAAGTGAGGCCAACCGCCCTATGGAAAACTCAATGTTAAAAACACGTTTTGGGACCCCCCTTTTTTCTCGGCCCCCCTTTGACGAAACCCCCCCAAATTTTCAGGGGCTGCTCAATGTTCCATTTTCCTGAAAATTTCAGCCAATTCCGTCCACAAACGCCAAAGTTATTAGACATAGAATTTTCAAAAATCCCATAGAGAAAAAATCCTAACTATATATACCTACTGGCGACCGCCAGTAGGTAATATATATATATATATATATACATACATATATATATATATATGTATATGTATATCTCCACAGGATCCAGCTCAGACCCAAGCACTGACTCAGAGGACCGCGGAACAGGGATCCCTTTAGGGTCGCGGCCCTTGACCTTTTACCACGAATTTCAAATTCTGAAACAGAACAAGGAGCAGACCACCCCAAACAAACCTCAAACAAGGGGACAAACAAGGGGCAAAGGAGTGAAGAAAGGAAGAGGAAAAGGAAAAGGAAAAGGACACGGGACAGCACAAGAAGAAGAAGATTAAAAAGACAGCATAAAAAGGGAAATATGGGCAATTTCTCTAAGATTGAGACAGAAGAAAACAAAATTGTCGCTAATCTGTCCAAGCGTAATCTCACCGAGACTGAAATCACCCTACTGCAAATGGGACTATCTTTCTGCCCCAGTACTGTGTTGGAATATACCGATACAAGAATTGACCTTTTTCTGTTTATCCGGAAACTCAAATTAATGAAAATTTATGAGGTACGATCCAAACCCAAGCCAACTATCAGAACTAATACTGACCCCAATGAGGTGAATCTCAATGTTAGAGATATGGACCTATTAAAAGACATGTATCATTTGGAAATAGACGATATGAAAGAAAAAAATGATTATGTGGTTCTCAGAAAATGTGGCGCAATGGACAAACAAATACAACACAGTGGTGTTAAGTTAAAGACCAAGTACAATCCCAACGTGCCATATGACAATATCGAGGCCTACAATATGGCAGTTATTTCGGAATTAAAACGAACACGACATAATTTCAAGAATACGAAAAGGGAGAATTTATCATGTGATCAAAGAAGAGCATTGAAAAACTTGGAGGAAGACTGTACTATTGTAATCAAGCCCTCCGATAAGGAGGGCAATGTGGTTATTATGAATCTCGAAGACTACAACAGTGAAGCCATGAGGCAGCTAATGGACTCAACCTGCTATGAACCCATAACATGGGAAATCTACAGGATAACTATAACGGACTATTACACACTGTTGGGGGGTTGGTATCATAAAGGCCTCCTAGATACCGATGAGTATAAATTTCTAAGAAAAGATCAACCACGAATACCATGCATCTATTTTCTTCCCAAGGTGCATAAGGACCCCATTAGAACACCAGGGTGTCCGATAGTATCCTCCAATGGAGGATTGTTGGAAAACACCTCTATCTTCTTAGACCTCTACCTATCTGAATACGTCACCAGTTTGAACTCGTATTGTGAAGACAGTTCTGATTTTGTTTTTAAAGTGCATGATATTGAATGGGAGGATGGGTACTTAATGATCAGCATGGATGTCTGCTCGCTATATACATGCATCGACCAGAAAAGGGGAGTTGAGGCTTGCATGTATTATTTGAAAAGCAGACACATCGACCACTGGAGCCACAATCAGATGTTGGAAACCATGATGCTTTATTGTTTGCGAGAAAATATTTTTCTCTTTGAAAAATCTGTATTCCGTCAGCGGTCCGGTACCGCGATGGGAACTTGTTTCGCGCCGAATCTAGCTAACCTCTTTCTAGGCTGGTGGGAGGAACAATATGTGTGGTAACATGAGTCCGAGATGTACACTGACCACATCATAATGTGGGTCAGGTACATCGACTACCTCTTTCTAATATGGAATGGTCCTAAATCCTTAGCAGAGGAATATATCAAGATTCTGGGAGTCAATGATTTGAATCTCCGCTTCACATATACAATCAGTGATTGCTATTGTGAATTTTTGGACATTGCAGTTGAGATTAAGGACGATAAGATCACCACCCGCCTGTTTCGAAAATCGACGGCAGGCAATGCTGTCCTCCATTCATCAAGTCAGCATCCCATTCCGTTAATTAATAGCATCCCGTAGGGTGAGCTACTGAGAGCTCGCCGCAATTGTAGCACAGACAGTGATTTTGAGAAAGAGAAGGGAGAAATGATGACAAGATTTAGACAAAGGGAGTACTCAGAACGGACTCTGGAACAGGCACAACAAAAAGTGAAAGGCCTTTCACATGAAAATGCCCTGTTCAGGAAGTCAGCAAGTGCTATCAGAAAGGATATACAGAGCACAACTAACGAGCCCAATGCCCCCCGGATCATCACTACCTTCAGTAGAGGGGCTTGGGCTCTAGAGAAAATAATGAGAAAGCACTGGAACCTACTCATGGCTGATCCCATTATAGGAACACTAGTAGGGCTGAGACCTAAAGTCACTTACCGCAAGGCCAGATCACTAAGGGACAGACTAGTCCATAGCTATCCTACTGATGCTAAACAGACGGACTGGCTAACCAAATCCAGAGGCTTTTCGACCTGCGAGTCATGCAAAGCTGATAAAAATGGGAAATGCTGCAAGGTGTACATGACTGGCGCAGGGCAAAAAAGAACAATAACTAAAATCATTAACTGCAACAGTGATTTTGTTGTCTACTTACTGGAGTGCCCTTGTGGCCTCCGGTACGTAGGCAGCACAAAGCACCAATTAAAAGTCAGAATGCTACAGCATTTACGTGCCATAACGAATGTAGATGCAAACTACCCAATGGCACGTCACTATGCTGAAAAACATCATAGCAACAACGCCAGCCTTAAATTCTGTGGAATAGATAGAGTCCCCAAACATATGAGAGGCGGGGAACGAGAGAGCAAACTAAGGGTCCTAGAATCCAGGTATATTATGGATCTAGATTGTAAGATGCCGAAAGGCCTGAACTGTGGGGAGGAGTTATCCTCACATATCGGAATCTAAATGTATGTTTAAGATGTCCAGCCGCTCTATTAATGAATGTGTGTATGATTTAACCAATTGCTTGGTTTTAAATTTGTCACTAATTTTATGTGTATAATGTGCCTCCGTAATACCCAACCTTAGAAAGGTATGCATGATACCCACAATTGTGGCATAGCACCAATGAGCATGAATGTTCTTAATGGGCATCATGTTGAGCACATTTACATTATGTATTATTCATTCACGCCTTAAAAAAAACAGCGCAACTTTCACCACACACTTCCTGTCCCGTCCTTTTATTCACACTTTAATGCACTTTAAAACTAAAGTTGACCCCATAATGTTTGCTGCACTGGCGACCTACTATAATCCCTATGTACTAGTCCAACGGGAGCGCCCGTTTACCGCAGAGCGAACTTATCTTAAATTTCTCAGCCTGGGTTTACAGCAATCTTATATTACAGGGCCGCACTGTCACGTCTGGTACAATTGTATACCCACTGCTATGATTGTGTGAGGGCCTATCCCCTTTTGGGTCATTAATATCTAACAGGAGCTCCCGTGTTTGAGTTTTGTTCAAAATTCAACCTCTATTTCACATTTCGTGATCCCCCACTACTTCTAAGAGCCAGTCACAGGCTTGCGGTCAGGTGGAGTTCTATTTGGTTTTATACCGAATCGAATGGTCCTTATCTACACACACGTAATAGCGCAAACTACTGTAACCAGAATGCAATGCGCCCACATGTTGTGCAATGCGCGGCTGAGCGCGGGGAGACCAAATCCAAATCTTAATGTTGTGCAGCATCCTAAATTGCCGTAAATGTATGTCCCTGATACACTATGCAATGTAATCAATTGTATGACATGTCACTATTTTTGTATCGATTTCAAAAAAATACGAGACATTGTGTTTTTTCTATGTTTATTATTGACATGGTAGAGGGGACTTAAATATGTGCAAAAACAAAATGGGGGCTACTTGAGAAAGGCTCAACGCCGAAAAGCGTCGTCTTTAGTTTGTGCACAATAAAGTTTTTTGTGCTGGACTTACCTGGTGTGCCGTGTCATTTCCTGGCGATACCTCTCACGGCTGTGAGCAGGAACGGAGGAGAATATATATATATATATATATGAAAGAACCAAAATACTGACTCCCCAAGTATTATAATGTGTATGTGATTTATAAATTGAAGTTTGCACTTGACACTTTCATGTATATAATCATGCACGAGAATAAGATAACAATGTGGATAAAACAGCGCAATATGGAAATGCATATGAATACGGCAATATGAGTCAATGAAAGCGAAAAAATATGCAATGGTTCCTTAATGATACCATGCTGGTTATGCGCACACTTTCAGTATATACAATAGATACATTTTGAGCATGACTTTATAGATTGTAGGTTAAAATGTTTGCTCTCTATTTGTGATACATGAATGCAGGTATGCCTAGTTTTTTGTTTATGCCTATCAGTGACAATTGCTGCATTGTAAGCACCACTTTCCCTTTAAATTGCAGTTTCTGTTACCTGTTTGTCATGTGATCAAGGACACCGGCTTGTGTCTGGAACACGTCAGAGACAACACCGTTCGAATTCACCAAATAAATACGAATCTGGCACAAGCTACATACCGAGTCCATGTCCCTGCTTGTGCATGAAAGCACTTGGTTTGCAGAGTGGTGTAAAAAGGGGGCATGGCCGCGGACCACCTCTCTGCAATCCAGCTGTGTGGCACTTACTGGAGGTACCTGGTGGGCTAGTTGAACCCCAGGGACACTCAGTATTCAAGAGGACTTAATCCCCCAACTTAGAATGTACCAGGGGTCATGTTTGCAGAGTGGTGGAGAAAGGTGTCATAGCTTGTGTCTACCTCTCAGCAATCCCACTATGTGGGGCTTACTGTAGGTAGGAAGTAGGCTAGTTGGCCCCTAAGGGACCCCAAGCACCAAAGGGGACTTCATTCTCCATCCAAGAGCGTGCAAGGGAGCGCATTTGCAGAGTGGTGGGCAAAGGGGGCGTGGCCTGTTATGAGAACTTAGCAATTCTGCTGTGTGATACCTACTGGAGGAAATAGGAGTGGTAGATGGCCCCCAAGGATGTTCTTAGGGGCCAAGTACCTCTCTTGTTACCTCCAGTAAGTCCCACACAGTAAGATTGGTAAAATGTCTTCGGAGGCCATGCCCCCTTTCTCCACCACTCTGCAAACGCGCCTCCTGGCAGACTACGGGATGGGGGATGAAGTCCACTTTACTCCTGAGGTACTCTGGGGGCCAAGAAGCCCTTCTGTACCTCCTGTAAATCATACGCAGTGGAATTCCTGAGTGTTAGTCGGAGGCCCAGCACCCTTTCTCCACCACTCTGCAAACGTGACTACTAGTAAAAGAAGTGTTTGCAATGTAATAGGTTTCACATTTGCAAGAGTTACAGTATTGGGGTTGTAAATGTAAATGTTTTTTACTAATATTTTTGGGAGTCCAGTGGATGTACGTTGTGTGTAGTGGAATTATGTGGTGTGTTGTGCAGTGAAATCATGTGGATAGAAATTATGTTGTTTTTAGTGTATAGGAACTTTGCAGAGTCGGATTATGTGTTATGGAGAGTAATTATGTGGTATTGTAGTCTGTGTTGTGGAGTGGTATCCTCAGGTTTAGTCTTCCTCGTGTCAAGGGCTTTTAGACAGGAGTATGTCACTGATCTCTGGGATGCCAACCAGCAAACCAGCAGGGACAATGGGTAGATGTAAGGTCCCCTTCTTCCCTTTGGCACAAACCCCCATAGTGCACCAATAGAACACGCTCTGAGAGAAAACACCATGGGGAAGGGGTAATGAAGAAAACAATAAACAGAGCTGCTAGGCCTGTTGGTCCTCCAAGGGTCTAGGGTCGACTGTGGAGAGTTCAGAGCAGGATCCACTTCCTTTGCCTTGGACTACTATAGTGAGATACAAGAAAGAAGGTAAGGAGTTGAGAAGCAGAGGACAACTAATACAATGACTATAGCGAGCCCGACACCCCCAAGGACTTAAACAAGACCAGCAACACCAGAGCTCAGCAGAACAGAGACAACTCCTCAGCAATCCATAAAAGCAAAAGGTCCAATCAGCAAGCCTCCTTAATCCAAGAAACATCAATGGAACAGCAAATCCAAATAGATCAGCAGAAACCAAGGCTCGTTTCCTATTAGCAAAACTAAACCTAATTACCTATTCAACCTGGGAGATAAGCTTTTCCATTTATTATATTTCATACTGGATGAGGAAGTCCCAGTAAGTACCCCACAAAATAAACTTTAAGAGTGAGGCACAGAGTACTCACACTGCCCTGGAATCCGTAGCGCACTACCTGGGCGAAGAGGCATTGAGAGCAACAAAACTCTTCCGAGTGCTGTTGCACAGCACCTTAACTAAATCAGGAGCACTGTTAGTCTCAGCGCTACAACACAAATGTCTTTGTTTGCTGCAGAGAAATACACACAGTGCAACAACACAGGCTAAGAGTAACTGTTAAAGCAGTTGTCGAGATCTGTCTTTCTGAAACCGCTAATACCTGAACTTCACGCCGGAAGGACGAATCCTGACCCGTCTCCAGAGACCAGCCGGCAGACCAATACCTCCGACCGGAATCCTTGGGCACCGTGCTAGAAGGCCGGCAAAACATCGGTACACAGGCTGTGAACTCCGGCAGGAATTCTTGGGTGCGGCACTAAAACGCCGGCAATCACTTGATACACAACTTCATACATAAAGCAGGAAACAGGATACTGGAAGAAGTTTGACAAGCCCGACTTCACGAAAGGGAGGGGCGTATATAGCAGCCAGTAATACCTGGGTCTTTCCGGGCTTTCATTTTTGCTTGGTATCCCAATGGCTTTTGGGATTTGTGGTCTTTCAGTGGTTTCAGGATAAGTGTGACATTGGTCATTACCCTTGCTGAAGTCACTGCATTATAGAGAAAGGGAAAAAAAGCCCTAAAAGAGTGTGTCATTAACCCCTTCTTCCTAAACTACTGCTGTATAACCATGACACCCTGACAAAAAAAGAAGGAATCACTGTGGAGCACTTGTAGACCTAGTCAGAGGTATGAGCAGGGCCACTGGAATTATGCAACAGTTTGGCTGCACCAAGTTTCGCACAAGTATAAATTTTCCCCATTAGCCAGATAATCCATCAGCTGCTCCCTAATCTTCAGATTTCAACAATTAAAAGCTTGTTTCTGGCTCAAATGGCTCAAATGTTACCACAAATGCAGCGAAGTGTGTTACATCATGATGAAAGGCCCTTTGTAAACCTAGAATATTCACCTGTTACTTATTGCTAAATGTGGGTGTTAGCTTGGTACTAATGATGTGCAAGCCACTCTTGCTTCTTTCTGCACCTCTCTTGCCTCTTGCCTCTTTCTGCATTTCTGTTGATTCTTTCTGCACATTTCTTTCTTTTTCTGTACTTCTCTTGCCTCTTTATGTACTTCTCTTGCCTCTTTCTGCACATCTCTTCTACTTTCTGTACCTCTCTACCCTCTTACTGTACGTCTGTTGCTTCTTTCTGTACCTCATTTGCTGCTTTCTGTACCCTCTTGCATCTTTCTGAACCCTTCTTCCCTCTTTCTACACCTCTCTTGCATTTTTCTGTATTCCTTTTATATCTTTCTACACCCTTTTTGCCTCTTTCTGCACATTTACTACTTCTTTCTGTACTTCTCTTCCTTCTTTCTGCACCTCTGTTGCTTCTTTCTGTACCTGTCTTGCCTCTTTCAGCACCTCTGTTGCTTCTTTCCGCACTTCCCATGTTCTTTCTGCACCCTTCAAGCCTCTTTCTTCACCTTTGTTGGTTCTTTCTGCACTGCTCTTGCTTTTTTCTGCCCCTCAATTGCCTCTTTCTGCTCTTCTCTTGTTCTTTCTATACATCTGCTGCTTCTTTCAGCACTTCTCTTGCTTGTTTCTGTACCTCTCTTGCGTCTTCCTACGCTTCTGTTGCCTATTTCTGCACTTCACTTGCTTCTTTAAGTACCTCTCTTGCCTCTTTGGCACCTCTGATAATTCTTTCTCACCCCTACTGCCTCTTTCCGCATCCCTCTTTCCTATTTGTGCACCACTCTTGCCTCTTTCTGTATCTCTGTTGCTTCTTTCTGCACTTCTCTTGCCTCTTTCTGCACCCTTAGTGCCTCTTTCAGGACCACTGTTGCTTCTTTCTGCACTCCACTTCCTTCTTTCTGTACCCCTCGTGCCTCCTTCTGCACCCCTGTTGCCTCTTTCATCACCTCTGGTTGTTCTTTCTGCACTCCTCTTGCTTCTTTCTGTACCTCACTTGCCTCTTTCTGCACTTCTACTGCTTCTTTCTACACCTCTGTTGCTCCTTTCAGCAATTCTCTTGCCTCTTTCTACACTTCGCTTCCTTCTTTTTGCACCCCTCCTGCCTCTTTCTGTACCTCTCTTGCCTCTTTGTGCACCTCTCCTACATCTTTCTGCACCCCTCTTGCTTCTTTGTGCACCTCTGTTGGTTTTTTCTGCACTTCTCTTGCTTCTTTCTAAACCTCTGTTGCTTCTTTCAGCAATTCTTTTAGGTCTTTCAGTACTTCTCTTGCTTGTTTCTGCACATCTTTTGCGTCTTTCTGTACCTCTGTTGCCTCTTTCCGCATTTCATTTGCTTCTTTCTGCACCTCTCTTGCCTCTTTCAGCACCTCTGTTAATTCTGTCTGCACTCCTCCTGCCTCTTTCTGCACTCCTCTTCCCTATTTGTGCAATGCTCTTGCTTCTTTCTATACCTCTCTTTCCTCTTTCTGCATCCCTCGTGCCTCTTTCAGCACGTCTGTTGCTTCCTTCTGCACTTCTCTTCCTTTTTTCTGCACCCCTTGTGCCTCCTTTTGCACCTCTGTTTCTTCTTTCTGCACTTCTCTTGGTTCTTTTGACACTGCCCTTGCCTCTTTCTGCATCTCTCTTGCCTTTTTGAGCACATATTTATCTTCTTTCTGCACTTCTATTGCCTCTTTCTGGACCTCTCTTTCTTCTTCTGCACCTCACTTGCCTCTTTCAGCACATCTGTTGCTTTTTTCTGCAGCTCTCTTGCCCCATTCTGCACCCCTCTTTTTTCTTTCTGCACCTTTTGCCTCTTTCTGCTCACCTGTTCCCTGTTTCTGAACATTTCCTGCTTGTTTCTGCACATCTCTTGCTCTTTCTGCACCCTCTGCACCTATTTCAGCACCTCTGTAGTTCTTTCTGCACTCCTCTGATTTTCTTTGTACCTCAGTTGCTTCTTTCTGCATATCTCTTGCTTCTTTCGACACCTCTGTAGCTTCTTTCAGCAATTTTCTTGCCTCTTTCAGCCTATTAAAGATATGTTCTTGGAACATGAACGTCCTAGCAAACAAACTGGGAGACTAGGCCACAGTACTCTATCTTAGCTCCTTTGAAATAATTCTACTGCAAGAGTCATGGCTTTTGAAACCACAGCATCTTGAAGGGTACAAAACCCATTATATCCCTGCAAATAAATTAAAGTCCCCTGGCCATTGCAGTGGTGGTCTAGTAATTTATATTTTAGCCACCACTGCAATTAGCTCCTGGAAAATAGGAAGCAATATTCAGGGGCTCCAGTTAGTAGGTACTTCATTCAGTACCTCCAGCGGGCATCTGAGGACACTAGTCTTGGTGAGTGTCTACATCCGTCCAAATCCGGCTTCCAGGATGGCAATAACTGACAAGCTGACTTTCACTGTACTTAATCTGAGAACTGGAAGTCCTAACGCTGACATCTTGGTCTCTGTAGATTTCAACATGTGGCTGATGTTTAACCCTCAATTGAATGAGGTTAGGTGACTGGTCTATCCCACCACAGGACTGCTCCAGGTGGGATAAAGCAGACCCAAAGGGACGAATTCTCCAGGGCAACTTGGAACATCTCGACCTTAGAGCTCTCAACGGCCGCTTTTACCCTGACAAGCCACCTGGTGTTTCATTCTTATCTAAAACAGGGGCCTCTCTGATTGACTATTCATTTGTCAGCCTCCCCTACTAAACCAGGTCTCCACTCTTGGCTTTGGGAACAAAATGGACGGTGATCACCGTCCCGAAGAGCTCTCCCTTAACATCAGGCTGCAGCAATATGATCAGTCAGTGGACCAAGCGTTTGAAATCTTTACCATTAACCTAAAACGCATCAAGTGTTCAGCCAATAACTTACAGCTCTTGACGACAGAAGTAAAGCAAACAACTGTGAACATTGCCGAGCCAAGGGGGGATTCGATTAAAAAGTGGACAATGTTCGTGGAAAGTCTAGTGACATGTTTGCAAAACTGATACAGTATGCACAAGCAAATAGGCTTAACTAATCGACTTCTTCACTCCTGCATTAAGGGTCGCCAAACGAAGCATAAACCGGCTCTGGCGGAAACTGAAAACAACACCAATGGATTCAACAATCATAACTAAACTAAGAGAGGCACATAGAGATCTGAAGGTGGCCAAACAGGAAGAGTGAAGGACCTACTAAAATATTTTCTGGGCCAAATTACAATTCGATCCAAGGTCCAGCAACTCTGTTCTGGCACACCATAAATAGCCTAGGGACAGGTGGTACCTTTTTTTATTTAACCACTTTAATCATCCTGCACAGTCTAATCAGAACTTCAAACAGACCAATGATATTGAGGACAGCATGGTTCCGGAGGATCAACTTGCGTCCCATGACAAGTCATCTCTTAGGCATTCCTACACCGAGAAAACAATTCAAAAACAGATTGCAAAGGGGCACAAGGATGGGGCGCCCGGGCCAGGCGGCATTCCACCAGCCCTTTTTAAGGAGGATCTAGCTTTTTGGGCCACTCAGCCAACCTCACTCTACCTCCCATTTTACAAAAATGCTCAATCCCGGCTTCATGGCAAGGATCGATTCTTGCACCAATTTTTAAAGGCGGGAACAAAAAATCTCCAGGGAATTACTGTTTGGTTGCCTTAATCGACAATGAAGCAAAGTATTTTGCAGGTATACTGCTTAATTCCTTATCATCATGGGCGGACGCAAGTTCAATCATCCCACCAAATTAGACCGGATTCATAAGTGAGACCGGGACAATGGTCAATCTTATTACGCTTTCTTTTTTGATTGACCAGACATATTCCAGTCTGAGCCCCATATATATGGGGTTCATTGATTACAAATCAGCCTTTGGCAGGGTCAACCGGAAGAAGCTGTGGCAGAAACTTTCAAACTGAATATTCCAAATAGACTACTCAGGGCCCTGCAGCTCCTGCATGAGGATACATGGGTCAGGATTTAAGATCGGGGACGACTCACGACTGTCGCGTCCAATACCAACAACGCAAGGCCTCAAGCAAGGGTGTGTCCTTGTTCCCATGCTTTTCAATCTATTCCTGTCTGACCTTTCAGCAGACCTCGACCTAGTCAACTCACCCCCACCAAAACTGGGTAACATTTGTCTATTCAATCTACTGTATGCCGACAACCTGGTTCTTCTTAGTCATACCAAGATAGTTTTACATCGTCTACTGGACGTGACCGCTACTTACTCAAATAAGAATGGGCTACAGATTAACAACAAAGAAACTAAAATCCTTACGGTCTGCAAATCTGGTCCCAAAAATCCGGCTTGGTTTTTAAACCAGGAAAGAATTGAAGCAACCAGTTGTCATAAGTATTTAGAGCTTTCTTTAACAACAACGGCAGATATGCGAACCAGTTGGGTGAACTAAAAAAGAAAGGAATTGCACTGTCCTTTGCACTCAGCTCCATTCATAAAAAACTAAACATTCGCTTTAGCCCTTCAGGTGGCCCAGGCAAAGGTCATTCCCACCTTAACTTATGGGAGCGAGGTCCTAAAAGGGCGTGACAGCGGGAAATTGGACAAATCAGTGGTAAAAATCTAAAAATCAATCTTCCAGCTTCCCCTGTATACGTCACAGGCACAAATCAGATTAGAGTTTGGCATTTGTAGACAGTCATTGGGCCGCATGACGACTTTTCTAATAAGCTGCCATAAACTCAGGGCATCAAAGGAAGGCAGCTTGGCCATTATCTATGGTCCCAGATGAACACAAGCTGTTGGCTGGTGGGGCATCTCTATCTGTTCCATGGCCTTAGCTCTCTCGGCCTGAGTAATCTCTGGGCCCTACATGTAAGCCAAAACAAATTCAAGAGGCTTGCAAAACTCATTGCAAAACAAATCTCCTCAGTAGAAGATAGGGCCTGCCTCTCGGCACGGAGCCATGGCTGGATGACCCTACGTACTTATTCACAGTTGAAACCCCAGAGCTACTTAACGATTACATTTAACACACGCACCAAGCTCCAGCTCTTAAAGATGAGAATGGGGGTGATTCCTATAATCTCTCACCTCCCAAAATGGAAAGGAGAGGGTGCCCAGGACACGTGTCGGCTCTGCGGTCAGCATAGAGAAGACATAATTCATGTGCTATGCCTGTGCCCTAATCTCTTAGAGGATAGAAGAACTCTATTACAAAGGGGCCGAATTGAAAAGGACATTAGATCTTGCTGGCCTGATTCTTACTGACCTATTTATTTGTGTGCTGCGCACATGCACACATATAAAAAGGAAAAACACGGAGAATTAAAGATATTTCTCCTTATTGTGCCTCCCTTACCCCTCCCCTAGCAGGTGTAAGTTTTTGGTGCTGCCTTAGATTTAAGATTTCTTGTAAATCTGGGGCAGTGTCAAAAAGCCATCTGTGTTGCTGGGAATAGCCCCAGCAACATCTATTGCATGCCCATTTACCGTAGAAAACCGCATTAAAGGAAGCATTATGAACAAGGCAGCATTAAGCAATAAAAAGTGGCTTAGTGCTGCCTCGTAAATATGGACCAGAGTCCTGCACCACAGAACATCACAAAAAGTGATGTTCTGGTGGTGCAGAGGGCCTCACAAATGAGCCCTTGGATTTTTAAGCAGGAAATTTAGATTTTGGAAAATAGATAGAACTACTATGTTTAATGGCAGAAAGTGATGAATTATAGATTGTTTCAGTTACAATATGCATTTTGCCAATCTTGACGTTGACAAGAACGGTAGGTTATGACCACATTTGCCTTTCATGTATTTTCTATTCAAATCATGCAAAATTGTTTAGGACACACACCTGTGATGCCTAATCTGTCAACTTACTGGCATTTTAAGCTTGCAGGTGGACCAATATTATTGTTCTAACATGATTTGTTTTTACAATGAACTTACATATGTTGGTAAAGATTCATGTTTGTTGATTGCTTTTTAAAACAGCTTGCACTTGATGGACAGTAATTGAATTTTAATGGCCAGAGTGCATGCAGCTATTGCATATTATATAAAATAGTAATTTAAAATATAGAGCTCAAAGTGAAGTTAAAAAGGATGCACAACATTTTCCTTCCTAATTATTGTTTATTATTGAAGTTGAATTAGATGTTTTTTCTTTGAAAAAAACTGGTTTGTTGGAGGCTATCTTGTTTGCAAAGATTATAATCAGAGCATATTTACATGATTACTCAGCATCAATCAAATGCTGAGATAATTATACTCCATCTGTTTATGGTGGGAACAAAATGTAATGGTCCAGCTAATTGTAGAAATATATCTAGCATAGCTGTAAAATAAGAAATCAGTATGTCCTGTTTGTTTTAGGTCACTGCTTAAGCAAATTTTAATTTGAGCAAATATTGCATTTTAATATCTTGCATCATTTAAGCACAACTTTTTTGCCTCTAATTAACATAAATTACTGTATTAGAATTATAATTTACATATAATGTAAACTGCAATGTGAAATGCATCTTCAGCAGACAGTTTGGATAAAGGTCATTTTAGGATTCTCATCATTCAGGGACATCAGTTCAACTTAGTCTGCTCATTTGATCTGTCAAGAAATCCTCATTTGAATCGATTAACTATGTTCTTTTAAAATGCATCTAGGACTATGGGCATGTGTGCATTAATGTATTGGGCAGTGGCTTGCACCCTGTCCAATTATGGACCCCAATTTCTATTCAGTGTAAGTGAGTTACTGCTCACTCCCCTGGTAACTCGGCACAAGCAGTCAGGCTTATCTCAGAGGCAATATGTAAAGTATTTGTACGTAAAACATACAGTGGCACAGTGAAAACACTATGCAAGTTTATAAAAAATAACCAAACTTTATCTAAGCTTAATCCAACAAACATAACTCGAAATATCAATTCTGTCCATAGAACTCCTTGGATGCGTTGATTTTCGCACAAAGTCTCTTTGAAAAACAGCTGCAAAGGAGGACAACTTCAGAAAACACAGCTATGCGTCTGTTCTTAAGTCCCAGGGCAATGGAGACTTCAGATCTACTGCACGCTGGACAAGTGTTGGGTTCCTTAATGCAAGGAGGAGCAATGTGCCAATTTCCAGAGGTACTCCTTTTGGCGGGACGATGCATTGGAAACTTGGCACACTGGTGGGATGCTTGGAAATCTGGACGCTCTGGCGTCAATGAAACAGTGGCAAAATAGACCCTGCTTCAATTCATTCAGCCACAGACAGGTGATGCGCTGATTCCTTCAGCCACACAGCAGGGCCTGAATCAAAGCGGGGTCTCAGATATCAGAGACACAGTGTTCTGGATCTGGGCTGCGGTGGTTCTTTGAGATGCGAACAGGCTCCGTATCAATTTTTTAGCCGCACCATGGCAATGCATTGGTTTTTGAACCACAAGGCAAGCTTGCGACAGGATAAAAAGCGTTTGAAAGGTGATGCGTGGATTTTCAAGTCTTGAAGCAGCAGAACTACCTCCAAAGATGAATTATTTGATGACACAGATACTTACAACAGGAGGCAAGCACAAACAAGCCCTTGGAGAACCTTGGAAAAGCAGGATACAAGTTAGCAAAGTCCAGTTCTTTCACTGCCCACTGACAAAAGCAGCAACTGCAGGACAAACCAGCAAACCAAAACACATCAAAGAGGCAGTACCCCTCCTGGCAGATCCTCAGCTCTTCTTCTTTGCAGAGTCCTCACTCCAGCAGTGTTCTAAGAATGTGGGGTTACAGGTCCAATACTTATACCCCTTTTGTCTTTTGATTTGGGCATACTTGAAAGGAAGGTCTTTGTTGTCCACAAGATCTTGCCTTGCCCTCCCTTGACTTCAGACACACTACAGGAGGAGGAGGCAGCATTGTGAGAGGGTAGACGCAGCCCTATTCAGGTGTCAATGACAACTCCTCCCACCACTCTAGGTCAGGAAGGCCCATCAGCCTCATTGTGGGCAATCAGGATACACAGGAAACACCTCATCTCCCTTTGTGTGACTGTCTAGAGTGTGTGTACAAACAGCCCGACTGTCTTTCTAAACTAGACGTTGATTTCACAGGAAGGCAGAGGCACCGGATGGTAAAGCAAGAAAATGTACTTAGACAAAAATCGAGTATATCAAAGAAAACCTTCCTTTCAGAAATTAGATAGGATACAGCAAGAATTTATTGAATTCATTGCAATCCTAGGATTCACTAGGAGTGGTACACACAGGGCTGGACCCTTGGAGTCCTAATGAAGAGCTATTAGGGGAACAGCTCGAAACATGTTGACAAAAAGACATTACTGAGACAACCAGACTCATTAGGGTCAGGTTTCTTCTCAGTAAATGACCCCTGATTTTTAGCCATACCAACTAGGGGTCGGAATAAAAGAGTGGCCAACTAGTTAGTTCATTTCAGATTTTCTTTCCCTTTCCAGTCCACCTCACTGCACTACACATAGTCTACAATAAAAAGTGCTCCTACGTAATTCGCAAGTCACAGCCCGCCTCAATCCATAGAGGATTGAGGGGAACCCCAATGATGAAGCATGCCACCTAGGGGCAACCCTTGTGGGTGAGGGGTCTCTAGAAAAAAAACCTAACCTTAATGACTATGGTTGTCTCAGTAATGTGTTTTTGTCAACATGTTTCGAGCTGTTCCCCTAATAGCTCTTCATGAGGATTCTACGGGGTCCAGTCCTGTGTGTACCACTCCTAGTGAATCCTAGGATTACAACAAATTAAACACATTTTTGCTGTATCCTATCTAATTCCTTAAAGGCAGGTTTTCTTCGATATCCTAGATTTTTGTCTAACTCCATAACTGTCAGGAGGATAAACCAAACCTCTACCTCTGCCTCCCTCTCTATTTTGGTGACAAAGGAAGAAAATGCCCACAGAGCAAACGAACGGTTGTATGCTGGCTGGGAGACACAGACGAGTATCGTTGCGTATACAACGCTTTGAAATAATGGAAGTAGGTATGCAAACTCCCATTCTCTTCCCCTTCAATTCCTGTGGAAAAACATGAGCTTTAATTTTACGAGGATGTTCCTATTTGTCTTAGATAAGGCAAGAACCGGGGGCTTCTGATGGTTGACTCAGTTGCTTGTTTGGGAGGCGCTTGCCTAGGACACTAATTGTCCTTTATAGGTACAAAGAATTGAACTTTCTTCTCTCACTAACAATTACAAACCTAACAGGCCCTGGACAGGCAATTTATGACCCCTTTCCATTTCTTCTTCTTTCTATTAAAAGACGCATCATCCCAAAAAAAACGCCGTCTCCACCAGCATATACAAACACGTTGTGACGTGAGCCATTGCCCCGCATCTAAATTTAGTAAGTGCCTAACAAATCTTTTTGCAACATTCTTTTTCCTCTAAAAACAATCTTCTATTGACAGAAAACCATTGTACTGATTGGGTCCTTTTCTCTTTCTTTCATCCTTGCTTCTACAGGTTTTTCACCACAGTCATTTGAAGTGGCATAGATAGTGCTGTGAAAAAGAACGTTGTTACGAGGTAAATCAAAAAATAGAAGTCTTCTAAGGGTTGGAGTGCATGGTGAATTGGTTGAATAAATGGTAACACAAGCACCTTTTCTGTGTGTTTCCTTTTTAGCTCTTTTTCATTCCAAGTTCTGAGGTGAACACCGCCTAATTCTTAGTAGAGGTTCAAAACACATCAACTCTTTTTTCTGTTTAACCAAACAAGTGAATTTTACTATTGAGCATCAGGTCAACCTTTGTTCTATGAAGTGGTTGAATAAATCATTAAAAAACACAAGTTTATGGTTACAATTGGTTGCCTGAATACTACACGGTTTGGAAAATGTCCCCTGGGGCTGTGTTGTTTTCTAAAACAGTGAAGACTGTTTCTCTAAACAATTCCTCAACGGTCCCTTGGATTTTTCTTTTATTCTTTCTTCCTTGTATTGGTCTATATATTTCTTTAAATTTTTTTTCTGTATTGTTAAAATGTGGAACTTGAGCTTGTTTAAGTGTTAATCGTTTGAGTTAACTGTGATGTTGAACGTTTTGTCATATATGTGACTCAGGATTAATGTTGTATATGTGTGGAACTCACTGTGGTTCATGTAAAACTGTTAGAATTGTTCATTTGAATAAGAAAATGAACAAAAAAGTGTTCTTGATGAAATTGAATTTATCTGAAAAATCCTTTCTAATCCCTGTATCCATAATCTCAGGGCCCACTAAGCTTACCAATGGGAAACCCTTCTCCTCACCTGTCGATACCATCTGTGCAGCACCTAATCTTACTTTGCTCACAGATATCTCCCAGTGGGCAGACAGTCTCCCCATGGGCAACACATTGGTGTGACCATTCTACCCCGGGGCGTCTTTCCTGTAACCAATCCAAAGGCAACACTGTCCACAAGGACAGCCACCCACAGTGACCACTGACAGCTGTCAGTGATGAGAACTAGGCCTCCATGCCTTTCAGGGATCTTTAACTGTTGTGGTTTCTCAGAGTGGGGGTTGGTAACCCCAGGTGCCTGGATCCGTTTGTCCACTCTCCCTCCAGCCAGTTCAGGGTTCATATCCTGTGACTGCTGCTCTAGCCCAGGGTCAGTCACCTGAGGCTGACCAGGAGACTGGGGTGAGCTCTCCTACAACATATCTTCCCCTCTGGGCTCCTGTACCTTCCACTGTGGAGAGGCACCCCCAGACTCCAGAACTGTCAGGGCACTTGGGCCAAGCTTCCCATACAATTCTCCCACCAGTTCAGGGGTTCTGAGCTGCAACTTATCATCCAACCCAGTGTCTGTACCCTTTGGCTGCGCAGAGGTCAGAGTTGAGGCTTACCTCCCCCTGTCCCGCTCCTGGGGCTCTGCACCCTTCCACCTAGAGGGGTACCTCCCCAGAAGGAACAAAAGGTAGGGACACTCAGATATTGTGTGAGAGTCTGCCTGGTGCAGACCTTCAGCCTCCTGTCCATCTGACAGTGCATGAAGTACCCCCAGCCCAGAAGTGACCTCACCAGGGTCAGTGCTGGGAGTGCTCTGAACTCAGAGCTGGCAATCCCTGAACCACTGATCCACCTACTGGTGATTGCCTCCCCTCACCCCTTTCTCCGGAGTTCTGCACCCTCCCACCTGGAGTCGCACTGCCAGACACCAGAACTGGTGAGATGCTTATGACAGCTGGCCCAATCTCTCCTGAAACTAGGGAGTCCCTCTCAGGGAATGGCCTCTCGGTACACACCAGGCCCCCCTCCTGGTGCTCCCTCTGGGAACCATCCAGTCCCTGGGACTGGGTGTTGGGCAACCTGGACCTCTGTCCAGTCCCACCTCTGCTTTTCCACTGAGAAGGGACATGAGACCTGTCCCTCTACATGAGGAACTATCTGGGCTACTGAAACCCTTCTCCGCCTCCCTCTGTTAAGGAAAACTAAACCACCCCGTTCAGGATCACTCCCAAAAGCCTCTTCAGACCCTCTGGAATCCACTGAAAGGTCTGCCTCCAGTGCAAGCTTTCTGCGGTCGGAGGACTCACACTCCACCGGGTGTTGCCATAGCTCTGGAAAACTGTGGCTGAAAATATACTCTCCAGCAATCAAGTTGTCCAGCCCCACACATGTTGTACCCAAACTACTTTCCCCCCTACCAATCTGTGCCTTGGAAATGTACCCCACATCCCCCTTATGAGTCTGGTGAGACAGTATCTGACTGTGCCTGAAACTCAAACCACACTTTTTTGGGGTGTCTCTACACTTCCAAACCAGGGCTTCTAACACGGGGGAACAACTCTCCCTGTCACTCTCTTCCAGGGCCAGTAGAGTATCTCTTCCAACACTAGGAACAAGATTCCCATGCTTTTTCCCCAATTCACCTCAGGGACATTGCGCACCTCTAGAGCTACCTGGGGTATGTCTCCTTCAAGTTGAGCTTCAAGTTCCTGGGTATGTGCACTTCTCTCTCAGTACTGGACATTACCTTTATACTGCCACCATCTGATCTGGAATCAGCCCTCATCGCTCACAAATCCAGCTCTCTCCTGCTCATTACATGAGCTAACATTATTTTTTCCATGGCTCTCTCAGCCTCAGCTGCTTCCGTTGCAAGTTTTTCCTGTGCTGAGGCTCTCTCAGCATCAACCCCCTTCTCGGTTTCCTTCTTAAGGCCACTGCCCTCTTGGGCTTCAGGTTTGGGATCATGTGGGAGGTACCAATGCCTTAAATTCTCTAAAAAAGCAGAGTAGTCCTCCTCCACAGAGTCATCGATGAATGTTGCTTAAAAAGTTGTTTCCTCATAGCAATACAGAACTGCCTCAAGATTCTGCCTTGTGGATCTTCTCTTCACAGGCAGTCCCCTCTCCTTGTAAAAGACTACTTTTAGTTCCTTCATAGAGTTCCAAGTATCAACAAAGGATCCAGAAGGGGACAAAAATAGCAGGTGGTACATAGTGGTCTGTGCTATGAAGTATTGTATACCTACCTTATTGTATGTCAAGTATAAACACAGGTCCTATCCTCACCGCTGACCACCAGTGTTAGAAATGGGGGTCTCTAGTTGGCAGTGTCTTGCACCCTATCCAATTCAGGACTCTTCCTTCTAGTCAGGGTAAGGGAGTTACACACCCAAGATAACCCCTGCTCTTGGTATCTTGGCACGAGCAGTCAGGCTCATCACAGAGGCAATGTGTAAAATATTTGTGCAGAATACACACTGTAACGCAGTGAAATATAGTAAGGGACTTTGTATCCCCAAAAGTCTGCAGACAGTCGCCAATAGAATCCCAGGAGTTTTGTAACTCCCTGGCGACCTACTTTCATGATAAGATATCTAAAATCTACGAGAACTTTTCTTCACTAGTCCCCCCTTCTTTGAATACCCTACCAAATTAGAGGAGCGGGAGAATATAGCAACTAGCTCCCTAAAGAGTTTCGAATCGACCTCGATTGAGGTGGTCACCAAAGGTCTTGCTGCTGCCAAATCTGGGTCGCCATCAGACCCCTGCCCACCAAAAAATATAGCGCTTTTAGCCACAATCTGTGCCCCTGTAATTCGAGGCATTTTCAACGATTCTATTCAAACTGGCACCATCCCTACCATATGGAAGGGGGCGTTCGTACGCTCAATACTAAAAAAAACTACAGCGGACCCGTTAATTCTTAGTAATTATCATCCCATTTCTTTATTAACGCTTCTGGGTAAACAACTGGAAAGTATTATCAACTGACAATTAAGCTCTTATCTGGAATACAATCAAATCCTGGATCGGGTCTCCGGCCAGGACTCAATCAGGCAGACAATAGACGCAGGAGGCTTAGTAATACTGATTCTCCTAGATCTCTCTGCAGCTTTTGACACCATCTCACATTCAAAGCTGACGGAGAGACTATCCTCCTGTGGTATCTAAGGGACAGCCTTGGAGTGGCTGCAACACTTGTTGCCTGAGAGAACTCAAACTGTCATGTGAGGACCCTACACCTCAGCAAAAAAGAATCTTGATAAGGTCGCCCCATAGGGCTCTTGCCTGAGCCAGACTCTCTTTAATATATACATGGCTCCCCTGGCAAGGATAGTCGAGCAGTTGGGATTTGAGATCATCTCTTATGCTGATGATACGCAGCTTATATTTGCCATCGGATCAAATCCAGAGCTTGAGAAAATCCGTTTTGCCTTCGGCATGCTCGCCATCTCTAACTGGATGACAGAAAGCTGCCTCCAACTAAACCCAGAAGAAACAGAGGTTATGTTAATGGAAAAAGCCGCGGACATCTGGTCGGATGACTGGTGGACTGTCCAATTGGGTAGAGTTCCCATTCCCAAACAATCAGTAAAGAATCTAGGTCTAAAATTGGACCGGGCTCTGACCATGAAGGATCACATCTCAGCTACCACCAGTTTGTGCTATTATAGCTTACGACTGCTTTGAAAAATCCTTCCCTACATGCCCACCCCCCATTGCAGGACCCTAGACCAGGTAATGGTAATTAGTCATCTGGACAACGGTAATGCTCTGTTGGCGGAAGTAGGATATATCCTATGGGCAAAACTTCAAGTAGTACAGAACACTGCAGCCAGATGATCCTAAATCGTCCTGCAGGTGCCCCATTGATTCCATTGCTTAGGGAACTGCACTGGCTAACAGCGAAGAAAAGATCCTTTTTGTAAATCTGCTGTCTCACATATAATGCCTTGAATGAAAGAGGCCCCCTCTATTTGCAAAAAAACCTTTTCAAATATTCCCCCTGTAGGAAACTTAGGGACACATTAGTTTCCCGCCATACCAGTGGGAAGTGGGACCGCCCGCAATGCTAGCGGCAGTCCCGCACATCCCATTAGGATGCGCCCACCACACTGGCGGGCGCATCCCGCATTTTTAACGCCGCAATGCTAAAAAGGCATGTTGTGCTTTTTAATGCACAACGTGACAGGCACAGCGTGGTCCCTGCCATGTTGTTCATTGAAAGGCAGGAGGGTACCATAGGTACCACCCATGTGCACCCCCCCACCCCCCCGGAGTCCATGGGGGCCCGCAAATGGCCCCCCAAGCAGACTCTGCATGCCTTTTGGTGGCGGCAGTGCCGCCACGGAAAGGCATGTGAAAGGCCACATTCTAATATGGCTGGCGGTGTCTTTCAGACACCGCCACCATATTAAACCCTTTTCCGCCCGGTCAAATTCTTGACCTGGTGGAAAAGCGGCGGACGGTCTTTCCATCTGCTGTGGACCCCCCGCCATGATAAAATGGCGGTGGGTCTTTAATTGGAGGATGGCGGGCAGATCGCCCCCACCGAGCCAGCGGTGGCTACCGCCGGCATGGCGGGGGCGATCCGCCTATCATCCTAATGGGGCCTTTAGATCCAGCTCTCTGGATCTCCTTCAGGTTCCCTGAATTTGCCGGACCCCTTTTGAGGGTAAAGCATTCTCTCATCTCGCGCCAAGATACTGGAATGAGCTCCCCCCGCTTTGCGAAAACTTCTAACTACAGCATCTTTAGGAAACCGCTGAAAGCCTTTTTGTTCTAACTGGCCTACCTATTTCATCCTGGTTCTCTAATCCCCAGAATACTACCTTTCTAGTCAGCACCGAGATGTCCCAGGTTGATTTGAGCTCTTTAGAAAACATCTAACATAACACATAACAAAAGACTACAAATAAAAACCAAACCAGTTTAGAAAACATAACTAATCTTTATCTATACAAAAAAGGGCAATATCGACAAAAATCCAACATACATAACTCCAAACCTAAACTAGAAGATGATCTAGGGATGTAAAGACAGATGCACTTGGAATTGAATACAGGGTAAGGAACACAGGTTTGAGACAAAGTAGTTGACTAACAAATAGCAGAGATACATGGCATATGTAATCCTGGGAAGCCCTGAAACACACTCAAGGTCAGAAAGTGTTGTTTTTGCAGACTAATTGTATAATGTGATGCCACCTTGTTAAGTGCATATGTCCACACCCAAAATAGTGCTAGCATGTTATCACACCTGAGTTCAACCTGGGGAGAATAGGGGATGGGATAAATGAGTTGGTACTTCCAGTTCACAAGATATCAGCACATTGATGCAAGTTGTATGATGTAACCAACCTTTAATGCTGTAAAATTAATAAAACTTTTAAACAAAATACGTAACTCAAAATATCACTTTTAAAAGGTTGAAGCAATTCTGTCCATATAATTCTATGGATGTGTTGAACTTAGCTCAAAGTTCCTTTGATGCGTCAAAATCCCAGATGACAAACAGGCACAAAGAAGAAAAGCATCAGAAAACACAGCGATGCGTTGGTTCTTGTGTCGTAATGGAATGTAAGTGTCTGTTGTGCTGTACACAGGAGAAGTGATGCGTTGCGATGTGTGGAAATCCAGATGTGCTGGGGTCGATGTGGTGGTCGTGGAAGAGATGCTGCGTTAATTCTTTCAGCTCCAGACCCGTGATGAGGCGATTTTTTCAGCAGCACAGCAGGGCCTGCATTGGAGTTGGAGTGGGGGGCTCAGAGGTTGGAGTACTGGTGCTCTGCATTCGAGCTGCAGAGGGTTTTTGGGTACTGCATCGATTTTCCAAACGCACCGCGGGAAAAACAGCACTGGAAAGGTGATGCGCGGATTTACAATTTTTTAAGCAGAAGGACCACCTACAAGGGACCAGAACAGGAAATGGGACCACTTGGCAGGTGAGTTCAGGGAGGCTGCACATGAAATCTTTGGTGGCCCTGTGACTTACAAAAAGAGGCAAGCACACACAGGTCCTTGAAGAACCTTGGGAAAGCAGAATACAAGAAAACAAAGTCTAGTTCTTTGACTTCCCACAGACAGAAGCAGCAACAAGAGGTCAAAGCAGCAAAGCAGCTCACAGCAAAGGGGCAGTGCTCTTCCTGACAGCACGTCAGCTATTCTTCGTGGCAGAGTCCTCAGAAAAGAAGTGTTCTAAAAATGTGGGGTTTGAACTCCAATACTTATACCCCTTTTGGCCTTTAAAGTAGGCATACTTCAAAGAAAAGTCTTTGTTGTACACAAGATCCTGCCTTGCCCTGCCTTGGCTTTAGGCACACTACAGGGGATGGAGGCACCATTGTGAGTTGGCAGACACAGCCCTATTCAGGTCACAGATTGGTAAAGAAAAAAATGCCCACTTTCTTAAAGTGACTTTTTCAAACACATAATTTGAAAACAATCTTCACTAAAAGATGTATTTTTCAATTCTGAGTTCAGGGAGCCAAACTGCAAATCTCTATCTCTTGTTACAAGGTGTTACAAGGCAACTCTAATTAAAACCTATGGAGGAGATGGTCCTTACCATAGTGAAAAATGAAAATAGCAGTATTTCACTATCAGGACAGATAAAATATACCAATACATGTCCTACCTTTCACATACAATGCACCCTGCCCATTGGGCTACCTTGGGTGTACCTTAGGGGTGCCTTAAACATAAGAAAAGGGAAGGTTTGGGACCCGGCAAGTGGGTGTAGCTGCTTGGTCAGGATGGCAGTTTAAAACTGCCTTCACAAACACTGCAATGGCAGTCTGTGACATATTTGCAGGATATCTCATGTGGGTGGCACAATCAGTGCTGCAGGTCCACTAGTAGCATTTGATTTACGGGCCCAGTGCAGACACAGTGCACTTTACTAGAGCCTTACCAGTAAATCAAATATGCCAATTAATGGATATACCTATCAACTTTAGAATTTAGACGGAAAGCATATGCACTTTTGCACTGATAAGAAGTGGTAAAGTTCCCAGATTATTAAATCCAACAAAAACAGGTGAGAAAAAAATAGGAAGATGAAGGTAAAAAGTTTGGGAGTATTGCAAGATAGAGGCACTGATTAGAGAATTGTGGTGACCCATTGAGAAAGGCATATCAAAAGAGAAGAGTCGAGGGCAGAAGGCAGGGCTAATGTTGGCCTAGGCATGGCATAGGAACAGCCAAAAGTATTTGATGCAACCCTGATATTGTCCCAGCTACTCCTGGGTTTAATGATCGTTTCGTTTAGAAAACTTTATTTCGATTCATAAAACAGAATCATAAAAGTATGACAGCAGTATTACACAATTTAAAAGAATCATGCAATTTATACCTAAACAATATTATTATATTGTCGTTACTTAATGATCTTTAAGGCAGTATCAGGAATTGAATATAAACAAAGTTGTAAAAGTCTCTTTATTTTCCTAAGTGTTCAACACTTGCCCTTCTCTCATGCGACTTTAGAAGCAAATAGGATATATTTGAGGGTCTAAGGTTTGGACAAATGTACAACCCTGGATTTCTTTGGAGTCTAAGGACTTGAGATATCACTTCCACTACACATGGCATTTTAGTGAATCAAAGTCCAAAGGCAAGGTGAAAATGAACAAAGACATAACCCAACAACCTGCGTTCTAGTGGCTGTATGTACTAAGATTTTTTGCTGTGCTTACATTCACAAATGACGCAAATCGTTGCCAAATTATTTTTCCTCCAATTTATTTTCCAGTGCTTGAAATTGGTGAGCAGTCAAAATATCGAAATTGTAATATCGATATACAAAAATATTGAGGTTAGTCATCATCATAAAGCTTTATTCGATTTTTTACAATCATAAAAGCATATACAAACAGAGAAGTACATCAGAGTTACACTTTAAAACAGATGTCTGGCATGAATTCATATAAAACCCAATGAAAGAGACAAGCTTTAAAATCAGTAAAACCACAGGTTAAAGAAAATTAAACATTAGATGTATCGACATTATATATGTACAATATAAAAATTGTTGAATCTAATCAAGGACAATGTGCAATTTGGCGCACCCTCAAGATCCATGCCCAGCCTAGGAATTTCGCCATAGCTAGTGCAATCGGTAGCGATGTATCTGTATGCAAAATTCGATCAGCCTCCGCCGCTACCCTGGTACCCAGAAGCTTACAGATAGGTAACAGCCAGGCCTGCCGTGGGGCAGCATAGGTATCACAAACCCAGAGAATATGTGCCATTGTCTCATTATTGGCAGTGCAACCTGGGCACCCAGCTGACGAGTGTGATGACCATTTCAAGGTGAAAGATCTTACAGGGAGAGACTCCACCCTGAACTGGAAGTACAGTTTGTGATCCATGGGTTTCGTGATTGCATCCCAGTATAATTCCATCCTAGGGACCAGTTTATGATCCATAACGCGGCTAGTAAGGGAAGAAGACACTTGTTGTCTTGCATTATTCAGTGAAAACAGTTCCCAGTACTTAGCCTTTAATGAAGATTTAGATGGAAAAATGGAGTTTGCAGGATCGGTCCACAATACTGTCAGTCCTAACTCCCCTAAACGATTTCGGACTGCCCTAAGCCATTTAATTTGATGTAATGTGTCTGTCTTAATGATATCTAGGAAACCCTGGGCATGGCCAACAAGTTCGGGAGTAGTCCACAATCTCCTCCAATAGAGGAGGGGGCGCAGTTTGGCTATAGATGCAATGGATTTCTTACCTAGATCTAACAACAATGGACACATAGGGGAGCTCTGGGGAAGTCCGGTTATATTTCTTAGAAACCTATTCTCTGCTGCGGTAAGAGCTACAAGGTTCTCACAGCCCCACACCTCTGAACCATACAATGCTGAACGAACAGCCTTCAGATTATAGATTTCAAGGACGGGACTGATAGGCTTAAATAGGGTGCGATTGTACTCCTGACAAAGAGCCCCAGATATCTGTCTGAGTTTAAGAGAGGCTAAATTGATTTGACGGCACCACGTCATACTACCTTGGAAGTTGACTCCCAGATAGGTAAACTCATTGACTATTTCTAGAGGGCCCTCCTTCATTGAAAATCCTCTTGTGTTTGCCTTACGTGCATTAAACGTCATTAACTTTGTTTTAGACACGTTGACCTCCAATCCCCTCTCACAGCAGAAATCCTCAAAGATTTGAAGCGCTTTCTTTAGTCCGCTCGGGGTCTTGGAGAGGATCAACGTGTCGTCAGCAAACATCAGGATGGGTACCTTCTCACCAGCTAATATGGGGGCATCGGTCGAAATTCTGCTCATGCAATCAGCTATTCCATTAATATATAGTGTGAACAGCGTGGGGGCCATCACAGAGCCCTGCCTAACACCACGTTCCACTGGAAATGATTTGGTGACTTCCCCCTGTCCCCCCATCTAATTTGGGCCTTATTATCTTCGTGAAGTCTACTGATCAGGGATAAAAGATCCAGTGGTAGACCTAGTTCTTTGAGGACAAGCCATAATTTCCAGCGAGGGACTAAATCAAATGCCACCCTAAGATCTACAAAGGCGGCATAAAGGCTACCTTTGCCCAATGTAACTAGCTTCCAGTAAATTAAGATAAATAAAAAAACTTGGTCGGTGGTGCTTGTGGCTGCTCTGAATCCGGCTTGTAAATGTGACAAGATTCCGAACTCCTCGATCCACTCCTGGAGTCTATTAAGCACCATCCTTCCAACTAATTTCTGGGAGCAGTCAATAAGGCTAATTGGGCTATAGTTCTCCGGGCGGTCTTTGTCCCCTTTTTTGAAGACAGGGATGATTTCTGCGTTTTTCCAAGAAGTAGGAATCAATGCCCCTTGTGCAATTGCGTTGGAAAGCAGAAAGATATATCGGCACCAACTTGGCTTATCATGTAACAAGGTGTCGCCCGGTATGCCATCAGGCCCCGGCGCTTTCCCAGGTAAGATAGAACTCAGAGCTATCTCAACTTCCCTCAGGGTAAAGGTTTCCCTCTGGTACAACACATTTATAACTTCGACTTCCCCCTCTGGGGGGGGGGGTAGCGGAATATTGGGGTTTAAAGTGATCAACCCATGCTGCAACTGAAACATGATTCTGTGGGCGCTCAGACTGGCCCCTAGTGGGCCAATTGTAAGTGTTCCAAAACAGCTTAGGGCCCTTAGAAGCACACACCACTCTCAGATCTTGCCATCTTTGGTCTTCCTAGGCTTTCTTGGCCTTAAGTTGTACTTCCGTATAAAGTGCTCTTGTTTCATGTACTTTAAGTGGAATACCTCCCTTACTCGCTTTCCCTAGGGCCTTGCGTGCCATCCGGCATTCGTCATTATACCATCGCCCCTCAACTTGTGCAGGCACTATAGGTTTTGTTCCTTTCTTTTCAAAAAAAGTGCGTAGGAGATTAAAGAAAAAAGTATGCGTATTTCCTGAACTATCGTGGACTCCAATCTGTGAAGCACTACCCTCAAGCTCTCTAATTGCACGTTGCAAACTTAACGCTATGTTGTCAAGTAGAGTTGGAGATTCTTTAACCAGGACCCACTTGAGTCTCCTTAGGTAATTGGCTTGGACCACCTCCCCAATATAACTATTGTCCCTTTGATGTAGGACTGTCATAGTACAGTTTAGAAACATAGAGCAACAAAGCGGGTTGTGGTCACTTTTGAGTCGATCAATGATCATCATGTCTTCCACCAATGGCCACAGACTCAGACTTACCAGTATATAGTCAATTCTGCTAGCAGAGTATGAATGAATGAATGATTTATTTATTGTTTGGTTACTCAAAACCATTACATTAAAAATCAGAGTATAAAATTACAAAAGTTAAAACCAAGGAAGTGTCGGGAGGTAAGTCTGTGCGGTAGCTCCCTGAGCACTGATAGAAACGGTGAATAGTGTTCATAGTAAGACGTGGGTCTGCGAAAGTCTCTATTTGTTCGAGCCCTTGGTTACCATCAGCTTGGACCGTGTCTGATGGATAAACTTTCCAAAAGAGGCCATCTGTTTTACCGTAGTTAGTGTGTTTAGTTGATTGATCGCCTCCTTTGCAGTACGTGACCCCGCTTGTCTTAGGATTGGCCTGAGATAAAGACTGCGAGCCGTGCTCAGAGCCGGACAGCAAAATAGAAGGTGGGCCAATGACTCTCATTTGTAGCTGCAGAGCCTACATTCCCGAGCTCCTGGTCCAGCCTGTCCAAAGGCATATAATTCTTTAAGGGGCAACGGATGTAGTCTGTAGGCTAAGGTCTTGTGAATGGCTGCGCGGCCCACAGCCTGCGTAAGATGATATTTAGGATTGTGCACAGTGTGCGGCAGGCGTAGGGACTCGTGGAAGTCTTTTTTTGCCAGTGATTCCAAGTCCAGTTCCCGTGACCGCGCACATGCTTGTTTTTTAATTAAGTTTTTGATGGCGGTGTAAATAACATGTTCGGGGTTCCAAGACTCGGTGGCAAGATTGAGAAGGTTCTTTGCCGTATTAAGAGTAGCCGACCAGGGATTCCCGAGTTCCCTGAAAATGCCTTTCAGGACTGCCTTGAGTGTGTTCTCGTGTGGCACTGTTGTTAGAAAGTAGTATTTACTTAGAGCGGCCATCTCTTCCAGGTTTTGCTGGTTGAGCGAGAACTCTAAGCGAACAAGGGTATTTCTGGTGCACCTTGGTAAATGGAATAGTCTTTTGTAAGCTCTGCAGTGGATTTTTTCTAGATCATTGTTAAATTTGCCCGGGAATGCTTGTTGAGCGTAATTGAGAGCCGGCATTAACTTGGCTTTAAGTACTCTTTGAATAGCCATTGTAGACGGGCTGTATAAGGAGGCTTGCAGTTTGCAGAGGGCGTAGGTGATGGTTTTACCTTTGCCTTGAATTTTCTTTAAATGGGCGCTCAAAGCCCCGACTCCTGGTAGCAGATGCCCAAGTAGGTGTATCGCTGTGTGTTTTCCAGCGAGAGATGTCCAAGCCTCCATCTTACTGATTTTTTCTTTGGATAGGATCCAAAGATGATTACTTTTGACTTGGATGAATTTGCTACCAACCTGCTTTTGTTGTTGTATGCGGCTAGTGCCGTCAGCGCCTTTTGTAGCCCAATTCGAGTGTGGTCCAGGAGTACCAAGTCATCAGCATATTGCATAAATTGGATTTTGGTCCCACAGATCTTTGGGGTTGCTAAGGCTGCCCCAGTCAAGGCCCTCTCCATGTCCGCTGTGTAGAGGTTAAATAACAATGGGGCTAAAACGCACCCTTGTTTTAGACCTCGATCTGTGTCAATCTTCGCGGATGCGGAGTCCCTCGAGAGTTTGATTCTCACCCACGTTTTTTGGTACAAGGACTGGATCGCTCTTAGCAGGGATGGGTTTATGTTCCATGGAGCCAGCTTTCTCCACAGGATGGCGCGATCTACCCCATCAAACGCCGTTGAGTAATCAATGAAGCAGGCGAATAGGGGGGGGGGCTTTTGCGCGACCGCACTTGATGGACCAAGAAAGAAAGTGCGGTGATTTTATCAACTGTGGTGGACCCAGGTCTAAATCCGGTTTGGCAGAATGGGAGGAGGCCTTCTTCACTTGTCCAATCTGCAAGGTCCCTCAAGATGGCACTAGCATAAACTTTTCCCTCAATATCCAGGAGGGCGATCGTGCGATAGTTTGATGGTTCAGATTTGGGGCCTTTCTTATGGATCGGGTGTAAGAGCGAGCCTCTCCATGAATCTGGTACGTCCCCCAGAAGCCAACATTTAGTGTACAGGTGGGTCAGGTTTTCGGACCAGAAATCAATGTTTGCTTTGAATAAGTGACTGGGGAGGCCGTTAGGACCGGGAGCACCGTTTTGCCTGATGTTTTTTAGGATTTTGGACACTAACAATTTTCCGGGCGGGGCCTTCTTCTCAGTGATGGAGTCTGGTTCATCTCCTGAGATGGGTCCATCATTTTGCTGGTTCACAGGTCCGGGTTCGTTATAGAGTGCTTTTACATGGGCAACCCAGTTAGATGCTTCAAGAGAGTTTTCTCTGTGGTTTATGCCCCGTCCCAGGTTGCTTAAGAAGCTCCAAAACTCCTGTGATTTTCCTGGACTCAACAGGTCGAAGATTTTCAGCCACTGTGCTTCACAGTAATTTTGTTTTGCAGCCCACACCTTCTTGGAGTGGCTTTTTTTGGCTTCTTGTAATTGTTTTTTATTTGAGCTTGTGCCTATTTGTCGAAAAGCTTTATGTTTCATGTTCCGTTGTTTAGCACTTATTTTTATCTCTTTGTTATATCCACATGCAGTTGGAGGATGCCAATGAGTTGTTCTATTTGTGTCCCCACGAAGAATCGCCGCCAGGGCCCCTGTTATGCCATTCCATGTTGCTATTGTGCCCTTCTTCTGTTCACTCGGTGGCCAGCCTGTCCACGAGTTTACCCAGTTGTTAAATGTAGTAGTTGCAGTCTGTCCCCATTTGATTCTTCTGGGTAGCTTTATTAGTTCTTCACCGTCAGCTGCTCCAATGCATTCAAGCCTATTGCGTGTATTCACTGTTAAATTCAACGTGATGGTTAAGGCAGCATGATCACTGTCGCTGCGCGGATGAACTGAGAAGTTTGACATTAGGGGTTGCAGTTTATCGCTTAAGATGATATAGTCAATCGTCGTTTGATTGTTGTACGTGGGACCGACAATGGCCCCTGGGGTGTTCTTTAAATGAACTGAATGCGCTGTAGCCAGTTTGTAAGATTTTAATAGGTCGTTCAGTGCATTAGTGGCCCCAGGCTGAAGGCTTCGTATGGTTGGCACCCCAATGTTGTGGATGTTAAAGTCTCCGAGGATAATGCTTTCTAATGACGGAAATTGGAGCAATAAGTGCTCTAGGTGGTTTGTTAGCGTGGCCCAGTTGGCTGTAGGCCCATGTGGATTGTGATAGATGTTAATTAATTCCATTTATCGAATTGCGGCCGTTCAAGATGCCTGCCTGCAGGGTGTCCAGAAGGTTGCTTATTTCCGCGAATTCCAGTTTCAGTGAGTGTTTTATATAAACGCATATCCCTCCCGATAGTCTTCCAAATATGTTGGACTTTTTTGCTGGTTTTCCATATTCTGCAAATCCTCTTAGTGAAAGAGGGTGGATCTGCCAAGATTCTTGTATGCAGATTATGTCCGCCTCCTCCATGAATTTCACCGCAGTTTGGTTCTGGAGCAGCTTTTTGAGCCCTGCAACATTCCAGGTCATGATTTTCAAGCTGTCCGAGGACCGGTTTTTATCTGAGGATTTCGGATGCTCGTTGGTCATACATTGGTGGGGTTGGCCTGAGTCTTCAGGGCAATACCTGTTAGGATCTAGGATTTAATGCTAGCGGCAACCAGGACCAATCTTTGCTCGCATGCCCCAGTGTGGCGCATATGCGTTTACCTTGACTCCGGTTGGTTGTTATCTTGATTGGGGTTCTGTTAATTGGGCCTGTATTTGTGCCCCCTTTAGGCCCCTGGAGGATGGTCGTCGCATTCAGCACGTGGGTAGAAGAGACGTGCGAGCGTGAGTGCCCTCCGGTTGGTTGTTCCGGGCTTCCCAACTGGAAGTGCGCAGCGTGGGTTTTTAAGATTAGGGGGTATTTTTGCGCGGGCTTTGACTTTATTTTTATGCCCCAGCTTTCCAGTAGCATATGCTGACTTTTCAGTGCCTCGGCCATGTCCGAGCTCGTGAAGGTTAGCTCCGTGGTTTCATTTTTCTCCTCCGGGTCTGACGGCAGAAAAGAGATGGTCTCGATATCTGTGGGTTTTGTCCCTTCCAGCCCTGGGATGTTTGCGCAGAGTGTTAAAAGGCTGCTGTGGTTGAGGATGTCCCATTTCCCCTGGGAAACATATTCGGGGTACAGCATTATTTTCCCGTCCTGTAATTGGGTGTAGTTTAATTGGCTGGCAGAATCCGCTTCCCTCCATCTTTTTTCCTGGACGCCAATTTGTCGTGGCTGTGCTGCACCAGGTTGGTGGGCAATTGCCTGCTTGTTTAGCCCCATTGTCCACTGAAAGGCCACCGTGAGTGGTAAGGTAGGCGGACCATTATTGGGCGGCTTGTTTTCGGCCTCCTCAGGTTCTGTAGCATCCGATGGCACTTGGGGCACTTGGCGCATCGTGAACATTGATTGAGCGGCGATCTGAGAATTTGATGAGAATGGATCATGTTCGCTTAAAGGGGCTTGGTTCACTTCCCCAGTGCTTTGTCCTTGTGAGTTATTTGCTTGGTTTTGTGTTGACGGTGCTAGGGCTAGCTGGGGAGCTGCAAGGGAGACCAACATCCTCGGATCTGGTGGTGTGTTGATTAAATGTGGGGCTTCCGACGTTTGCTCAATTTTTCTAGTGTTTTGGTAGTTACTGCCAATGGGTCATTTGCTGACTCTCGGTGTGGCCAGACGTCTGGTTGTCTGGCCGTAGCCATTTCCGGATAGATCTGGGAGCGTGAGATTTGTTTTCATTCTCCTTATTAAGTTTTTCTAACTTTTTCTTATTTTTCCAAGTTAGATTTTGGAGATCTGGACTGGTCGGTGTGATAGTAAGCTGCCGGTCTTGATTTTTTGCTTGGTTTGGGGTGGCGTTTATTCTACTCGCATTAAGCATTGCTGGAAGCGCCGCCCAGGCGATCTTTTCTCCTTTATGAATTTCTGTACTGCAGTTTTCCGAGTTTATTGCGAGTTGTGATTTTAAAGAGACTTGGGCAGGATCCTGTGCGGTTGAGTTCTGATTCTTGCTGGCTTCTTTCTTGAGATCCTCTATTAATGTGGTCATGATGTTTGGGAGTTTTTCTATGCTGTGCAGTATTGGGCTGCAGCTGCATGACTCTGGCTTGAAGTTTGTGCTGTCCTGTGCTCTGCGGATCAGGGAATTCAGGTGATCCAGTTTTGAATCAATCCCAGAGATCAGGTTTGCAACAGTTTGTAGTATGTTAATCTGGGCATCAAGCTTGTCTGCGTGCATTATTGCGGCGCCTGTCATTGAGATGAGTGTCTCATTAATCAGTGATAGATGATCTGAGATCATTTGTTGCTTCTCCCCCCTGTCCAAGCGGCTGCTCACTGACGTTAGTGACTGAGCCGTTTTATCTTGTTCCGGGGTGCTCCATCTCGACGAGTTCAGGGACTGATTTTGAAGGGCGGCCAATAATTCTGGGGTTCCCCTCCTTCGTTAGTTGCAAAGATGCTGTTAGGTACGTCGAGCGTGTGCACCCCAATTGCCGAGGCTCTTCTTTCATTGTCGAAGTATGTGCTGTTGGGTGCGTCGAACGTGGATGCTCGGTTTAGTGTCGTGCTCAATTGGGGGTCTTCCCATGGTTGGTGGATCGGGGCTGTAGTTCTAGTGTAATCGGGCCTAGGTGCGACCCTTTCTAATGTCTCTGAGTTGGGGGGTTTTCCACCCTGGAGCGTAGTTTTTATATTTGATAGAGGTATGCCTAGTGCCCGAGTGGCAATGGGGCTAGGGATCTGCCCATCCTCCTGTGCTTTATTAGGCGGTGAGCGGTTTGACATCCTAGGTGGTCCGACTAAGCTGGTTACCAAGGGGCACAGAAAGCTTCTTATGTCTCTGTTTCCTGTGATCCCAATAGTGGTTTCTTTGGCGCCAGGCCTCTGCATCTGGGGGGTTAGATTGAGTGGGCTGTGGTTCTTCCCCAATGGAGCTGTTAGGGGCGGGGGTGGGATCGGTGTCAATGCTGGAAGCACGATTGGTGGTCCTGGGGACGTCGGTGTTGCTCCAGTAGCACAGGGTGATCCTGAGGGACCCCCGTCCCAATGCCCTAGCCCTGGGTACAGGCCCCCAGCTCCTGGGGGATAGAAAAGCTTTGCCTTCCATCTCCTCGCTGATCTGTGGGGGCGGGGCTTTTCCTGAGCTTGTAGTAAGGTCGAATTTCTAGTCCTCATGATTTTCCCTGTTTAAGTGGTCCTTCCTGGTTCATCCAGGAGTAGTGCTCGGTGTGCTCGCTGCAATAATGGGGCGGTCGGGGGGGGGCGGTGAAAGGGCGACCAAGGGCGGTGTATTTCCTGCGGGGGTGGACTTAATGAAAAGAATAGAGTTGCCCCAGCCCTCACCACACGCAACCACACGCTACCGCTGCCGCTACTCAGTCCAGCTTAAAGCCGTGGCAGCCTCTGCCTCTGTCCCGAAAAGCTGTCCAGGCTATTGGAGCTCTAGCTTCGCTGTGTGTGCCCCCCCAGTCCCATCCAGTGCTTGCTGCCTTGCTGCTTCGGTGTAAACTCACCGGCTCGCGAGTCCTCTTGTGCTCTTGTCTCCTGTCTCCGGGGATTACCAGTTCTCTGATCTTGGCTCGTGACTTTCAGCAGCGGTGGATCTGGTGGAGCTGGTGGGGGGGCCAAACGTGGCAGGCTCCCCCCCCTGCAGCGACGGTGTGGTTATCACAGCGCTTAAAACACAGAGCTCACACCTGCCTTCCTGTCTGCAGCTCCTTGCCCCTTGCTCACGGCAGTGCTGTGCTGCGACTTCGGTGACCCGAAAATAGACTCACGGTCAGCCTCACGGTCAGAGAGGCGGCAGGCCGCAGATGGGAGACAGCGGCCGGTATGCTTTATCCTCCCTTTTCCTCCATTCTCTCCGTTCTCTCACACCTCTGTGGCCACGGCGGCAGCAGCGGAGGCCGCGTCCGTCTTGAAGATGGCGCTTTTGGCGTTCTGATGATTCACGACGATTCACGGCTCAGCAGAGTACCCATTATTAAAGGTTGGTGAACCTAGCCTATCTGATTTAGTGCGGCCGTTCAGGGCCCTTAGGCCTCATTCAATGCAGATACTATTCATCTGAATTATCACATCAGTCCACTTCCTGATGGGCAACAACTCAAGCGATGGAACTGACCAGTTCCTATCTTCTGCCTCAGCCCAGATGGCATCCTCCAAGGTAAGCGGTTCAAATGTGATGTTAAAGTCCCCCATAACGATTACCTTGGCGATGTCTGGTAGAGTGTGAAGGAGCTGTTCCAGAGCCGCTAAAACTCCTGAATGCTTCCCCCTTGTACCTCTGGCATAGATATTAATTAGCAGAATATCTGAGTGGGTAACAATTGTTAGTTTAATCGCCTGGATGTCCTTATTCTTAGTAGGGATAACGTGGATAATCGCATTAAGCTCTTGTCGAACCCACATTGTCAGACCTCCCGAGGTCCTGCCTTCCCCTCCCTCACAGCTGGTATGGAAAAATTCAAATAACCTTCACAAAACATGGGTGCGACTGCCCAGGTCTCTTGAAAGGCGCAGATATCATAGTTCTTAATAAAAGAATTCCATTCGGGTAGGGGTAACTTCGAGCTGATGCCAGCAATATTCCAGCTCAAGAAGCTAGAAGCTCTTAGAACCTCTGCGGAGCTTTCTGGGGGGCTGAGAGCTAAAGTCTGGGGGCACAGTATATTAGACTGAGAGGAACTTAATGGACCAGATCCCCCTCTGCCACCTAATTGTGATACCGTATTGCAAATGTTGCTTGTCAGTAGCATTTCCTCTCCCCCCAAAACTGTATAGACCATAGGATTTATAAATAGATCCACTGGTGTACTCGCTTGATTTAGTCAATCATTAGACTCAAGGCTTAACGAGCCATTTAGTCTTTGAATACCCTGACGGGATTCAGCCCCATAGCCAAAAGCAAAACGCCTAAATTGTATTCTAGACTTTTCAGGGCCGCTTGTACAAAATTCCAGCGTAAAAAGGTTATCAACAAGATCAACACTGTTCAAGGTCAGTTCAATGCTATCTAAAGGTTGATCATGGAACGCGATCCGTCGTGCAGCCAAAATATCCTCCCTAATCAATAATCGGCACCCCCTTACATGTGTCATCCAATGGATAGATTTGTTCATCAGTGAGTCAACAGTCTCAATAGCATCGTAGCGTGGTAGTTTTGGAACATTGACCATATAGGTTTTGGGTGGCTCGCGTGATTTTAAACTATTCCCTCTAACTTGCCCTGGGATGTGATCAGGAAGGCTTTGTCCATAAAATGCTTGGGCGCTATCTCTTTGGAAGATGCCGGTGCTACTCGGTGGATGAGTAGATGAACCCATGGTACCTTGTTTACTTGTAGTGTTTGGGCCCTTGCTCCTAGAAAATCCTGTGGTTACATCAACAACCGGACATGGACATGGGCATGCCCGGGGTCCCGCATTGACCACAGGAGTAGATGCCGTCGGGACGTCCGGCTTATTGAGGATCTGAGTAGATTGCCACTTATGTTGGTCTGTACTAGAGGTTAAAAACCTCATCAAATTAAGCAACTCCGCCAGAGAGCCCTTCAGTTCCTGAACTTCACCCTTCAGTGATAGCACCTCCTGCGTTAGATGGCCTAAGGTATGCTCTCGCTCACCAGTCATAGAATTACACCTACAGGAGGGGCTAGGAGTTTGCGTTTGGACATGGATTCTCATAATTTCATTAACCTTCCCCCGCTTACTGGGTATACTTCCACCAGTGCTGCAAATCTATTAGTACAGGTAACGATGGGATTGATATGAGCAACACAATCAGTACTAACACTATCCCCCTCATTGCCGGACGCAGTGATACTATCCGGGAGCACTACTTCTGGCCTGTTTACGCCCGCTGTATTAGATATCTTATTCTTTCTGGGCTTGCAGAACATATCTGGGATAGCTAGCTGCGCATACTCTTCCTGTAGTTTTCTATGGGGAGGGCAAGTGGTGTGTGGCGGGATAAGAGGGGCTGATTTAAGGATTTCATTACACACGCTAATCAGTGTATCAATCCGATCAATAACACAATTGTTGGAAATAGCCTTGCATTACTTTTTTGCTTTTTTCCTATTATTCCTTTTTAGCACTACCTCAATTCCCTCCCCACTCACATCCAAAGCTTTCCTCTTCCCCATACTCCTTGATCAGTATCAAAACTACAGCTATATGTGTCCAATATGAATAAAAAGAAAGATAATAATAGTAAAAAGCCTTTCCCAGACCAAGAATTCAACGGGGCCCAGTGCTCAATAAGTCATAGCGTTTCAGAAAAGGGGGTGGTGATGAACAGAGTGTCTGAATTAAGCAGACCACTCTTACCCAGTCCAAAGATCAGGGCTTGATCCATCACCGTTATTTAGCTCACTGCCCCATCCCAGCTCAGAACCTGGCTATATGCAAATTAGTCTGTCCCTGGCCCAGTGCATCATGGGAACAGGGCAGACCAAACTACCAAGCCAATTCTTCACCAGAAAGGAGACAAGCTTCCGGGGACCGGTTTCTGGCATTACAGCCGTCGTCGGCCCGGCTTGCTTGAATCCTGATGGAGCAGTGAGCAAGGGACTCATGTCTGAGTATACCCTGCCACACCTATAGTGGCCAAAAACGATTCAGAAAAGGGGGTGGTGATGAACAGAGTATCTGAATTAAGCAGACCACTCTTACCCAGTCCAAAGATCAGGGCTTGATCCATCACCGTTATTTAGCTCACTGCCCCATCCCAGCTCAGAACCTGGCTATATGCAAATTAGTCTGTCCCTGGCCCAGTGCATCATGGGAACAGGGCAGACCAAACTACCAAGCCAATTCTTCACCAGAAAGGAGACAAGCTTCCGGGGACCGGTTTCTGGCATTACAGCCGTCGTCAGCCCGGCTTGCTTGAATCCTGATGGAGCAGTGAGCATTCCAGTATAAGAATTGGCTTGGTAGTTTGGTTTGCCCTGTTCTCATCATGGACTGGGATAGGAACAGACTAATTTGCATATAGCCAGGTTCTGAGCTGGGATGGTGCAGTGAGCTAAAAAACGGTGATGGATCAAGCCCTGATCTTTGGACTGGGTAAGAGTGGTCTGCTTAATTCAGACACTCTGTTCATCACCACCCCCTTTTCTGAATCATTTTGTCCACCATAAGCGTATACTCAGATGTGAGTCCCTTGCTCATTGCACCATCAGGATTCAAGCAAGCCGGGCCTACGACGGCTGAAATGCCAGAAACCGGTCCCCGGAAGCTTGTTTCCTTCCCAGTATAAGAATTGGCTTGGTCGTTTGGTTTGCCCTGTTCCCATCATGCACTGGGACAGGAACAGACTAATTTGCATATAGCCAGGTTCTGAGCTGGGATGGTGCAGTGAGCTAAAAAACGGTGATGGATCAAGCCCTGATCTTTGGACTGGGTAAGAGTGGTCTGCTTAATTCAGACACTCTGTTCACCACCATCCCCTTTTCTGAATCATTTTGTCCACCATAAGCGTGGAAGGGTATACTCAGATGTGAGTCCCTTGCTCATTGCACCATCAGGATTCAAGCAAGCCGGGCCGACGACGGCTGAAATGCCAGAAACCGGTCCCCGGAAGCTTGTTTCCTTCCCAGTATAAGAATTGGCTTGGTAGTTTGGTTTGCCCTGTTCCCACCATGCACTGGGACAGGAACAGACTAATTTGCATATAGCCAGGTTCTGAGCTGGGATGGTGCAGTGAGCTAAAAAACGGTGATGGATCAAGCCCTGATCTTTGGACTGGGTAAGAGTGGTCTACTTAATTCAGACACTCTGTTCATCACCACCCCCTTTTCTGAATCATTTTGTCCACCATAAGCGTGGAAGGGTATACTCAGATGTGAGACCCTTGCTCATTGCACCATCAGGATTCAAGCAAGCCGGGCCGACGACGGCTGAAATGCCAGAAACCGGTCCCCGGAAGCTTGTTTCCTTCACAGTATAAGAATTGGCTTGGTAGTTTGGTTTGCCCTGTTCCCATCATGCACTGGGACAGGAACAGACTAATTTGCATATAGCCAGGTTCTAAGATGGGATGGTGCAGTGAGCTAAAAAACGGTGTTGGATCAAGCCCTGATCTTTGGACTGGGTAAGAGTGGTCTGCTTAATTCAGACACTCTGTTCATCACCACCCCCTTTTCTGAATCATTTTGTCCACCATAAGAGTGGAAGGGTATACTCAGATGTGAGTCCCTTGCTCATTGCACCATCAGGATTCAAGCAAGTCGGGCCGACGACGGCTGAAATGCCAGAAACCGGTCCCCGGAAGCTTGTTTCCTTCCCAGTATAAGAATTGGCTTGGTAGTTTGGTTTGCCCTGTTCCCATCATGCACTGGGACAGGAACAGACTAATTTGCATATAGCCAGGTTCTGAGCTGGCATGGTGCAGTGAGCTAAAAAACGGTGATGGATCAAGCCCTGATCTTTGGACTGGGTAAGAGTGGTCTGCTTAATTCAGACACTCTGTTCATCACCAACCCCTTTTCTGAATCATTTTGTCCACCATAAGCGTGGAAGGGTATACTCAGATGTGAGTCCCTTGCTCATTGCACCATCAGGATTCAAGCAAGCCGGGCCGACGACGGCTGAATTGCCAGAAACCGGTCCCCGGAAGCTTGTTTCCTTCCCAGTATAAGAATTGGCTTGGTAGTTTGGTTTGCCCTGTTCCCATCATGCACTGGGACAGGAACAGACTAATTTGCATATAGCCAGGTTCTGAGCTGGGATGGTGCAGTGAGCTAAAAAACGGTGATGAATCAAGCCCTGATCTTTGGACTGGGTAAGAGTGGTCTGCTTAATTCAGACACTCTGTTCATCACCACCCCCTTTTCTGAATCATTTTGTCCACCATAAGCGTGGATGGGTATACTCAGATGTGAGTCCCTTGCTCATTGCACCATCAGGATTCAAGCAAGCCGGGCCGACGACGGCTGGAATGCCAGAAACCGGTCCCCGGAAGCTTGTTTCCTTCCCAGTATAAGAATTAGCTTGGTAGTTTGGTTTGCCCTGTTCCCATCATGCACTGGGACAGGAACAGACTAATTTGCATATAGCCAGGTTCTGAGCTGGCATGGTGCAGTGAGCTAAAAAACGGTGATGGATCAAGCCCTGATCTTTGGACTGGGTAAGAGTGGTCTGCTTAATTCAAACACTCTGTTCATCACCACCCCCTTTTCTGAATCATTTTGTCCACCATAAGCGTGGAAGGGTATACTCAGATGTGAGTCCCTTGCTCATTGCACCATCAGGATTCAAGCAAGCCGGGCCGACGACGGCTGAAATGCCAAAACCGGTCCCCGGAAGCTTGTTTCCTTCCCAGTATAAGAATTGGCTTGGTAGTTTGGTTTGCCCTGTTCCCATCATGCACTGGGACAGGAACAGACTAATTTGCATATAGCCAGGTTCTGAGCTGGGATGGTGCAGTGAGCTAAAAAACGGTGATGGATCAAGCCCTGATCTTTGGACTGGGTAAGAGTGGTCTGCTTAATTCAGACACTCTGTTCATCACCACCCCCTTTTCTGAATCATTTTGTCCACCATAAGCGTGGAAGGGTATACTCAGATGTGAGTCCCTTGCTCATTGCACCATCAGGATTCAAGCAAGCCGGGCCGACGACGGCTGAAATGCCAGAAACCGGTCCCCGGAAGCTTGTTTCCTTCCCAGTATGAGAATTGGCTTGGTAGTTTGGTTTGCCCTGTTCCCATCATGCACTGGGACAGGAACAGACTAATTTGCATATAGCCAGGTTCTGAGCTGGGATGGTGCAGTGAGCTAAAAAACGGTGATGGATCAAGCCCTGATCTTTGGACTGGGTAAGAGTGGTCTGCTTAATTCAGACACTCTGTTCATCACCACCCCCTTTTCTGAATCATTTTGTCCACCATAAGCGTGGAAGGGTATACTCAGATGTGAGTCCCTTGCTCATTGCACCATCAGGATTCAAGCAAGCCGGGCCGACGACGGCTGAAATGCCAGAAACCGGTCCCCGGAAGCTTGTTTCCTTCCCAGTATAAGAATTGGCTTGGTAGTTTGGTTTGCCCTGTTTCCATCATGCACTGGGACAGGAACAGACTAATTTGCATATAGCCAGGTTCTGAGCTGGGATGGTGCAGTGAGCTAAAAAACGGTGTTGGATCAAGCCCTGATCTTTGGACTGGGTAAGAGTGGTCTGCTTAATTCAGACACTCTGTTCATCACCACCCCCTTTTCTGAATCATTTTGTCCACCATAAGCGTGGAAGGGTATACTTCGATGTGAGTACCTTGCTCATTGCACCATCAGGATTCAAGCAAGCCGGGCCGACGACGGCTGAAATGCCAGAAACCGGTCCCCGGAAGCTTGTTTCCTTCCCAGTATAAGAATTGGCTTGGTAGTTTGGTTTGCCCTGTTCCCATCATGCACTGGGACAGGAACAGACTAATTTGCATATAGCCAGGTTCCTAGCTGGCATGGTGCAGTGAGCTAAAAAACGGTGATGGATCAAGCCCTGATCTTTGGACTGGGTAAGAGTGGTCTGCTTAATTCAGACACTCTGTTCATCACCACCCCCTTTTCTGAATCATTTTGTCCACCATAAGCGTGGAAGGGTATACTCAGATGTGAGTCCCTTGCTCATTGCACCATCAGGATTCAAGCAAGCCGGGCCGACGACGGCTGAAATGCCAGAAACCGGTCCCCGGAAGCTTGTTTCCTTCCCAGTATAAGAATTGGCTTGGTAGTTTGGTTTGCCCTGTTCCCATCATGCACTGGGACAGGAACAGACTAATTTGCATATAGCCAGGTTCTGAGCTGGGATGGTGCAGTGAGCTAAAAAACGGTGATGGATCAAGCCCTGATCTTTGGACTGGGTAAGAGTGGTCTGCTTAATTCAGACACTCTGTTCATCACCACCCCCTTTTCTGAATCATTTTGTCCACCATAAGCGTGGAAGGGTATACTCAGATGTGAGTCCCTTGCTCATTGCACCATCAGGATTCAAGCAAGCCGGGCCGACGACGGCTGAAATGCCAGAAACCGGTCCCCGGAAGCTTGTTTCCTTCCCAGTATAAGAATTGGCTTGGTAGTTTGGTTTGCCCTGTTCCCATCATGCACAGGAACAGACTAATTTGCATATAGCCAGGTTCTGAGCTGGGATGGTGCAGTGAGCTAAAAAACGGTGATGGATCAAGCCCTGATCTTTGGACTGGGTAAGAGTGGTTTGCTTAATTCAGACACTCTGTTCATCACCACCCCCTTTTCTGAATCATTTTGTCCACCATAAGCGTGGAAGGGTATACTCAGATGTGAGTCCCTTGCTCATTGCACCATCAGGATTCAAGCAAGCCGGGCCGACGACGGCTGAAATGCCAGAAACCGGTCCCCGGTAGCTTGTTTCCTTCCCAGTATAAGAATTGGCTTGGTAGTTTGGTTTGCCCTGTTCCCATCATGCACTGGGACAGGAACAGGCTAATTTGCATATAGCCAGGTTCTGAGCTGGGATGGTGCAGTGAGCTAAAAAACGGTGATGGATCAAGCCCTGATCTTTGGACTGGGTAAGAGTGGTCTGCTTAATTCAGACACTCTGTTCATCACCACCCCCTTTTCTGAATCATTTTGTCCACCATAAGCGTGGAAGGGTATACTCAGATGTGAGTCCCTTGCTCATTGCACCATCAGGATTCAAGCAAGCCGGGCCGACGACGGCTGAAATGCCAGAAACCGGTCCCCGGAAGCTTGTTTCCTTCCCAGTATAAGAATTGGCTTGGTAGTTTGGTGTGCCCTGTTCCCATCATGCACTGGGACAGGAACAGACTAATTTGCATATAGCCAGGTTTTGAGATGGGATGGTGCAGTGAGCTAAAAAACGGTGATGGATCAAGCCCTGATCTTTGGACTGGGTAAGAGTGGTCTGCTTAATTCAGACACTCTGTTCATCACCACCCCCTTTTCTGAATAATTTTGTCCACCATAAGCGTGGAAGGGTATACTCAGATGTGAGTACCTTGCTCATTGCACCATCAGGATTCAAGCAAGCCGGGCCGACGACGGCTGAAATGCCAGAAACCGGTCCCCGGAAGCTTGTTTCCTTCCCAGTATAAGAATTGGCTTGGTAGTTTGGTTTGCCCTGTTCCCATCATGCACTGGGACAGGAACAGACTAATTTGCATATAGCCAGGTTCTGAGCTGGGATGGTGCAGTGAGCTAAAAAACGGTGATGGATCAAGCCCTGATCTTTGGACTGGGTAAGAGTGGTCTGCTTAATTCAGACACTCTGTTCACCACCATCCCCTTTTCTGAATCATTTTGTCCACCATAAGCGTGGAAGGGTATACTCAGATGTGAGTCCCTTGCTCATTGCACCATCAGGATTCAAGCAAGCCGGGCCGACGATGGCTGAAATGCCAGAAACCGGTCCCCAGAAGCTTGTTTCCTTCCCAGTATAAGAATTGGCTTGGTATTTTGGTTTGCCCTGTTCCCATCATGCACTGGGACAGGAACAGACTAATATGCATATAGCCAGGTTCTGAGCTGGGATGGTGCAGTGAGCTAAAAAACGGTGATGGATCAAGCCCTGATCTTTGGACTGGGTAAGAGTGGTCTACTTAATTCAGACACTCTGTTCATCACCACCCCCTTTTCTGAATCATTTTGTCCACCATAAGCGTGGAAGGGTATACTCAGATGTGAGTCCCTTGCTCATTGCACCATCAGGATTCAAGCAAGCCGGGCCGACGACGGTTGAAATGCCAGAAACCGGTCCCCGGAAGCTTGTTTCCTTCCCAGTATAAGAATTGGCTTGGTAGTTTGGTTTGCCCTGTTCCCATCATGCACTGGGACAGGAACAGACTAATTTGCATATAGCCAGGTTCTGAGCTGGGATGGTGCAGTGAGCTAAAAAACGGTGTTGGATCAAGCCCTGATCTTTGGACTGGGTAAGAGTGGTCTGCTTAATTCAGACACTCTGTTCATCACCACCCCCTTTTCTGAATCATTTTGTCCACCATAAGCGTGGAAGGGTATACTCAGATGTGAGTCCCTTGCTCATTGCACCATCAGGATTCAAGCAAGCCGGGCCGACGACGGCTGAAATGCCAGAAACCGGTCCCCGGAAGCTTGTTTCCTTCCCAGTATAAGAATAGGCTTGGTAGTTTGGTTTGCCCTGTTCCCATCATGCACTGGGACAGGAACAGACTAATTTGCATATAGCCAGGTTCTGAGCTGGCATGGTGTAGTGAGCTAAAAAATGGTAATGGATCAAGCCCTGATCTTTGGACTGGGTAAGAGTGGTCTGCTTAATTCAGACACTCTGTTCATCACCACCCCCTTTTCTGAATCATTTTGTCCACCATAAGCGTGGAAGGGTATACTCAGATGTGAGTCCCTTGCTCATTGCACCATCAGGATTCAAGCAAGCCGGCCGACGACGGCTGAAATGCCAGAAACCGGTCCCCGGAAGCTTGTTTCCTTCCCAGTATAAGAATTGGCTTGGTAGTTTGGTTTGCCCTGTTCCCATCATGCACTGGGACAGGAACAGACTAATTTGAATATATCCAGGTTCTGAGCTGGCATGGTGCAGTGAGCTAAAAAACGGTGATGGATCAAGCCCTGATCTTTGGACTGGGTAAGAGTGGTCTGCTTAATTCAGACACTCTGTTCATCACCACCCCCTTTTCTGAATCATTTTGTCCACCATAAGCGTGGAAGGGTATACTCAGATGTGAGTCCCTTGCTCATTGCACCATCAGGATTCAAGCAAGCCGGGCCGACGACGGCTGAAATGCCAGAAACCGGTCCCCGGAAGCTTGTTTCCTTCCCAGTATAAGAATTGGCTTGGTAGTTTGGTTTGCCCTGTTCCCATCATGCACTGGGATAGGAACAGACTAATTTGCATATAGCCAGGTTCTGAGCTGGGATGGTGCAGTGAGCTAAAAAACGGTGTTGGATCAAGCCCTGATCTTTGGACTGGGTAAGAGTGGTCTGCTTAATTCAGACACTCTGTTCATCACCACCCCCTTTTCTGAATCATTTTGTCCACCATAAGCGTGCAAGGGTATACTTCGATGTGAGTACCTTGCTCATTGCACCATCAGGATTCAAGCAAGCCGGGCCGACGACGGCTGAAATGCCAGAAACCGGTCCCCGGAAGCTTGTTTCCTTCCCAGTATAAGAATTGGCTTGGTAGTTTGGTTTGCCCTGTTCCCATCATGCACTGGGACAGGAACAGACTAATTTGCATATAGCCAGGTTCTGAGCTGGCATGGTGCAGTGAGCTAAAAAACGGTGATGGATCAAGCCCTGATCTTTGGACTGGGTAAGAGTGGTCTGCTTAATTCAGACACTCTGTTCATCACCACCCCCTTTTCTGAATCATTTTGTCCACCATAAGCGTGGAAGGGTATACTCAGATGTGAGTCCCTTGCTCATTGCACCATCAGGATTCAAGCAAGCCGGGCCGACGACGGCTGAAATGCCAGAAACTGGTCCCCGGAAGCTTGTTTCCTTCCCAGTATAAGAATTGGCTTGGTAGTTTGGTTTGCCCTGTTCCCATCATGCACTGGGACAGGAACAGACTAATTTGCATATAGCCAGGTTCTGAGCTGGGATGGTGCAGTGAGCTAAAAAACGGTGATGGATCAAGCCCTGATCTTTGGACTGGGTAAGAGTGGTCTGCTTAATTCAGACACTCTGTTCATCACCACCCCCTTTTCTGAATCATTTTGTCCACCATAAGCGTGGAAGGGTATACTCAGATGTGAGTCCCTTGCTCATTGCACCATCAGGATTCAAGCAAGCCGGGCCAACGACGGCTGAAATGCCAGAAACCGGTCCCCGGAAGCTTGTTTCCTTCCCAGTATAAGAATTGGCTTGGTAGTTTGGTTTGCCCTGTTCCCATCATGCACTGGGACAGGAACAGACTAATTTGCATATAGCCAGGTTCTGAGCTGGGATGGTGCAATGAGCTAAAAAACGGTGATGGATCAAGCCCTGATCTTTGGACTGGGTAAGAGTGGTCTGCTTAATTCAGACACTCTGTTCATCACCACCCCCTTTTCTGAATCATTTTGTCCACCATAAGCGTGGAAGGGTATACTCAGATGTGAGTCCCTTGCTCATTGCACCATCAGGATTCAAGCAAGCCGGGCCGACGACGGCTGAAATGCCAGAAACCGGTCCCCGGAAGCTTGTTTCCTTCCCAGTATGAGAATTGGCTTGGTAGTTTGGTTTGCCCTGTTCCCATCATGCACTGGGACAGGAACAGACTAATTTGCATATAGCCAGGTTCTGAGCTGGGATGGTGCAGTGAGCTAAAAAACGGTGATGGATCAAGCCCTGATCTTTGGACTGGGTAAGAGTGGTCTGCTTAATTCAGACACTCTGTTCATCACCACCCCCTTTTCTGAATCATTTTGTCCACCATAAGCGTGGAAGGGTATACTCAGATGTGAGTCCCTTGCTCATTGCACCATCAGGATTCAAGCAAGCCGGGCCAACGACGGCTGAAATGCCAGAAACCGGTCCCCGGAAGCTTGTTTCCTTCCAAGTATAAGAATTGGCTTGGTAGTTTGGTTTGCCCTGTTCCCATCATGCACTGGGACAGGAACAGACTAATTTGCATATAGCCAGGTTCTGAGCTGGGATGGTGCAGTGAGCTAAAAAACGGTGTTGGATCAAGCCCTGATCTTTGGACTGGGTAAGAGTGGTCTGCTTAATTCAGACACTCTGTTCATCACCACCCCCTTTTCTGAATCATTTTGTCCACCATAAGCGTGGAAGGGTATACTTCGATGTGAGTACCTTGCTCATTGCACCATCAGGATTCAAGCAAGCCGGGCCGACGACGGCTGAAATGCCAGAAACCGGTCCCCGGAAGCTTGTTTCCTTCCCAGTATAAGAATTGGCTTGGTAGTTTGGTTTGCCCTGTTCCCATCATGCACTGGGACAGGAACAGACTAATTTGCATATAGCCAGGTTCCTAGCTGGCATGGTGCAGTGAGCTAAAAAACGGTGATGGATCAAGCCCTGATCTTTGGACTGGGTAAGAGTGGTCTGCTTAATTCAGACACTCTGTTCATCACCACCCCCTTTTCTGAATCATTTTGTCCACCATAAGCGTGGAAGGGTATACTCAGATGTGAGTACCTTGCTCATTGCACCATCAGGATTCAAGCAAGCCGGGCCGACGACGGCTGAAATGCCAGAAACCGGTCCCCGGAAGCTTGTTTCCTTCCCAGTATAAGAATTGGCTTGGTAGTTTGGTTTGCCCTGTTCCCATCATGCACTGGGACAGGAACAGACTAATTTGCATATAGCCATGTTCTGAGCTGGGATGGTGCAGTGAGCTAAAAAACGGTGATGGATCAAGCCCTGATCTTTGGACTGGGTAAGAGTGGTCTGCCTAATTCAGACACTCTGTTCATCACCACCCCCTTTTCTGAATCATTTTGTCCACCATAAGCGTGGAAGGGTATACTCAGATGTGAGTCCCTTGCTCATTGCACCATCAGGATTCAAGCAAGCCGGGCCGACGACGGCTGAAATGCCAGAAACCGGTCCCCGGAAGCTTGTTTCCTTCCCAGTATAAGAATTGGCTTGGTAGTTTGGTTTGCCCTGTTCCCATCATGCACTGGGACAGGAACAGACTAATTTGCATATAGCCAGGTTCTGAGCTGGGATGGTGCAGTGAGCTAAAAAACGGTGATGGATCAAGCCCTGATCTTTGGACTGGGTAAGAGTGGTCTGCTTAATTCAGACACTCTGTTCATCACCACCCCCTTTTCTGAATCATTTTGTCCACCATAAGCGTGGAAGGGTATACTCAGATGTGAGTCCCTTGCTCATTGCACCATCAGGATTCAAGCAAGCCGGGCCGACGACGGCTGAAATGCCAGAAACCGGTCCCCGGTAGCTTGTTTCCTTCCCAGTATAAGAATTGGCTTGGTAGTTTGGTTTGCCCTGTTCCCATCATGCACTGGGACAGGAACAGGCTAATTTGCATATAGCCAGGTTCTGAGCTGGGATGGTGCAGTGAGCTAAAAAATGGTGATGGATCAAGCCCTGATCTTTGGACTGGGTAAGAGTGGTCTGCTTAATTCAGACACTCTGTTCATCACCACCCCCTTTTCTGAATCATTTTGTCCACCATAAGCGTGGAAGGGTATACTCAGATGTGAGTCCCTTGCTCATTGCACCATCAGGATTCAAGCAAGCCGGGCCGACGACGGCTGAAATGCCAGAAACCGGTCCCCGGAAGCTTGTTTCCTTCCCAGTATAAGAATTGGCTTGGTAGTTTGGTGTGCCCTGTTCCCATCATGCACTGGGACAGGAACAGACTAATTTGCATATAGCCAGGTTTTGAGCTGGGATGGTGCAGTGAGCTAAAAAACGGTGATGGATCAAGCCCTGATCTTTGGACTGGGTAAGAGTGGTCTGCTTAATTCAGACACTCTGTTCATCACCACCCCCTTTTCTGAATAATTTTGTCCACCATAAGCGTGGAAGGGTATACTCAGATGTGAGTACCTTGCTCATTGCACCATCAGGATTCAAGCAAGCCGGGCCGACGACGGCTGAAATGCCAGAAACCGGTCCCCGGAAGCTTGTTTCCTTCCCAGTATAAGAATTGGCTTGGTAGTTTGGTTTGCCCTGTTCCCATCATGCACTGGGACAGGAACAGACTAATTTGCATATAGCCAGGTTCTGAGCTGGGATGGTGCAGTGAGCTAAAAAACGGTGATGGATCAAGCCCTGATCTTTGGACTGGGTAAGAGTGGTCTGCTTAATTCAGACACTCTGTTCACCACCATCCCCTTTTCTGAATCATTTTGTCCACCATAAGCGTGGAAGGGTATACTCAGATGTGAGTCCCTTGCTCATTGCACCATCAGGATTCAAGCAAGCCGGGCCGACGATGGCTGAAATGCCAGAAACCGGTCCCCAGAAGCTTGTTTCCTTCCCAGTATAAGAATTGGCTTGGTAGTTTGGTTTGCCCTGTTCCCATCATGCACTGGGACAGGAACAGACTAATATGCATATAGCCAGGTTCTGAGCTGGGATGGTGCAGTGAGCTAAAAAACGGTGATGGATCAAGCCCTGATCTTTGGACTGGGTAAGAGTGGTCTACTTAATTCAGACACTCTGTTCATCACCACCCCCTTTTCTGAATCATTTTGTCCACCATAAGCGTGGAAGGGTATACTCAGATGTGAGTCCCTTGCTCATTGCACCATCAGGATTCAAGCAAGCCGGGCCGAAGACGGTTGAAATGCCAGAAACCGGTCCCCGGAAGCTTGTTTCCTTCCCAGTATAAGAATTGGCTTGGTAGTTTGGTTTGCCCTGTTCCCATCATGCACTGGGACAGGAACAGACTAATTTGCATATAGCCAGGTTCTGAGCTGGGATGGTGCAGTGAGCTAAAAAACGGTGTTGGATCAAGCCCTGATCTTTGGACTGGGTAAGAGTGGTCTGCTTAATTCAGACACTCTGTTCATCACCACCCCCTTTTCTGAATCATTTTGTCCACCATAAGCGTGGAAGGGTATACTCAGATGTGAGTCCCTTGCTCATTGCACCATCAGGATTCAAGCAAGCCGGGCCGACGACGGCTGAAATGCCAGAAACCGGTCCCCGGAAGCTTGTTTCCTTCCCAGTATAAGAATTGGCTTGGTAGTTTGGTTTGCCCTGTTCCCATCATGCACTGGGACAGGAACAGACTAATTTGCATATAGCCAGGTTCTGAGCTGGCATGGTGTAGTGAGCTAAAAAATGGTAATGGATCAAGCCCTGATCTTTGGACTGGGTAAGAGTGGTCTGCTTAATTCAGACACTCTGTTCATCACCACCCCCTTTTCTGAATCATTTTGTCCACCATAAGCGTGGAAGGGTATACTCAGATGTGAGTCCCTTGCTCATTGCACCATCAGGATTCAAGCAAGCCGGCCGACGACGGCTGAAATGCCAGAAACCGGTCCCCGGAAGCTTGTTTCCTTCCCAGTATAAGAATTGGCTTGGTAGTTTGGTTTGCCCTGTTCCCATCATGCACTGGGACAGGAACAGACTAATTTGAATATATCCAGGTTCTGAGCTGGCATGGTGCAGTGAGCTAAAAAACGGTGATGGATCAAGCCCTGATCTTTGGACTGGGTAAGAGTGGTCTGCTTAATTCAGACACTCTGTTCATCACCACCCCCTTTTCTGAATCATTTTGTCCACCATAAGCGTGGAAGGGTATACTCAGATGTGAGTCCCTTGCTCATTGCACCATCAGGATTCAAGCAAGCCGGGCCGACGACGGCTGAAATGCCAGAAACCGGTCCCCGGAAGCTTGTTTCCTTCCCAGTATAAGAATTGGCTTGGTAGTTTGGTTTGCCCTGTTCCCATCATGCACTGGGATAGGAACAGACTAATTTGCATATAGCCAGGTTCTGAGCTGGGATGGTGCAGTGAGCTAAAAAACGGTGTTGGATCAAGCCCTGATCTTTGGACTGGGTAAGAGTGGTCTGCTTAATTCAGACACTCTGTTCATCACCACCCCCTTTTCTGAATCATTTTGTCCACCATAAGCGTGCAAGGGTATACTTCGATGTGAGTACCTTGCTCATTGCACCATCAGGATTCAAGCAAGCCGGGCCGACGACGGCTGAAATGCCAGAAACCGGTCCCCGGAAGCTTGTTTCCTTCCCAGTATAAGAATTGGCTTGGTAGTTTGGTTTGCCCTGTTCCCATCATGCACTGGGACAGGAACAGACTAATTTGCATATAGCCAGGTTCTGAGCTGGCATGGTGCAGTGAGCTAAAAAACGGTGATGGATCAAGCCCTGATCTTTGGACTGGGTAAGAGTGGTCTGCTTAATTCAGACACTCTGTTCATCACCACCCCCTTTTCTGAATCATTTTGTCCACCATAAGCGTGGAAGGGTATACTCAGATGTGAGTCCCTTGCTCATTGCACCATCAGGATTCAAGCAAGCCGGGCCGACGACGGCTGAAATGCCAGAAACTGGTCCCCGGAAGCTTGTTTCCTTCCCAGTATAAGAATTGGCTTGGTAGTTTGGTTTGCCCTGTTCCCATCATGCACTGGGACAGGAACAGACTAATTTGCATATAGCCAGGTTCTGAGCTGGGATGGTGCAGTGAGCTAAAAAACGGTGATGGATCAAGCCCTGATCTTTGGACTGGGTAAGAGTGGTCTGCTTAATTCAGACACTCTGTTCATCACCACCCCCTTTTCTGAATCATTTTGTCCACCATAAGCGTGGAAGGGTATACTCAGATGTGAGTCCCTTGCTCATTGCACCATCAGGATTCAAGCAAGCCGGGCCGACGACGGCTGAAATGCCAGAAACCGGTCCCCGGAAGCTTGTTTCCTTCCCAGTATAAGAATTGGCTTGGTAGTTTGGTTTGCCCTGTTCCCATCATGCACTCGGACAGGAGCAGACTAATTTGCATATAGCCAGGTTCTGAGCTGGGATGGTGCAGTGAGCTAAAAAACGGTGATGGATCAAGCCCTGATCTTTGGACTGGGTAAGAGTGGTCTGCTTAATTCAGACACTCTGTTCATCACCACCCCCTTTTCTGAATCATTTTGTCCACCATAAGCGTGGAAGGGTATACTCAGATGTGATTCCCTTGCTCATTGCACCATCAGGATTCAAGCAAGCCGGGCCGACGACAGCTGAAATGCCAGAAACCGGTCCCCGGAAGCTTGTTTCCTTCCCAGTATAAGAATTGGCTCGGTAGTTTGGTTTGCCCTGTTCCCATCATGCACTGGGACAGGAACAGACTAATTTGCATATAGCCAGGTTCTGAGCTGGGATGGTGCAGTGAGCTTAAAAATGGTGATGGATCAAGCCCTGATCTTTGGACTGGGTAAGAGTGGTCTGCTTAATTCAGACACTCTGTTCATCACCACCCCCTTTTCTGAATCATTTTGTCCACCATAAGCGTGGAAGGGTATACTCAGATGTGAGTCCCTTGCTCATTGCACCATCAGGATTCAAGCAAGCCGGGCCGACGGCGGCTGAAATGCCAGAAACCGGTCCCCGGAAGCTTGTTTCCTACCCAGTATAAGAATTGGCTTGGTAGTTTGGTTTGCCCTGTTCCCATCATGCACTGGGACAGGAACAGACTAATTTGCATATAGCCAGGTTCTGAGCTGGGATGGTGCAGTGAGCTAAAAAACGGTGATGGAACAAGCCCTGATCTTTGGACTGGGTAAGAGTGGTCTGCTTAATTCAGACACTCTGTTCATCACCACCCCCTTTTCTGAATCATTTTGTCCACCATAAGCGTGGAAGGTTATACTCAGATGTGAGTCCCTTGCTCATTGCACCATCAGGATTCAAGCAAGCCGCGCCGACGACGGCTGAAATGCCAGAAACCGGTCCCCGGAAGCTTGTTTCCTTCCCAGTATAAGAATTGGCTTGGTAGTTTGGTTTGCCCTGTTCCCATCATGCACTGGGATAAGAACAGACTAATTTGCATATAGCCAGGTTCTGAGCTGGGATGGTGCAGTGAGCTAAAAAACGGTGTTGGATCAAGCCCTGATCTTTGGACTGGGTAAGAGTGGTCTGCTTAATTCAGACACTCTGTTCATCACCACCCCCTTTTCTGAATCATTTTGTCCACCATAAGCGTGCAAGGGTATACTTCGATGTGAGTACCTTGCTCATTGCACCATCAGGATTCAAGCAAGCCGGGCCGACGACGGCTGAAATGCCAGAAACCGGTCCCCGGAAGCTTGTTTCCTTCCCAGTATAAGAATTGGCTTGGTAGTTTGGTTTGCCCTGTTCCCATCATGCACTGGGACAGGAACAGACTAATTTGCATATAGCCAGGTTCTGAGCTGGCATGGTGCAGTGAGCTAAAAAACGGTGATGGATCAAGCCCTGATCTTTGGACTTGGTAAGAGTGGTCTGCTTAATTCAGACACTCTGTTCATCACCACCCCCTTTTCTGAATCATTTTGTCCACCATAAGCGTGGAAGGGTATACTCAGATGTGAGTCCCTTGCTCATTGCACCATCAGGATTCAAGCAAGCCGGGCCGACGACGGCTGAAATGCCAGAAACTGGTCCCCGGAAGCTTGTTTCCTTCCCAGTATAAGAATTGGCTTGGTAGTTTGGTTTGCCCTGTTCCCATCATGCACTGGGACAGGAACAGACTAATTTGCATATAGCCAGGTTCTGAGCTGGGATGGTGCAGTGAGCTAAAAAACGGTGATGGATCAAGCCCTGATCTTTGGACTGGGTAAGAGTGGTCTGCTTAATTCAGACACTCTGTTCATCACCACCCCCTTTTCTGAATCATTTTGTCCACCATAAGCGTGGAAGGGTATACTCAGATGTGAGTCCCTTGCTCATTTGCATCATCAGGATTCAAGCAAGCCGGGCCGACGACGGCTGAAATGCCAGAAACCGGTCCCCGGAAGCTTGTTTCCTTCCCAGTATAAGAATTGGCTTGGTAGTTTGGTTTGCCCTGTTCCCATCATGCACTGGGACAGGAACAGACTAATTTGCATATAGCCAGGTTCTGAGCTGGGATGGTGCAGTGAGCTAAAAAACGGTGATGGATCAAGCCCTGATCTTTGGACTGGGTAAGAGTGGTCTGCTTAATTCAGACACTCTGTTCATCACCACCCCCTTTTCTGAATCATTTTCTCCACCATAAGCGTGGAAGGGTATACTCAGATGTGATTCCCTTGCTCATTGCACCATCAGGATTCAAGCAAGCCGGGCCGACGACGGCTGAAATGCCAGAAACCGGTCCCCGGAAGCTTGTTTCCTTCCCAGTATAAGAATTGGCTCGGTAGTTTGGTTTGCCCTGTTCCCATCATGCACTGGGACAGGAACAGACTAATTTGCATATAGCCAGGTTCTGAGCTGGGATGGTGCAGTGAGCTAAAAAACGGTGATGGATCAAGCCCTGATCTTTGGACTGGGTAAGAGTGGTCTGCTTAATTCAGACACTCTGTTCATCACCACCCCCTTTTCTGAATCATTTTGTCCACCATAAGCGTGGAAGGGTATACTCAGATGTGAGTCCCTTGCTCATTGCACCATCAGGATTCAAGCAAGCCGGGCCGACGGCGGCTGAAATGCCAGAAACCGGTCCCCGGAAGCTTGTTTCCTACCCAGTATAAGAATTGGCTTGGTAGTTTGGTTTGCCCTGTTCCCATCATGCACTGGGACAGGAACAGACTAATTTGCATATAGCCAGGTTCTGAGCTGGGATGGTGCAGTGAGCTAAAAAACGGTGATGGATCAAGCCCTGATCTTTGGACTGGGTAAGAGTGGTCTGCTTAATTCAGACACTCTGTTCATCACCACCCCCTTTTCTGAATCATTTTGTCCACCATAAGCGTGGAAGGTTATACTCAGATGTGAGTCCCTTGCTCATTGCACCATCAGGATTCAAGCAAGCCGCGCCGACGACGGCTGAAATGCCAGAAACCGGTCCCCGGAAGCTTGTTTCCTTCCCAGTATAAGAATTGGCTTGGTAGTTTGGTGTACCCTGTTCCCATCATGCACTGGGACAGGAACAGACTAATTTGCATATAGCCAGGTTCTGAGCTGGGATGGTGCAGTGAGCTAAAAAACGGTGATGGATCAAGCCCTGATCTTTGGACTGGGTAAGAGTGGTCTGCTTAATTCAGACACTCTGTTCATCACCACCCCCTTTTCTGAATCATTTTGTCCACCATAAGCGTGGAAGGGTATACTCAGATGTGAGTCCCTTGCTCATTGCACCATCAGGATTCAAGCAAGCCGGGCCGACGGCAGCTGAAATGCCAGAAACCGGTCCCCGGAAGCTTGTTTCCTTCCCAGTATAAGAATTGGCTTGGTAGTTTGGTTTGCCCTGTTCCCATCATGCACTGGGACAGGAACAGACTAATTTGCATATAGCCAGGTTCTGAGCTGGGATGGTGCAGTGAGCTAAAAAACGGTGATGGATAAAGCCCTGATCTTTGGACTGGGTAAGAGTGGTCTGCTTAATTCAGACACTCTGTTCATCACCACCCCCTTTTCTGAATCAATAAGTCATAGCAGCATAGGGAAGCACGAAAATGCAATAAATCAAAGGTCCTCCGTAGACAAGATTGTTTATAATGACAGTACCTTTAGGGACACCAGGGTCAATGCAGTTGAATATTCCAAGGCTAAGAGGGATGGCCCTGCCCTGGCTCCTCCTGGCTTTGACGGGCGCGGATGGGCCTGCCCTTGGCCCGGGCTTTGCCCTGGCACTGCCCGGGCACGCCCGCGTACATCCCGCGCTGCGGGAGGCGCTGCAAAGTTTTTAAGCGCCTCAGGGCTCTTGCTGATGATGCTGGTAGTGCGCACTTCTCAGGGCAAGCTGGGAGTTGTAGTTTTCTGGCCGCAAAGCAGCCCCCAGATGCAGGAAGCACGGCTGTCGGGAGTCGCGAGTCGCAGCGACAGAGCCCCCACGGTGGTCCAGAGATAACGCAAACAACCCCCAAAGGTAGACCTGGGGTCGGGTAGTCAGCAGGATGAAGAATAGTAACCTGTTTAGTCTATCGATGGCACAAAATGTGGATGTTTGGTATATCAATGTTAAAAATCTTGATAATGGTATGTTTAGCAAAATATCGTAGTAGAATATATCGAATGTCAAAATATCATAGTGTGAAAATATCGTTAAAGTGTAGTATTTTGTAATTGTTAATATTGTTTGTATTTTTATAGTATATAAGTGTTTAAAAATTATTTTGAATGTATTAACAAGGTTTATTTTATATAATAAATTATGAATACATATTTTTAAATTTGATATTTAATTTTATGAGTGGGATGTTGGGTTTATAGGGGATAAGGGGGAGCAATCAATCAATCAATCAATCAAAGCATTTGTATAGCGCACTACTCACCCGGAGGGCCTCAAGGCGCTAGGGGAGGGGGGGTCTGCTACTGTTCGAACAGCCAGGTCTTGAGCTGCTTCCTGAAGGCGAGGTGGTCCTGGGTCAGGCGGATGTGGGTCGGGAGGGAGTTCCAAGTCTTGGCGGCGAGGTAGGAGAAGGATCTTCCCCCTGTGGTGGCTCTTCGGATGCGGGGGACGGCGGCGAGGGCGTGGCCGGTCGATCGAAGCTGCCGTTTGGAAGCATAGAAGTTGAGGCGGTTGTTGAGGTATCCTGGGCCTTGGTTGTGCAGGGCTTTGTGTGCGTGGGTGAGGAGACGGAAGGTGATTCTCTTGTTGACCGGGAGCCAGTGCAGGTCTCTCAGGTGTCCGGAGATGTGGTTGTGGCGGGGGATGTCCAGGATGAGTCGTGCTGAGACGTTCTGGATCCGCTGGAGTCTCTTCTGGAGTTTGGCGGTGGTTCCGGCGTAGAGGGAGTTGCCGTAGTCCAGTAGGCTGGTGACGAGGGCCTGGGTGACCGTCTTCCTGGTCTCGGTGGGGATCCATCGGAAGATCTTGCGTAGCATGCGTAGGATGTTGAAGCACGACGAGGAGACGGCGTTGACTTGTCTGGTCATGGAGAGGGAGGAGTCCAGGATGAAGCCCAGGTTGCGTGCGTGGTCTGTTGGTTTGGGTGCGCTGCCTAGGGCTGGGGGCCACCAGGAGTAGTCCCAGGCGGAGGGTGAGGATCCCAGGATGAGGACTTCCGTCTTGTCTGCGTTCAGTTTCAGGCGGCTGTCCTTCATCCATTCGGCTACCTCTTTCATCCCTTTGTGTAGGTTGGCTCTGGCGGTGGCGGGGTCGTTGGTGAGGGAGAGGATCAGCTGGGTGTCGTCGGCGTAGGAGATGATGTTGAGGTTGTGCTGGCGTGCGATGGCTGCGAGAGGACTCATGTAGACGTTGAAGAGGGGTGGGCTGAGCGAGGAGCCTTGAGGAATGCCGCAGATGACTTCGGTAGCTTCTGATCTGAACGGGGGAAGGTGGACTCTCTGTGTCCTTCCGGCGAGGAAGGAGATGATCCACTCCAGTGCCTTCTCCTGGACTCCGATGTTGTTGAGGCGCTGTACTAGGGTACGGTGGCAGACAGTGTCGAAGGCTGCGGAGAGGTCTAGGAGGATGAGGGCCGCTGTTTCTCTGTTGTCGAGCAGGGCTCTGACGTCATCGGTTGCTGCGATCAGGGCGGTCTCGGTGCTGTGGTTGGCCCGGAAGCCAGACTGCGAGAGGTCGAGGGATCCGTTTGTCTCGAGGAAGGCGGCCAGCTGCTTGTTGACGGTCTTCTCGATGACTTTTGCGGGAAACGGGAGCAGCGAGATGGGTCGGTAGTTCTTGAGGTCGGTGGGGTCGGCTGATGGCTTCTTTACTAGGGCGCTGAGTTCGGCGTGCTTCCAACTCTCCGGGAAGGTAGCGGTGTCGAAGGAGGTGTTGATGATGTCCCGCAGGTGGGGTGCGATGACAGCGTCAGCCTTGTTGAAGACGTGGTGAGGGCAGGGGTCGGTCGGAGATCCAGAGTGGATGGAGTTCATTGTGCGGACGGTGTCTTCAATGCTGATCGGGGTCCAGGCGCTGAGGGTGGTGGTGGGGGGTGGTGGTTCGGTCGTGGTGTGCGTCGGTTGGGTGCTGAAGCTGTTGTGTATGTCCGCGATCTTGTTGTGGAAGTAGGAGGCGAGGGAGTTGCAGAGGTCTTGCGAAGGGGTGATGTCGTTGTTTCCGGCGTTGGGGTTGGAGAGCTCTTTAACGATGTTGAAGAGTTCCTTGCTGTTGTGTGCGTTGTTGTCCAGTCGTTCCTTGAATGCAGTTTTCTTGGTGGTGTGGATCAGTTGGTGGTGTTTTCGGGTGGCGAGCTTGAGGGCAGTCATGTTGTCCGGAGTTGGGTCTCTGCGCCAGGCTTTCTCAAGGGCTCTGCAGTTCCTCTTGGAGCTCTTGAGTTCGTCGGTGAACCATGGGGCTTTCTTGCTGCCGGGTCTGCTAGGCGGGGTCCTCAGAGGGGCGAGGTTGTCTTCGCAGTCGCTGATCCACTTCGTGAGGTTGGTGGCCACTTGGCTGGGGTTCGTTGCGCTGGTGGGTGGGTTCTTGTTTAGGGAGGTCGCGAGCTGGTCGGCAGTGATCTTGTTCCAGCTTCTGTGTGCAACCTGTTGCTGTTGGTGGTGGATCGTGGTCCTTTTGAAGCTGAAGTGGACGTAGCTGTGGTCCATCCAGTGGAGTGCGGTGGCGTGGCTGAAGGCGATGTCCTTGCTGGATGAGAAGACGGGGTCGAGTGTGTGTCCGGTGTCGTGAGTGGGGGTGGTCACCAGTTGCTTGAGTCCGAGGTTGGCGAGGTTGTCCAGTAGGGTGGTGGTGTTGCGGTCGTTGTTGTTCTCCAGGTGAAAGTTGAGGTCCCCGAGGAGGATGTAGTCAGCGGAGGGGAGGGCGTGAGGGCTGACGAAGTCGGCGATGTCCTCGCTGAATTGTGTGCGTGGTCCCGGTGGTCTGTAGATGAGGGTGCCTCTGAGGGTGGTCTTGGGGTTGATGTGGCTCTGCGGGTGCGAGGGTGTCGTTGGTGTTGGTTGTGATGCGGATGGAGTTCCTGTGGATGATGGCGATGCCTCCTCCTGTCTGGTTGACGCGGTCCCTCCGGATGATCTTGTAGCCGTCTGGGATGGCGATGTCGGGCGCTGAGGAAGCGTTCATCCAGGTTTCCGCAAGGAAGGCGACGTCTGGGGCTGTGGTGTCGAGCAGGTAATAATTTAAAATTGATATTTAATTTTAGGAGCGGGATGTTGGGTTTATAGGGTAAAAGGGTGGGGAGTATTTTAAAAGTATATATTTTAAATTAAATATTATTGAAGTTTTTTTACCAATTTAATTTTTTTTTAAATTAAATATTTTAAATTTGATATTTAATTTTAGATTTTAGATGATGGGTTTATAGGGGATAAGGGTGGGGAGTTGTAAGAACTGGGACCGCCAGTTCTCCGGGGGGTAGCTTGGCTCGAGCAGGAAGGCAACCAGGGGCTTATGTGTCAAGTAGCTACACAACACACTCATCCACTGAGACAATAAGTGGGCGCAATAATGGAAACCACACCAGTACTTTTGATTAAAATCAGTAGCTTTTATGTAAGATTTAGATCAGGGTAATCAATTCATCAACATTTTCAAGAACATTTCAATAAAGCATTTTCATCATGTGAGCAACTGTAGCAAATCAATAAGTAACACAGCCTGTCGCAATAACCTTTCCAGCATTGGTCTAAGGTTTCAATTAATACAAGCCACCAAACATTTCAATAAGTAGAGGTACCGGTCATCAATCTCTTTGGCAAGAGCTAAACACTCAACATTTCATTAAGCTCTAAACAGCAAGTATTCACGTTTCATCTTGTAAGAATAAACGGTTTAATACAGGTAATTCACTGCATTAGGGCTAGTCCACTGCTGGACAAATCGGCAGGTAATCAGGCATGAACAGTTAATGCAGCATGAGACTGTTTTCAGGCATGCACAGTCAATTGGCCCGAGTAGTTAATCAAGCCCAAGCTTGTCACCGGGGGCTCATTGGGGCCAACGGGGCCCAGTCTCAGTTTTACCCGGGGAAGGGGCGAACTCGGGGCCTTTCCCGGCCTTCCGCCCTCCTCCCCTGGGGTTACCTGTTGGCTTCGGCCCTCCGGGGCCCTTGCGTTGGTTCTAGAACAGGGGAGGGGCTCCGCCCTCCCGTGGACCTCCGTGGCCCAGCGCGGTGCAGGCGACAGATGCGGGGCACCGACGCTAGTGGAGGGGCAGGCCCAGCGTAAAGAGGGAGATCGGAGGGGGGCTCCTGTGCTCCCCGACCCCCTCCGCTGCAAGTCCGGGCTTGGCTGGGTCTTACCCGGGTGCCGGGTCTCGTTGAAAGGGGCGCAACCTTGGCAGCCAATGGCTGCGCGGCGCCGGCGGGGGCGCGGCCGATGCCGCGACCGCGCTCCCTGTCACGTGAGACGGGTCGGGGATGGCTTCAGGCCTAGTGCGCTGGGTGCGCTGGGTGCGGCAGCCCTCTCCTAGCATACGGGGGCCGCCGAGAGGTGCAAGATGTCGGTGTAGGCTACACCGGAGCGCCGGGGCCCTGGAAGGCGGGTGACGTCAGGCCTAGCAAGGCCTGTGGAGGATTCCGGCGGCCCTCTCCTGGCACACGGGGGCCGCCGAGGGGGGTACAATGCTGGCCCTGAAGCCGCGGGCACAAGTGGAGATTCCTCGGCGCTTCAGGAGGGCGCAAACGGCTCTGGGCTGTGGCGGTGAGTTTCCCCTGGCCAGCGCGCTCAGTTTTCGAAGCGCTACAGGGGCAGACATGTGGGCGTTCTAGCGCTGGGGTCAGTCACAGCGCTCGTTGTAGGCAGGACAAAAAGGGGGAGGGGACACCCTCAGCAGGTCTCTGTCACAGCGCTTCGCAGGGGAACAAGCTACAGCGCTTTTCAAACTAGTCAGCAAGTAATGCAGGCAGGATGGGAAGCAGAGCAATTCAGTCAGGGGGAGGCAGTCAGCACCAGATAGGCCCAGATGAAGGCAGGGAGTGCGCAGGGGCAGCGCAGTCCAGTACCTGGTCGATCCCCCAGTAGTCTCTGGTTGTAGGACAAGTAGTCTTCTCGGCGCTTAGTTGGTTCTGTGCCCTTACGAGGTGATTTCTTGAAGGAGGGGGGGCTTGAGTTGGAGGCTGGATAAGTTTCCTCAGGTCATTGAAGATGGTCCCTGGGTTCCCCTACCACTGGGCCAGATCAGGGGGCTAGTCTTGGATACCTCACTCAACTTAAGAGGCAGCACCTAAATCTTGTCACTCCCAGTGGTATAAGTCCCTGACCAGGCCCTCCCGCCTAAATCTCCTGCGTGGGTCCTCCAGGTCAGTGATGCCCCAACTGACTCAAAAAAGTTCCCTCCCTTGCTTAAGTATGCCCAGGTCAGGTGACCACTCTCTAAGGCGGCAAAAATAAGCTCCGACTTTCTTCTGGAAGGTTCCAGGAGCTTCCCCACTCTACCTATGGGCAGGCAATGGCAGCCTGGCATTGCAACAATGTATGGGGACCCAGCCAGCTCCTGGCAACTAGGGTGCTACACTAAAAGACCACACTGCAGTAGCAGGGGCCAGTGGCAGCCATGTTTGGAGTAGAGAGCACCTGCACCCTAACATGGATTAGCCATAAAAAGTGCCCGGAGACCTAAGGGCCAACAAAAAGAAGGTGGGAAAAAATGAGGCAAGGGCGAATAAAATAGGGAAAGACCACCCTAGGGCTGACAGGTCTAACAGGAGCGTTTTAGATGTTATGTATTAAATTAAATATGATATTATTATGTTCAAAATTTTGTTTTAGATTTAGAATAAAATATTTTAAAATTTGACATTTATTTTTAGGAGAAGGATGTTGGGTTTATTGGGAAAAAGGGTGGGAAGTGTTTTTAAAAATACATTTTTGAATTTAATGAATTTAAACTGTTTAATTAAATAAAAAATTACAAATGTAAAGTTTTAAAACAAAAATAGATGAGGAGGTGTCGTATTTTATGAGGTTTTATTTTGTCAATATTTAAATATTTTAGAAATTTTAAAATTTGAAATATGTTGAAAATATATATTTAAAATATATTTTAAGAGTGTGATGATGTGTTTATAATGTATGATGATTATGTTTAAAAATGTTTTGTTTGTAAATATTTTAAAATGTTTTAAATTACAAATTTAATATTTAAATTCATAATTGAAAATATAAATTTAAATTTATGAGTGTAATGTTTAATTTATATTGTACAAGGGTGTTGTTTTAGAATATTTTTTATATATTTAAATTATATTGCACATTTCACAAATTACATTTTTGAAAACATTTGATTTACTATTTTAATTTTTATGAGTGTAAACTTTTGTTTATATTGTATAAGGGTGTTAGTGTTTTATTTAATAGTGTATATTTTTTAAATATATTGTAAAATTTATATTATTTATTTAGGAGATACAGGGGCCCATTAGGATGACAGTCCGCCCGCCATCCCATGTTGGAAAGGCACTGCCCACCATAAGGGCGGGGTCCCGTGCCTGCAATTAGGATGCATCCAGCATTCCTGACATTGTGGCGGGTGGTGCACTCAGCACCACTCACCACAATGCCAGGAATGCATGCTGTGCACTTCCAAGCACAACATGGTAGACACCGCGCCGTGCCTGCAATGTTGTGCATGGAACTGCCCCCACACCCCTGGAGTCCCTGGGGGCCCGCAACGGGCCCCCAAAGCAGACTCCGCATGTCTTTCTGTCGCAGCAATGCCACCACGGAAAGGCATTGTAAAATACCCTTACTAATATGGCTGGCGGTGTCTGATAGACACCGCCACCATATAGAACCCTCGGGGCGGAAAAGCGGCAGACGGTCTTTCCGTCCACCGCGGACCCCCCCAGCCATAATATTATGGCGGGGGCATTCCGGCATGGATGGCGAGCGGATCGCCCCCGCCAAGCCGGCAGTGGCTACCTAATGGGGCCCACACTTAAAAAAAAAAATGGGTGATGGAATTGATAATGTTTAGTGTCCAGTACATAGCTTAATTTATTTTACACTGGTGTGGGAATAGTAAATTAGTTATGTTTAGTGTCCAGTACTGCCTTAAATTATTTTATATTGGAATGGGAATAGTAGATTAATTATGTTTAGTGTCCAGCACCTATCCTAATTAATTTAGACTGGAGTGGGAATAGTAAATTAATACTTTTTTAGTGTCCAGCACCTACCTTAATTAATTTAGACTGTAGTGGGAATAGTAAATTAATTAGGTTTAGTGTCTAGCACCTACCCTAATTTATTAAAGGCTGGAGTGGGAATGATAAATTAATTATTTTTAGTGTCCAGCACCTACCCTAATAAATTTAGACTGTATTGTGAATAGTAAATTAATTATGTTTAGTGGCCAGCACCTAGTTTAATTAATGTAGACTGGAGTGGGAATAGTAAATTAATTATGTTTAGTGTCCAGCACCTACCTTAATTAGTTTAGACTGGAGTGGGAATAGTAAATTTATTATGTTTAGTGTCAAGCACCTACCCTAATTTATCATAGACTAAAGTTGGAATAGTAAATGTGTTATGTTTAGTGTCCAGCACCCACCCTAATTAATTTACACTGGAGTGGGAATATTAAATTAATTATGTTCAGTGTGCAGCACCTATCTTAATTAATGTAGACTGGAGTGGTAATTGCAGATTAATTATGTTTAGTGTCTAGCACCTACCTTAATTAACTTAGACTGGAGTGTGAACAGTAAATTAATTATGTTTAGTGTCCAGCACCTACCCTAATTTATTATAGACTGGAGTGGGAATAGTAAATTAATTATATTTAGTGTCCAGCACCTACCCTAATTAATTTAGACTGGAGTGGGAATTGTAAATTAACTATTATTAGTGTCCAGCACTTGCCTTAATTTATTTTATACTGGAGTGGAAATAGTAACTTAATATGTTTAGTGTTCAGCACCTACCCTAATTATTTTAGACTGGAGTGGGAATAGTAAATTAATTATGTTAAGTGTCCAGCACCTACATTAATTAATGTAGACTGGAGTGGCAATAGTACATTTATTATGTTTAGTGTCCAGCACCTACCTTAATTAATTTAGATTGGAATGGGAATAGTAAATGAATTATGTTTAGTGTCCAGCACCTACCTTAATTAATTTAGACTGGACTGGGAATAGTAAATTAATTATGTTTAGTGTCCAGCACCTATCCTAATTTATTATAGACTGGACTGGGAATAGTAAATTAATTATGTTTAGTTTCCAGCACCTACCCTAATTAATTTAGACTGGAGTGGGAATAGAAAATTAATTATGTTTAGTGTCCAGCATCTACCTTAATTAATTTAGACTGGCCTGGGAATAGTCAATTAATTATGTTTAGTGTCCAGCACCTACCCTAATTTATTATAGACTTGAGTGGGAATAGTAAATTAATGATGTATAGTGTCCAGCACCTACATTAATTAATGTAAACTGGAGTGGGAATAGTACATTAATTATGTTTAGGGTCTAGCACCTACCTTAATTAATTTACACTGGAGTGGGATAGTAAATTAATTATGTTTAGTGTCCAGCACCTACCTAAATTTATTTTATATTGGAGTGGGAATAGTAAATTAATTATATTTAGTGTCTAGCACCTATCCTAATTCCTTTAGACTTGAGCGCGAATAGTAACTTAATTATTTTTAGTGTTTAGCACCTACCCGAATTAATTTAGACTGGAGTGGGAATAGTAACTTAATTATGTTTAGTGCCCAGCACCTACATTAATTAATGTAGACTGGAGTGGAAATAGTACATTTATTAAGTTTAGTATCCAGCATCTACTCCAATTTATTTTATATTGGAGTGGGAATAGTAAATGAATTATATTTAGGCGCCGATTTCGATTCGGTAAAATCCCTTACAGATAGCCGTACGGAGCATATTTCTCGTACAATTCGTACCCGTAAACATTCCCGTACGTACGATGAAGTACGATTCATATCCAAAGCAAATCTCCGTACGAATCGTACTAAACACCGTACGACAAATACATTTGTGTTAATTGTATCCGGAACACGCATTACGCCACATCCGTAGGTAATCAAGCAGCAATTTCCGGCCCAGCAAGTACGATTCGTCTCTGCGAAACTCCTCATGACCCTTTTTCTACAGGATCCGAAAACGTCCGTAAAAGCAGAGTCCAACCTGAACCGCATCACCGGTACGTGACATACGCACCATGAACCCCATCGTCCGTATCATCTGAGTCCTGTATGCCTACGACCTGGTGCACAGAAACCGACGACGGCGCATACGGTGAGAAGAACGTACCACAACAGCAGAAGTGTACTTGTACGGTGCGTCATACACGCTCGTGTATAGCACCATTGCAATACTAATACGAGGCGCACACACATGCCATGAATGTTGGGGTACGGTGGGTTTCACACGCTCGCTTATGGCACCATTATAATAGTGATACGAGGCATACACACGCCCATGTGGCCAGCAGTATGGTGGTGGGTGCAGAGGTCTCCCAGCAGAGGCCAGACATATAAGGGGTGGGTGGATATGACTCCCAGCAGTGCCCAGACATATGAGTGGTGGGTGGATATGACTCCTAGCAGTGGCCAACAGTATGGGGGTGGGTGCAGAGGACTCCCAGCAGAGTCCAGACACATGAGGGGTGGGTGGATATAACTCCCAGCAGCGCCCAGACAAATGAGGGATGGGTGGATATGACTCCTAGCAGTGGCCAACAGTATGGGGGTGGGTGCAGAGGACTCATAGCAGTGGCCAGCAGTATGGGGTTGGGTGCAGAGGACTCCCAGCAGAGGCCAGGCATATGAGGGGTGGGTGGATATGACTCCCAGCAGCGCCCAGACATATGAGGGGTGGGTGGATATGACTCCTAGCAGTGGCCAACAGTATGGGAGTGGGTGGATATGACTCCCAGCAGTGCCCAGACAAATGAGGGGTGGGTGGATATGACTCCCAGCAGTGGCCAACAGTATGGGGGTGGGTGCAGAGGACTCCCAGCAGAGGCCAGACATATAAGGGGTGGGTGGATATGACTCCCAGTAGTGCCCAGACATATGAGTGGTGGGTGGATATTACTCCTAGCAGTGGCCAACAGTATGGGGGTGGGTGCAGAGGACTCCCAGCAGAGGCCAGACACATGAGGGGTGGCTGGATATGACTCCCAGCAGTGGCCAACAGTATGGGGGTGGGTGCAGAGGACTCACAGCAGTGGCCAGCAGTATGGGGATGGGTGCAGAGGACTCCCTGCAGAGGCCAGACATATGAGGGGTGGGTGGATATGACTCCCAGCAGTGCCCAGACATATGAGGGACGGGTGGATATGACTCCTAGCAGTGGCCAACAGTATGGGAGTGGGTGGATATGACTCCCAGCAGTGCCCAGACATATGAGGGGTGGGTGGATATCACTCCCAGCAGTGGCCAACAGTATGGGGGTGGGTGCAGAGGACTCACAGCAGTGGCCAGCAGTATGGGGGTGGGTGCAGAGGACTCCCAGCAGAGGCCAGACATATGAGGGGTGGGTGGATATGACTCCCATCAGTGGCCAACAGTATGGGGGTGAGTGGATATGACTCCTAGAATTGGCCAAAAGTATGGGGGTGGATGCAGAGGTCTCCCAGCAGAGGCCAGACATATGAGGGGTGGGTGGATATGATTCCCAGCAGTGGCCAACAGTACTGGGGTGGGTGCAGAGGACTCCCAGCAGGGGCCAACAGTATGGGGGTGGGTGCAGAGGACTCCCAGCAGAGGCCAGACAGATGAGGGGTGGGTGAATATGACTCACAGCAGTGCCCAGACATATGAGGGGTAGGTGGATATGACTCCCAGCAGTGCCCAGACATATGAGGGTTGGGTAGATATGACCCCTAGCAGTGGCCAACAGTATGGGGGTGAGTGGATATGACTCCCAGCAGTGCCCAGACATATGAGGGGTGGGTGGGTATGACTCCTAGCAGTGGCCAACAGTATGGGGGTGGGTGGATATGACTCCTAGCAGTGGCCAACAGTATGGGGGAGGTGCAGAGGACTCCCAGCAGAGGCCAGACATATGAGGGGTGGGTAGATATGACTCCTAGCAGTGGTCAACAGTTTGGGGGTAGGTGGATATGACTCCAAGCAGTGCCCAGACATATGAGGGGTGGGTGGATATGACTCCCAGCAGTGGCCAACAGTATGGGGTGGGTGCAGAGGACTCACAGAAGTGGCCATCAGTATTGGGGTGTGTGCAGAGGACTCCCAGCAGAGGCCAGACATATGAGGGGTAGGTGGATATGACTCCCAGCAGTGCCCAGACATATGAGGGGTGGGTGGATATGACCCCCAGCAGTGGCCAACAGTATGGGGGTGGGTGCAGAGGACTCACAGCAGAGGCCAACAGTATGGGGGTGGTGCAGAGGACTCCCAGCAGAGGCCATACATATGAGGGGTGGGTGGATATGACTCCCAGCAGAGGCCAGACATATGAGGGGTGGGTGAATATGACTCCCAGCAGTGCCCACACATATGAGGGGTGGGTGGATATGACTCCCAGCAGTGCCCAGACATATGAGGGGTGGGTGGATATGACTCCCAGCAGTGCTCAGATATATGGGGGTACATCATCATCAGCATACCACAACTACATGGGGGAATGTGCACATCCCTAACTTGTGACTATAATGATAGTGCCATAGCAACATATCACTTACAGCAGTGTCCCACTCCCTGGATGATGGATTACTTTCACACACTGCGTGACACACCACATGTGGGTGTGATGTCAGATTCCACATGCATACCCACCCATGGAGGCTGCAGGCGAAATACACAACCTACCATCATGACACAATAGTGTATAGTGATGTAACAGCCTACCAAACAAAGAGAGCGAAAGGGAACACACACTGTCACGCACATCCCAGGACTGATATGAATGTCCAGGTGGTGGTCAGACCACCAAGATGTAGTCTCTTATGGAAGGAATATGCTTGAAACCCCTTAGATACAAAGCACAAAATTGTGAGTCATGTGCCCAAATACCCTGCATAACAATTCACAACATAGGGGTAGGCTGTGATTACACACATGCATAGTGGTAAAAAGGGTGAATGTGTCCATGAAGGCATTTGTACATACTCAAAGCACAAGTACAGTGAGTTGCAAGAATGGCACAGAGAAATGAGCAGTAGACATCTGTGAGCAGGCATGGCCATTGTTGAAGGGAACCGTCACCAAAAAAGGAAATGTGCACACATGTCAGCACAACAATTGTGCAACTGTCTGCAGTGAAGATTTCAGATGTCACAGAGGAAGGAACACTCCTTGGTACAATGACTCTAGCCAAACTGAACACACACAACCAATGATTAATTGCAGAGACATTGTGATGGCACACAGATACCATGGTCCACCTCATGACCATCAACAAAAAACATCTTTCAGAATCCCAAAACATTTCCATGACACCAACTCCAGGCCCCTCATCACCAACATCAAGTACCTGAAATGTAATAGTGTTGAACGTAAAATAAAAGCCTTTATTCAGCAGAAAAAAAAAAGATGTGCAAAAATGAGTCCGTGCTCAGAGAAGGCCAATGGGCATTTCACACAAATGTCCTTGTAGGGGGACGTTGGGTGGGCCGTCTGCCCCTAACTTGCCTGCACATGGAGTAGCTAATGGGATGTTGACCCTTGGGGGGCATCATCGGGGGCAGGACCGGGCACCGCAGGGACAGGAGTGGGAAGGGTAGGTGTGGTGGGTGCAGGAGTGGACGTATCCTCCTCACTGGCTTGTACAGCACCGAAGGTGGACAGATACTCTGTGCTGCGCACTGTAGCCAGTTCGTCCAGACCAACCCCTGCACCAGAAGTCACTATGGGAGTGGAGGGAGAGGGCTGTGAGGGTTGCGGACTGTGATTCGGCCTGTGTGTATGCTGTCTAACCCCAGTCCCTGTGGGTGTGCCTGCAGCCCCCTGAGTGTGCGTGCCATGAGGTGTGCGCTTCGCCTTATGTGGGGGTATGCTGCCTGTGTCTGTTGAGGTGTGTGATGGTGTCTTCCTGCATGTGCGTGGGAGAGGTATGGGAGAGGGGAGTGCGGATGGGTCCAAAAGAGGGGGGACGGACCGCTGCAGGAGGGAAACTGCTGCCGTCAGTGATGAATCCACGAACTGCATAACTCAGCGTTGGTCAGACATCGTTGCTGACATGCCCTCCATGAAAGACAACAGTTGAGTGTGTTGCACCCGTTACGCCATCTGTTGGCTTTCAATGCCATGTAGTGCATTGGGGCTTGCACACAGGCCAAATTCACATGGACAATGATGCAAGTCGTGTCAGCATCCTATGCCCTGTTCACATTATCAAAGATGTGCAAGTCTGTGTCTCTGGGACATGGAGCAGGTGTAGAGATGTTGTTTCACTGTTTCTTCCTGACAGGTAACTGCCTACGAGAAGGGGGAAATCTGACGGGACATCGTCAGGGCCATCAGGTCTGCGGGGGGCCCTCGCCGAGCACCTGAGGAACATGCAGAAGAGGTTGCGGGACGTACAATGCTGGACCCGGCGTATCACCCAGGTCTAGCTGAAGTTGTCACCTCCACGCCGGTATGGTGGACCCCGGCACCTGACCCCCCACATGCTCCATGTCCTGGCGGTGGTGTTCCCAGACCTCGATGGGCAGTTGCAGGAGAGACAGCAGCACACACCTGCTCCTCTGGTCTCCCATACAGCTTGCCGTACTGTGGTAGGAGGTTGTCCAGCCGGGCCTGGTTCTCCTCCTCTGAGAATGCTGGGGCCCTCTCCATAGTACGTGCCATGATATGCCAGAGGATGCAGAGACAGCAGCAGTGTGGTCCACTCCAATGTTGTGCAGGCAAGTGCCCTCTCAGGGGTTCATGCTGCCTTAAATCAGTGCTGCTGAGGGGCTTTCAGTTAGAGGAGTACAGAGTGATAGGTCAGATTTGTTCGCATCGTACGTTTCCTCCAAAACCTTAAAACATACGGCTCTGACACGCATTCGCATCATTTAAAATTTGAGCTTCAGCTCAACAAACATTTTGCAACAATGTATTTTTTGGGCCAACTGACTTTTGCAGGACACGTGTTGGACACAGAGCTACTCAATTCAAAAATACTTTATTCGGTTTTCCAAATAGAAAACCATAAAAGCAACATTACAATGATAAAAGGGGCAATTTAAAAGACAAATACATTAGTCATGAGCAAATATTATAAATACGTCATACAGATGTAGGCACAAACATGTTAAAAACCTGGCACCCGTACAGTATGGGCAAACTCTTAGATAAAATGTTTTAGTTAAAACAGTAGCCACAATATTGGGAACCGTTAATTTTGGAAACTTTTTCTCAGTCTCAATGCCGATTTTAAAAACATCCACAAATAGGATACTTTCTGGTTTTAGCATTTGCAGAAGCAAAGAGCTGGGCGAACCTGGGTAAAATTCATCTTTTTAAAAGGGGGTTTAAGAAGAACTACCTGGGGGCATCATAGTGGTGGCAAAAAAACATGAAGTGCGTCAGGTCCTGTGGAGATGAATCATCGCAGCCACAGGGAGACAACACCTGACCTCTATGGCTTCCCTTAGGAACAGCAAGTAGGAGATGTTAATAATCAAGCCTGAACCTGGTTAATAGGAACCGCTCATGGGAAGAGAGGGGCCACGTAAGATATGGTTCCAGCGATGGAACAGTTTTTAGTAACATAAATTTACGTACGCTGGGTTTTACCAAGTCTGCCCCATCTCTGTTTAGTTTTTGCCATATAAAGAATGTATTTTTTACATAAACCACATCCCCATTGGTAATCGGATCAGGACTTGAAAAAAGGTCCGGACGCACCAATTCATTAAAACAGGTTTTTAAGTATTTTAACCAGGGGGTATGGAGCATGTTATCCAAGGACATGGCCTCTTTAAGCAACTGGGGGTTAAGGGCAAGATCTTTATTTAACCAGCACTTAAGCCAAAAGAGCAGAGGTAAAGTGTCACCAATAAATGGGAACCTTGTTTCTTCCTGAGTAATTAGATTTGATGTTCCTTTGGGCACTCCCAATAGCTGCTTTAGGAAGTTGTTCTCCGCCACCTGAATGCCCTTGGCTGCTACATATCCCCATAGCTCACTGCCATAACTGTCAATTGCAACGCTTTTCGCCTGGTTTAACTTCAGCATTGCGGCAATTGGGCGCTTGCCCATCTTGTTCGCAAAACTGAAGCTAGCGGCATTCGCCCGTGTAATCTCTCCTCTTTTTCTCTCAACTAGGGCGCCCCAATTTAAATGGTCATCGAATAGGACACCCAAGTAGGAGAAAGTTGTGGTTATGGGCACTTTTACACTATTTACCATAAAAGGGTAATTACGCTTAGGGCGGATCCCAACCTGTAGTATGTAGGATTTGGAGTTGTTTATGGCTAAATCACGGTCAGCCATAAAACTACGGAAGGCATTCAGTAAAGGCTGCAGGCCTCTTGCGATTCTGGCCAGGAAGACCGCATCGTCCGCATAAAGTAGAAGGGGAAGGCCCCTGCGCCCTACATATGGGAAATCTACCCCAGTTTCGGTCAAAGTCTTGTCCAGCTCATTAATATGCATATTGAATAGGAAAGGGGCTAGAATACACCCTTGCCTTACTCCCCGGTCAACAGAGAAATCCCTTGATACTCTGAGGTCCTGGGAGAATCTGATGTTCGCCCTGGTGTCCCTGTGCAGATCCCTCAGGAAGTTAACCAGAGTGACATCCACCCCCAAGGCGCCCATGGACTGCCACAATTTTCCCCGATTGACACAGTCAAATGCGGAGGAAAGGTCCAAGAACGCCATGTAGATGGCACCCTTGCGGGCGACGGTCTACTTCCCGAGGATCATGTACAGGTTAAGGCATTGTGCCAGAGTAGAATGCCCTGGGCGAAACCCGTATTGGATATCAGAGATTACCCTAATTTCTTTCGCCCAGGATGACAATCTAGTCAACACTACTCCACCCACGACCTTAACCACAGAATCAATAAGGGAGATCGGTCTATAACAACTAGTGCTGTTACGATCTCCCTTCTTGAAAACTGGGACGATCGTGGAGGTACCCCATGGCTCTGGACACCCTTCCGCCACTGCTGCCTTAAGCACGGTCGTGAGGACTGGAGTCCAGAGTGACTGATTTGATTTAAAGAGATCTGGTGGCATACCATCCAGGCCTGGGGCCCTGTTACTGGTCAGGCCTGGGATGCCTTTCTCAACCTCATGCAACATGAACAGGAGCAGGGTTTCTTCACATATCTACTCAAAACTCAGTATCTATGACACCCAGGATGCATTCAGGGCCTACTACTCGTCCCCTAAGTAATTTTGAGATCCACGCGCTCGCGTATGGCACCATTACAATAGTGATACGATGTGCACACATGCACGGAAAGTAAGGGTACGGTGCATTTCACATGGTGCATTTCACACGCAGGGGTATGGTGCATTTCACACGCTGATGCGAATGAAGAGGTACGGTGCGTTTCACATGGTGCTTTTCACACGCAGGGGTACGGTGCATTTCGCACGCTGATGTGATTGCAGGGGTACGGTGCGCTTCACACGCTGATGCGAATACAGGGGTACGGTGCGTTTCACATGGTGCATTTCACATGCAGGGGTATGGAGCGTTTCACATGTTGATGCGATTGCAGGGGTACGGTGCATTTCACATGGTGCATTACACACGCTGATGCGATTGCAGGGGTGCGGTGCGTTTCACATGGTGCTTTTAACATGCAGTGGTAGGGTACGTTTCACACACAGGGTTACTGTGCGTTTCACACGCTGATGCGATTGCAGGGGTACGGTGAGTTTCACACGCTGATGCAAATGCAAGGGTACGATGCGTTTCACACTCTGATGCGATTGCAGGGGTACGGTGCGTTTCACACGCTGATGCGATTGCAGGGGCATGGTGTGATTCACATGCAGATGTGAATGCAGGGGTACGGTGCGTTTCACATGGTGCGTTTCACATGCAGGGATACGGTGCGTTTCACACGCTGATGCAATTGCAAGGGTACGGTGCATTTCACACAGTGCATTTCACATGCTGATGCGATTGCAGGGGTACGGTGCATTTCACATGGTGCGTTTCACATGCAGCGGTACGATGCGTTTCACTCGCAGGGGTGCGGTGCGTTTCACATGCTGATGCGATTGCAGGGGTATGGTGCATTTCACACACTGATGCGATTGCAGGGGTACGGTGAGTTTCACACGCTGATGCCAATGCAGGGGTACGATGCGTTTCACACACTGATGCGATTGCAGGGGTACAGTGCATTTCACACGCTGATGCGATTGCAGGGGTATGGTGCGATTCACACGCAGATGCGAATGCAGGGGTACGGTGCGTTTCCCATGGTGCGTTTCACATGCAGGGGTACGGTGCGTTTCACACGCTGATGCAATTGCAAGGGTACGGTGCATTTCACACGCTGATGCGATTGCAGGGGTATGGTGCATTTCACATGGTGCGTTTCACATGCAGAGGTACGATGCGTTCCACTCGCAGGGGTGCGGTGCATTTCACATGCTGATGCAATTGCAGGGGTACGGTGCATTTCACACACTGATGCAAATGAAGGGGTACGGTGCATTTCACACGCTGGTGCGATTGGAGGGGTATGGTGCGTTTCACACGCTAATTCGAATGCATGGGTACGGTTCGCACAAGGATGTCTATCTAGTACTTGTCATTGCATACTCTCATGTGCAGTCCCTAGGTGTGGCAGCCAGTGACATAGCACAGGGCATCTAATCTTGTTGCACAATCGATGTGTGATTACCTGTGGACTCATGTCATGTGTGATGGGGCACTATGTGGCACACATCACCTTGACACTTTTCACATGTGTATCATTAGTCCGATTTTGTCATGCACAGCAATACTGGAATGGCACAGTCATCACTACTGGCACCTGTCTCCTGATGCCAGGGACTGGGGCACTTTGTCAACTGACATGTCACGCTCAGCATGACCTAATGTGACAATATCAGGTGTGTGTCATGTGTTATATTGAGCTTGCTGTTTGTGTTCCGTAAACTGCATCTGCTGTTGGTGCATCTAACATGGGTCTGTGTTGAGATGGGAATGGTTTCACATCATGCCACATGTGGATTACCATAGCTGTTGGGTCTGTGTGCATCAGACATCATGTTTCCCCAGGCATACATGTCTGCGTCGTGTCAATGGCTGTGTTGTTTTGTTGTCACGTGTACACCTTAATCGCAATGTGTTTGATATGTACATTTGACATTCTACCAGACCTGTGCGTGTGCCTTGCAGTCAGCTGTCTGTATGGGATGACAACCTTCCACTGCAGGCATTGTGACGTGTGTCACACCGGTGATATCTCAGGTTGTTCACTCAGACCGGCCCAGCAGCTCATTTCAGGGCATGTCATGTCAATTTGTCAATCAACAGGTGCATGTGGCTTTTCGTAGGAGTGCCAGCTAGCTGGCATATGTGTCCTGGATGTATTGCACACGCCAGATTCCATAGTGACCTGATGTCTAGTAGCAGATTTGCATGTGCTATGTACATTGCCATTGATGTTGGATGACTGTCGACAATCTCCATTATTTCAAAATATGTCCTGCAGGGCACCACCTCTACCAAGGCCATTCCCAGACTTGGCTACGATGAGGGAACATGCCTGCCTCTGACGTTACAGATTCACTCAACAGTTGATGCAGGAGTTGACAAACAAGCTGGCACCACATCTCCAACCGCAACACAGGTATCCTACTGCGCTGACCCCCAAGATTAAGGTGATGGCAGCCCTACATTTTTTTGCAACAGGTATGTTTCAATTAACCATAGCTGATGTTGGTGGAATGTCACAAACGATGTTCAGCCATGTCCTGCGTGATGTTTTGGCAGCCATGTTGGAGCGCATTGATGAATTCATCAAATTTCTGACTCTTGAGAGTTGAGAGATGTCAAGGGTGATTTCTATGCCCTGGGAGGGATGCCACATGTCATTGGGTCCATTGATAGGACACATGTGGCTTTGGTGCCACCACAGGCACAGGAGCAGGCTTACCGCAACCGTAAACATTACCATTCAATAAATGCCCTTGTGGTGTGTCTTGCTAACATGCTGATTTCCCACGTTTGGGCACGTTTTCCAGGATCGGCACACGTTGCATTCATCATGAGGCGTAGCAGGGTGCCACCAATGATGCTGCAGGTGCGCAACGAGCGGGCATGTCTTGTTGGTGGGTAAACTCTGTTTGTCCTGCGTGTTTCAGTATCTTTTGCTTTTACGGCATCTCCTGCCCCACTTATTTACATGATCTATCTATGTAGGGGGCTGGATATCCCATCAGTCACCATTCGGAACCGCCCTTCATCATTTGGGGCTCCGAGGACCAACACTGTACCAGATCTTGGTGTTCTAGCAGGAAGGGGTAAATCTTCCTGTTAGTCAGTAAGTGTTGTTGTTATGGTTGAAACCATGTGTGTTGGTAAAGTGACTGACAGGGTTAACAAAAGTGCAGTGCAAGAAACAAACCAGGAAAAGTGTAAGGGGGTGAATAAAATTGGTTTTAAGGAGCAAAAACTAATTTAATGAGGTATAACTCCTAGCACCAATATTAAAAATAGCCAAGACAGGGTGAATTTATAACCTGTCTAGTGGTGTGACGTGGACCACGTCACACCACTAGACAGGTTATAAATTCACCCTGTCTTGGCTATTTTTAATATTGGTGCTAGGAGTTATACCTCATTAAATTAGTTTTTGCTCCTTAAAACCAATTTTATTCACCCCCTTACACTTTTCCTGGTTTGTTTCTTGCACTGCACTTTTGTTAACCCTGTCAGTCACTTTACCAACACACATGGTTTCAACCATAACAACAACACTTACTGACTAACAGGAAGATTTACCCCTTCCTGCTAGAACACCAAGATCTGGTACAGTGTTGGTCCTCGGAGCCCCAAATGATGAAGGGCGGTTCCGAATGGTGACTGATGGGAGCCAGAGACCAGATACTGATCTTGATCTGGCACATTTTATAATCCTTGCCCCTCAGGCATATAGCTAGTGGGAGCGCCGCACCTGTTCTGTCTTTGACAATTCTGCCTGTCTCACTCTTGACCCTCTGATACTCTTTTGTGATTACTGTTAGGTGGGCATGTATTCAGAGCTGGTCATTAAACTGCCCATGGGTCCCCTTTACTGTATGTGTTTTGGAGGCTGGATATCCCAACATGGCATGGCTAATGACACCTCTCCGCAACAGAAAAACAGCTGCAGATCATCGCAACAATAATGCACACGGGCAAACCTCATACGCAACTTCTTCTCATAATTGTGAGTCACTGGGTACGAGTGAGCAAGCTTGTACCATTGAGTGGCATGTGTTGCAATGTGTGTGTCCAGCTGACTGTATGCAAGGTGACTTTGATGTGTGTTCTGATGTGTCACTTGAGTGCTGATGTCAGGCCACACAGTAATGCGCAATGACTTTCTTTGAAATTTGCATCTGTCCTACATTGTTCATGTTTCGTGACTGTCCATGTGTATTGCAAAGATTTTTACCAGTGACCTCTTGTGTGTCTTTCATTCCCAGGTTGCTCTGCCTGTTGTCTGCTCGTGTCATCTTTGTCCTCCTACTATTCCTCATGATGATTGCAACGTGGGCTGAATCAGCGTTCCATGCACGGACATGTGTAAATGCCAGTTCGGGTAAGAGATCCAAACAGGCTTTTTGGTGTTGGTATGCTTTGGGAATGTGTGGAAACTGTTTTTGTGCATGTTGTAGTACCATGCATACATGTCTCATCACCATGGATCAAATTACATGCTGCACCACTCCCATTACATGACAATCACCCTGCTTGACAGTCATCTGTATTTGAGTGTGGACTCTGGTGAAGGCATCAATGTGTGTAAACCTTGCCCCTGACACATTGCGGATGCCACGGGTTGACATTGTGTGGGACATCACAACAACAGGCTCTATGGGGAATTGCAGCCTCTCTGTGTGTAGCAGGATGTGTTTGGCTCATCCACTTAATCTTGTGTGCCAGTACAATTGGATTTCCAACATCCATGTTGTGAAGGTGGAGGCCAGCGAATGTCCCGCATGTTCTGTCTATTTTCCTGTGAGTCTGTTCTTATGGATGCATTGCCCTTTGTGCCAGTATGTCATGTCACTGTCACATCACTTCCTCATGGTCTGTGGAGAGCACTGCGGTGCAAGCCTTCTCAGTAAGTGGCTTAGAAAATTAATTTTCCATGAAGCCAAGAACGTTGCGCTGATGACGTTACAACGTTTGACGGAAGCGAATGTAAATGCTTCCGTGGCACCAGTCGGGTGCCGTTAATTCCAGGATTCTCTTGTGGCGTGCTGCATATCCAGGTCACGGTAGGGGTGCATTTGCGCCATTGCTCCTCATTACTCTCTATTAAGTTCCGACCCAGCAGCTTGTTATGTTTGGCATTTCAAAGCCCAGTTGTACGAGCCGATGACTGGCTCTTATGGGGCTTCCTTGTGTTTAGCTAATTCCCTCCCTCGTTGGACAAGCTTCTTCAGGCTCTTCCGGAGGCTGTGTAGTTTCCCTTCTTGACCCTCACTGATTCCGCGGGGGAACTACGGGTTGTTGGCTTTGTGTGAGACGCGCAGCAGCGCTTTAGAATTTCTGTTTATTGGACTTTATTCATACACTGTGAATTTCTGGATTACCGCATGCCTTTAATTTTGTTGAAGCAGCCGGCAGAGCGTTATGCCCCCTCATATCGCTGCAATACTCTGCTACCTTTTATGTTTCTCCTGTGATCCCTGTGCTAGTTGTACAATTCTTGGAACAGGATCATAATATTGGCCATTTCTTTTGCAACTTGTACAACATTATCTTTGGTGTGTTATGATGTTTCATCAACTTTACAGGTGCAATGAATTCATGTGGATTGGTCATCTCTGTTTTCACAGCAGGGGCTTGTAGAGGTAATCCGGAAGAAAGCTCCAATTCCCTAGGAACGTGGCTCTTAAGACTTTTTTGGGTATGTTGCTAACTGCTGGATAAATACATGGAAACGTATGGAACTGCCTTCTTGGTAAGTGTGTAGTAATGTCCTTGATCGATCCTCAAATCCATTAGCACTTTCATTACTGTGATCCCAACTAGGATACAGTGGCTGTTGTTTTCCTTTACAGGTATTACTGTTACAGTATAGGTCCTGAGGTATTCTGTGATTCAGTGACAAGAAGTGTAGAATCCTTATGCTTGTTTACCTTTGTTTCAGATCTCCTTCCCTGCTGTTCCCTTCCTTTCCTGCCCTCGCCTGATCTCCCTTTTGAGTCTGTCATTCCTACTCAGACCAAGGGGCTATCGGGAGATGGACCCCTTTGAGCATCGCGCGTTTCCGACGATTCTAGGCACTGACAGTCACAGGCAGTCCTGTGCACATTGGATCACCAGCAGTACAGGTAGACTCATTACATGACTATTAATTTCCGCAGGCCAAGGGCACTTGCCATGGACGTTGGCTCATGCAGCATGGCCAAGAACACATACTTGATCATTTGTGTAGTAAATGTGTTCACCACAGTACAATGTGCCTCATCTCTGTCACCGCAGATCTCTTGCCACTTTGCATGCGTCATCTATGGCATAATTGTCACAGATAGTGCATATGCGAGTATGTGTACTGTGGCATCATGCATGCAGTTCTTCATGGCTAATGATCCCTATTGTGCATGTGGTAGTTGGTTGTGTATGTATTTGTGCAGGTTGCTACCCACAACGGGCAGGCAACACCTGCTGACACTGTGTGTCCTGTGCGCAGCTTGGCCTTTTGGAGCCTGATCCTGTGCCTGTCATTTTTGGTTATTGTTCATCCTTTTTCTTTGGGTGACCCATGAGTAACCAGACACTCCTTCCTTTTCATACACCTGTTACACTGTGGCTTTCTAACCTCCTTGTCTTTGTGTGCTAGTTTCTGCCTAGTTTCTCACCCCTGCCGCCATCAGGTGTTCACGCATTTCTGCTGCCTCCCCTGCGGCACCGCCCAACGAGGGCCCTGATTCTGTAACACACACGCCTCCCAGATGCTCCTCCCTCCCTCCACCCATTCTTGATGCAGGAATCAGCTTGTTTGTGCCACAGTTGCACCAATGCCGTGAAAAAGGCAGGACCGTCAGCGCTCATCAGGGCCTGCAATGTGCACAGTGCAAGACCCTCTGGTGCTTGCATGACCCACGTAACACAACAGACTCATGCCCCAGCCACCCTCCAAACAATGGACACAAGACAATCAACCACCTGCTATCAGGCAACCCCTAAGCGCACAGACGACAGCTTTGCATGCTGGGTGTGCAACTCCTACTGCCTACACAACGCTGCCCCGCCTACCAGACCATGGCCGTACAACCTAGTCATGTGCCTCCTACTTCACACCCGCTCTGTCCACCAGCACGCCAGTGGACTCTGTTACCTCCTCAATACAACAGCCTCACACATCGCCTTCATTACAGTAACCTGGTTAAACACATCCTCAGCACACAACTTCAATATTGCCATCACAGACGGATACATGATCACCCACAGGGACCGCACCATCAATCCAGGAAGATGAATTGCAATTCATTCAGACGTACACCTTCAGAGTCACATACAACACCAAGTACACACTCAGCATTGTCAAGCACCTGCACTTCAGGTTTCACACCAACCCCCTAACCACCCTCAGACTAACAGTCATCTACAGATCTCCAGGCCTCCATTAACAATTCCGCTAAGCCATCAACAAATACATCAGCACGCAGGCCATCACCTCCACACACTAAATGTGGCTGGGAGACAGCACCTTCTTGCTGGAGGACAACCACACCACCATCCTTCATTGGTACATCGACGTTTGCATCCAGTTCTCCGACAAGCAACACACTGCCCCACACTCCTCTACAGATCCCCCAAAGATGCTTGATCTAAGTCACCGCGGATGAGCTGTGTTGCACCCTCGCCCAGGACACTCCAACCAACGCCAACACCACTCCCTGCAACCTCAAACACTGGATCAGTGACTGATCCAACACTCTTGCCACATTGGCAGACTTTCCTGTGAAGCACAGCAACAGTTAAGCCACCTGGGACAAGGCAGACATACTGGACTCATACAGATCTAGCCGGACTCTCGTGCAAACCTTGCGAAACAAACAACCATCAGTTACCTTTCAGCCCTGAAACCCGCCACACACAGACATCACAATATCATCAGCACGGACAAGAGGACATCCTTCAGGTAGGGCATAGGCACCAACACACACAACATCAAGGAGCTCATCACATCGTGAGTGAACTATCTAACCCCAGCTCTCCATCCAAAAGACAACCCACCCTTGTAAGGCCAGGGGAATGCCTCGCAAAATTCTACCACTGCAAGCTCGTGGACATACACGACAGAGGCAGACTGCACTATTATCCACAGGACATACTCCCTCTCAGGTCCTGGACTCTCGTCAGCAGCAAACACACCACCCGGCTCATGTACACCATCGACTCCGGCTCTCCATCCAGACCCTTCCCAAACAACATCTCAATCACAGCATACCCCATCCTTGAAGCCCACCTCCGGCACGTCATGAATGTCTCCTTTGAGTACGCCACATTCCATGGTAGCTGGAGGCATGCAGAGACCCAGGACTACTTAAATAATGGACGGCGATACCGCAGGATCTCCAGGAACATCACCCTGATTCCCTACCCGGCACATGTCATCTCGAAGACTGTCAACGAGCAACTGACCAACTCCCTCCAAGCAAACACCTCCAGGCATTCTGCCCCAGTCTATCTTCCACAGTAATCAGACCACTGCAACTGGCCTCATTGCCACCACCAATGACATATTGGACCCTGCTCAACAATGGTGAGACCACCACCCTCACCCCCTCGACCTCTTAAAGGCATTCTACACCATGTGCTACCACACTGTAAAATCACACATCTCAAACACTGGGATCCAGAGGAGGTCCCAGGAATAAATCGCCAAGTACCTCACCAGCAAGGCCCAGCGAGTCCGCCTCCCCCCTTCAGCACGTGGTACACTGGGGTCATTTGGCCCATGCCCCAGGGCTCATCTTTCAGCGTGACGATCTTCAATGTCTCCATGACCCCCTTCTCCACCATCACATGCGCACATGACCTCATCATCATGTCCTATGCCATTGACACCCAGCTGCTCCTCACCCTCACCAAAGACCCAGCCACTCCCAGATCCAACCTTCAAGAAGGCATGAGGTCCGTTAACGAATGAATGAACATCAGCAACCTGAGGCTGGACTTGGACAAGACTGAGGTCATCATCTGAGGATTCTGCCCTTATGGCTGTGACAACTCCTTGTGTCACACCGGCCTGGGCAGCGCACCAGCACCCAGTGGCCACGCACGTAAGCTGGTGTTCATCGTGGACTCCTCACTCACAATTACAATGTAAATCAACACCATCTCTACCTCATGCTGCAACATCCTCCGCATGCTGCAAATGATCCTCGATAGATTCACTCCTAGACAAGACAGACAGTCACCCAGGTCCACGACACCAGCCGGGTCAATGACCTGCCATAGCCACATGACCATCCACCTGAGATACCTACAATAGGCTCACTGTCAACTGCAGGATCACCTTCAGACTCCTCAGCCACACCCAGGAGGCACTCCACAACCCCAGACCCAAAAACGACCATGGACGTCTCTCATCCCACACCCCATTGCCCTAACTCCGTCCAGACAACCTTGCCCTAGCCACCATTCGTCAAATCCACAGAACAACTGCATGCGGGAGATAGTTCTCCTACTGCACCAAACAGACCTGGGACTCCCTCTCCGAGCACCTTCACATGACCCATGACCTCTACGCCTTCATGATACTCTTCAAAACCTGGCTGTCCGAGCAGTATGGCAAGCCCCCCACCCTTAGCAGCTTGAAACCATCATGGGTGAGTTTTGCGCTCCATGTATGTATTTGATGATACAATGTGACCTATGTGTGTCCGCGACCGGACTCAGATCCAAGTGTATGGATGGCTTGAGTTTGTTCCACACTCAGGCATACTGTGACATGTCCCCACACGTATGTTGTTTACTCATGCAAAATGACTGCAACATCAATTTTCCTTGTGATTGTTTTGTATATTTATCTGTCAGGTGCGTGAATCGTGAGTAAGTGATAGGTGCTGTACCAATCAAAAATCCACGGAATTCAAAGTTCACAGAGGGAGATGTGATGCCTTGCAGTTGGAGTCACCAGAGTCCAGACCACAGTGCTTGGCATCATCGTTCAGACTGCAACCAGCAAGTCCATGTGGCAGAGTAGGACAGTCAATGAGGTGATGCTGTTGCACACAAAGTCCAGGTGCCAGACCAGGTGATCTGGGAGATGCGCATGGCCCTCTGCCTCTCACTGTCTTTTCCGTGGATGACCCATCTTCCTTGGGGGACCCTCATAGGCAGGCCTTTACGATGCTTGGGATGCTCCGTCGGACGATTCCTCCTCCTCCTCCATCCCTGTGCCTGGTGGCGGTCTTCGCCTAGAAGGGTCTTGCCTGGTGACACAGGGAGGGTGCTCCATGTTGTCTGCGATCCAATGGGGTGAATGGCTTATGTCCCTTTGCACCGCCAGGAGCTCAACCAGTCTTGCCTCCATCCGTCCTTGGTATTCTTGTTGACTGGCGTGTTGCTTGGCCTGCAGGTTTTTGATCTCTGTGAGGGACCCCACTACCTGGCTGATCTCCCTGGTGTCCCGCCGGTATGCCCCCATGATGTTGCATATTTCAGACATACCGGGCCCTACAGCTGGCTGGTCAGGTTCTCACCTCTGTCTGGCGCCACTCCCACCACCCCTGCCCACACGAGCCTGGCCTGCCTTTGTGGGCACATTGGGTCGACAGGACCCCTGAGGGATGGCAGTGGTGGTGTTGTCTGCTTCGTCCTGGGTACCCAACAAAACTTGTCCCTCATTGTCAGACTGGCTCAGTTGTTCACTGTGGGCAGGGCTCCGAGATGTCTGCTGGGATGTGGCAGGAATGGTGGTGGTGCTTGGCGCAGATGTTCCTGATCCAGCTGCTGCATGGGTTTGGCCACCAGAGGTGCCAGGTTGGTTGGGGGCATCAGTGGAGTGGTGAGAGGTGTCGCTGTCGGTGGGACCAGGGTCCTGCGTAGCCTGGGACTGTGAATCATCTTGGGGGTAGATTCCGCACGTTGCCCTGTGGGTATGAGAGACAGACAATGTTATTGTCATTTAATGCAACATCCATTTTTCATACACATTGTAGTTGGCACTGTTCCACCTGGTAGTTGTCTATGCTTTGGGTTGTCCTCAATGTTCACTTGTGGATGGGTATGTTGTGGGGTCAGATTGATCTGTGCTCAGGAGCCATTGACATGTGAGGGCATATTTACAATCACTGGCACAGCCCTGCATATCAGCGGGGATTTGCCAGTCATTGTGCACCACAGCTATGCCAGCATGGATGCGACACATTTACAATGCGGAGCACCATCTGGGGAAAACGGCTCAGCTGTGTCACGGATCTGTGCCGTAGAAGTGGCGCATTTCAGGAGTTGCGTCACCAGTGCAACGCAGCTCCAGCAATGCTCGGTGGGGCCCTATCTGCACAATGCTGCATCAATCCTAACGCCTGCTTCAAGCATGCGCAGGGTTTTGACGCAGCATGTGCTTAAAAGTGAGTGAGTGAAATCTATTAAATTTCACTGAGCCACTTTTGGGAGGCGTTGGTGCCCTCCCCCTTGCATCCTTCTTGCCCTCTGCTATGCACCCTTCTCAGACACCCCCTTACACCCTTCCCACCCAATGGAGGTTGCTGCCACCTGGAACAATGGCACCATTTCAAAAGCATGATGGACTAGGTCCGGCCCTGACTGGGCCCACACCAGACGCACTGGCGATCCAGGGGGGGGCAAGAGCCCCCCTTGACCCTCCTGCGGACGCCCATGCAATTGGGTCTGATTTGGATTCCCACAATACATTTTGTGACTCCACCCTCCCAGCATACCGGACGTCCATTTTTGGGTCTGTGCTTCCTGTAGCATGGGACATAGCATGGCCTTGCTTTCTCAATGGGGCATACACATGTTAGTGGCATTAAAGTTGTTTTTGGATGTAGCTGTGGGCGGTGGGCGCTTGGGGGATAGTGCAGACTTTTTTTGTACTTGGGGTGTGGATGCCATTACCCCCATGTTACATGAGTTGTTTGTGTACTCACCAGGGTCTACAAATCCTTCAATTCCATGTACTCCCACTGTTGGAAGCAGGGCCATCAACTTCTCCTCCCAGGGCAGGTACTGTACTGGTCTGCGGGGACCACCACCTCCAGTGTGCTGGCTCTGTAGGTACTCTTCGTCCATTTTGCGCTTAATCATCCTCCGCAGATCGTACCAGCTGGCCTGGCACTCTTCCTTGTGTGTCTGATGGGTGCAACAGCATTCACCCTATTGACTATCCTCTCCCACAGGCGTGTTTTCTCAGCTATGCTGGTCCGTTTGACCAATGCACCAAACAGCTGTGGCTCGACTCTGATGACTTCCCGTGCGCTTCATTCAGTGTGGGTTCATCTCGTATTTGATTTTGTGGCTCGGTCATACGCAAAGTTTACCATACAAATAGCAGCTCATACGCGACGTTTTCCGTACGTATCGCATTCTGATTCCCGGGTCTGGATCGTACTTGTCGGGTCGTACAGCATGTTTACGATTCGTACGGTTCACTTTCAGGGTCCGTATCGTAAGGATTTTCCCTTGTTTTTCGAACGGTTTGCAAAGATTCAGACGTATTTTTTTACTACGGATCTGAGGTTCCGTGACGATTTTATTCGTGTTTGTAACATTGTCGTAAATACATAATTTTGGTATCAGTGAACCGCAAATGATCCATTTAGTATATCCTGGTGTTTTCGCTATGCTACGAGCAAGAGCGCTCCTGTTACCAACACATTTGTGATTTACCCATGGCATCCATCTTAGAACACGGAAGCCATTTTGTATTCCTTGCCCTCACATAGTCAATGGACACGCAATGACTTCTTCTTATTTAAGGACACGTAGGCCTCAACTGGCGATTCACCTTGCTAGTGACACGTGCACCTTAGGCCAGCAACGCTGTGGCAGCATGACTCGGCAAGAACTGCCTCCCCAGCCTGAGGCCAGTCCTGCTATACTGGTTCTTGTGTTCGTTGGCCTGATCATGATTAGGCGGCCGAAGCTGGTAACCGTGCCCATTTACGACCCACAAACATTTCTTATCCTGTCTTTCTGTCTTCTGCACCTGGCTCTGCTCCTTTCCTTCTGGGCCTTTATTAGGGGGAGGTAACGAAATTTACGATGAGGCGGTCCGGGTCTTGAATGAAGAATTGACATGGGATTATGATGGACTAGTGGGAACCCCTCATTCGTAATGTTTTGACATCAGATACTGTTGACGATTCCTGTGCAACGCCAAATATTTATTGTTTAAGACACGAATGTTTAGAACTGTGGTAACATGTAAAGAATTTGCCTGAAGCCCAATATTTAGTATATAAGGAGCAACCCTCTTTGTACAAATTGAACAGGCTCCTAGATACTGCCCATGTGTAGTTTCTGTGACTTCTGTGTCCCTGCAGTAATAAACCTTTGGTCTTTGACGCCACCATCGAGAAGCCCGTGTTTCTGTTTGTTTTGTGCACCGAGACAGGTGGAACTCCGGGGTCTTCGGGTGTTATCCCTGACACCTCTGGACGGAACCAAAAAGTCCAGAACTCCAATTGGCGCCCAACGTGGGGCGACGTCATTCGGTACCGGTCCAAAAGCCTGAAGAGTTCGAGGAGCTTCGTGTGAAGATTTCAGAGGGAGGCGCCCCACTTCATCGATCCCGGCATATCGCAAAAGTGGCCCCGACGTTCTCTTCCACGAGGGTTCCCGTTCAGACGGCTGCAGTGGTCCGTTGCCTTGACCGTCGCCCTGTCTTGGACCCGAGGTGCAGTCCTCAGTACGGCGAAACGTGACGGGTTTCTCCTTGGTGACGTCTTCAGTGCCTCAGTTAAGTATTCAGTGGTTGCTAGTTGGTTATTTTGTAAGGGTTGCTCCTATTTGGATAATCCTTTTAGTTCTCAGTTCAGTTCAGTTCTGTAAGGTTATCACTGGTTATTCTGGTTACGATAATCATTCTGTTCAGTTCAGGTATCGATACATTTGTCAGTTCTGGTAGGCCTAAGTTCTTGGTTCGAGTGCGCATCTTTTCTGTTTGTGTCTTGTTTGTTTTGTGTTCCGGATTATAAAATGGTAAGTCGGAAAAATTGTATGTTGTCTTGTTTTAGTTGCAACAGTGATTCCCAGTTGGAGGACTCGTGTTTGGTTCCTCCGATTGGAACCCCCCTTTATGATCTTTATTGCAAGTTTGGTGTGGGCCCTATCTCTTATAACGAGATATGGATCCACTACACAGAGAAAGATGGTGTCCTTAGTTGGCCACTACATGGTAGTTTTGAACCTGAAGTTCTCGATAATCTAGAAAGAAGGTTGTTTAAGAAGAAAGCCCGGCCGGCAATGTTTGATTCTTTCCGTTATTGGCGAAAAGAATCTAAACAGAGAGAAATTAAAAAGTTGAAGAAAGAACAGAAAGAGCAAGAGTTGACTTTAGAACAGTCTGCTAGGCAGCTGCAACTCAACGAGTCTGAGAAAGCGATGGAGGTGGCCGATAGAGAGCGTAATTTAGCGATAGACAAGTGCTATCCTGCTTTGCCATCGAGTACGGCTAAGATAGTAGAGGACCCTGAAAAGGATCCCCTGTTGTCTTACTTGTTACGATCACCCCCACCGTATGCACAGGGTGCTACGGCTCCACCTATACCGAATGTTCAATTACCGGTTGCTGGACAACCTGGTGTCCCTGTTCCCGCTCCCCTGAATCAAGTTCCTGTACCTCCTGTAGTCAATATTAATGTTCCTTCGACAACCCCTCTTCTAGGGTTGCCGGCTTCTTTACCTATGCCTGTGTCGCTCACACCTGCTACTTCACAAGCTATTTTGCCTGCTACTCCTACTGTTCCTGATCTATCTGTTCCAACTGCTACTCTATTCACTGCCTCTGCTAATATTATGACTCCGCTTTCTGTTCGTCGAAGAATCACTGATTCTGTCTCTAATATTCTATCTCCCTTCTATAAAACTCTGATTAAGACTCCTACCTCTGACTCTGTGCAGAGACGTAGTCAGCTTCCCAGTACTGAAGAAAGAGGAATATTAGATTCCACTGCTCTTAGATGGGTTTCGAAAGTTGGAAGATATAATGTACAAGATGTATTAGATACATTTATGCAATGGAACGAACCGACACAACGATATGTGTTCGATGAAATGTGTTTCCTTCTACGTGAGGAATTGGAAGAGGATGACCCTGAATCAAATCTAGGAGAATTAATTAATGTTCAGAAAGAGTTTGCTGCAGGTATGATAGTTGGACAAAATATAAAAGAAGCGATGGAACTGATTTTAAGTTATAGGAATGACCCATCCCTTCGTTCACCAAGAGAATTAGAGAAACGTAGTACGAAACAAAATCGTCAATATCCAATGAGAGAGGTTCCACCAATTTGGCGTGAAGCTGTGCAAGCTAATGTAAACCTTGGTATTGCAGCCGCTCCGGCCCAATTCCAGAGAGTATGGATACATATTCCATGGAAGCGAGCTGAAGTGTTAGCAGTAAAACAGGCCTTGCCAGATCCGCGTAAAAATCCTGCAGAGTACTACAAAGAGTTGGCTCAGACAGTTGACGCTTGTGTATTGAATTTGGCTGACATAGATCTGCTATTTGGTAATGTAGTACCGCAACCAATTTGGGCTAAAATTCGTAAAGAGAATCATCCAGTTGCCCTAGGTGGTGACTGGGCAGCTATAATTGCAGCGGATGGTCAACAAATAGGTGGTTCCAAACCTGAACCTTTAATTGCTAACTTGCCTGGTAGAATAATCGATTTAATGAAAACCTTGATGCCAGCATTGCGCGTTAACTGGGACAAATTGTCCGCGTGCAAACAAAAGAAAGACGAAAGCGTCTCCGACTTTTTCACAAGATTCGAGGAGACTTTCGTGGATCATAGTGGTCAGGATATGAGCACAGAAGGAGGCCAGAGATTATTTGTTGATAAATTTGTGCACAATCTGTTGCCAGAACTTAGTAGTAAATTAAAGAATTCTGAAAGTGCGTGGGCTGTCTCTACGACTGCGCAAATACTTGCGACTGCTCAGTACTATGAAAATAGGGATAAAGAAGAGAAGGAAAAATCAGATAAAAAGACGAAAGATTTAAAAACTAAAGTACTTTTACAGCAAGCTTATCCGCCTCGCATGAATCAAACTAATATGCAGCAAGGGTCATATCAAAGAACGGATTATAATTTTCAAAGGCCACAATACCAATGGAATCAATGTGCTTATTGCAAAAAGGAAGGTCATTACAAAAGCGAGTGTCCAGTTCGAACGCAAAATAATGCTGCGGCAGCTCAGAGAGGTCGTGGTAGTTCTATGCAAAACTCTAGAGGTCGAGGACGAGGTGCTATGCCTCCACAGACAAGTGATCGCCCCTCTAATTATTTCCACCAGCGAAATGAACAATCTGCCCAACAGAATAGGTCTCCACAGTATCATGTCGAAGACTATTATGAAACTAGTGAGGAAGTTCAGCAAAGTGAATACTAGGACAGCCATGGACAAAGAGAGGGAGTAGTATCAGTACCAGTAGATCAGAGTGGGCCTTATGTCGCAGTAGCAACATCAGGTATAGTCGAACCGTTTCTGTTGGATACTGGTGCAGCAAAAAGTTCTATCATACATGCGAAACTCCCTGGCGCACCTTTGTCTGGCTCAACAAACGTTTCAGTAGGTTTTTCGGGCGCCCCTGTTCACAACCCTGTTTCTGGTCCTTTGTCTATTTCTGTTGGACCCCGTCAATTGAAAGCACCCCTGATTTTGACGACAGGTTGTAACGAAAATCTGCTTGGTTTAGACTTGTTAAAACGCCTGTACGCGACATTGTACTGTTCTCCAGCAGGAGTACAGCTTACGTTGGGTAAAAGAATAATCTCCCCGATGTACTTGTCGATGGATGCGCTCCCACCAGAGCTGCGTTCACTCCCTGATACTCTTTGGGCGACTGGTCCTAATGATGTAGGTCTATTGGAAATTCCACCCTATGTAGTAACTTTGAAAGCAAATGTCAAACTTCCACGAATTCCACAATACAGAATCTCTAGTGAAGGTGAGCGTGCGCTCCTACTGATAGTACAAGACCTGATCAAGAAAGACGTTATAGAAGAAACTAGAGGTAATGTCTGTAATAGTCCTGTACTGCCTATTTTGAAACGAACTGACCCAACAAAGCCTCCAGTATATAGGTTCGTAATTGATCTTAGAGAGGTTAATAAAATTGTGATCCCACAGTTTCCTGTGGTACCAGACATTACTGCATTGTTAACGTTGATTCCTGCTACAGCAGCATGGTTTTCAGTTGTCGACTTGAAAAATGCCTTTTTCAGCATTCCGATAGCCGAGGAAAGCAGAGATATCTTCGGTTTCTCTCTAGGAGGACGAAGTTTCAGATTTAAACGCGCTCCACAAGGTTATTGTGAAAGCCCATCCATTTACAGTCAAGCATTAAAAAGCCAGTTAGATTCCTTCGCACTTCCTCGTGGTTCTGCTTTAGTACAGTATGTCGATGATCTTCTAGTGGCTGCCGATGACAAGGAAACTTGCAAAACAGCTACGATTTCTTTATTGCATCACTTGTCAGATTTGAATCACAAGGTGTCACCTTCAAAAATGCAATACTGCTGCCAAGAAGTGACCTACCTAGGTCATCTCTTGTCAAAGGAGGGAAGGAAGTTGACCCCAGAGAGAATAAAAGCAATTACACAGATGAATGTTCCTAGCACGCAGAGAGAAGTACGTGCCTTTTTAGGTATTACCTCATATTGTAGGCAATGGATCCCAAATTTTTCTCTTCTAGCAAAACCATTGGTAGCCTTGACTGGGAAAGGTGTTCCGAGTCCGGTACCATGGTCTGCTGAATGTCAGCAGAGTTTTTCTGAGTTACGAAATGCACTGTGTTCAGCACCTGTATTGGGTACACCCGACTACAGTAAGCCATTCACGCTCTATGTCCACGAGAGAGAAGGTTGTGCATTGAGTGTTTTGACGCAGAAATTTGGTGATAAACAACGCCCTTGTGCGTATTTTTCATCAACATTAGATCCAGTAGCTAGAGCGTTGCCTAGTTGCTTGAGAGCTACAGCCGCAGCTGCAGCTTCCATTCGACAATCTGCTGGTTTAGTAATGAACAACATGCTAGTAGTTATGGTTCCTCATGCTGTGGATACACTCATGAACCGAACCAAGACGCAACACCTTACCAGTGCTAGATTATCAGGTTATGAACTGACACTGTTAGCTAGTCATATTCAGATCAAAAGATGCAATGTATTGAATCCAGCAACATTGTTGCCGACTAGCCAAGAGTCGAGTGATTCCGAACCACACGACTGTTGTTTCAAAACTGAGGAAGAAACAAAAGGACGAATCGATCTAAAAGACACTCCGTTATCAGATCCAGATGGCACGTTGTATGTTGATGGGTCTTGCTTCAAATTGGAGAATGGTGATGTGACTGCTGCTTATGCAGTAACAACTTTGAGTACGATTGTGGAGACTGCAAGAGTGAGTCAGAATTCTGCCCAGGCTGCAGAATTGATCGCGCTAACAAGAGCGTGCGTTTTAGCTAAGGGAAAGAGAGTGAATGTGTTCACAGATAGTCAGTACGCGTTCGGCGTGGCCCATAGTTTTGGCCGTTTGTGGAAAGAAAGAGGTTTCATTACGTCCCATGGGACTAAGATTCAACATGGTCAGCTAGTTAATGACTTGTTGGAATCTCTAACCTGGCCGACTGAAGTTGCGATTGTGAAATGCAGTGCTCATAAAGCAATCACGGATGATGTTGGTCGTGGGAATGCTTTTGCTGATGAGATTGCAAAACAGACAGCTAGAAATATGATGAGTAGAATGTATGTTGCAACGTCTGCAAGATGGATTTCTGAGTCTGGGATGTGTGAGAACACAGTGGAAAGCGTGAAGGAAATTCAGAAAGAGGCGACTGAGGAGGAAAAACTTGCATGGAGAGAGAGCACGGGTAAATTGGACTCGAGTGGGTGTTGGATTGATTTGTCGGAACAACAGCGTTGGATGTTGCCTGATGCGTATGTGCTTGCAGTAGTAACGATGGCACATGGAACAGCGCACATCAGTTCAAAAGGGATTTGTAAGATGTTGGCTCCGGTCTGGAAGAATGACGGGATTAGTAAGTGTGCAGAGAGAGTGGTGAGAAATTGTATGGTATGCTTGATGCATAATCCTGGCAAGGGAATCCCCACACCTGCAGGTCACTTCGCTCCTCCTTCCTGCCCCTTTGAGGTGATCCAGCTAGACTTCATTCACATGGATCGTTGCAATAATCTGAAATACGTCCTAGTGGTAGTTTGTGCTTTCTCCAGATGGATCGAAGCATACCCACTGAAGGACAATACTGCCTTATCCACTGCCAAAATTCTTCTTAAAGAATACTTCCCCAGATACGGAATGCCACGGATTGTATGGTCAGACAACGGAAGTGAGTTCGTAGGGAAAGTTATGCAGAGTGTGTGTGCCGGCCTAGGGATTGGACAGAAGTTTCATAGTGCGAATCATCCCCAGTCCGCGGGTTTAGTCGAGGGTTACAATGGTACCCTTAAACTGAAACTTGCTAAGATACAAGCATCCACGGGTTTGTCCTGGCCAGACGCATTGCCTTTGGCTTTGCTATCAACAAGAGCAACTGTACATTCTAGAGTAGGGCTTAGTCCTTATGAAATAGTTTTTGGTCGTCCTGCAAATGTTTGGGGGGTACCTAGACCGAAAGAATTTAAGCAGCTGGAATACCCAATGTTAATTGATTACCTTTTCGACTTGACTGCTAAATTGAGTCTTATTCACCAACAGGTTTTCGATGCATTGCCAAAGCCACCGGAGAGTCCAGGCCATCAGCTGAAACCGGGTGATCAGGTGGTCATCAGAAATTTTGCAAGAACAAAAAATCTTCAGCCCAGATTCATTGGCCCTTTCCAAGTCCTGCTAGCAACGAGAACTGCTATTCGTGTGGCCGGAAGGAAAAATTGGATCCATACGACACATGCTAAACGTGTGCCTCTGCCACTTCCTTACGACAACTGGGTAAAGAAAGGAATCGGTGCCTCTGAAACGGAACAAGTCCCCAGGTTCAAACCTTTCAGCGATGCAGAACTAATCACGGATTCACCAAATTCTGACTCTCCTCCTGAAACTGCTCTTTTGAACCCTGAACATTTGTCATCCACACCCAATGAACATTTGCCATCTGCACCAAAAGAACATTTGCCATCGGCGAACGTGAACATTGCAACGTCAGCTGAAAATACATTGTTTCCAGATCAGACAGCTCCTGCAAAACTGAGATACAACTTACGTTCTCGCAATATGGACAAATAAAGCAGGAAACTGCCTATTTTCAGATTTGAATTTGCTATACATTGCCTCCAGCCAGGAAGTTTGCTAATACTTTGTATTGTTTCTTTTTGTTTTAAAATTGCCTTGCCGTCTGGGTAGCCGTAGGGTCGTGGCTGTGTGCCTAGTTGAATCTGCGGGGGTCAGACACAAGGTCGATCTTTCTGTTAGTTCTGGGAACTCCCAGGGCTGATAGAGGCATTTTCATCTACGTACACATCATCAGTGGTCGCGAACGGTCGTAGAAGATGGAGCTTCCTGAGCTACAACGAGAAAATGTAATTTATGTTCGCAGAAATAGACTGTACAGAATACTTCACAGCAAATGCTTTCTAATGCAATGTGCAGTTACATTTTTAATTGTTTTGATAACGTTGGTGGGTGGAATCATCTTTGGTGTACATTTGATTTTTATGCCAGTAACTACAGTACCTCCCCTTGATCCTACTACTTCTACGGTTTCTTCTATGCATTCTTTTCACTCATTTCCTGAACACGAACAAGCTCGACGCTCAGAATTTATTAACAATACATTTGTACAGCTCTTGCATCAACACCAACTGATAGTTAATACTACAGACTGCTGGGTGTGTGGCTTGATACCCCACACTATGGATAAAGGCATTCCCTATCTAGTCTTGCCTTTCAGCTATAATGGATCATTTCAGGCCTTTCAGACCATTTTTTCATATGCCCTTGAAACCTATCCTCTGCGTCCACCACGGTCCACTAAATACAACTCAGCCAACAAAGCTTTAGTCCAGGGAATTATTGACATGATTAAAGACGTCAATAATACTCCATCTTATCCTAGAGATGAATTACTGGTGTATTTGAGTTGGAACTCTACAGAGTATCGCCTTAGTTTGGGAGAAAGCAAGCGTAAAAGCTCCACTTCAGTTTGGGTCGTGCCTCACCAAGGGCAGGTCTGTTTGCAAGGAAATGGGAGAAATCCGAGAGCTCAGCTAGGGAGGAGTGAGTGCGTTGAGACTTACGTATTTCCGTCTAACTCCTCCCCTGCCTTTCTGACTGCTAGGGGTACCTACTTCATTTGTCAGGACAGAGCATATACATGGCTGCCTGCTGACTTTTCAGGTTCATGTTATATTGCTCGATTGTTACCCCCGACATACACTGCTTCTTCAGATTATCACAAAACCAGAGTAGCAAGAGGTGTCTTCAGCAAGGAAGATACCGCTGGTCAAGAAGCTGGAGACTTTTTCAAAGGTTTCCTTCCGTTTTGGGGGCCTATGGCCAATAGTAGAAATCTTCGTCAACTAACACGGGTAGTTGAATCTACTATTACAGAAACTGCAGGTGCCCTTAGTAACTTAACAGCTGAGCTTCAGGCGGATCGTCTCATGACGTTGCAGAACCGTATGGTTCTAGACGTAATACTTGCAGATCGAGGTGGGGTATGCAGAATGATCCAATCGAGCTGCTGTGTCTTTATTCCAAATAATGCTCCAACAGTCTATGAAGCAATCTCTAAGCTACATAAGATTTCCGACTCTATACACGTAGATAAGGGAAACTGGTCCTTCATGGAGTGGTTTTGGACTCTGGTATCAGCGTGGGGATGGAAGGTTCTGATGGTTATTGGTGTCATCCTAGTATTTCTGTTCTCGTGCTGTCTTATTATCCAATGCGGTCCCGCTCTGTGTAGCCTCTGTGCTGCAACCTGTTTCAGAAAACCACCTGCATTAGGAGAAAAGGCACGAGACAGGATGATGATACAACAACATGTCACTGACCTAATGAGCATAGAATTAGACTCTGACTCTGGTATAGACTGAGTAATTGCCTATGTAAGGGCAAAAGGAGGGTCTGAGGTTCCGTGACGATTTTATTCGTGTTTGTAACATTGTCGTAAATACATAATTTTGGTATCAGTGAACCGCAAATGATCCATTTAGTATATCCTGGTGTTTTCGCTATGCTACGAGCAAGAGCGCTCCTGTTACCAACACATTTGTGATTTACCCATGGCATCCATCTTAGAACACGGAAGCCATTTTGTATTCCTTGCCCTCACATAGTCAATGGACACGCAATGACTTCTTCTTATTTAAGGACACGTAGGCCTTAACCGGCGATTCACCTTGCTAGTGACACGTGCACCTTAGGCCAGCAACGCTGTGGCAGCATGACTCGGCAAGAACTGCCTCCCCAGCCTGAGGCCAGTCCTGCTATACTGGTTCTTGTGTTCGTTGGCCTGATCATGATTAGGCGGCCGAAGCTGGTAACCGTGCCCATTTACGACCCACAAACATTTCTTATCCTGTCTTTCTGTCTTCTGCACCTGGCTCTGCTCCTTTCCTTCTGGGCCTTTATTAGGGGGAGGTAACGAAATTTACGATGAGGCGGTCCGGGTCTTGAATGAAGAATTGACATGGGATTATGATGGACTAGTGGGAACCCCTCATTCGTAATGTTTTGACATCAGATACTGTTGACGATTCCTGTGCAACGCCAAATATTTATTGTTTAAGACACGAATGTTTAGAACTGTGGTAACATGTAAAGAATTTGCCTGAAGCCCAATATTTAGTATATAAGGAGCAACCCTCTTTGTACAAATTGAACAGGCTCCTAGATACTGCCCATGTGTAGTTTCTGTGACTTCTGTGTCCCTGCAGTAATAAACCTTTGGTCTTTGACGCCACCATCGAGAAGCCCGTGTTTCTGTTTGTTTTGTGCACCGAGACAGGTGGAACTCCGGGGTCTTCGGGTGTTATCCCTGACACCTCTGGACGGAACCAAAAAGTCCAGAACTCCAGATCATACTACGCGATTCAGACGGATTTGTACGAATAGTACGGAAAGGGCTACGAATTTGAATCGTCGTACGGATTTGTTTCCCGAATCGGAATCGACCCCTTAGTGTCCAGCACCTACCTTAATTAATTTAGACTGGCGTGGGAATAGTAAATTAATTATGTTTAGTGTCCAGCATCTACCTTAATTAATTTAGACTGGCCTGGGAACAGCAAATTAATTATGTTTAGTGTCCAGCACCTACCCTAATTTATTATAGGCTTGAGTGGGAATAGTGAATTAATTATGTATAGTGTCCAGCACCTACCCTAATTAATTTAGACTGGAGTGGGAATAACTAATTAATTATTTTTAGTGTCCAGCACCTACATTAATTAATGTAAACTGGAGTGGGAATAGTAAATTAATTATGTTTAGTGTCCAGCACCTACCTTAATTAGTTTAGACTGGAGTGGGAATCGTCAATTAATTATATTCAGTGTCCAGCACCTACCGTAATTTATTATAGACTGGAGTGGGAGTAGTAAGTTAATTATCCTTAGTGTCCAGCACCTACCCTAACTTATTATTGACTGGAGTAGGAATAGTAAAATAATTATGTTTAGTGTCTAGTGCCTACAATAATTTATGTAGACTGGAGTGGTAATAGTACATTTATTATGTTTAGTGTCTAGGACCTACTCCAATTTATTTTATATTGGAGTGGAAATAGTAAATTAATTATGTTTAGTGTCCAGCATCTGACCTAATTAATTTAGATTGGAGTGGGAATAGTACATTAAATTTGTTTAGTGTACAGCACCTGTATTTAATTATTATATATTGGAGTTGTAATAGTATATTAATTAAGTATAGAATAGGATATAAATACAATTTAAGTTTTAATTATAATATGTGTATTAATATAGTACATTTTATTCATAGAAAAACATATATAAGATAGTTTTGAATTGTTAAAATGGTAAATAGTAGCTAATACATTGAAAATATGTATTTATTATAATATTTGTCAGCAATAAATTGTACTTTCTATTTGTAAAATATAAATAATATAAGAAAAAAAAATAGAATACCACAACATTTTTATTGTCGAAGTTATAATTTTTATTATTTGTTAATTTCAGTAGGTTAATGCAGTAAAATATTTTATATCATCATAATTCAATAGAATCATATTTGTGCATATATTTCAGAAAATATGTTATGTACATTTACAAAACAAAATTTGTTAATACATAATAATTATTAACAAAACATTTTAAATTTTTGTTCAAATTATATTTTATACAGTAATAGGTATTTTATATATGTATACAAAGAAAGTGTAAATAGTTTTTATATAACTATATAAAGTTTTTATATAAAATCGGGGAGAGAGCACGGGGAGAGCACGTCCATCAGTCGCTCCGCAGAACAAAGAGGCGAATTTTAAACATCCAGGCGATTTACCGTCTGAATCGCCGAGGGGAACGCAGATCCCGATTCCCCATGCTGCGCTGCACCTAACGTTTGCCATCCCGAGGGGTTAAAACCGCTCCCCGTCGACAAATCCTGGAGCCTCTCCACCGCGCGTGAGCTGATGCGATCATCCTAAATTAGAGCCGCATGCCGATCATGATTCTGCCTGGCGCTGTGCAAGGATGAGATGCGCCGATCCTGAACTGACCCCCTGAGGCTGCTCTGATCGGAGATACAAGAAGCGAATCGCCCTCAAGCAAGACCGGGAGGTGAGCGCCTTGCCTGCTTATTTGCAAGTTGCTGCTCTGCCCCGATAGTTACAATGCCTGCATGACTCTGAAATGGCGGCGGTCGGGACATAATACCAGCGCGATCCCGGAGAACAGAACTCTGATGAAAATACAATCTCTCCTGATAAGTTGCTGAAACATTAACAGAATATGTACTGAGCCTCATTTACAGGGAGCCACTGCAATATAATTTGTTAACCCAGCGAGGGGGCAGCTGAGGCTGTAATGATGTGGACCCAACTGCTATGTATTCTTCGGGACGACATTTATGCATCTTCTTAGAGTGGCTCAAGGCAGAAGGTTGAAGACTGCACAGAATTAAAAGGACAGGTGACCATAATAACCTCTCGATCTCTGGTACCCGACCATCGTCGTCTCTCGCGATGGCCCCCGCGTGACCACTGCTGCGGCTGCCTGCCAAGCTGCCAGCCTCGGGCAGCAGCGCAGGGACTAGACTCGGTGTCGATCCCTGAATGTACAGCTGGGAAGTCTTCCCTATGCCCGCCATCTAGCAGCCTCCAACGCGCCGACCCTGGACCCCGGTCAGGGGACAAACCTCGAGAGGGCACATCGGGCAAGCAGGCGAATAAATCCAATGAGTATCCGGAGAACTGGCAGAGGATCACCGGCGAACACGAGGAGCATACTGGAGCTCACTAACTGCAAGGGATGGCCGCCGGGGCTCTCCAACTCCAGGAGATGGCTGGGCCACCAGCCGGATGTTCACTGCAGCAGGGACACAGCTAACGATCTGCAGGTACTCCCCCCACCTCTCTCCCCTGCCTCAAATACCGAACCGGCCCGAGGAGAAGGGGAGCCTGGAAGTATCTGCACTGGACCCCGCTCAGCGGCACCGCACAGAGAACTCCATTGTGGCTCCTGTGAAGAAACGGACCTGCTTTTTTAATGCCTCGCAGCAGATCCATGCGAACCTTTACTGAACTACCTACCCCCTACCCCTCCCTGCTCCACTCCTCTCCTCTTTCCTGCTACTAACCTTTACCCTCACCTGTCCTTGCCCTAGGCCCCACCCTGTTTACCTGTGAATTTTCTGCATCATTTGAGAGCTAGCTTTTTTGTCTGATGCCCGATGGCGCTACCTGGTTTAGCTATAGGGGAGACAGGTCGGGGATTCCCTCCTTGGACGTCACCTACCCAGTCGGTCTCTAGCCAGACTTCCTTTCATCTCTCTTGTCGTCTCTTCCCGCTTCCTCTCTCTATTTATATCTCTTCTTCTCTCCTCTCTCAATGTATTGAGACTGAACTATTTTGTCTGATGCCCGTTGGAGCTACCTGATTTAGCTATAGGGGAGATGGGCCGTGAATTGCCTCCTTGTTCGTCACCTACCCAGTCGGCCTTTAGACAGATTTTTTTTTGTCTCTCCTTGCTGTCTCCTCCCCTATCCTCCCTTTCTCACCTGCCCTGTTCCCTCCCCTCTATGCTCCATTTATTTTGCCCCCCATGTTATTTAAATGTGTCCCATTGAGACCTAGCTATTTGGCCAAAGCCCGGTGGAGCTACCTGATAGCTATACAGGAGATGGGTTTTGGGACTTCCCCCTCGACCGTCACCTACCGAGCCGGTCTTTGGCCAGACTTTCCTTCATCTTTCTGCCATATCTCCCTCCCATCCTGTTTTTCTGCGAACCTCTTCCCCAGACACCTGAGACCGAACTTCTTTGTCTGATGCCCGATAGAGCTACCTGGTTTAGCTATAGGGGAGATGGACCGTGGATTCCCTCCTTGGTCGTCACCTACTCAGTCGGTCTTTAGACAGACTTCCTCTCGTCTCTACGGTTGTCTCTTCCCTTACCCTCACGTTCTCACCTCACCTACCCCCCACTTCTTTTCTCTCTTCTTTCTCTCCTCTCCTACTGTATTGCTGATTGTTTGATGTATTGTGTAATTGTTGATCTTTTTCTGTTATACTGTTAAACCACATTGTTTCACTTCCTTTCGTCCCTCCTGTTGTCTCCTCCCGCATCCTCCCTCTATTTATGTCTCTCCTTCTCCCCTCTCTCAATGTACTGAGATTGAACTTTTTTGTCTGATGCCCGATGGAGCTACCTGGTTTAGTTATAGGTGAGATGGGCCGTGGATTCCCTCCTTGGTCTTCACCTACCCAGTCGGTCTTTAGACAGACTTCTATCCGTCCCTCTGTATTGTCTCTTCCCGTTTCCTCCCTTTCTCACCTCCCCCTGCCCCCTCCACTACTTTTCTCTCTCTTTTCTCTCCTCTCCTAATTGTATTGCCTATTTTTTGGGGATTTATTGCGTAATTGTTGAACTTTTTATGTTACATTGTTGATTCTCATGTAAAGCACTCTGATACCTCTGGGTCTAGCCAGCGCTATATAAAACTCTTTAAATAAATAAAATAAAATAAATAACATACATTTTTAACATTTTTATATTTTTGTTACATACATATTCAAATTTTTATTAATAATAAGATTACAAATATTAATATTAATTATGATTACATTTTCTTAAACTTAATACAATTTTTAAACACACATTTACTTTTATAATGCATGAAAAACATTTATAACAGTGTTTTATACATTGTTTTGTCATATTTATTATTTTCTGTAATTATAACAATAAATATTATATTTACTATAATATTTATTTTTATAACTTTACAAATGTGGAAAATTATGTAACAATTTTTAATAAAATAAATGATATTTCTAGTATTTTAGTTCAATAGTTGTATAATTGTTATATGTTAAATAACATTTTACTGCATTAAGGGGCCCATTCCGATCTCGGATGGAAAGCACTCCGACTGAGCCAGATCCTGGGTGTTTTCCACCCGATCCGGACTCCTGCAGTCCGACCGAGCGAGTACGATGCGGCCGTATGCTGTCGGACTCGGTTCAGTCAGATTCCCATAGAAGTCAATAGGAAACGATCGTACGATGCATACATGGGCTCCCATTGACTGGATGGGTACTTTGCGGACAAGTGCGCCCCCTACAGTGGGTACGTGTTGGTGCCATCCGCACCTACATGCCTTGTAGTGTTCAGACCACGGATAGGGCAATCACTTCTCTAGCCTGGTTAGAAGTCAAGACAATAGTGGAATAGAGCAACATTTTTACCCTGATACCTCCTAGTGCCGATCTCTTAAATGGGCAGCAAATTGTGGGTGTCCGGTTCAGAGGTTTAACATCTGCTGTCAGGAAGCTTAAGTACACCAGCCTCCTCACTATGAGTAACTAGGAGGAACATAGGTGATAGCAGGTTGAGGCTCCTGCCTTCAAGTGCCACATTACCATCCAACGATTATGCCCTCAAGTATGCACCTATTTTACTCTCAGTTAGGCTCGGATTCGTAAGTAGGAACCTTTCTGAGAGTAATATGGCAATTTTAAATTCTCCTAACCCAAAGAGCAATTTGGTAACAGATTATCGATTCTTACTGAATCCTTAATTGGGTTTGGGAATAAATAAAGATTTGGTATATGGAAGGGGTCTGTTAAGGACGTGACTTCCAGATACCCAATCTTTAAGTTTAAGCTATGTGTTAAAGTTGTGTGACCAATATCTGGTCACAAAACATTAGGCGGTGGGAAGCAAATAGAAATAACTTTTTTTATGAGTGGGCAGTGGTCCACAATACCACTGCCTACTCATTAATAATGATTTGTGTCATTTTTTTTAAATGCATCCCTTCTTCCTTAAAGGAAAACGAGCTGAATTAAAAAAAAGTTGGTTTATTTAAAAGCAATCACAAATATGGCGGTCTGCCTACCCATCTCCGCACCCCAACAGCAGCCCCCAGTTTTCCAGACTTCACTGCTCACAAACCACTCAACTGCATCATCCTCAACATGTGCTCCATACACAAGCATGCAACAGAACTTTTGGAACTCCTCAATACCTACTTGCCCCACGTCACCTTCCTCACAGAAACCTGACCGATATCAACTAAGTATGGGCGAATTTTGCGGATTCGCGGTCAGCGAATTCACACGAAATGGCAAAAAAATTCGCGAGTTCGCAGATTTTCCCGCAAACTCGCTGATTTTTTTGCCATTTGCACAAGTAATGTGACATGTGTGTCTGTAACTTTGTCCCTCGAGTGAGCTGTCCATCATAGTGAGGAAAGGGCGGGAAGATCTTGCATACCCTAGTGTGTGTGTGGCGGGGCCAAATGGGCGGGGCTTCTATGCGAGTTCACATGCCTCTCATTTATAAAGGGTCAGAGACCGATCAGAGCAGCAGATGAGAAGAAAGCAGCCTCCTGGTCACAGTAAGTACACGAGGATTGCGCTTGAGAAACTCATGGATGCAAAGACCTCCATCAAGGATTGCATCTAATTGTAGGCGGTAGATATGGGGAGGAAGCACACCTGGACCGTGCTCACTAGTTGTTTGGGCTGATTATAATGCACGACTGAATTAGAGCTTCAACTCGGGCACCTGCTTATATTTGTAAGGGCTTTCTGTTGAGGTTTAATTTTTGAGACAGAAGCATCGTGCCAGAATGAATCCTGCCTGCATATTTATCCACGATGATGCCACTGGTTGTGCCATACCTCTACTCAACTGGAGTATTTTCTACTGGCTAATCAGTAAGTGCTACCTCATTGGGTAAATGTATAGCGCATTTCGAAGATTTGCCTCCAGTGACCGTGTGTGCCTGTAACTTTGGTCCCTTGAGTGAGCTGGCCATAAAAAAAAAATCCACCCGCAAGCGAATTGTTTGGCAAATTCGCGAGATTCGCGGATCGCGAAATTGCCGAAAATCCACAAATTTCGCGAGCGGAGCTGATTTTTGGCCCATGCTTAATATCAACTCCACGCCTGACATTGCCACCGTCATTCCCGATGGATACAAGATCCTGCAGAAGACCGCCTCATCTGCCCAAAAGGAGGCATTGCCAGCATCCATAAATGCACCCTTCGCATGATGACCACCGGCCCAGATGACACTACGACCCTCATGGAGCACCTCCACTTCCAGATCCAGACCAACCCCTAAAATGACACTCCATGGAACCCTCATCTACGGGCTGCCCGATCCCCCGCACCTTTCACCATCACCATCACCATCACCCAACCTCATTGCACCCCACACCCTCGTCTCAAAAGACTACATCCTACTTGGAGAACTAAACTTCCACCTGGACAACCATGACAGCCCTAACACCACTGGATATACTCATTTTTCACCACAGAACCCAGCGAGTCAGACTCACAACCTACCTCTCAGAACCAACAGAGATCAACTGTGGAGTGCCCCAGGGAATCTCCCTCAGCCCCACTCTCTTCAACATCTACATGGCCCCCCTGGCAACCATTGTCAGAAAACACAGGCTCAACATCATCTCCGACCCAGCCAATACCCAGCTTATCCTCTCCCTCACCAATGAACCCAACATCACCAAACACAACTTCCAAGAAGGGATGAAAGCTGTTCCCACCTTGATGAAGAACAGCTGCCTAAAACTCAACTCTGAGAAAACAGAAACCCTCATCCTTGGCTCCACCCCCTCTGCATGGGATGACTCCTGGTGGACCCCCCACCCCGATGGACCACTCACAAAACCTCGGCATCATACTAGACTCATTTCTCACAATGAACCGCCCGATCAATGCCGTATCCCCAGCCTGCTTCAACACCCGCTGCATACTCCAAATTATGTTCAGATGGATCCCATCTGAATCCAGAAAAACTGTCACACACGCTCTCATCAGTAGCAGACTGGACTACGGCAATGCTCTCTTTGCCTAAATCAAGAAGAAACTACTCCACAAACTCCAGACCGTCCAGAACACCCCAGCCAGACTGATCCTAGGCATCAGCCATTGCAGCCGCATCACCCAACACCTCTGCGATCTCCACTGGCTCCAAATCGAAAGAAGAATTACCTTTAAACACCTCACTCACGCACACAAAGCCCTCCACAACACCGGACATACATACATACACATCCGCCTCTCCTGCACGCACCGAAATGGCACCTCCAATCAGTGGACCTCTCCCTGGCCACCGTACCACGCATCTACAAGACCAGAACAGGAGACAAGTCCTTCTCCTACCTTGCAGCCAAGGCCTGGAAAGACCTCCCCCTCCAGTAAGCTCCCACACTGCTCCAGTTCAGGAAGGATCTCAAGGCCTGGCTCTTCGGATGATGGCCCCCTCCCCGCAGCACCTTGAGACCCTCGTGATTGAGTGGTTGCGCTTTACTCTCCTCTGATTGATTGATGTGCCTGTGAATGTGGCCAGCCATAGTGGGTCACAATGTATGACCTACCTCATGCATTTTAATGAAGTAGATCGAATTGCAACCTACTACAAATCAGTATTTCAAGAACCAACCTATTAATACATATGTCGATTCTCAAAATACAAAAGGAATCATTAGAATTCTGTTTGTAAATTGTCACCACTTTTGACAAATCCATTTTGTGCATTCCATTGAAGAATCCCAAATCGTTATTTGTTGCAATTTACGATACCTTAAATGATTTCATTGTACATAAGGCCCTAAATGCATAGTTGATGGCTGCTTAAGCCCGGTTAGAACATTTTTACATATTACAGTTAATGTATTGCTCCTGAAATATCAGTCATTCCTTGCATTTAGCTATAAATTATAAGCTTCTCTTTTTATAAAAAATGATTGACTAAATGACATGGCTTATTGCTACAGACATTTGAGCTATCATCTTGTGGAAACTAATTACATTTTAATCAATGTGTTTGCGTTAGTTTGTGACATGAACATAATGTTTAGATAAAGGGGGCTTTGCAAAAGCATTTTTCTTAGCATTTCTCTTCAATCAATATATTAGTGACTCATCTCACCTCGAAAAATAAAGCACTTTTTCAAAATGCAAAACAATGCTTTTCAAGAGCATCTAATTTGTTTCAATACAAAGTAAAACCCTTGCTGGTTGCTCCATTCAGAACAAACAATGTACATGCTGGCTTTTACTTAGTGAAGGATAAAAACCATGTCTTATAAGTAATAGTAAATATCGTCAATGTATAAGCACACTTTTTGATTTTCTATTATTTTTTTTTTTTTTAATCAAAAAATGGATGTCTAGGGCAATCTTGTTGTCTGCAGGCACTGCAGTCAGGCTCTTAACGACTCTTTCATAATACCTAAACTAAAGTTCTCTTAGCTTAGGACATAACATGCAATTGTGTCTATTACCTTGTTTTCCAGTGTGGATATTAGCTGCTGGAAGTTCCGAGAACATACATACAGAGACATACTGCACATACTGCACAATTTCTCATTCTGCAGTAAACATTTTGCTTGGTGTGCATGACTTAGATGATTTGATATTCAGTTATTTCAGAACTCTTTTTCACAGAACAGCTAAGCAATTTGAGCATTAAGCAATCAACTCAGATTTGTAGAGCGTGGCTAATTACCTGTGAGGGTATCCAGGTGCAGGGTTCTTGCTGGGATCAGTCAAAGAGCCAAGTCTTGAGTCCTTTACTGAATTCAGGGAGAGAGAATGATGTTTGGAGGTGCAGGGGGAGGTAATTCGAGGACTTGGTGGTAAGGTAGGAGAAGGAGCATCTCCCACTGTTGCTTCGGCAGAGTGGGAGCGAGGGCAAGGGAGGTGGAGCACAGGTGTCTGGAAGGTTGGTGAAAGTTCATGTGGTGGTGGATGTATGCTGGTCCTTGGTCAAGGAGTGTCTTGTAGTTTTGTGTCAACTGCTTTAATTGTCATCTTTTCTGGATGGGGAGCCAGTGGAGGTTCCTGAGGTGGGGAGTGTTGTGGGTCCAATAGGCAGGGGTCAAGGACGAGTTCTGTATCGTCTGGAGTCTTATTGGGAGTTGGGTGGTAAGTCCTGGGCAGAGCGCTTTGCTGTAGTGCAGATGGCTGGTTACTAGGGCTTGAGTCACAGCTTTCCTGATGTTGATGGGGAGCAATATGAAGATCTTTTGGAACATGCGGAGGGTGTGGGGCAGGCGAAGGAGACTACATTGATCTACTGTTTCATGGTGAGTTTGTTGTCCAGGATGAGGCCAAGGTTGCAGGTGTCATCAGTCTGTGTGGGTGTGGGTCCTAGTTTGTAGGACAAACTAGTGTCGTTCCATGGGGAGGTGTTGTCCCCAATTATCAGCACTTCTTTCTTGTTCGCGTTGAGCTCCAAGCAGTTGGTCTTTATCCTGTTGGCGGTGCTGAGACAGAATATCGAGTCGGAAAGGTTGACTTACACAAATATCAAGTTAGAAATATTGTATTTCAGAAATATCAACAGCAAAAATATCGTGGTCAAGAATATTGAATTTAAGGTAAGAAATAATGTTTAAAAAATAAAGACCTCATCAATAATGTTTGTAAAAATATAAATATTTAAAATATTGACTTATTAATTAGTGCTATGTATTTTAGTTTATATTATGTATGTGATGTATTTTTTGTATAAGTATATGTTGCATCTAATTATTCCACCATGAATCGGACAGTGGACCACTTAAACGCAAAACAAAGCACCAATCTAAATATCACCAAATATTTCTATTTCAATAGTCCAGCGTGCACTTTCCAAATGCTCCCTGTCCCAAGAGCATTACCCAAACCTTGGGTAAAAAAGTCTTTTTGATTCCTTGATGGAATTGCACCGCTAAATAAGTTGGTCTCATCCAATAGTCAGAGACTCTTCAACTTTTCAATTGTCCTCATATATAGACGCTGAGTCGTGATGTACAAATTACAATATATTTTTAATGATCCACTCAAAGACAAAACACCAGCCAACGCGTTTCGTTCTGTGACCAGAACTTCTTCAGGGCTGCAAATTTAAAAAAGACATACAAAAATAACAATATAAATGCTACACAAGACAACACAAACATCTTTCTTTTAAAAAGGTTTGACAATGTGATACCCACATTTTAAAAACATTAAGTCCCATTGAGAAATTCAAAGAATCTCACAGGATATAACAATTTCGGAATTTCATATATACAATCTGTCTAAATTGTCCATGCATTTTTGTCAAGAACATTTTGATATAATATCCATTTTGATAGGGTTGGTTTCTTAATTAGACCAATTTTAACCATTTCTTTGAACAGATCATACTCATTAACATCTTTTCTGTACATCAGGTTCAATGCGAGCCGTGAGAAACAGCCTGTACAACATTCATCATCATTACAAAAACTAATATATTATCTCATGCATTAATGTCACCACTCCATCTCGGTGGATATGTTCTACGAGGGACATGGCACCAGGTTCATTTCAGATCAATTGCCAACCACACGATTGCTTATTGTCACATTTTTATATTTCTATGTACTGACATTATCAATTCAAAAGAAGGGGGGTGTAAGTATTTTGTAAAAACGTAATCTCCGAATCATTTTCTCTGACCTATCATCCAATATTCACTTTCCTATTGTCACATTTTAATATTTCCACAAAACTGGTCCATCGATAGTATCATAATCCACTAACCCCAATGTACATGTACTTATAGTTGTTTATAATGTACGTCAAATACATCAAGCCCATCTGTGTTTCCTAAAATTAAGTGCACAGAAAATACCCCTCTTAATCCCATATCAAAAGTTCTTAATATATTTTGTGAAACAACATTTGCCATTGATTGATTATATTAAAGTTATTTCATCATAAAAAGTCATGAAGGGATAAAGAATATTCCCTACTGCAAATGGTATGATGAGGCTTCCGATTTTGATATTCAATAGTGTTATCATTTGAGAGGTTTTTACAACTCCAAAGTTAGAGTGCCAATGGGTCTAGATTGTCAGACTTCCCACAACCTTTATTTTATGTTTTTATGTGGTTATAGTCACCCTAAAAAACGAAAAAAGGGGGTCAATATAGAGGGGAGCAAAGAAGAAGCGTATGCCATTATATACACATATAACTATTTAGTGAGTCAGATAATTATCTATAAATATTAAATACTAGAGTCATATTTCAGACCAAAAAGCATAAATACACTTGAAAACAGGGTCATCAAAAACGCATACCTTACACATGAGGAAATTCGTCCTACACAGTCAAAGTATTCCGTCTTTTATTCAGTCAAGTCGTTCTATAATTATCTCCTTATGGTAGTTGCCTAAAAAAGTACATGTAGCCAATGATTAAAAATCCAATAAGCGTACTCATATGTAAAGCATTTTATAAAAAGCTTCATAATTATTTTTATTTTTGTTTTTGTATTTAATTTCATTACCCTGTATTTACCAACTATATATATAAACCCCTATAAGAGATAACCTGACTATTTTCATTGGCTCGTTTGTGTCTTTAAAACAGCCCCTCGTATTATCAAAAGAGTACCACATACACCCACATTCGTTAAACTCCCGTTATATCGTTTCTAGCCAATTTTAAAGGTGCAAAATACTGCCAGTCCCCGATTGTGTTCGGAACCCAATGGCAATATACTACCCGTTAGAAAACATACAGATGTCATTGAAACTAAAATAATTCGCCGGATTTAAGTATAATATTTGTCGGCATCCATAATATACTACCCTTGGCCCTAGGCAGTTACCTGATATGTTGATCTCAGTATGTCAACCTCGGCGTCCCGTTATCCTAGCACGCCGTCCTCTCCATTGCCTGACGCGAGTGCGGCCATGGTGGAAGTTTATCCAGAAGCCGCACAGATCACGTGTTATCGTCTTTTACCACGCCTATGTGTTATAACTACATTTCGAGACAGCAATGCCGCCATCTTAACACTGCGGTCTCATATATAGAGAAAGTGCATATATATAGATTTGCGTACCCTACTGTGCTAATAAACCATATTCTTCTCTTATGTTCAAGTATAATACGACATTGCGCTAGAATAATAAAATGTTTGTCGCATTTTATACTCAAGAACAAGTATTTTTTTCTTTTCTCTCTCTACGCTAGTTTCGTCATTACCAGACAAACTTATTTAGAGTCTCATATTATTTTAAGCATAGCGGTCATAATATCACCTCATATTCCTTCAAATTCCTGCATAAGGAAATCAAATTAGTCCCAAACATTTCACCAGTATCTTACCAAATTCATATGTAACCAATCATATCATAGTATATCACAGAAAGGAGCAGAACCATGATATTTATGTCTGCTCCTTATAACCAGTTTGTCAAGAGAATGCGGGGAAAAGAGGGGGAGTGAATGGTAAAAAACCATAATTTACAAGTTTCATAATTTTTATATTACTCAAAACCTCTCAAATTGTGGGAATATTCAATTTCAATTGGCCCAACATCATGACCATATGCGCACCAAATGACAATTGAGATTCAATAATTGATATAAAAGGGATATCTATTGATGGACCACAGGGACAACAGTAAAAGCAAGATGTGTTAGTATATTTTAAACTGCACTTAATTTTATATGGTATAGCGGAGTCTATTGTAACATCACAAGACAATCACGCCCATCTGAAATAGAAGGTTGAGATTGCTGTAGAAGAGGCACTATAGGAGATGATAGTGCATCTCATCTTCTGTATTGTGTCCCTTCTCGAGACATCTCAAGCGGCATATCCAAGATGCCTCCCTCTTGCGTAGAGTAAGTTCACGATCTCCCCCCCTAGGGTGAGAGGGTACATGGTCAATGCCCAAAAACCATATTGTTTTATCATCATCATGATGTTCGCGCATATGGTACGCCATGGGATATTTCAAATCGTAATTCTTCATTGCCCGTACATGTTCCTGGATTCTCAGTTTTAACGGTCTCACAGTGCTTCCTACATACATTTGTTCACATCCACATCCAATTATATAAATTACATAGCTCGTATTGCAATTGATATAATGCCTTATTTCATATTCACAGTCGGTGTTATACTGGAATTTCCTAGTTCTATTTTTACCCAGGGGGCAGATGTTACAGCCCCCGCATGTGAAAAAGCCAGTAGGCTTTGTAGGCATCCACGTTGTGGTTCTCTTAGTTGCAGGGTAGCTTGGGCACAACACATTTCGTAAAGTTTTACCTCTTCTAAAAGTAACTCTAGGGATGTTACTAATAACATTTCTCAGATTGGGTACCTCGGTGAGTAAGCCCCAATGTCTTCTCAATACCTTGAAAACCTCAGTGCTATTCTGTGTATACTGTGTGACAAAGGCAATATTATTTTTTGGGAAATTCTTCCTGTCTTTACCTTTCTTAGCCAAGGTGCTTTTTCGAGTTACCTTATGTATTCTTTTTTCAGCTTTCTCCAGGATTTTCTCATTATAACCCCTGTTGACAAACCTTGTCCTGGCCTCCTTTATTTGCTCTTTAAAGTTGTCTTCCGTGCTGCAATTACGTCGAATGCGCACCATTTCTCCAAACTGAATATTATTAATGGTGGAAACAGGGTGCGCACTCGACGCATGCAGTGTGCTATTGCAGGACGTGCTCTTCCGATACAGATTGCTCTGTATCGTATCGTCCTTCACATAGAAAAGTATGTCTAGAAACTCAATCTGAGTGTTACTGGTCTTAATAGTTAATGGAACATTATAGGGATTATCATTCAGATAGGTGTAATATTCTGCCAATTGATTTTCATTTCCCTGCCAGAGCATAATGATGTCGTCAATATACCTCCCCCAGAATACGATCATATCCATCCAGGGGGAGGCATATTTGCCCCAAGCGTGTTCTCTCTCCCACCACCCCATAAAAAGCCCTGCGTATGACGGAGAAAATTTGCTCCCCATCGCAGTGCCCCAAACTTGATGGTACCAGGTGCCACAGTGTAGGAAAAAGTTTCTCGAGAGTATTAACTCGGTCAATTCAATTAACATTTCATTGTGTTCGACATGATCAACCGTTCTCTGTGCCAAAAATGAAGAAAGGGTTCTTATCCCAAAATGTTGGGGTATACACGTATATAATCCCGTCACATCCAATGTGACAAACAAGAGATCAGAGGACCATGGTAACCCATCAAATGTATTCAAAATGTCGCCTGAATCTTGAATATATGCTGGTAAATTTCCCACCAATGGTTGTAAAAACCCATCGACATATTGTGAAAGCCGCTCAGTGGGTGAATTAATCCCCGATATTATGGGGCGTCCTGGGGGAAATGACCCCCCCTTGTGTATTTTTGGGAGGGTATAGATACATGGCGCCATTGGGTTCACTACCTTGAGGTATCGACACTCCTCCTCAGAGAGTAAACCGATTTCACCCCAATCATGTATTCTCGTGTTGATGTGTGCAACAAGGGAGGAAATGGGATTGTCGCTAAGAACCTTATAACAAGTTATATCCGCTAATTGTCTCTTGATCTCTTTATCATAATCAACGGTGTTCATCACCACGACATTCCCCCCTTATCGGCTTCTTTAATGGTGATGGTTGTATCCTTAGCCAGTCCATCTAGGGCCAGTCTCTCCCTCTTTGTCATGTTCTGTTGCTTATTGATGTATTTATTGGGAGAATCGATCATTCTATATATATCTTTCGACACTCGTTCCCTAAATACATCAATATTTTTATGGGTATTAGGCGGGATATATTTAGATCGAGGTCTTAGGCCACTTGTGATTGTTGTATCTTCCTCAATGTTAAGATCAGCTCTTATTTCCTGTAAAGAAAGATCATCACCAGCCTCAATGGACAACAATAGTTGTGCATTCAACAAATCAGACACGGTGGTGGCACATGAAGACACACTGGTAACATTATCATTTTGGACAACAGGATTGTCTTGGAAGTGATCCTTTATTTTCAAAAGTCTTACAAACTTAAAGAGGTCTACCATCAAAGCAGTTGGATCCCCAACTTGTGATGGACAAAAACTTAAACCTTTTTGCAAGATATCAATTTCTGTTTCAGTAAGGATGCGGTCTGATAAGTTTACAATTGCCAGGGCGTTATCCACAAATGTTTCGGAGTCAATATTTATTTTTTCTGGGAGTGCAGTATTTTCTAGGTTTTTTTGGACCTGGTGTCCATTTGATGTACTGTTCCTCCTCTTGTTGGTCCTATTTTTCCACCCTTTGCCCCCCCTCCGGGGTTTGGGTCTTGGTTTAAATTTGTTATCTTCTTCCCTTGCCTGATTCTTTCCATCTCCAATAAAAAATTCCGTTTCGGAGAGATGGCTTGACATGCCCCACCATCTTTGGAGGATGTACTGTCCAGAGAGGAGATTGAGCTACTGCTGGCACTGATGGATTCTTCTCTGGCTCGTTTGCCTTCTCCCCCTGGTTTTATGTTATCGAATTTGTGGGCAAAGGTGTAGATACGCCCTGTTTTGTAATCATTATCGTCACGCTTGATTTTTCTAAGCTTTTTGTCACGTAAATAAATCTGGTATCTTCCTATTACCTCATCAAAGATTTCATAGTTCTTTTTTATGCTATCCTTGAGACTTGATTCGTCTATTTCCCGTTACAAATTGACAATTTCTTGTTTTAAACTCGCCACCTTTTTCTCAGAATGTCGAATAAGTATCCGCATCATAGTGTGGGATGCCTGTTTTAAATTATCTTCCCAATCTTTGAGCGAGTCATCGTCCAGATCCTCAAAGGTTGGGAAGATCAAAATCTGCTGGCCACACGAGATTTTATCGTTGTCCAAATATTTCTGCAGTGTTATCCCGTCCCACCATCTTGACATTTCCTGTTTTGTGAGTCTTTCAAGCTTCAAAAACTTTGCACGTAGGCCCTCTGTACTTGGCTCTTTAGGTGTATTGGACCCAACCACCTGACTATTTCCAAATAGGCTAGAGGCCATCTCTTCCCTGGTATCTTTGAACCTAGACATGTCCCTCACGAAATCGATTCAAACAATAATGGATAATATTTAGATCCCACAGCAAGCAATTCAGGACACAGACTTAAAGTAAATATGTGTTATTCTCTCAGTTTAGATTGTGCACACATAGGGTCCAAAACAAACTATTATTCCACCATGAATCGGACAGTGGACCACTTAAACGCAAAACAAAGCACCAATCTAAATATCACCAAATATTTCTATTTCAATAGTCCAGCGTGCACTTGCCAAATGCTCCCTGTCCCAAGAGCATTACCCAAACCTTGGGTAAAAAAGTCTTTTTGATTCCTTGATGGAATTGCACCGCTAAATAAGTTGGTCTCATCCAATAGTCAGAGACTCTTCAACTTTTCAATTGTCCTCATATATAGACGCTGAGTCGTGATGTACAAATTACAATATATTTTTAATGATCCACTCAAAGACAAAACACCAGCCAACGCGTTTCGTTCTGTGACCGGAACTTCTTCAGGGCTGCAAATTTTAAAAAGACATACAAAAATAACAATATAAATGCTACACAAGACAACACAAACATCTTTCTTTTAAAAAGGTTTGACAATGTGATACCCACATTTTAAAAACATTAAGTCCCATTGAGAAATTCAAAGAATCTCACAGGATATAACAATTTCGGAATTTCATATATACAATCTGTCTAAATTGTCCATGCATTTTTGTCAAGAACATTTTCATATAATATCCATTTTGATAGGGTTGGTTTCTTAATTAGACCAATTTTAACCATTTCTTTGAACAGATCATACTCATTAACATCTTTTCTGTACATCAGGTTCAATGCGAGCCGTGAGAAACAGCCTGTACAACATTCATCATCATTACAAAAACTAATATATTATCTCATGCATTAATGTCACCACTCCATCTCGGTGGATATGTTCTACGAGGGCATGGCACCAGGTTCATTTCAGATCAATTGCCAACCACACGATTGCTTATTGTCACATTTTTATATTTCTATGTACTGACATTATCAATTCAAAAGAAGGGGGGTGTAAGTATTTTGTAAAAACGTAATCTCCGAATCATTTTCTCTGACCTATCATCCAATATTCACTTTCCTATTGTCACATTTTAATATTTTCCACAAAACTGGTCCATCGATAGTATCATGATCCACTAACCCCAATGTACATGTACTTATAGTTGTTTATAATGTACGTCAAATACATCAAGCCCATCTGTGTTTCCTAAAATTAATAGCACAGAAAATACCCCTCTTAATCTCATATCAAAAGTTCTTAATATATTTTGTGAAACAACTTTGCCATTGATTGATTATATTAAAGTTATTTCATCATAAAAAGTCATGAAGGGATAAAGAATATTCCCTACCGAAAATGGTATGATGAGGCTTTCGATTTTGATATTCAATAGTGTTATCATTTGAGAGGTTTTTACTACTCCAAAAGTTAGAGTGCCAATGGGTCTAGATTGTCAGACTTCCCACAACCTTTATTTTATGTTTTTATGTGGTTATAGTCACCCTAAAAAACGAAAAAAGGGGGTCAATATAGAGGGGAGCAAAGAAGAAGCGTATGCCAATATATACACATATAACTATTTAGTGAGTCAGATAATTATCTATAAATATTGAATACTAGAGTCATATTTCAGACCAAAAAGCATAAATACACTTGAAAACCGGGTCATCAAAAACACATACCTTACACATGAGGAAATTCGTCCTACACAGTCAAAGTATTCCGTCTTTTATTCAGTCAAGTTGTTCTATAATTATCTCCTTATGGTAGTTGCCTAAAAAAGTACATGTAGCCAATGATTAAAAATCCAATAAGTGTACTCATATGTAAAGCATTTTATAAAAAGCTTCATAATTATTTTTATTTTTGTTTTTATATTTAATTCCATTACCCTGTATTTACCAACTATAAATATGAACCCCTATAAGAGATAACCTGACTATTTTCATTGGCTCGTTTGTGTCTTTAAAACAGCCCCTCGTATTATCAAAAGAGTACCACATACACCCACATTCGTTAAACTTCCGTTATATCGTTTCTAGCCAATTTTAAAGGTGCAAAATACTGCCAGTCCCCGATTGTGTTCGGAACCCAATGGCAATATACTACCCGTTAGAAAACATACAGACGTCATTGAAACTAAAATAATTTGCCGGATTTAAGTATAATATTTGTCGGCATCCATAATATACTACCCTTGGCCCTAGGCAGTTACCTGATATGTTGATCTCAGTATGTCAACCTCAGCGTTCCGTTATCCTAGCACGCCGTCCTCTCCATTGCCTGACGCGAGTGCCGCCATGGTGGAAGTTTTTCCGGAAACCGCACAGATCACGTGTTATCGTCTTTTACCACGCCTATGTGTTATAACTACATTTCGAGACAGCAATGCCGCCATCTTAACACTGAGGTCTCATATATAGAGAAAGTGCATATATATAGATTTGCGTACCCTACTGTGCTAATAAACCATATTCTTCTCTTATGTTCAAGTATAATACGACATTGCGCTAGAATAATAAAATGTTTGTCGCATTTTATACTCAAGAACAACTATTTTTTTCTTTTCTCTCTCTACGCTAGTTTCGTCATTACCAGACAAACTTATTTAGAGTCTCATAATATTTTAAGCATAGCGGTCATAATATCACCTCATATTCCTTCAAATTCCTGCATAAGGAAATCAAATTAGTCCCAAACATTTCACCAGTATCTTACCAAATTCATATGTAACCAATCATATCATAGTATATCACAGAAAGGAGCAGAACCATGATATTTATGTCTGCTCCTTATAACCAGTTTGTCAAGAGAATGCGGGGATTAAAGGGGGGGTGAATGGTAAAAAACCATAATTTACAAGTTTTATAATTTTTATATTACTCAAAACCTCTCAAATTGTGGGAATATTCAATTTCAATTGGCCCAACATCATGACCATATGCGCACCAAATGACAATTGAGATTCAATAATTGATATAAAAGGGATATCTATTGATGGACCACAGGGACAACAGTAAAAGCAAGATGTGTTAGTACATTTTAAACTGCACTTAATTTTATATGGTATAGCGGAGTCTATTGTAACATCACAAGACAATCACGCCCATCTGAAATAGAAGGTTGAGATTGCTGTAGAAGAGGCACTATAGGAGATGATAGTGCATCTCATCTTCTGTATTGTGTCCCTTCTCGAGACATGTCAAGCGGCATATCCAAGATGCCTCCCTCTTGCGTAGAGTAAGTTCACGATCTCCCCCCCTAGGGTGAGAGGGTACATGGTCAATGCCCAAAAACCATATTGTTTTATCATCATCATGATGTTCGCGCATATGGTACGCCATGGGATATTTCAAATCGTAATTCTTCATTGCCCGTACATGTTCCTGGATTCTCAGTTTTAACGGTCTCACAGTGCTTCCTACATACATTTTTTCACATCCACATCCAATTATATAAATTACATAGCTCGTATTGCAATTGATATAATGCCTTATTTCATATTCACAGTCGGTGTTATACTGGAATTTCCTAGTTCTATTTTTACCCAGGGGGCAGATGTTACAGCCCCCGCATGTGAAAAAGCCAGTAGGCTTTGTAGGCATCCACGTTGTGGTTCTCTTAGTTGCAGGGTAGCTTGGGCACAACACATTTCGTAAAGTTTTACCTCTTCTAAAAGTAACTCTAGGGATGTTACTAATAACATTTCTCAGATTGGGTACCTCGGTGAGTAAGCCCCAATGTCTTCTCAATACCTTGAAAACCTCAGTGCTATTCTGTGTATACTGTGTGACAAAGGCAATATTATTTTTTGGGAAATTCTTCCTGTCTTTACCTTTCTTAGCCAAGGTGCTTTTTCGAGTTACCTTATGTATTCTTTTTTCAGCTTTCTCCAGGATTTTCTCATTATAACCCCTGTTGACAAACCTTGTCCAGGCCTCCTTTATTGCTCTTTAAAGTTGTCTTCCGTGCTGCAATTACGTCGAATGCGCACCATTTCTCCAAACGGAATATTATTAATGGTGGAACCAGGGTGCGCACTCGACGCATGCAGTGTGCTATTGCAGGACGTGCTCTTCCGATACAGATTGCTCTGTATCGTATCGTCCTTCACATAGAAAAGTATGTCTAGAAACTCAATCTGAGTGTGACTGGTCTTAATAGTTAATCGAACATTATAGGGATTATCATTCAGATAGGTGTAATATTCTGCCAATTGATTTTCATTTCCCTGCCAGAGCATAATGATGTCGTCAATATACCTCCCCCAGAATACGATCATATCCATCCAGGGGGAGGCATATTTGCCCCAAGCGTGTTCTCTCTCCCACCACCCCATAAAAAGCCCTGCGTATGACGGAGCAAATTTGCTCCCCATCGCAGTGCCCCTAACTTGATGGTACCAGGTGCCACAGTGTAGGAAAAAGTTTCTCGAGAGTATCAACTCGGTCATTTCAATTAACATTTCATTGTGTTCGACATGATCAGCCGTTCTCTGTGCCAAAAATGAAGAAAGGGCTCTTATCCCAAAATGTTGGGGTATACACGTATATAATCCCGTCACATCCAATGTGACAAACAAGAGATCAGAGGACCATGGTAACCCATCAAATCTATTCAAAATGTCGCCTGAATCTTAAATATATGCTGGTAAATTTCCCACCAATGGTTGTAAAAACCCATCGACATATTGTGAAAGCCGCTCAGTGGGTGAATTAATCCCCAATATTATGGGGCGTCCTGGGGGAAATGACCCCCCCTTGTGTATTTTTGGGAGGCTATAGATACATGGCGCCATTGGGTTCACTACCTTGAGGTATCGACATTCCTCCTCAGAGAGTAAACCGATTTCACCCCAATCATGTATTCTCGTGTTGATGTGTGCAACAAGGGAGGGAATGGGATTGTCGCTAAGAACCTTATAACAAGTTATATCCGCTAATTGTCTCTTGATCTCTTTATCATAATCAACGGTGTTCATCACCACGACATTCCCCCCCTTATCGGCTTCTTTAATGGTGATGGTTGTATCCTTAGCCAGTCCATCTAGGGCCAGTCTCTCCCTCTTTGTCATGTTCTGTTGCTTATTGATGTATTTATTGGGAGAATCGATCATTCTATATATATCTTTCGACACTCGTTCCCTAAATACATCAATATTTTTATGGGTATTAGGCGGGATATATTTAGATCGAGGTCTTAGGCCACTCGTGATTGTTGTATCTTCCTCACTGTTAAGATCAGCTCTTATTTCCTGTAAAGAAAGATCATCACCAGCCTCAATGGACAACAATAGTTGTGCATTCAACAAATCAGACACGGTGGTGGCACATGAAGACACACTGGTAACATTATCATTTTGGACAACAGGATTGTCTTGGAAGTGATCCTTTATTTTCAAAAGTCTTACGAACTTAAAGAGGTCTACCATCAAAGCAGTTGGATCCCCAACTTGTGATGGACAAAAACTTAAACCTTTTTGCAAGATATCAATTTCTGTTTCAGTAAGGATGCGGTCTGATAAGTTTACAATTGTCAGGGCGTTATCCACAAATGTTTCGGAGTCAATATTTATTTTTTCTGGGAGTGCAGTATTTTCTAGTTTTTTTTGGACCTGGTGTCCATTTGATGTACTGTTCCTCCTCTTGTTGGTCCTATTTTTCCACCCTTTGCCCCCCCTCCGGGTTTTGGGTCTTGGTTTAAATTTGTTATCTTCTTCCCTTGCCTGATTCTTTCCATCTCCAATAAAAAATTCCGTTTCGGAGAGATGGCTTGACATGCCCCACCATCTTTGGAGGATGTACTGTCCAGAGAGGAGATTGAGCTACTGCTGGCACTGATGGATTATTCTCTGGCTCGTTTGCCTTCTCCCCCTGGTTTTATGTTATCGAATTTGTGGGCAAAGGTGTAGATACGCCCTGTTTTGTAATCATTATCGTCACGCTTGATTTTTCTAAGCTTTTTGTCACGTAAATAAATCTGGTATCTTCCTATTACCTCATCAAAGATTTCATAGTTCTTTTTTATGCTATCCTTGAGACTTGATTCGTCTATTTCCCGTTCCAAATTGACAATTTCTTGTTTTAAACTCGCCACCTTTTTCTCAGAATGTCGAATAAGTATCCGCATCATAGTGTGGGATGCCTGTTTTAAATTATCTTCCCAATCTTTGAGCGAGTCATCGTCCAGATCCTCAAAGGTTGGGAAGATCAAAATCCGCAGGCCACGCGGGATTTTATCGTTGTCCAAATATTTCTGCAGTGTTATCCCGTCCCACCATCTTGACATTTCCAGTTTTGTGAGTCTTTCAAGCTTCAAAAACTTTGCACGTAGGCCCTCTGTACTTGGCTCTTTAGGTGTATTGGACCCAACCACCTGACTATTTCCAAATAGGCTAGAGGCCATCTCTTCCCTGGTATCTTTGAACCTAGACATGTCCCTCATGAAATCGATTCAAACAATAATGGATAATATTTACAAGGAGATCCCACAGCAAGCAATTCAGGGCACAGACTTAAAGTAAATATGTGTTATTCTCTCAGTTTAGATTGTGCACACATAGGGTCCTAAACAAACTATTATTCCACCATGAATCGGACAGTGGACCACTTAAACGCAAAACTAAGCACCAATCTAAATATCACCAAATATTTCTATTTCAATAGTCCATCGTGCACTTTCCAAATGCTCCCTGTCCCAAGAGCATTACCCAAACCTTGGGTAAAAAAGTCTTTTTGATTCCTTGATGGAATTGCACAGCTAAATAAGTTGGTCTCATCCAATAGTCAGAGACTCTTCAACTTTTCAATTGTCCTCATATATAGACGCTGAGTCGTGAAGTACAAATTACAATATCTTTTTAATGATCCACTCAAAGACAAAAAACCAGCCAACGCGTTTCGTTCTGTGACCAGAACTTCTTCAGGGCTGCAAATTTAAAAAAGACATACAAAAATAACAATATAAATGCTACACAAGACAATGCAAACATCTTTCTTTTAAAAAGCTTTGACAATGTGATACCCACATTTTAAAAACATTAAGTCCCATTGAGAAATTCAAAGAATCTCACAGGATATAACAATTTCGGAATTTCATATATACAATCTGTCTAAATTGTCCATGCATTTTTGTCAAGAACATTTTGATATAATATCCATTTTGATAGGGTTGGTTTCTTAATTAGACCAATTTTAACCATTTCTTTGAACAGATCATACTCATTAACATCTTTTCATTACATCAGGTTCAATGCGAGCTGTGAGAAACAGCCTGTACAACATTCATCATCATTACAAAAACTAATATATTATCTCATGCATTAATGTCACCACTCCATCTCGGTGGATATGTTCTACGAGGGACATGATCTGTTCAAAGAAATGGTTAAAATTGGTCTAATTAAGAAACCAACCCTATCAAAATGGATATTATATCAAAATGTTCTTGACAAAAATGCATGGACAATTTAGACAACATGTTGCATCTCATTTAACTTGTGTGTCTGTATCTCTTTACTGCCTTCTCTATGGCTGTGGAGAGATACATTCTACCTTGGAACCATTGGATTGCTGGATGTTCTGCTTCCCTAAATGTTCTGATAATGTTATATATTGAAATGTTGAGTCAGTTGGATGTAAATGAGTTGATGGTGGAGGTTTTCCTAGTCACCTCCACAACCGTGTAGTTCAAGAATAAATCTTCAAATTACCTTCGTTTCCTGTATCTTCACTACAATTTCTTGATGACTCTGATACGCACAACCATCTTCATTAAAGAGCGTATTTCGGCAAAAGCTTGGTTTTTTTTCAACGTCGATACGCACGGCATTTCTTCTCATCATTGAAGAATGTCACAAACCATTATTTTATCACTAACGCCGACACGCACGGCACTGGTCAATTTTATTATTTCTCCTTTTACACGTTTTTTTTATTATCGCAAATATTCTCAAAATTCTAACATTTGTTAGATAAACAGTTATAAACATTTTTTTCAGTAGTCTCAACATATTTTCAGCATATTTTCACTGAAACAAAGGGTTCTTTTATGGTCAATAACTTTTGCTTGTTTAAACATATACAATGTTACTTATCTAGTTTCATATTTATTTTTAGTTCATTTGTGGATCACGGCGTTTCATACATCTGACTGAGAAAAGTGTTTGTCATCAGATTCCACTCACAATATATTTATTAGTTTGTTATCATTTTGAAATTCATAATCTTCATACTTTATAAACTTTAATTCTTCTAGAAACATAAAATTATATTGTTTAAATGTTTTCCACAATGTGCAGTATTCAATCTGTTAATCCACCACCTTCATTTTTAATCAATCCAGGGGAATCTCCAGTGCGATGGGAGGTTTGGTTTGACGCATTTAAGACTTATTTAGGAGCCATAGGAGCAACAAGATTCGCCGCAGAAAGGAACACATTTTACTTTTACACTCCTTGGGAATTGAAGGAAGATCCATTTTTAAACATCGTCCTGACTTTGTGAGAACTGAAGGAAATAATATAGACGAATACCAAGAAATTCTTATCAAATTAAAAAACACATTTGATAAACAACAAAGTATAGTTGTTTTACGCCACTAGTTTTTTAAGAGAAAGCAAAGTGAAGGAGAAGATGTTGACACTTATATTTGAGCATTATGAAGACTAGCTGCAGTTTGTTTATTTGAAGGGTTCACAGATCAATTCATTTGTGACCAGTGTGTATGTCAATGTAAAGAAAAGCAAATAAAACAAAAGTTATTGTCTATGGGTAATCCGTCATTAGAAGAAACCATAAAGGTGGCCAAAAGTATTGAAACTTCTATTGTATCTTTAAAGAAGCTTGACAAACAGTCTGAGACTGTAGGTGCAGTTGCTGTCAACAAATTCAAGTATAAAAATGTTCGATCTAGCACCAACACTTCTGCTAATAGTAAACATAGTAATTACATTGTTGGTAACAAGAGTAATTGTATGCGATGTGGAAACCCTCCACACCATAAAGGAGGAAAGTGTCTTGCAAGCAATGTTACATGTAATTAGTGCAAAAAGATTGGTCATTTTGCTAGAGTCTGCTTAAAGCTTAAAAATCTACAGTTTGTGTTGTGGAATCTGAAGAAGACTCAGATAATGAAATTGTTTCTATCATCACTGATTCCCAAGAAGGTTTTCAAAAAGATATGTGTGCTGGCATTACGGGAGATCCTTCTGAATGTGTTGATCCTATTCCTGAAGTGTGTGTTGGAGGCAACATTTTAAAATTGCCAGTTGATTTTGGAGCTAGGATCACCATGATAACAAAAAAACTTTTCAAAGAGACTTGGGGTGACAGAAAATTAGAACCTCCAGACAGATGTCCTGTATCATATGAAGGACGTCTTATTGAATTACTTGAATATATTGAGGATGTTATGGAATTTAAGGGACGAAAGATCAGAGGAAAAGTTTATGTTGCGGTCAAAGGTCTCAACATTCTAGGGTGGTTTCACCAAGGATTATTTGGTATCATTTTGAAACCTGGTGCCACTGAGCAAATTGTTATAGCTAACTGCGATGATAGTGGTTTACATTGGAAAACACATTTTCGTCAGTCTTTGGAGGCAAGTTGGGAAAAATTCAAGGTTTTCAACACAAAATCATTGTTAAAGGCGGTGCATCTCCAGTGAAGCATAAATTAGGCGGAGTCCCATATAGTGTCAGAGATGATTTGGAGGTTGAATTAAAAAGTTTATGTGATAAGGAAATAATTGAACCAACAGTCATCATTATGGTTATCCCCTTTAGTTGTAGCCAGGAAACATTGTGGACAGCTTAGGGTGTGTGTAGACTTAAGGTCCTTAAATAAAGAGATTTGGAAAGATTCCTGCCCTCTGCAGAAGAATAATGATTTTTTTGCTTGCATCAAAGGATCTAAGTAATTCACGAAACTTGATCTGGCGAGTGCATATCATTAATGCCTCTTTTTCCTGCGGGGTTGTGCCTCCCAGCTGGAAGCAGGCCAGGGTCAAAACCCTCCTAAAAAAACCTGGGCTCGATCCCTTGGACCTGGCCAACTTTCGTCCGATTTCTTTGTTACCCGGCCTTGGTAAAATCGCTGAGAAAATGGTTAACAAACAGCTCTCAGGATTTCTCGAAGATAACCAGCTGCTGAGTAACTCACAAACTGGCTTCCGTCCGGGGCAAGGTACGAACACAGCTCTGATAGTGGTGGCGGAGGAGGCAAGGTGTATCTTAGATTCAGGGGGATCCGCTGTTGTGATCCTCCTGGATCTGAGTGCAGCATTTGATACGGTGGACCATGAAATTCTAATCCACCGTCTCGCCAGACTGGGCGTACAGGAATGGCCCTGAAATGGTTTACTTCTTTTTTGAGTAACCGTTCCTTCAGAGTATGGGAGGCTGGTGTACTATCTAAGTCCACCCCCCTCCAGTGTGGTGTCCCTCAGGGCTCTTCTTTGTGCCCTACTTTATTTAACATTTATATGGCCCCACTGGAGGAGGTAGTGGCCCCTTTTGGGATTAAAATGGTGACCTACGCGGACGATACCCAACTAGTCGTCTCGCTAACCCAACAAGAGGGATGCATGGACAATCTCTCTGCTTGCCTTTCCGGAATATTTTCCTGGATGTCCGGTTCGCGGCTCAAACTTAATGGAGCAAAAACGGAGATTATGCTCCTGGGTCATCATTTTACATCTCTTCCAAAAACCGCCTGGCCCCCATGTTTGGGGGAACCACCTACACCAAAGGATAAAATTAAAAGCTTAGGGGTGTGGTTCGAGCCTGAGGGTTGCAGGCATCTGCTTTGGCCTGTTGCGATCAGTGCGGAAAGTCCTCCCTCTCCTCCCCCCTCAGTCCAGGATACTGCTGATTCAGGGATTAATACTGTCTAGACTGGATTATAGCAACGCCCTATTTCTAGCGGCCCCTGAAGCTACCATCAATATCCTTCAACGGGTGCAGAATGCTGCAGCCAGGTTGCTTGCGGGTGCCTCAAGAAGAGCGTCGGCTAGACCATTCTTGAGAGCACTTCACTGGCTGCCAATACGCGAAAGAGTCATCTTTAAATCACTTTGCATCACCCATAAGGCTCTTCAGGATAAAGGACCGCCGGTTCTTAGGGGCCTGATCTGCCCTTACAAATCGTCTCGGGCTCTCCGGTCGGACCTTGGAAATCTTGCCAAGGTTCCAAGAGTTAGGAAGGCACGAACAGGGGGTCGCCGCTTCTCCGTAAATGCGGCAAAAAATTGGAACTCTCTTCCCAGTCAGATTCGCACTGAACCCTGCTATTTTAAGTTTCGAAAGGCCCTTAAAACTTTCCTTTTTCCCAAGGACTCCTAAGTTTTCGGTATTCTCCTCAGTTGGCTTTTTTGTTCCTGTTGTTAGCGCTGGGACGCTCTTGGGCAGCCATGCGCTTTATAAATTAAATTTCATTTCATTTCACCAGATTGAGGTGCATCCCGAGTCACACCGTTTGACAGCATGCATATCTTCTTTTGGTACTTTCCAATACTGACAGATGTCTTTTGGTTTGGCATCCACCGTGTCTCTTTTTCAAAGGGTCATACAATTTTTTTTTTAAGGAATTGAAGTAGTATTAGTATTCCAGGATGATGTTTTAAGTTATGCTAAATACAATGTTGGCCACAATGATACTCTCTCCAAAGTTCTTGAAGTGTTTTTAAAAAAGGAGTAGTACTTAAATCTGAAAAATGTAAATTTTCTTGTACGGAGGTCGAATATTTAGGGCATCTTTTAACTCAAGAAGGCATTACACCTAGACAAGGTTTAGTTGAAGCTATTGTTAATGCACTAGCTCCTGTTGACAAAGCAGGAGTAAAGTCACTCCTAGGTTTATGCAAATACTATTCTCGTTCTATTCCCAATTTTGCTACGCTAGTTAGACCCATCAGCAATTTGCTTAAGAAGGGTGTGAAGTTGTGTTGGTCTGAAAAATGGGATGCTGGGTTTGAACTTATCTAGTCAACATTGAGTAAAGGTGATGCACTTAAACCTTTTGATTCTAGTCTTCCTTGTTGTATGCAAGTCAGGTGGGAATGGGAGATATATTAACTCAGAAGAATGGAAATGGTGAAGGTTCTGTGGCTTTTGCTTCTAGGGTCTTAAGGGCTACAGAAGAGCAGTATTCGGGAAGGAACCATTAAGTTGTCTTTGGACTATTGATAAATTTAGACCTTATCTTTGGGGCAAGCATTTCAGTCTTCTTAGAGACCATACAGGCAAAAGAGAGGGAAGGTGACTGAGCGTCAATTGCGCTAGGTGTGACAAGTGTAAATTTTTAAACAATCTTGTTAACAGCTCAAAGGATAAGGTTAATGGCACCCCACAATAACCAAATTGGGTAATGTAAAACAAAACCACATTTAGAAATACACAACGATTATATCCTGAGCTAAGATAAATACATCAATGAACAAATTCCAAGAATTGTGAAATCTTCATATCTTCACGCCACGGACTGGTTACGAGCTACTATTCCATTTCTACACACTTGTGATATCGTGGGCCTGATACAGAAAACTTGAAAAATTTAAATTAGGATGAATACGGATTGAAGAACACACGAAGATTCAAATCTTATCATATTGCTCTCATGATTTACGGAGAGTAATTTTGTGACATGTTTACGCTGCCTAGCTATAGCCCTGAATAACTCTATGGTTACATACACCAAGACGAAACACGTGTTGGCGACGGCTAGTGTGGTTTTTTAAAGCAGAAAATCCTCAATAAAAGAAGATATGAAGATATGAAGATTTCACAACTCTTTGAATTAGGGGCCAGATGTAGGTAATTCTATTTTACCGATTCATAAATACCGAATTTTACCGATTCGGTATTTATTAATCGGTAAAATAGAAGGGGGGAGATTTAGATAAATTCGGTAATTGAATTACCGAATCTGTAAAAATCGGTATTTACCGAATTGGTAAATACCAATTCGGTAATGCCCATTGATTCCTATGGGCCTTGAAGCCCATAGCAATCAATGGGTAATACCGAATCGGTATTTACCGATTCGGTAAATACCGATTTTTGCAAGGGTGCAGGGGGTGTCACTTTGACACCCTCTAGCACCCCGAATACAGGCATGTGTGCCATGTGGCACACAGACATGCCCTAAGGGCATGTCTATCTGTCACATGGCATAGGTGTGCATGCACACATGTGCATGCACACCTGGATTCGGTATTTTCCCACCCAATTGAATTGGGTGGTAAAATACCGAATCTGTAAGGCCTTTGGGACTCAGAAGAGTCCCACCTGCATTTGGATTTACCGAATCAGTAAAATTACCGATTCGGTATTTTACAGAATCGGTAAATTTACCGAATCGGTAAATTTACCGATTCTGTAAAATACCGAATCTGTAAAATAAATGCACCTACATGCCAATTGTTAAATACCGGTCGGTAACGGCCGAAATCGGCCGTTACCGACCGGTATTTAGCCTCCTACATCTGGCCCTTGTTCATTGATGTATTTATCTTAGCTCAGGATGTAATCGTGGTGTATTTCTTAGAGACCATAAACCACTAGTTTTGATTTTGAGTACTGGGGTCAACAGGTGTTGTACTCCCAGGATTTTGAGGATGGTGTCAAAACTTTTACAATATCATTTTGATATCTCGCACATTGCAGTGGGAAAAATGTTTGTGCGGACTATTTGTCATGTTTCCCTCACAAGAAAGATGAAAGTGAGGAGGTTTGTTTTAGTGAACTGTGTGAAGAAGATTATCAAGATTGCTTTGCTGTAGCTTTGGATTTACCTGAACTTGTTGTTTTCTCAGAGGACAATTGAGAAATGCATTGGAGGATGATGATTTACTCCAGCAGGTTTTTGAATTTGTCAAGGAGTGTTGGCGTCATGAAAAGGCGTTTTCACCCTTATTGGAACCTTTATGGAAAGTTCAGGGAGAGATATCTATAGAGGATGGTATCCTGTTGAGAAGTGACAAGTTTATTCCTCCTCATAATTTACGTCCTGACATTATTGATAATGCCCATGAGGGACATTTGGGGGTTACTCTTACTAAAAGATGCATTAGCAAAAGTTTTTGGTGGCTTAAAATGGATGGAGAAGTGGAGGATATGGTCACCAATTGTTGTATTTGTGGGGCTGCTGATAAGAATTTAAACATTTCAACACCACCTTTGTCACCTATTGAATGTCCTTCAGGACCCTGCATGAAATTAGGATACAAAGTTGTCATTGTTCCTATGGACTATAGTTCTAGATGGCTGGAAATAAAGTCTGTGAAATAAGCCAACGCTTCTAGTATTGTTTCATTTTTGAGTAAAATATTCTTGAGAGAGGGGTTCCCAGAAACGCTTATCCCAGACAATGGGACACAATTTGTCAGTTTGGAAGTTGAAAATTTTTTGTCTTTGTGGTATAAAACACTCTAAAAGTTATTTTTATCATCCCCAAACAAATGGATTGGTTGAGAGGATGAACAGAGTTATTGGTGACTTTATAAAGTGGGCTAAATCAGGAAATCATGATATAGTGAAATCTGTGAACAGCATGCTGTGGTTCAATAGAACAACTCCACATTCTTCGACTAAAGTATCTCCATTTGAATTACTCAGGGGACGTAAAGCTAATACCAGTCTCAAACCGGGCTGGATGAATAAATGGTTAAAAGTAGGATCTGATGTTAGTAAACTTATGGAAATTGCACGTACTAACCTTTCTGATTCTCAATTGAAGCAAAAAGTATGGTTCGACAATAGGAAAGGTGTTAGGACTGTTCCTTTTGGTTGTTGGTGACATGGTTCGAATCAAAACTCCTATTCATGTTAAAAATGGAGAATGTAAAATTGGTAAATCTATTAAGGTTATTAAGATTGGTGACAATGCTGTTCAGGTGGTGGGTGGACATTGGTGGAATGTTAAAAAAATTGTTAAAGTTAAGGTTAACAATAGACAAAATTCTGATTTTGATCATGAAGATAAAGAAGAAGGGCAGGTTCATCTTAGAAGGAGCTTGAGGGTTCCTATTATTCCCAAGAGGTTTTTGAATTCGTCTTTTTTGGGGGGGTTTTGTTTTTTGGGTTTTTTATTAAGAAGAGGGGAAGGTATATGTTGTATCTCGTTTTAACTTGTGGGTCTGTATCTCTTTACTGCCTTCTCTATGGCTGTGGAGAGATACATTCTACCTTAGAACCATTGGATTTCTGGATGTTATGCTTCCCTAAATTGTCTGAGAATGTTATGTATTAAGTTAGTTGTATGCAAATGAGTTGATGGTGGAGGTTTTCCTAGTCACCTCCACAACCGTGTAGTTCAAGAAAAAATCTTCAACTTACCTTCGTTTCCTGCATCTTCACTACAGTATTGTTTATGTTTTTTAATATATGTGTTACATTTTTACTAGTTATGAATTTTATTTTAATTACATTTTGCAGTTTTTAGTTCCGTGGCGGGTTGTGGGTTTAGGGGGGAATAGGGTGGAAAGTAATTTAATTATAATAAATTAATGATCATTTTGTATGTATTTAATTTAGATTTCATGGCGTTAGCTCTGGGAAGTAATTTTTTGTAATAAATTATTAATTGGTTGTTAATTAATATTAAGTAATTATTTAATAATGAATTATGGGAATTGTGTAATCCTTTTAGGTGCGGGTTGTGGGGTTTATAAGGGTAAAGGGTGGAAAGTAGAAGAAGAAGATATCTTTATTGTTCAATTCATTAAAATTGTTACAATATTCTATCAATAAAACCAAAGCTTGGTTAATAACTCACACAATTATTTAAGAATAAAGTAATCGTTTAAAAAAGATTTAAAATAATACAAAAAACTGTTATGATTATTTTCTTAACTGGCAGTAAAATATTATACATAGAATTTAAGAAAGGAAGTTTTTATCATAGTCTCTCTTTCTCAATGGCCGACTAAGTCCCGTTATAGTTCAGTGTTCAATTTCAGTTTGGCTCAGATGGCATCAGTGAATTTCCCTAGTCGGGCCACAATTTGAGGTGTTTTAGTAGAGAAGCACAGGTCGGACACTTCACTGCAACTTTGTAGGCCAAGCAACCTACAAATAGGGAGAGCCAAGCGCTGCCTCTCACTGACTAATTTTGGGCAACAGCCAACAAATTGAGCCAGGATTCACGATGGTAATCACAGAGTCGACAAGCCACTGAGTTATCCTGCCGGTCCCAGGTTTAGTTAAAATCCGTAATGGGCAAAGCGAGGAGTCTCATGTAAGAGATTCTTCCTCGGGCCAGGACTGTCAAAGCTTGCTCTAGGTAGGGTTGCAGTGTTCCCATAGTATATGAGGAGTCCAGCGAGGAGAGATTCGATTGATGATGCAGGCTTTCCAAGTCCCTTTCAAAGGATATTTTCTTGGCTTGTGTATTCCCTGTTTTCCTCCAAGCTGTTAGCGGGATGTCAGGGTTATGCAGATTATGGATATTGATGTCCAATAATCTAGTGTCTGCTGCCAAATGCACCTGCCATGGGGAACCCTCCTCTTCAAAGAGCATTTTAATTTGTCTTTTTAATGACAATTTGGTGGAAAGTATTTTTTTCATTAATTAATTATTAGTTGTTAATTTATATTAAGTAATTGATTGAAAATTAATCATGGAAATGGTGTTATTATTTGATGTGCGGGTTTTAGAGTTTATAGGGGTAAAGGGTGGGAAGTAATTTATGTTTAGGTAATTAATAATTAGTTGTTAATTAATTATTGAAAATTAGTTATGGAAATGGTGTTATTAATTTTAGGTGTGGGTTGTAGGGTTGATAGAGGTAAAGGAGGGACGTCATTTATGTTTAGTTAATTCATATTTAGTTGTTAATGAATTATTGAAAATTAAATATGGAATTTGTGTAATTCATTTTAGGTGTGTGTTGTGGGTTTTATAGGTGATGATTGCCTGCTGGGCAGATCAGGCCCACAATATGGTGGCAGTGCCTTGCCGTCACAGATGTGGCTACCAGCTAAACCTAAGAACTACTATAAATATCCAACGTGTAATGTATGCCAAATTGCTGACAACAAGAAGACTAGTTTTAGTTACAATACCAGGCAGGTACACAAGATACACCACTTCATGACTTGTAATGCGAAATATGTAGTGTACTGTATTATCTGTGAATGCAATCTAATTTATATTGGCAGTACCATTAGACCGCTCGAATAGAGAATACAGGAACACATCAAAGCTATTCACTATGGTAATACCTGCTATCCACTGGCAGTACATTTCAATACTTCGCGCATGAACTCTGAAGTATTGCGCATTAGATTTCATGGGATTGCCCTGGTTGAAGATGAACCTCTGCACTTAGGAAACTGGAATCTAAGTGGCTTATCAAAATTAATATCTGTTGATAAAGGGGTCAACACTGATAGAGAATTACATGTCTTTTTAAGAGCCTGGTCAATCTATGTAGTTCAACTGAGTCAGTAAACTGCTCTATGTATAGGGTCATTGCAACATCATAGCACTGGGGATACGATGCTGTGGAATGGTAACTAGGGATTTTCCCCCTTACAAAACTAGATCTAATTTTGTGGGATCCACTGTAACAATGATGATGTACTGTTTATATGCTGTTTATGCTGTTTTAATTGATGTAATGTGTTTTACACTGCGCTATGACATGCTAGGTTCTTGGAATCTGCATTGCCTTTTTTCAGTGGCAGTAAATATGTTGTGAATCTAATATTGTAACCTACTGGTTTCTTACTGGTGTGCCTCACAATTTATGTTTATCTACGCAGTGGTTAGTATGTATACACAATCTAATTCACACATCTCTGTTCAAATTGTTTTCTTGCTTTCTCCTTTTCCAATTTCTTTCAAACAATTCTTTAGCTATGGACAGCTTAAATTTTGCAGTCTCGATTGAGAGTTGTTTTATTGGAGTTGGCACCCAGTATTTCTGTCAACATTGTGCGATATGGAGACAATTTAGTTCCCCATCATGAGACTGTGGGAAGGCGCGATGCCCATTACCCTATTCTATTGGGGTTTGACTTGACTGTCATGTCACTCTAGCTCCTAGGGCGATTTACCCTATGGGTCCCATAGTTTTGGTTAGTACTTACGTACTTAATATTCTTTATTATTACTAGATGAGACCTCATGAGACTGTGGGAGGGCGCAATGCCCGTTACCTTATTCTACTGGATGTTGACTCGACTGACATGTGACTTTAGCTCTTAGGGTAATTTACATTATGGGCCCTATAGTTTTGGTTAGTACTTATTAACTCAGAATCCTTCATTATTACTAGATGTCCTTTGGCCATGCAGTTATTTGACATCGATGTCACTGCTCATGTGGTGCCTTTTTGACATCGGGTGAATATAGAAAACGACATGATTTTCGTAACATTTTGTGAATCTTTCACACATCATTGGCGATGCGATTTCACAAGAGGGAATCCGACAACGTGTAGTTTTATTTGATTTGTTCATGTAGTTTGACCTCCTGACTGTACCTATTAGGGGTCTACAGTCTTTCTGTACGCATGTTTGAACATGGCAGCCATATATACATAGATGCACTTGCGTTAATGGGCATGGGATAGGTCGAGGTCACATGTTCTGCAGTTATTTGACTCCATAACGGTATTGGAGAAATACAAGATGGCAATAGGCTTCTCGTTTACCTAAATTGCGAGCGTCTACACGTGGGTTTGCTGAGGAGATACTTTTGTCTTGAGGTGAGTGTGTTGAGGTGCATGGTATCTACATTTTGTTTCTTTGGTGAGCAATGATTTCTTTGTACTTATCTGGGTTTCTTTGTTACCAGGTTTCACACATACCTAGGTTGTGCCTCACGTTCTCTACGAGATACATGGCCTACTTTGGATGAAAGAAATAATATTAATTTCTCTCATCAATTTGAAACACTGCCATTAATATTACTGGTCGGAGTGCTTATGAGCACAAATCTAACAATGCGTGTATATATGTTTCAATAATGATTGAGGTTTAGATCAGAGCAGCGCACAGCTCCTCTTTTGGAATCTGTGACTCCTTTTCATGTTGGTTGACGTACTACAGTTGATCTTTGTGGTGAGTGTCTTTCTCTCATAACAACAGGTCATGTTTAACTATGGTGGAGCAATACAATTGTTATGCCCCACATTGGTCATTAAGCCTTTCTTTATATAGGGACCCACCCCAATATATTGTATTTCATTTTTTAGGGTACTGACACAGGGGTTACCAACCCATTTATGGTCATCATTCTCTCCTTGAAATAATGATGTGCATATGAGAACTCATGTACTACATTATTATTTTTTCTTTATTTTTATGTGGTAATTGGTCTGTCAGCTCCAGCTATATGAGCTTCGTGTTCGGATAGATTGATGTACTATTATTACAGCACGCAATTGACACTCCTACTTGGGTGATGATTTTTTAGTCTATTAATCAATCCACCGTGCCCCCCACTAGCCATTGATCCCATAGTAATGGCCAATCTTGCTTGCGGGTGCTACTGCCCCTTCATTAGCATTTTCTTCAAGATTGTATCCTTATCCATAAGGTTAATATTTCAACGTATGAGGTGATGTATTGGGTTAAATACTGTTTGTGTTTAGTGTCGGGCAGTCGCATGCTTACGTCTTTTCCGTTTTGTCTCATCATGATATTCTTCTCTCTTGTTCTGCTTACTCTACGTTCTGCCAACTTGCTGCTAGGTTACATACACTGATTTTCTCTACTTTGTACAGTAAGACCATCAGACACGATGTACTTATTTTGTGGACATTGGAATACGCTATCAGACGTACTACTTGAACAAACCCGTATTATATTTTGTCTATGTTCCCATTCTAGTGGGTCTTTTTATTTATTTCTTAGTCTCTATACATATTCACAGGGTACTATTAAGGTGTTTAGACATGGAACATAGTTTTAGAGGGATTGACATCTTTCCTCTTTAGAATACATTTCTTTCACTTCTTTGCTTGTAACTATAACTCTTCTTCAATCCGCGCACCAGCTCGGTATTTCGATGTGAAGGACTTTTTGTCTAGATTCTGTTTTTTCATCAAGAATCGTACACGGGGTGTCTCTTGATCTCTTCTTTTTATGATCCAGTAATAGCACTATTTTGAGTCATTCAGAAAGTGATCATTAATAATTGTAGTCACAGTGCTTGTCTTTTATCTTCCCCTACTGAATTATAATGATTTTATTCCCACTATGTGGATAGGCTTTTTTAACTTTTTGTATCAGATATATTTGAATACAAACACAATTTTGTACATTTATATGGCACATTGATTGTATCATATCTGTTTTTCCAGCCTTTGAAAAAGTCTGAGTACAGACAAAACACGTATTGGCTTATCGTGTGCTGGGAATCTGTAAGAAATCAATAAAAAGGAATTGGGGACTGATGACTTTTTTGACTATTTGTATGCCTCATATATTGTGTGTCTCATGTTATTATCCTCAGGTGTGTAGGAAATAGTTTGACTATGGGATTTACTTAATACGTATCCAGTACTGGTTGTGGAATTTTTCCATATGGTATGGGTGTGCTGTAATAGCTTCTTTTTTGCATAGCCATCCATATTAGGATGGGTGCGTGGGGCATGCCTTTCCGTGGTGGAGACTCTGCCATGGAAAGGCATGCGGAGAATGCCTTTGAGGGCCCGTTGCAGGCCCCCGGGGAAGTGGGGGGTGGATGCCTGCACATGGGGGGAACCCATGGTACCCCCTTCATTGGCATGCACAGGGTGGCAGACACCACGTGGTGTCTGTCACGTTGTGCATGCCAATGCACAACATGCATATTTAGCATTTTGGGAGGTGCTGCTGAAAGCACCGCCTGCCGCAATGCATAATATGCAGGGTGAGACCGCCAGGGTGGTGGGCACATCCTAATTGGCATAGCGGGAGCGCCGCACCTCTGGCAGTCGGTCCCGTTTACCGTTACGGTGGCAGACAGACAAAATCCGCCCGCCATCGTAATGAGCCCCTTAGTGACGGAACTTTTCAGCATGGTTCTGGGGGAGACTGCGTTGCTCCTGCAGCTCCCCCTGCACCTGAGTACACATGTACCGGTGAGTGCCATCCTCCAGGGGCCATCACCAGTTGAGAACCATCCCCCTTTCCTAGCAGGCCGGTCCAGGCCTGCAAGGCATTATGGGTGATTCTCTCTTCCCATGAATATTAGAGCAGTGGCTCCCCGCTGTTCCTGGGAGAGCCCACTGCACATCCTGTCTTTTTGTGCCTCCTCACCTCTTTGGTGGGCGACCTGGTCCCACCCACACTCCCAGGTGAGCTATGACAGCTCAGGGAGCCCACCCCCGGCTGCTCCGTCCTTTGTTCGAAGGCCTGATCCCACCCGGGACCCTGGCTCCTCCTCCTCCTCTTCTCCTTTTGGGGTCCCGGTCCCACCTGGGAACCCCGCATAGGTCCATCGTTGGAGGGCAGCCCGGGCAGCCCAGCCCCGGCTGTCCCCACCGGCTCCAAGCACAGCCAGCACCCTAGCGTGCTGCTGCGGGCGCCGGCACCACATTTCTGGTCTGCCTGCTCCGATGGGCAGACACAAAGACATCCTCGGCCTCGGGGGAGTGCGACGGCACTCCTCCCTGCCTTCTTTTGCAACGGGAGAGTGCCACCGCACTCCCCCGTCCTCTTCTTCTGTTTGGGGCCCAGAGATGGGGTCCTGGGCCCCTGGGCCATTTTTCACAGGCAGCCCAACGGTGCTTTCTGACTTAGTTTCTCCGACTGGGGCCAGGGTGGGCTCCTGGTGCCCCGATTCACCAATCCGCACAGGGAGCATGATTGTGCTCCCCCGCCGCAATTGCTGCGGGGCCCGGAGATCGGGTCCCAGGACCTTCGTTTCTACCTTCATGGGAAGCACGCTGACGCTCCCCAACTTGTACATCTTCACCGGGGGCCAGGGTGGGCTCCTGGCACCCTATGGGCACAGGTTCACATGGAACACGACGGTGTTCCCTGGCTTTTCTTCTTGCCCCGAGATGAAGTTCCAGGCCCCCAGAGCCCCCTTTCTAGGGGAGCGCAATGGCACTCCCCTCCCTCCAGTGGCTTTGGGGAACCAGAGTGTGCTGCTGGCACCCCCCTTTGAGATGATTTCATGGGAGCGCGATGGTGCTCCCCGGCTACGTCTTCTTGCGGGGCAGCCCCGGGGACCTGACCCACCCTAGGGGCACTTCTTGGATGGTGGCGGAACCCCACCTACTTCCTCATTGATCCTCAGAGGTAAAATTTCACCTACCTTCTGGGGGGCATATCTCAGTCTCCAGGGGTCCAGTTTTTGTGATCGTGTCCTCTTCTTGCTCCTGGTGGGGCTCGCCAGTCACTGGGTGCACTTTCCTTTGCCCTCCTGGTCTCAAGGAGGGTGAGTTTAGCAGGGAGCTGTCTTCACTGGGTCCCTGTACCAGCCTTTCACCTGGCTCTCTTCCTGGACCTCTCTTCTCCTTGCCCAAAGACCCAGGCATCTGCTCACTGGTCCTGGACTCCCACAAAGGTGCAATCCCGAGTCCTGGGACTGTCAGGGGGTTCTTCCTTCCACCTGCCCATGGCACCAAGCTCCAGCAGCAGTCTTCCACAGCAGACAACACCCCAGACAGAACTCCTCTTCCTGTGCAAGTACTTTTAAAGAATTGGGGAGGGGCCTGGCAGGAAGTCTCTGTTTGCCCTATCACAAAGAGACACATCACTTCTCTGCCCCTGCTCCCCCCTTCCTGCCCAGGACTCTGTGTTTGTTCAAAATGGCGTCACCCAGGGGTTTCATACCACATGGTCTCTGAGAGCCCCTTCCCCCGTGCTGCCTTTTCCCTTGTGCAGCTTGGTGCCTGGCACCAGGTGACAGCTGCTGATTAATTAGCCTGTAGCTCCACCCATCTTACCTTCTTGGAGAAGAGGCCTTCACCCTTGGAAGAAAGGTCAATAATCCAACCTGCCAGGGTCAGCACCTAGCCAGGCCCTGGTTATGAGTTGACTCAGAGAAATATGACATTTCTGGATGACGCAAAAGCAGTAGAAATATGACTTTGGATTCTGCAGAATACTTCTTCTCACATAAGTTACAGTGGACTTAGTGCGTGTCTGGAATTTGTAGCCCATGTGCTCCACATCCTCATAGGGGAATAATGGAGTGAAAAACAGTAAAGCACAACATATTCGTGCTCCCATCATCATCATTGCATCTTCTTCACCCGCTCAGTGCTTCGGGTGCCACTAACTCAGTGACCAAAGAGGCCACACACATAGTGATGGGCCCACTGTTCCGTGGTTGGGTCCTACATGAGGCGTCCGAACCACCAGGACAGGCCATCACAGTGCTTGCGATGAGAGCAACTCTAAAATAGCGTAGTGCAAGTGTGCTCCATCTTTTTTATAGGTAGGGTCACGTGTGTAGTGACGGATGCACTGGATTGGTGTGGTGTGGGTGTATACCAGCGATGAGGGAGTGTGTGTGCCGTTCTGACAACTAGACCTGGAACTAAGAAATCACTACAATGGAAATCTGGGCCATGTAGCGTTGTATTTTCCTGGTAGCGTAGGTGGGGTGGGCTGGTCTGACGTACACCAGTGCTGCGCGAGTCTCTGAAGCATGACTCCAGATCTATGGGTGTGGTCCCGTCATGAGCTGTATGAGAAACTAAGTTATTCGGGTGTCCGTTTTGTAGTGCTGACATCACCCGGGTCTTAAAAGCAAATGTGTCATTATATCTGTAAAGTTCCAGAACTTGGCCAACAATGGAAGGTACGGGGTATCACTGACTCTACATTCGTTCACAGTTGCATACATAAAAGATGGTGGACATGACGCATTTCTACGATTATGAATGTTTGTTGTACATTCAGTGGAGTGTTGTAGCTGTAGTAATACACGGCTGTGAAAGGTTTAAGTTGTAGTTGTTGGAACATGAAGGGCATTTATATACATATGTGGTCAATCAGGTACACTCTCCAACTTGATACTGAAATTTCCAGACAATGCTGGTCTATCTTTCCTTAGATAGAGCTTCAGGAACAAATTCTTGCTCTGATGAATTCTTTGAGTCAGAGGAAGTTGGTGGATTTGCAGCCAGGGTGTATTCAGGTGAATCTCTTCTTCAATAATGATGGAGCAGCAGATCTTCTCAGGAGGTCTTTCCCTAAGAAAAGTTCTAAGAAGAGTGATTGAAATGGGTGGGGTCCTTCAACAGTTTCAATAGGAAGTGTAATGAACTAATCAAATCTCTTTTTTTGAGGTCACATGGGGTGCGCGTAGGATGCGCGTAGGATGCGGGCACTCAGCATGCACCCTGCTCGCACCCAGCGCAACTTCATGAAAATTGCATTAAAAAGTGAAGTACATTTTAAGAAAGTTAAAGAATATTATATTTATAATAACCTCAGATAATCTCTTGTTCTAATATTTAATTTAATTATATCATAAACAATATCAAATAATAAAAATAATATATTTTATGTAAAAAAAAAAGATGTGAAATGTAATTTAAACAATACAGATAAAAAGATTGAAAAAATGTAGTTAAAAAATATTTTTAAAAACAACAATAAAAATATTTTTAAATTATCATTTAAAAAAACCTTTGAAATTAATAAAAAAAACATAGGTTTTCAATATGTTAATATTAGGAATTAGCATTTAAAAAACCTGTGAAATTCACTGAAAAAACCATAAATTTTAGACATGTTGTAGTTAGGAATTAGCATTTAAAAATCCTTAGAAATTCACTGAAAAAATTATAGGTTTCAGGCAGGTTATAGTTAGGAATTATCATTTAAAAAACCTTGGACATTCATTGAAAAAAACATAAGTTTCAGGGCTGTTATAGTTACCAAGACATTTCACTTGTATAAAACCATTGAAATTCCCCCGGTACAGTTAGTTGCACTAACTATAACTCGGTGCCCGCAATCCACTGCTGATGATGTCACATAGTACATCATTCATTACATGGTCAGTGACATAACTGATGGCATCTCAAATGACATCACGGATGACATCATCCAGTGAATGTTATTTGGTTCGATATTTAAATAAGTATTATATATATAGGAATCTGCATTGAAGAATGAATGGATGAATAAGAGTCTGAATTGAGGATTTAGTAGCACTGTGATTGACTGTGTAACTGACTAACTTAAAGTGTCTCACTAAATATATAGTGATTAAACTATGTGAATATCTGTATCACTCTATCTCTTGTTGTGTAAACTACTACATAAATTGGTTACTAGCTTTGTGAAAGTCTATATTAGTTATTAATTAGTTAAATTAGTATTTGTATGGGATAGTGAATGAATGTGTGTGGTTGGGTGGGATGTGTATGACTGTCCAAAGATGTGTAAATAGTTCATTTAGTAGGTAAATGAGTTTAGGAGTGTATGTGGAAACTACCAATATGAAGGTATGAATCCACACACCCACCGTGTTCAGCTAACTATAACTCACGCCCCCGTAATGCACTGTTAATGACGTCACATATTACATCATTGATGATATGGTCAGTGACATCACTGATGACATCACCGATGACATCTCAAATGTGTTTTTCTTTAAAGTTTAAAAATGTATCATATGTATGCCAAGGTGTATTGAAGAATGAGTGGGTGTATAAGTGTCTGAATGGATGATTTAGTAGGTGCGTCACTGACTGTTTAAGTGAGAGATTACATGTATCTTACTGAATGCATGGGTTAGCAACTAAACTTTGTGAATGTCTGTATCAGTCTGTTACAGACACATTTGCTAATTTTGAATAATAATGTTCATTAAACCTCAGGTTTTTTTCAGTAATTTTGAAAAAAATGTTTTGATATTTTGTAACTTTAATATCTTAAAAATAGTTGTTGTAATTTTTTTATTTATTATTAAAATAATATAATATCTTCTGTTTTCTTAAATATTTATATATATACAAAAAAAAAACACTGATGAAGGATTTACGTCCGAAACGCGTCTGTCCACAGTTAATGGCGAAATAAAGAAACTCTTGCCTGTACCCCTGGAGTGCTGAACTTTGTTTTATGATAAAGGAAATGGAGTCTGAGCCAGGATTTTTAAACGCGTGTACCATCGCGTCTGAAGCACCCGCTCATGAGTGACCCGAGATTTATGGTACGACAGGAGCGCTGATATATATATATATATTTAGAAAAAAGTGAAGTTGCACATGCATCCTGTACCTATCTCGTGGGTGTGTGAATTCATACCTTCGTATTGGTAAGGTTGTGAAGGATGCGCATTTCAGCCAGCCCAATCCGCTTACGCTTACAGGGAGGGAACTACAATGCTACATGTCCCATGTCTTCCCTGTAGTGATCTGCTGATCACAGGTCTAGTTGTCAGTATGTCACAGCCACTCCCTCACGGCTGCTTTATACCCACACCAAACCCATGCAGCACAGGCGGCAACGCCATTTCCACTCTCTATCTGGGTGTATCTGTGTGCTTATTATGTTGGTGGCAGCTGAGGCACTTTGGCCAACATGGGCTTCCCGCACGTGGCGATGACTTAAGATGGACAGAGTTGGTGCCAGCCAAAGCACTTTGCCGGACACTGGCCTCCTGCCACGTGTGATGAAATGAAGTGCACAGAGTTGGTGGCAGCTGAGGCATTTTGGCCGACACAGGCCTCCCGCCACGTGGTGATGACTTGAGCTGCACTGAGTTAGTGCCACCATAGCTGAGCGGGTGCGCTACATGCGATGATGCATAGGCCTCGATACACCACCCTGGCAATCAAGACCCGACTTGAAATGTGAGCTCGGCTGGACCTCATGTACGCCAAAGGCAGCTGGCTGTATAGACATGACTCCTCGGCATGGTACAGCAAGATCCGCTGGGGGCCTCTGCCGTGGAATCCAGCGACCACTGAGGAGGTTGCTTTGGCACTTGGTGGGCCCTGTTGGAGACACGCCGTTAGCGGCAGGTGAGGTCTGGGTGCACAAGGTCGGGCAGTCATCGCTGGGCGGTGGACTGGTCTGGGGACCAGGGCTGGGATGATTCTGAAAGATGTAGGAATCATGCACACTGCCTAAGACGTTTGTGACGACATTAGTGTACAGGCCCGTGGCCCATTTTTGCCTGCACATTGTTGGAATGTGTGTGGTGATTGTGTGCAGTGTCGGCAAGGGAGCACAAGTAGTACATGTGTGCAATCAATTGCCCCCAACACATGCAGGAAGCCTGCTGTGGCATGGGTCCCTTGCTTGGTATCCAGCTGTTCCTGCGCAGTGTGGATGACATGAACATGCAGGTGTATCAAGCTGAAATGAACCATGATACGTACAGGTGTGATAAATCCTGCATAATGAGACCGTAACAGAAGATTGTGTGGTTGTAACGTTCCTTTTTTTTCCTGCGAAGGTTACGACCACACGAACTTCTGTTACGGTCATTTTGTGCAGGATTGATCATACCTGTAGGCATTCCGATTTGTCCAAGTGCAATACATTGTATCATATTAAGTTCATTTTACCGGTTGGGAATGTCACTTATTGTGTGATGTTTTTGTGTTGTTAATTTATGTTTTTCTAATAAAGTACTGTTTTCCGCTACTGTTGACTACTAGACTTAATGACCTGGTGCACCCCCATTTCAGTGCCTATAATATTGGATCTGGAGCACAGAGGCGTCAAGCAACTATGAATTGGGACGAGTGGGTGGTGCGGATACAGAGACCCTATGTTGCTTTGTGGACAGGCAACCAAGACGTGTGAGGAAGTTTAATAGGGCTGGCTAATAGACTCCTCCGACGCTGGCAGTTGTTAGTTGGTAAGTACCAGAGGCCAACAGGTGCAGCATAGCTAGCAGCTTTGTCTGCGGAAGGATGTTGATTGTCCGCTGTGTTGGTACCGTCAGCCTGTGTGCAATGTGGCTATTTTTATTATTATTTAAGAAGCTTATAAAGTGCACAGCTACCCCCGGAGGGGGTGTCCCGCGCTACAGATTACATGCTAGAAGAGGAAAGCTGCCTATAAGGTAGTAAACAGCCAAGTTTTGAGTTTGCATCGGAACAAAGGCTCCGACTCAATGAACCTCAGATCCAGTGGAAGGCTGTTCCAAAGTTTAGCTGTAACTACTCCGAACGCTCTGCCCCCGCTCCTGGCACGGCAAAATCTAGGTACCACCAGGAGGCGAAGGCTGTTCGATCTCAACGATCTGACAGATTGAGAAAGTTTGAGTCTCTTTCTCAAATATACCGGGCCTAACCAGTTAAGAGCACGGAAAGTCAGGATCAGAGCTTTGAACTGGATGCGGCGGGAGATGGGAAGCCAGTGCAGTTTTTTCCGATAAGATGCTACCGAGTGGCGGAAAGGAATATTTCCGATCAGTCTCGCAGCAGCGTTTTGCACAATTTGTAGACGTTCAATAAGGTAAAGGGGAGCGCCCGCATAAAGACTGTTGGCATAATCTAAATGCGACGTGATCAGGGCATGAACAATGGTCTTACGAGAGTCCAAAGGGAGGTAAGGAAAGATCTTCCTGATCATGCGTAGTTTGCCAAAGCAGGCTGATGTGACCTTATTGATCTGGGATTTGCAGGACAGGGCATTGTCAAATTGGAAGCCCAGGTTGCGAGCTGTCTGGACTGGGACCGGAGGGGGATTCAATACTGTTGGCCACCACAGAATACCGGGAAGTGCCGTTTTTGGTTAAAAAATAAAACCTCAGTTTTGTCGGTGTTTAAAGCTAGATGGTTAGAGGCCATCCAGGAGCAAATGTTACTAAGGCAGTTGCGAAAATTGGTAAAATTGGTGTCAGAGTGATCTCTAAATGAAAACACAAGCTGAGTATCATCAGCGTAAGAGATCACTCTGACCCCCCAAGATTCAACCACCCTTGCCAGCGGGCCTAGATAGACGTTAAAAAAAAGAGGGCTCAGGGCAGAGCCCTGAGGCACTCCACAATGGGGCGATAATTATTTTGCTGTGACAACTCGGAAATAAGTCCCCACTGTTGTGTTATAGGGTGACTCTAAAATGAGCCCCTGTGTCTATTAGGACTTTTGTAGTAGCTACATGCAAATCACAAGAAAAAAAAAGAAAAAACAAGAAAAGTGGACAGGGTACAAACACCCTGACCCCTAGACCAGCTCAGGGGATCCGACAAAACACACCAGGGCCAAAAAATGATTGCTATTGTTTTCAAAAAAAGCGGCTGGGTGCATGAATCTGGATAAAAAAAAAACTATGGGGCGTATTCTTAAGGACTTCTCGCCGAGTTATCGGCACTTTAGTGCCGCAAAAGTGGCGAAAGAAGTATCATCCCATTCTCAACCTTATGCAAACTGACAATATCACCAGTTTTCCAGCGATAGCTTCCGCAAAAAACATTGCCACGAATGAGAACGACAACAAACGCTAATGATATGCAGAGTAGGCGTTCCCGTGCAAAAAAACATTTACACACCACTTCCCGATATTTTCAACGACCAGCCAAATCTGCGATGCGATCCAAAAACAGGTGATAAGCCGCGTTAGCAGTTAAAAAAATCAGCCTTTTACTGGTGTAAAGCAGGATGACTAAAGCAGTATGAAAAGGAGCCCAGCCCAGAGCCACATCTGAAGACCAACACATCTCATAGAGCAACTGATGAGGCAGCTCCGACGGTTCCATGATGAAATATCGATTACTAAAACATCGACCTACAAAAATATCGCCACAAATACATCGTCTACAAAAATATCGTCACCATATACTTAAACAAGGATTTACACAAATATCGATATTTTTTTATCGACTACTCTAATATCGTTAACAATTATATCGACTACATAAATATCGACTACTACATTATCGACAATATTTAAAATAACATTACCTTCTACACTAATATCGACAACACTAATATCGACTACCTTTCTACTTATATTAATATACAAAAAATATCGTCATTTTCTTTATAACCTTATGTACACATTACCTTTCTATTATTCACTTTTTCATACTTATTTAAATTCAAAAAAAGCTTTTCTAACATATATGTATATACAATATGTATTATTTATTTATATATAATAAGAAAAAATACATTAGTAATATAAAGGATGTATGACGTTACAACGCATACTTTTACAACGCATACCTTTACAACGAAATTTTTACAACGCAAAAACCATTACAACGCATGTATTTACAACACATGTTTTTACAACGCAGGTACCTTTACAACGCATACCATTACAACGTAAGTATTAGTAAGTATATAATAATTTTTTTAATATAAATTAATTAAAATGAATAGATTTTAATTTAATTTAATTTAATTTAATTTAATTTATTTAATTAATATTTTTTTTTACCCTGTGCCCCTGTACCCCAAAAACACAAAACTGAGCCTGAACCCTAAAAATACCCCTTTACCCAAAAACTAAAAACTGACCCTGACCCCTTAAAATACCCCTTTACCCAAAAAGTAAAAACTGACCCTGAACCCTAAAAATACCCCTATACCCAAAAACTGAAAACTGACCCTGAACCCTAAACATTCCCCTTTAACCAAAAACTGAAAACTGACCCTGAACCCTAAAAATACCCCTTTACCCAAAAACTGAAAACTGACCCTGAACACTAAAAATACCCCTTTACCCAAAAACTGAAAACTGACCCTGAACCCTAAAAATACCCCTTTACCCAAAAACTGAAAACTGACCCTGAACCCTAAAAATTCCCCTTTACCCAAAAACTGAAAACTGACCCTGAACCCTAAAAATACCCCTTTACCCAAACACTGAAAACTGACCCTGAACCCTAAAAATACCCCTTTACCCAAACACTGAAAACTGACCCTGAACCCTAAAAATACCCCTTTACCCAAAAACTGAAAACTGACCCTGAACCCTAAAAATTCCCCTTTACCCAAAAACTGAAAACTGACCCTGAACCCTAAAAATACCCCTTTACCCAAAAACTGAAAACTGACCCTGAACCCTAAAAATACCCCTTTACCCAAAAACTGAAAACTGACCCTGAACCCTAAAAATACCCCTTTACCCAAAAACTGAAAACTGACCCTGAACCCTAAAAATACCCCAAAAACTGAAAAATTACCCTGAACCCTAAAAATACCCCTTTTCCCAAAAACACAAAACTGACCCTGAACCCTAAAAATACCCCTTTACCCTAAAAGCCAAAACTGACCCTGAACCCTAAAAATATCCCTTAAAAAAACCCAAACATATTACATTTTAAATATAAACATAAACATAAAATATTACACACTTGACTTATTTTAATATAATTTAAAAATTAAATTTCTAATCTCAAATTTCAAATTTCAAATTTAAATATTGAAATTTCAAATTTCGTATTTTTTATAGCAATTTTATTTTTTATTAAACACTATATAAATAAAACCCACACTTAATTACAAAGTTATTATATAATATATTCAATTTCAATTAAATATAATATTTTTTCGTATTTCAATTTATAATTTTTTTTAATTAAATTTAAATTTTATTAAACATATTTTAATATACTACCCACCCTTATCCCCATTAAATAAATAATTATGTTATTTAAATTAAATTTCAAATTTCGCCATTCAAAATAAAAAATTTAATTAACATTTTCTAATTTTTTACCATTCTATACATATTATTTACTCTACTTTTTTAAATTACTACCCACCCTTATCCCCTATAATACCAATAACCCGCTCCTAAAATATTTACAAACATTTAATTTTTTTTTACATTTTGATTCCTATAATAATAAAAATAGACATTTAATTAATAATATTTAAACATAAAACACATTTTTCTACACTTATATAACACATTCAATTATTTTGTCGATATTATATTCAACGATATTTCTCTAAACGATATTCTATACAACGATATTTTATTTTGGCGATATTTTTGTCATTATACAAAATCGATATTTACAACAACGATATTTGCTTCAACAATATTTTTTAAATTCGATATTCTTACCTCGATATTTATGCTAGTCGATATTATCCCGTCGATATTCCTGCTTTATACCAGCTCCGACACCCAAGAAAGCCACCACACCCACCACCACCAGCCCCAGGACCTCTCCCCCCGGACCCCTCTACTACCAACGATGAAGCGCAGAACAGGACAGCGGACCTTCCCAAAACAGCATGGCCCCTCAGCCACACAATAGCTGAATGTTGGGAGTGGTGGGAACCAGGTATCTGTGAAGGAGGCAAACCACCCATCAATAACAGTGCACACAATGCCAAGTGTAGCGGTGGTGTGCTGGACAGACCTCACTATGCATAGCACAGACTTCTCCATGTGTACATATACTGCTGGGGCTTGTAGTGTTGTGGACAGTGGAAGCACCATGTTACCTCAGGCAGGGAGGAAGATCTCGTTCATGTACCTGTGTCATCCCCCCGTGTAAGCATAAGCTGAAGAGGAGTGAGCTGGTCCAACGTACGCCACTCCAGTGTTGGAGTGTGAATAAATAGGCTGGGGCTTTTGGGTGTGGTTCACTTCTGGGAAGGCCAACGCATCTGTCAGAGTGTCGGCCCTCACCCTGCCACAAGGCTGCCGCCATGCCCACCGGCCTTCTCGACACAGGCCCCCTGCGAACCCAGCAGCACAGCACAGCAGGGTTATGTCTGTACAGACTACTGCCTTCGATGTACATGGCTCACAATTCAGATCAAGTTGCGATTGCAGATGCGCAGTCCAGAAGGAAACAGACATTGCTGCCAGTGTGGCCTGCCCGGATCACGCATTATCGCAGGCTGTGCACATGCTCAGTGCTTCAGGTGCCACTAACTGTGCAGCTCAACTCAACGCCGTGTGGCTGTAGGCCCTTGCTGACCGCTGCCTCCGGCCTACACTGTGGACAGCAGGGCTCACAATTCAGATAGAGTCACAATTGATTGTGACGCAGTCCAGTAAGAAGCAGACATTGCTATCAGTGCGGCCCTCCCAGACCACACATCTTCGCTGGCTGTGCACACGCTGAGTGCTTCAGGTGCCACTAACTCAGTGCACCACAAGTCACTTCCATATAGGCTTATTAAGGCAGAGTCCATTAGGGAAAAGACATTGCTCCCAGTGCGGCCCGCCCAGACCACCCATCATTGCTGGCTGCGCACACGCTGAGTGCTTCAGGTGTCCCTAACTGTGCAGCTCAATCAACTCCATGTGGTTGTGGGCCCTTGCTGACCGCTGCCTCCGGCCTATACTACTGTCAGCAGGTCTCACACGTATCCAATCAAATCCTGACCTGCAAGGACATGTCATCATCACTTGCTGAACACACGCAGAGCTCTTCAAGTGGCACTTACTCTGTGCATCACAACTCATGGACCCTTATGATTGACTCTGGTGCAGTAGACACCGGATGCAACAATGTCACCTCAGGCAGCAGGAATATCCAGAAGGGAAATTAACTATTTCTTCACATGAGCATGCTCATCTCTGGTGCCCCTACCTCAGTGCACCACAAGTAATGGACCATTTAGGGTACAATCCTTTGTGTGTGATTTAAGATCTGATGCCCCTACCTTAGTGCACCACAAGTCATGGATCCTTTATGATTAAATCTCTGTGTGTGATCCCATGATCACTGTTGTAGTTGTTGCTAGCACCAACCATTCCCTGAGGGCTGGCTTACACTCACCCCATATGCATCCAGCATAGGCGTCACTGGAATTGTGAACCTGGTGATAAAAAGGGGCAGGGCGCATGTGCCCATAGCCTGTACCACTATGTATCTAACTGTGTCCATGTGTTCATTATGTATGCATGTGTGGCCCTGGGCCATACCACATTACATTGTGCTGTTTACTGCGCACGCAACCATGATAATTATGGCTGTGGGGAATACCTTGGTTATGAAACTTTGTCTGGGTCATTCTATGAGTAAATGGGTTGAGACTGGATGATTATAGTACTGCAAGGAGAGTGTATGGTGAATGTATATGTGCTTGGGGATTGGCGGAGTTATTGGATAAGTACATAGGTTGGCGGAACCTAACCCCAAGCACAATCTCGGCTCTGATTGGCTGCAAACCAGTGGCAACCCCGGCTGGGCATCAGGATTGCAAGCCAAGCCTCAGGAGAGCTGACACTATGCATGGAGCGTGAGTAGGCACCACGCCGGTTCCTGAGGCACCCGCCTTCTTTGCTACGGGATCCCCACAGCCTTTGCTCTTGAACCCTGGGTTCCCACCCACTAAAATCTAACAGGAATACTGCACGGATGCCTGGAAAACCGAGTCCAGGAGCTTGGAATTCTCATTGTAGTATACTGCATTCACATTCAGTGGATACTCTCCCAGGTCGTTCCAGGTCAGCTCCTATCTTGAAAGCCGGGTTGAGGTGACCTGGATAGACCTTTTTTTGGGGAGAATTTTGCAAAGATGTAAAACAATGCCAAAGTTATTAGCAAATCGCGCGCACCTGGTGCCTCTTCCCGCCCCCTCCTCCTATTTAGCCCAGCCTCCTGACACGAACGCGGGACGCGGGCGAAGACCGGGCAAAGAGCGGGCCGTTTGAGGCCGTTCGAGGACGGAAAGGACTGGTCTGGGCCACACTCTCTGACCCTAATTGTGTTCCTTAGTGCACCGGCCACCTAACCTCTTGTTGTCTAAGAACCATGTCAACCCGTGAGTATAGAAGTAGGGCAGCCAAGGGCAAATTGAAAGATGGGACACTAGATGATTTTATTACTAAGACTAACATAGCTATTGATAGGGAGATTAATAAAATGCAGCACAGAGTCTCCACCGAATTAGATGCAGCAAGAAGGCTATCCCAGGAGTTGGCCGCGCATAAAAAATCCTCCCTAGGGCACTTTGCCTTTGCTAAAACACCTGATCGAGCAAATGGTCTCGTCCCCACCCTGATCACGATACAGGCAGACATCCACCAGCCACTAGTAGCCTTGCCATCTATACCCAAGGGGGGGTTCTTACCTCCATCCACCGACATTCTAAGACTCTCATTGGGTGGGGCAGTTGGGTCGGACATTGTGGGTGATGGGGCCCCTCCAGAAACGTTATCAACTCCCAAACCTTCGGAATTGGGTGGGGGGAATTTCCATACCCCACAAAAAGGGCTAAACCACAAAAGAAAGCGTATTAATATTTCGGCATACTCAAGGAAAAAAGCCAAGGTAGCAGAGGCCCAGTTACCCACTCAGGCACCACTTAATGTACCCCTAGAATCCCCTCCAGTGAGTAGTACATACCCCCCTGAACTAAGATCAGAATCTAGTACCGTACAACCGGTGGACAATGATAATCTTGTAATAGAAAGCGAGAGCGGTGAGGCCCCACTTTGTACTATAAAAGGGAAGGACGTGGAATTTCTGTCAATTGTGTGGGAAACACTAAAAAAACTTTTAACCCCCCTTGAAGTAAGACTCTCCCGCATTGAAACTCAGTTGATTGCGACTGAATAAAGCATCTTGAATCTAGCAACCATTAGCACCCATGATAATAAACCTACTTGCCCACCGGACACTATTAATACTACATTACTACCTGTTGCTAAAACACTAGCAGTTGCTATTCCATCTGATGCCCCGAAGGTTAAACCCATTCCAAAACCTCGGCATAGGGATACTATAGATACTTCCGCTAAAAGTGCAGCGGTGGTTACAAATCAGCAGGCGGTTCACTCTGCACCACCTCCGCCAGCTATGGTAGGTCATCTTCTACCACCCCTACCACCCCTGACAGATACGGCTAACCCGAAGGTTAGAGACTACAACTCCAAACAGCCCACTAACCAGAGAGTAAATGCCAACAAAAATCGCCATAGGGGTTATGTTGATCTTCCCCCTGATGTTAGACCCTATGTAGTTGTGCTAACAGGGGTCCCGGAACTGCAATACCACCAGCAGGAAGACTTTGGATCATTAAAGAACAAAGTAATCCATTGGCTCAATGTCAACAGGCCAATACCGAACCACCTGAGGAGTAAAATCCTCATGGTGCGCCGGGTCCCCTGGATAGGCACTTCGCACAAGTCCATTACTGGCGATTGTGTAATAGTTTCATTTGAAAATCCTAACACTGCGCAATCTGTATACTCTTGGAATCACACAAGCGTAAATTCACCTATAGCATCTAGATCCCTTACCTACTTTTATCCACCACGACTACATCTGAACATAGGAGGGAACTGGAGCTGGATTCCGGAGAGAAAAGGCGGGTGGGGCGGGCCACCCAATTATCGGACAGACATGCACGGTGGGTGGACCGGGGTACCGACTTACAATAGATTCGGGTGCCTCGAGGAAGTGGATTGACTCCCACACCGGTCTACTGACATCCCATCAGTAGCAGATTTATCCTGTCGCTCTGTCTACCACCTGGGCCGATCTGCATCCCCCACTTTCCAATCCCAACTGGATCGATCTGCTTCTCCCTCCCTACAACCTCAGCTGGGGATCTATAATTTAACCGCTGGGGAAAACAGTTACATAGAAAGGGCACCCGTCGAACTCTCTGCGGGCATCATAACATCTAAGTCAAGTAAAGATAATAAGAATGACATATATAAGCCCAAAGTAGACCCAAGTAACGAGGACAATCCCCCCCTTGAGACCATGCCAAAAACAAGGTTAGCGGTAACGGATGGTCTGCCCCTCACCCAGCAAGGCCAGTCCGGGCCATGCAAGTGTTCTCTGGCACTTACTGCCACCGATACGCCGGCGGCTCCTGGAGTAGTATCTATACTTTCCTGGAATGTCGCCGGGCTGGCCAATAAATTAGACTCCCCTGAGTGGGTAGAACTAATTGAAGGGCATGACATATGCCTACTCCAAGAAACATGGGCCAGGGAAAATCATTCCCGTACAGGATATGCTTCCTTTGAGATACAGGCGAAATGGGGTGGAAAGGACGACCATCAGGGGGCCTTTTGATCTGGGTGGGAACCCATCTCTGCTGCAGGGCTACAAAACTGGAAACGAACTCAGCCGATTTCCAGTGTGTATCCTTGGAGTGGCCAGGCGGTGTTACTCAAACACTGATTAATGTATACTCAAGATCGGTAGGGATAGCAGCTACCTCGGGAACAATCGAGGACTTAGCGCTGTTCCTTGATTCTACCACTCTTTGCTCCACACTAATAGTCGGTGGAGACTTTAACACCCAGTATGAGCCCCTCCCGGTCCATCTGACAGACTTAACAAGTGAAGAGGATGAACTTTGGGATATTCCCACTTTGGTGGGCCCCCCTATAAAGACCTGGACGCCACTTGCCACTCAAATAACATCTTTTACGCTTTGTCACTCGTTGAGCGCTTGTAATGGGCGGATCAAAGGGGACATCCCACCAAAACACACCTTCAATAGACCCGGATATGAGTCACGCATTGACTATATCCTGGTCTCTGTGAGGGATTGGGCTAAAGTGAGGGACTTTGGAATAATAGCCAGGTCTGACAGTGACCATAACTTACTGTCACTGAGATTTGCGATCCAGGGGTCCCACACGAGTCTGCTAGAAGAAAATTTAGGAAACCCAGCTGACTTAGTTCTAACTAGCAATAGACGTAGAATCAAATGGTTAAAGTTGCTGGAGAACCCATCTAACATCCAAAGGCTGTACACGACAGTCGTCCCTGCACTGGAAAAGGTTGAGGCCCTTAGTCACCAGCTAGTCAATGACATCGAGCTCTCTTCTGCAAAGCTCAACGAGCTAGGGGCCATTCATTCCGAGCTATGTACTAACCTGGCAGAAGTGTTGAACCCGGTAGCTAGGTCAAAGAAGTTTAAGAAGAAAAGAGCCTCTTGGTTCAATGCTTCATGCAGGAGGGCAAAGGCCGATCTACTAGAGTCTCTTAAAATACGTGAAACTCAGAGCAAGATCAGGGAAAAGCGGCTAGCTTATAAGACCATCCTCCGTAGCGCCAAAATAGAATGGGATGAGGTAAACTGGACTGAAATGACAGCTGCCCTTACATTGCGAGATGCCAGAAAATTCTGGCAAATCGTTAAGCATGGCTCAGCTGATCCATTAGTGGCAGTAGAAGCAAATATAGCAGCCCCCGTTTGGGAGGAACACTTCAAAACCCTATACAAACCACATAATCAGGACCAATTGGAGACCTCACCAGAAGTTATAAAGTATCAACCCAATGAAAGTGTAGCTCCAATGAACGGATTTACTTTGGCAGAAGTTAGTATGGCAATCAAGGCTCTGGCTGCTGGAAAGGCGCCAGGTCTAGATAGGTTGCCAGGGGATTTATATAAACACGAAGTCATAATTTGGGCCCCGTACCTTAGGGCGCTGTTCAACGCGATTTTGAATGGCATGACGATTCCCCCAACCTGGCTGGGGGCAGAGATAGTCCCAATTTTCAAGAAAGGATCACCTCTGCTCCCAGTCAACTATAGGCCAATAAGCCTAATAGACGTTTCCCAAAAGCTCTTCGCCAGGCTGCTGTTGGACCGCCTGTTGGAATGGATGAGGGAATATAATATCCTGAGTCCCTTCCAAGCAGGCTTCAGGGAGAAGGTCTCAACCATAGATCAGGTCTTTCGGCTTGTCCTCATTTTTTGGAAAACGGTGCAGTTGGAGGGTGGCAGCCTCTACACTGTATTCGTGGACCTGAGGGCGGCCTTCGACCTGGTTCCCCGCAAAAGGCTCTGGGATGCGTTGGCCAAACTGGGGGTACCTGAGGGTCTGCTGGAGATGATTGTTCGACTCCACACTGCCAATTTTGCGCAGGTGAGGTGTGGCAAGGAGGGAGCCCTGTCAAATAGGTTCCCCGTTGGCAGGGGGGTGAGACAGGGTTGTGTGCTTGCACCAACACTGTTTTGCCTCTACGTCAACGGGGTTATCTCCCACTTAAATGGGGTTGCTAACTCTGATGCTCCTAAGCTGGCGGGCGTCAGGGTGCCGGCTATCATGTTCGCTGACGACACCCTGCTGCTCTCTAAGTCCGCAATGGGCATTCAGCGCGTTCTTGATGGCTTCACTGACTTCTGTGGGGTATATGGTCTAGAAATTAACACCCTAAAGACCAAATTTATGGTGTTCAACCCCCCCTCGAAATTTAACTTTAGCCCTAACATCGGACAGAGCAGGCTCGAAAGGGTGCAAACTTTCGAGTACATTGGAGTCATGCTAAATGACAAACTGACCTGGAGTACGCATCAGGAGAAAGCACTCCTTAAATTGATTCAATATTCAGGGGGTACCTTGAATCTCTTGGGCAATAACAAATCATCTATTCGGCCCGCTGGTCCTCCTATACAGATTTACAAGGCACAGGCAAGGGGGGCAGCCATGTACGGGTGTGAGCTCTGGGGGCATGCAGTAACATCTGATCTGGTAAAGGAGGAGAATAAATTCATTCTGGCTTTTCGGCCCCTGGCTTTCTGGCGCAGGCTGTGGGTAACTCCCGAATTGGCTAGCTACAGACAGGGACTACAGGAGGTGCTTGCTATGCCCAATGTTGGGAAAATCAAATGGCTGGAATTTATCAAATTAGAGTTGGAGGGTCTGGGACTTTCAAAGATGTGGTATGATCCTCTAACCAATTGCCCACTTTTTCCCAAAAAGAAATTAGCAAAGATATACCATGACAGTAAATTAATGGAACTCCTACAGCACCAAAAACCCGGCTCACTAACTGAGTCTTTTTTATGCATCAAGGTTACGTACAGTTTTGAACCAGTTCTAGATAAACTGTATCCTCCCTTGCTTAGGAAATTATATTTGCAATGGAGGCATGGGTCCCTCCCACTTCGAGCATTCACAAGTAAGTGGAGTGAACACTCAGCTAGCATGTGCCCAGCCTGTAGAATGTCCGATGAGTCTGAACTCCACATACTCTTTTTCTGCCCTGTTTACCGAAGGATTCGCAAGAAATGGATAGTTCCTCTATGCAGAAACTTGGGATTTGGAGAGTGTCTGGCTGCCTTTAGAGTCCTAAAAACAAATCTGTCGGACCACATTGTTTTTGCAGTGGCCAAATATTTGGGTGCCATTTGGTTTCTGAGAAGAAAATACCTTAAGGCTGGTAACTGACTTTAACGCACCAAGTTTATGTTAATGTATTGTGAAATACCGTTTTTTAATGATAATGGATGATTTTATAAAGTATAAATCTTATCTTTTAATAATACTATGGATGTTACAAATGTCTGTTATGGTGAAAAATTTTACCGAAATAAAGATTTATGAAATGAAAAATATTAGCAAATCAAAAAACGCTTTACCAATGGAAACTAGGTTCTAACTAAAATAGAGGAAGGAGGGCTGCGCGGCCCCCCTGCTGGAACCCTTGATGGCCCTGGGGACTGCCACCCCCCGGGACCAACTCATGCAATGTCCCAGGACATCCACCCCTGGGACATTGCTGTTTGCCATCCTGGCGCAGCTGGATGAGCAAGCTCATGCTCAGGTTCCCAAAGGTTTCTCTGCACACAATGTCCATGGCTGAGACCGAGCTCTGTGAAGAGATGACATGGAAAAATATCAAGGTTTTACTTCTCTCCAACATTTGGGTTCAGTGCCTCCCAGAGCAGTACCAGGCAGGCTTCGGGAAGGGCGTCAGTCCAGAAGCTCCCTATTGCTCGGACACCGTTGCTCTATCAAAAGCCTTGTGCACATAAAATTGGGTCACACAAGCACTTCATGGCCCTCTTGTGGTTCCCCGGGCGCTTTAACGACCAAGAGTGGCGATATTAATCCAGTTTGCAAAATAAAAAAAAGACAGTCACGAGAAACAAAATCTTGAAATTGCACGTCTAAAATTGCATGTTAAAATTCGGTGGTTCCCACACGTCCTTGCCCACAACTAACAGCTTTACACTCCGGGCGCCCTGCTCTCTGTTTCTTGTGAAAAGCTGATAAAAACATCCATCCAGTGTGTTTTTCCCATGGTGGCAGGTGCACACACAGGAGGCTGGGGTTGGCACACCAAGCACCGCTTCTCTCTGACAGGCGCCTCACTGAACCCGCCTGTGCCTCACCCCCCAGACAGATGCCAGGTAACTTCTCATGCTGAGTTTTTTCTTTGGTGGTGGAGCTCTTGTTGCACAGACCCGTAGTGGAATAAGTCATGGGGTAGCAACGAGTGGTCACACACACAAGCGAAAGCCAGCCAGTACCTCCAAGACACCTTTTACCGAGTGCCCTAGAGTGTGCAGATCACTGCACTCGGGTGTGTTTCCATCCATTAGATCTGATGCCATGCCTGATTGTAGGTGCGTGCGTCAAGGCAGCTCCGCTCCCTCACTCTTCCGAGATGCATGAAACCCACGGTCACAGTTTTGCAGACTTCCGAAGTATGCAGGAGATCGCAGCCTGCCCACGCCATCCTCCAGGTCCTCTTTCCCTCTCTCTGACATGCCCAACCCAGGGCTCTGCCTGCGGCCGGCACACTGTCTGATCACAGTGCACTCTGGAAACGTCAGCACCTGTTTGAACAACTAGACGCATCACTCGCAGGCAGAGGAGAAACGGAACACACAGATCCAGGGCGCGCTCTCCAAAGCACCCCTGAGATCAACAACCATGTCTTCTGACTGCCGGACTCAGTGTGTCAGATCCACAACCACAAATGGCATGCACGGTGGGTGCATCCTGCGCTACATCTCTGGCTTCATTTTGCAGAAATGATACATATATGTGTGTGCATGTGTGTTAGTGTGGGTGCAGGGGCGTAGCTCCAGGGTGGGGTATTTGGGGTGTTACGCACCCCTAAAAAATTACGTCCGTAGTGGTAAATAGTTGGAGCAAAGTGTTTTCAGTCGAGTAGGGTGAAGTGTCTGTCAGATTTCAAGTTCTTTTTTTAGACGCCCACACTGACAAACAAAGGAACATTTTGTGTTTTAAGTGCAACTAACTGTCTGCTCTCCTCTCTTTTCCACTATCCCTTAAGCCCCCCATGTCATGCTTCTTATATAAAGTGTTTAAACAAGATATCCCAGCATAATTGTTCGGAAATCTGAAGGTCACCCCCCAATATTATTGAGCAAACAGCGCCCCTGTGTGTGTTTTTGTGTCAAATGTGTGTACATGCAGGGTGATAAATAAATAATTACCTGGCACAAAGAACTTTTGGGTCCGCATTCATCTTCCCGTGAGAAAGGGAAGTTACGTGTGAATAATTGTAATATATATATATATATATATATATATATATATATATATATATATATATATATTACCTACTGGCGGTCGCCAGTAGGTATATATAGTTAGGATTTTTTCCCTATGGGATTTTTGAAAATTCTATGTCTAATAACTTTGGTGTTTGTGGACGGAATTGGCTGAAATTTTCTGGAAAATGGAACATTTTGTTTCTGAGCAGCCCCTGGAAATTTGGAGGGGGTTCGTCAAGGGGGGGCCGAGAAAAAAGGGGGGTCCCAAAACGTGTTTTTAACATTGAGTTTTCCATAGGGCCGTTGGCCTCACTTTTAGCCCGAACGGCTGAATGGATTTCCACAAAACTTGGCAAAATTGTAGGGACTGGTAGCCCGATGTGCTTTTGCTAGGTCTCAATATATGTGCTTCAGTGGATTTTGAGAAATTAACGTTCAAAAAAAGATATATATCTGTAACAGCGGACCGGGCAGCGCTCCGGTTCGCGGACTTTACGCGTAACGGAACTTCGCGTAGCGAAGCTGATTGGCTCTCCGGTGTCTGTCAACATTCTAAACAGTCCGGAGCGGCCGCCATCTTGTCTCTCGGTAGGATTGAGAGATAAGAGGAGGCCAAAACAAAGGGGGAAATGACCATAAGGGGGCATAGTAGATCCTCCCTGACCCCCTAGGTTTAATGTGGAGGCTTTAAAAGGGTCCCGCGGGGCAAAAAAAAAAAATTTTTTTTTTGTTTTTTTGCGTGGGTAGCGCCCGGTTCGCGAACCGGGAAGCGTTCTGGGCAGCGTACTATAAGGAAAAAAGAATGATAGACTTTTCAAATACTGTATGTTAATTGATTGTTGGTTTTGTTGATTATTTTTTTATTTTTTTATTTTTTAAGCAATTATTTATTATTGTGATTGTGTTTGAAAATTTAATAACATTTCTAACATTTAACTAGTTTATGAATTACATATAAAAATGATTAAAGACTCAAACCATTTTTTAATATTACATACAATTTTATTTTTCGGATTGTTTTTCAAAATTTAATAGAACGTCTAGCATTTGACTGTCCGATATGTCCTCTTGTTGAGTGAACATAAGTTCCCACATTTGACCGTCATCATAATGAAGTAAATGATCCACAGATTCTACACATTGAACTAATTCATGGTCCCGTGATTCATCCATGAAATCTGAGTCATCATTGTCCTCAATATCTTTTTCTGTGTTGTTCTCCAGAACAATTTCGAAGGAAACATTCTGCTCACCTTCCATTTTATTGCTGTAATTTGCATAAAAAATAAATATATCAGTAGAGATAGGGCACTGTTGGGTTTAAGTTCAGACAGGTACTTGTGAGTTTATAACAGAGAAGTAATCTATGGGCACTGTATGGTTTCAGGCGTGAAGTAGTACTATTAAAAAGTGCCTGTGAAGAAGCCTAAGTAAATTCATAATTATACCACAGAAACCTAAATCAATCCATAATTATAATAAAGAAGCCTTTCTCAATGTCTAACTCTTACAGAGGGATAGTATATAACTATCTGAAAATGTTTTCAAATGTATAAAATAATATCTCACCTTCTAAAAACAAGTTTAAGTTGTGAGTGAAAATGATCTTGCAATGTAGTTCTGGAAGTAGTAGTCAAAATGGCTGTGTTTCTCTCTCTTCCTTTATATATATTCAGGTACATAGCCAATCAAATGTCAGGTAAAAAAAGTAGAAAATGAAAGTAACATTTTAATTGGTTGTCAATTCCAACACTTCAGATGTGTTTTGTGAAGTAATTTACCTCAGGGTATTTAGAGAGGTCTACAGGCTAAATGGTTAAATGGAATTTCAATCAAATTTGTGAAAATGGTAGGCATTGGTATGTAGTATGAGCTAATCTATATTTGGTGAAATTGTCTCCAGTCGCTTTTCTGTAAACTACTTTCCCACCTTTTTTGATGGTGCGCTTCCCAGGGAGCGACCCGGTACGCGAACTGGCGAGCGCCCCGGTTCGCGAACCTTAAGCGTTACGGGAGTCCACCATTTTGTGTTTCGGTCGAATTAAGATACAAGATGGAGGGCAAATAATGTTCAGAATGGGTAGAAGGGTGCACGGTAGACTTATCTTGACCCCCTAGGTTTTCTGAGGGTGGCTGAGGAGGCCCATATGTGCGAAAAAAAAACATTTTTTAAAAATTTTTGCGAGGTTAGCTCCCGGTTCGCGTATCGGGTAGCGCCCCAGGGAGCGTACTTTGTTGAAAATTAGTGAAAAATGTTAGAGTAAAATAATAATTGGGAGTGATCAGATGTAGGGTAGCTCTGAGAAGAGCTTTTGGGTTTATGGTACATTTAGGTACTTATAAGTAGGTACCAATGCACAGTCTTAAATTCAGAATGAAAATTCTGTTGCCCTCATCTGAGAAGTGAACTCCATCTCCTCTGTAGATATCTTGCATGTAGTAACGCAAGTTATTGTTGTACAGGGAGCCCATTCCATGGTCTCTCATGTAAGCTGAAACAGATTTGTTTTCATGCTTCCTCGACTTCTCAATTTGTGGACAAAATTGGTTTGACCACCTCCATTTCTGTCTTTGGCATATATTTGAATATACCAAGGCAGTCTGAGGAAAAAGTGCCATTAATTGCTCAAAGGTGTCCTTTAAAAGCATTTCCAGACCTACCCCAGTCAAAGTGCCCAAATCATTACCTCCACAGTGCACAATTAACAGGTCAGGTTTTGGCAAATGCATAAAGGTTTTCACCAATGGTATCAATTGGTGACATTTTAATCCTCTGTGGCCAAACCACTTAATTTCCACATCTTGTAAATTGAGGTTAGGTAAATTCCTGTTCTCAGCATACCTCTGAGCCCAATAGATGTAACTATGTCCAACAATCCAGACAGAAAACATGGTGAGAGAAGGTTCTCCTGCAGTCAGATGAAGTGTGGCAATGAAATGGCAGTTGAAAAAATAAGAGTTTAAAATGAAAAAAACTGTGGAGTTTCTGTGTTAATGAAGCAGTAACAGTGATTGGTGGATTTTGATTGCTGAAAACAGAAAGTTAGGGTGCATGGATGAGTTCTTTGAAAGATTATTTTGAGTGGTCAAGAAAAAATCATTAAATGAAAGAATGCACTGGATATGAGGTGCACTGAGAGTTCAGAGTTCAATTGCAACATTGTTGTGTGAACTTGCAAACACCAGAGGCCTTCAAGGAGGTGGTTGCTATGCAAAAAAGGCAGAAAGGGCAGAGGGGGGAAGGGTTTTGATTTGAAAAAAGTGAGGGAAGAGTTTTGATTGGGTGACATGAGAGATATGTGTGAAGAATTACAGCATTTCTGTGCTATTGATAGCTGCAGACTCTGGAGTGCATACCTTTTGCTCTGCTGAAGACAAATTGGTGTGTTTCTGAGACTGTTTTGAAACTCAAAGTATTTGCTAAGGTGAGAAAAGATTTCTTTAATTTAGATAGAGAATAGTGTGCTTTAAGGAGAAAATTATGAAGAAAGTTGTGTTTTTCAAATGTTGCTTTGTCTCAAGTGTTTTACAAATAGATTTTGTTTCTTTGAGAAAATGTAATTGGAGAAAATGTGAAGTATTAGTACTGACAGGGTGTTATTGTGCATAGGAGCTGTGGAGTCTTTTCAAATTATGATTTGAAAATCGTTTTTGAGGAAAATGAATGGTTATAATATTTATGACAAGGACATAATGGTGTATGCTTCTTTATAAGGCAATTGAGTGTCTCTGATGTTATTTTTCCCATTTTAATGTAAGACCTTTCTCTGTGGAGCAAATTGCTTGTAAATATGCTCCCACCTGTGCATGGCAAATTTAGATTTTGAATGTTTGCGTTACATAGCCATGTTAAAAGTGACACAACCATGCTGGAAAGGCAATCAAAAAACGCTTTCATGTGTCTTAAGGACATTTTAAGTCATTTCTCCATGTGCAGTGTTTTGAAATTATGATTTGAAAATCGTTTTTGGGGAAAAGGAATGGTTTTTAAATTTATGACAAGGACATAATGGTGTATGCTTCTTTATAAGGCATTTCAGTGTCTCTGATGTCATTTTTCCCATATTACATTAAAAGACCTTTCCCCGTGGGGCACATTCCTTGTAAATATGCTCCCACCTGTGCATGGCAAATTTAGATTTTGAATGTTTGTGTTACATAGCCATGTTAAAAGTGACCCAACCATGCTGGAAAGGCAATCAAAAAACGCTTTCATGTGTCTTAAGGACATTTTAAGTCATTTCCCCATGTGCAGTGTTTTCAAATTATGATTTGAAAATCGTTTTTGGGGAAAAGGAATGGTTTGTAAATTTATGACAAGGATATAATGGTGTATGCTTCTTTATAAGGCATTTCAGTGTCTCTGATGTCATTTTCCCCATATTACATTAAAAGACCTTTCCCCGTGGGGCACATTCCTTGTAAATATGGTCCCACCTGTGCATGGTAAATTTAGATTTTGACTGTTTGAGTTACATAGCCATGTTAAAAGTGACCCAAAAACTTGCAAAGGCTTTAAAAAAACACTTTCATGTGTCTTAAGGACATTTTAAGTCATTTCCCCGTGGGCAGTGTTTTCAAATTATGACTTGAAAATCGTTTTTGAGGTAAAGGAATGTTGTTAAAATTTATGTGTGCCATATGCCCCCAAATTTCTTTTTCAGGGGTGCAGCAGGGTGTTCTTGAGACACCCCTGCACCTTTGGAAAAATTCCTAATTTGCGATGAGCTAATTGCTAATCGCAAATTGCACCTTCATTCCTATGGGCCTCCTGGCCCATGGAAATGAATGGGTAATTTGCAATTAGCAATTTGCTCATCGCAAATTAGGAATGGTAAAGAATCGCTATTTATTCCTTAAAATTCGCTATTTTGGAAATGCAAAATAGTTTGATGATACATATGGCGGTTCATCTCTAACAAGATAAGAAGCTTAGGGATACATTTATGATGACTGGCGCAATGAAGTGGACATCACTTACTTCATTGGTAGAGCTTTACATGTATTATCTCCTCTGTATTCTTCATCAAGCGTAACTTTCATCTGCAATCCTGAGTAGGCCTCACCTTAAACAAACCTCTGGATAGGGCACACCTTATCGTCATCCTGAATTAATCATTTAAAATGCTAGGGACAGATTTATGATAGGTGTATGCCTCTTTTGCGCCACTGAGCGTCACTTTTGTGATGCAGCGGCGGTGCAAAAGATTTGCTATGAGGCGACAAAATTACAAATTGATGCATTTAGGCAGATGTGTCATGGTGTAAAAAACACCGTGCCACATGAAACCGATGCAGCAGTGATGCAAAAGATGCACCATGTTGCAAGACAGGCCTCACTTGGGGCCATATGTATGAAGCTAATTAGCATTTGCAAAGGCCGAAGTTCTGTGAATTTCGGCCTTTGCGAATGCTAATTAGACAAATGGTATGTATCAAACAAGTTTGATGCAAAATAAGGAATAGCAAAATTTGCTATTCTTTATTTTGCGATTGCACTGAAGGATTTGCAAATTTTGCGATTCCTTAAATGCAATGTATCAAACAAAAAATATGCAAAAAATGCCATTAAGGATTTGCAAATTACCACCAACTTCTAGTTGGTGGTAATTTGCGAATTCTTTTCAAAAAGCTTTTTTTCCAAAAAACAAAAGGTGACATATGACGCCCATACATGCCCTTAGGGCATGTATGTGCGCCATATGCCCCCAAATTTCTTTTTCAGGGGGTGCAGCAGGGTGTTCTTGAGACACCCATGAACCCTTGGAAAAATTCCTAATTTGCGATGAGCTAATTGCTAATCGCAAATTGCACCTTCATTCCTATGGGCCTCCTGGCCCATGGAAATGAATGAGTAATTTGCAATTAGCAATTTGCTCATTGCAAATTAGGAATGGTAAAGAATCGCTATTTATTCCTTAAAATTCGCTATTTAGGAAATGCAAAATAGTTTGATGATACATATGGCAGTTCATCTCTAACAAGATAAGAAGCATAGGGATAGATTTATGATGACTGGCACAATGAAGTGGACATAACTTACTTCATTGGTAGGCCTTTACATGTATTATCTCCTCTGTATTGTTCATCAAGTGTAACTTTGATCTGCAATCCTGAGTAGGCCTCACCTTAAACAAACCTCTGGATAGGCCACACCTTATCGTCATCCTGAATTAATCATTTAAAATGCTAGGGACAGATTTATGATAGGTGTATGCCTCTTTTGCGCCACTGTGCGTCACTTTTCTGATGCAGCGGCGGTGCAAAAGATTTGCTATGAGGCGACAAAATTACAAATTGATGCATTTAGGCAGATGTGTCATGGAGTAAAAAACACCGTGCCACATGAAACTGATGCAGCAGTGATGCAAAAGATGCACCATGTTGCAAGACAGGCCTCACTTGGGGCCATATGTATGAAGCTAATTAGCATTTGCAAAGGCCGAAGTTCTGTGAATTTCGGCCTTTGCGAATGCTAATTAGACAAATGGTATGTATCAAACAAGTTTGATGCAAAATAAGGAATAGCAAAATTTGCTATTCTTTATTTTGCGATTGCACTGAAGGATTTGCAAATTTTGTGATTTCTTAAATGCAATGTATCAAACAAAAAATATGCAAAAAATGCCATTAAGGATTTGCAAATTACCACCAACTTCTAGTTGGTGGTAATTTGCGAATTCTTTTCAAAAAGCTTTTTTTCCAAAAAACAAAAGGTGACATATGACGCCCATACATGCCCTTAGGGCATGTATGTGCGCCATATGCCCCCAAATTTCTTTTTCAGGGGGTGCAGCAGGGTGTTCTTGAGACACCCATGCACCCTTGGAAAAATTCCTAATTTGCGATGAGCTAATTGCTAATCGCAAATTGCAATTTCATTCCTATGGGCCTCCTGGCCCATGGAAATGAATGAGTAATTTGCAATTAGCAATTTGCTCATTGCAAATTAGGAATGGTAAAGAATCGCTATTTATTCCTTAAAATTCGCTATTTAGGAAATGCAAAATAGTTTGATGATGCATATGGCAGTTCATCTCTAACAAGATAAGGAGCATAGGGATAGATTTATGATGACTGGCACAATGAAGTGGACATAACTTACTTCATTGGTAGGCCTTTACATGTATTATCTCCTCTGTATTGTTCATCAAGTGTAACTTTGATCTGCAATCCTGAGTAGGCCTCACCTTAAACAAACCTCTGGATAGGCCACACCTTATCGTCATCCTGAATTAATCATTTAAAATGCTAGGGACAGATTTATGATAGGTGTATGCCTCTTTTGTGCCACTGTGCGTCACTTTTCAGATGCAGCGGCGGTGCAAAAGATTTGCTATGATGCGACAAAATTACAAATTGATGCATTTAGGCAGATGTGTCATGGTGTAAAAAAACCGTGCCACATGAAACCGATGCAGCAGTGATGCAAAAGATGCACCATGTTGCAAGACAGGCCTAACTTGGGGCCATATGTATCAAGCTAATTAGCATTCGCAAAGGCCAAAATTCTGTGAATTTCAGCCTTTGCGAATGCTAATTAGACAAATGGTATGTATCAAACAAGTTTGATGCAAAATAAGGAATAGCAAAATTTGCTATTCCTTATTTTGCGATTGCACTGAAGGATTTGCAAATTTTGCGATTCCTTAAATGCAATGTATCAAACAAAAAATATGCAAAAAATGCCATTAAGGATTTGCAAATTACCACCAACTTCTAGTTGGTGGTAATTTGCGAATTCTTTTCAAAAAGTTTTTTTTCCAAAAAACAAAAGGTGCCATATGACGCCCATACATGCCCTTAGGGCATGTATGTGCGCCATATGCCCCCAAATTTCTTTTTCAGGGGGTGCAGCAGGGTGTTCTTGAGACACCCCTGCACCTTTGGAAAAATTCCTAATTTGCGATGAGCTAATTGCTAATCGCAAATTGCACCTTCATTCCTATGGGCCTCCTGGCCCATGGAAATGAATGGGTAATTTGCAATTAGCAATTTGCTCATCGCAAATTAGGAATGGTAAAGAATCGCTATTTATCCCTTAAAATTTGCTATTTAGGAAATGCAAAATAGTTTGATGATACATATGGCGGTTCATCTCTAACAAGATAAGAAGCTTAGGGATAGATTTATGATGGCTGGCGCATCACCAGGGATGTGCCAGTCATCCTGCGCTGCTGTTCCGCCACCCATGGTGTGCTGCATTTACAATGCGGCGCAGCATGGGGTAAAAATGGCACAGATGCGTGACGCATCTGTGCCGTAAAGGTGGCGCATTGCTGGAGTTGTATCGCAAGTGTGATGCAGCTCCAGCAAGGCTCAGGGGTGCCCCATCTCCACAATGTTGCGTCAAGACCTATGCCTGCTTCAAGCAGGCGCAGGGTTTTGACGTAGCTTTCTCCTATCTGATTGTAAATGCGGCACACCATGGGTGGCAGAGCAGCGGTGCACGTTAACTGGTGCATGCCTGGGGATGTGCCATTTAACATAAATCTGCCCCTTTACATTTAAGTATGTGCAGGGGACACAGAGTCGGTGAGGCTTATCCAAGGTTAAGAAGAGATGAGTCCTGTTCACTGAAAAATTAGACATAGGCTTCACCTGCTCAGCATCGCTGGACATGGCTATATAATAGCTGCAAAATGTTACTCTTGTTAAACAATTTTACTATTATAATCTCTGAGATTTGTCTCTTACTCTGCAACATCTCATCGTTGTTATTTTTCTTTAAAGATAAAGACAACATCAACATGAGCGACAATCAGCAATCAGTTGATTTTGACCTCAGTAGATGTTGATCCCTTGGATGATTTAAATCCTGAGGATGAAGAAGAACGTGATGAGGATGCAGATTTGTCCGAATTATATGACATAGGATGGGAAGCTGACGTGCTTGAGCCTATGGAACTATAAACATTTATTTTAAAAATTTATAATAAATAAAAAGTAAAAATGTAAACCGTTTAATTTAAAAATAAAGACACCTTCAAAAACAGGTTATGTGTAGTGTCTTCAATAAAATATTAAAATATGCTCATAAAATTAGATCAGATTCACATATAAAATAGCACAGGTAACATGAATATAAATTCTATTTCTTTTCTGCCATTTCTGTATTCTAAATTTGCCAAGCACTAAAAAATCTTCTATGTAAAAATGTCAAGTAGTGTTTTAAGTTTTTGATTACTGTTATTGATTTACTGTTGGGTAATAGTGGTTAATAACATTTTTTAATATATTTTACCACAGATTCAACTGCAGATCATTTCAAGATTTCACCATGCCAACGAAAGAAAGACTGAGAAAGGCTGCAAAACGTCAAAGACAGCAGGTGAATGAAAAAAAGCAGCAGTCCTCTAATAAAAAGATTTGTCAAGTCACCAAGAAAGCACCGGGTAAGAGTACAAAAAAATTCATAAGAAATATTTGTAGTAAAAAAAATATTACTACAAAAAATGTTTCAGTCCAGAAAAAGAGAAGCAATTCAAACGGAAAGGAAAGGCCAATGAAAAATGTTACTGCTAGAGCAAGAGATAACTCTGTGCATGATATTAGAAGGAAACAACAGTTTAGGGACATTCGTAAACGAATGTTCCGCAACAGGATAATTGGCAATTTGTTAAAAAATATTAAGAAAGGTCAACAGAAAGTGTTTTTTTATAAGAGAAAAAAAAAAGTTGAGAAAGTTATTGATCAGGCATTTGAAATTAAACGTAAGTTATTTATTTTGATAATCAATAGAATTAGGAAGCTAAACAAGGCAATTTATGATTTCAAAAGAAGTAGTAGATGGAAGAGAATAGTTAATCGTAGTAATTTTTGTGAAGTTTTTTCTGGAGAATGGATGCATAGTTCAAGCTGTGAGGCATTTTTTAATGAGGAGAGTTATTTCCAGGATAATGATTTGGTGCATGCAGTTGACACCAGTGGTCGTGCTTATGAAGTGAAAGATGGTTGTCCAGTTGAAAAAGAAAAACTTGTGACAACAGAGGCAGAAGAGGTGTTAGGTAATGAGGTTTTAGGAAGACGTGCTAAGGGTCCTGTGTACACCTGGAAGTGTAGTAGTATTTGCAGTGTGCGACAGGATTCCATCAATTTGCTTTGTGATTTTGTACAGTCATTTAATAAGGAAAGTTTGAAGCAGAAAATGAGGTTGTTGCAAGAATTAGATCCTTGCAGAGTGAGAGAAGTGACAGGTTTGCATGGTCATTCACTGGCTTGTCTTTCCAGGAGAGTATGCCAGAGTGTTTTTCATCATTTCAGGATGCTAGCAGTGCATCATAATAAAGTGAGGAAATTAGTTAGAATGTTGTATTATGCTAAGAGTCCAGCAATTATGCTTAAACAATTATGCGCTGCTCTTTTGCATGGTTCTGAAATAGATGTGAAGAATATATGTGAAGAAATTGAGTTTTGTTACTTTGGAAGTAAAGAGGAGAATGTTGAAATTGACCAAGAAGAAGCGGGTAATGTGGAAGATAGTGTACAGGTTTCCAGTACAGATAATTTCCAGAGGGAAATTGCGACGTTTCAGGTCAAATCAAGTGAGAGGCCAAATTTCACTTGTGTGTGTTGTCGACGCACTTATTATAAGAATCAGACTAAGTTAGTGGATTTATATGCAAAAAGTGAAAGGGAAAATAATAGTGAATGGAAGGATTTCACAACATACTTGATGGCAGAAAATTGTTTTGATTTGGGATTGGATCAACGTGTGTGTACTTATTGTTGTTGCAAATTAAATCAAAACCAGATGCCTGCTAGAGCAGTTCATAATAATCTGGAATTGGTTGAGATTCCTTCTGAATTGAAGGATTTAAATACTTATGAATCTATTTTGATTCAAAGTATCCATCCCTTTCAGGCTATTGTAAGAATGGAGCCAAAGACAGGGAAATTGCCAAGTCAAGTCAAGTCATAAAATTTGTATAGCGCACTACATACCCAGAGGGTTTCAAGGCGCTTAGGAAGGGGAGGGGGATTATTTGTCAAATATCCACGTTTTAAGCTGTTTTCTGAACGCTAGGTGATTCTGGGTGAGGCGAAGGTAGGCGGGGAGTGAGTTCCATGTTTTGGCCGCCAGGTATGAAAAGGATCTGCCTCCCATGGTGGTCTTGTTGATGCGAGGTACAGTGGCGAAGGCTTGGCTGGAAGAGCGAAGTTGGCGGGAGGGGGTGTAGAAGGACAGTCGAGAGTTGAGGCAATCTGGTCCGATATCGTAGAGTGATTTGTGTGCGTGGGTAAGCAGTCTGAACGTGATCCTCTTATTGACGGGTAGCCAGTGGAGGTCTTTAAGGTGACCAGATATGTGTTCGTTGCGTGGGATGTCTAATATGAGCCTGGCTGAGGCGTTTTGTATTCGTTGTAGCTTCTTCTGGAGTTTAGCGGTGGAGCCTGCGTAGAGAGTGTTTCCGTAGTCCAGTCGGCTCGTGACTAGAGCGTGGGTGACTGTTTTCCTTGTTTCGGAGGGGATCCAGCGAAATGTTTTTCTGAGCATGCGAAGAATGTTAAAGCAGGAGGAGGATACGGCGTTGACTTGTCTGTTCATTGAGAGTGAAGAGTCCAGGATCACGCCAAGGTTCCGTGCGTGGTTTGTCGGGATGGGTGCTTTTCCAAGGGCTTCTGGCCACCAGGAGTCGTCCCATGCAGAGGGGGATGTGCCTAAGATGAGGACTTCTGTTTTGTCTGAGTTCAGTTTCAGACGGCTTTGTTTCATCCATTCGGCGACTTCTTTCATTCCTTCGTGTAGGTTAGTTTTGGCTGTGCTGGGGTCCTTGGTGAGAGAGAGGATCAGTTGAGTGTCGTCCGCGTAAGAGATGATGTTGAGGTTGTGTTGGCGGGCGATGGCCGCAAGGGGGCTCATATATACGTTGAAGAGGGTGGGACTAAGAGAGGATCCTTGTGGTACGCCGCAGATGATTTCAAAGGCCTCGGACTTGTATGGTGGGAGGCGGACTCTCTGGGTTCTTCCGGTGAGGAACGAGGTGATCCATTCCAGTGCTTTTCCTTGGATTCCGATGTCTCTGAGGCGTTGTAAAAGGGTGCTGTGGCAGACCGTATCGAAGGCTGCGGAGAGGTCGAGGAGGATGAGGGCGACTGTGTCTCCATTGTCCAGTAGAGTTCGAATGTCGTCTGTTGCTGCGATGAGGGCAGTCTCAGTGCTGTGTTTAGCTCGGAATCCAGATTGTGAGGGGTCCAGTGATTTGTTGGCTTCGAGGAAGGCTGCGAGTTGGTTGTTGACGGCTTTCTCGATGACTTTGGCCGGGAATGGAAGAAGCGAGATGGGGCGGTAGTTTTTGAGTTCGGTGGGGTCCGCTGTAGGTTTTTTCAGAAGGGCGGTGAGTTCAGCGTGTTTCCAGTCATCTGGAAAGGTAGCGGAGTTGAAGGAGCAGTTGATGACGTCTCGGAGGTGCGGAGCTATGACGGAGTCTGCTTTGTTGAAGATGTGGTGAGGGCATGGGTCTGTGGGGGATCCGGAGTGGATGGACTTCATCAGGCGGATGGTGTCTTCAGTGGAGATTGGTTTCCAGTCGTTAAGGGTGTTAACGGGGGGAAGATGGTCGGCAGATGGTAGGGTGGGTTGGCTTCCGGGTTGGTTGTCAAAGCTGTTGTGGATGTCAGCAATCTTGTTGTGGAAGAATGAGGCTAGGGAGTCGCAGAGGGATTGAGAGGGGGTGATGTCGTTGGAGTTGGCCGAGGGGTTGGAAAATTCCTTGACGATGTTGAAAAGTTCCTTGCTGTTGTGGGCGTTGTTGTCGAGTCGATCCTTGAATGCTGTTTTCTTGGCCTTTCGGATTAGTTGGTGGTGGATGCGGGTGGCGCTTTTGAAGGTGTTCTTGTTGCTGGTGGATGGGTCTTTTTTCCAGGCCTTTTCAAGGGAGCGGCACAGTTTCTTGGACTTCTTGAGGTCATCGTTGAACCAAGAGGCCTTTTTGTTGCCAAGTTTGTGTTGACGTTTTTTCAGTGGTGCTAAGGTGTCGGCGGTGTTGGATAACCAAACGGTGAGGTTGGAGGCGGCTTCGTTGGCGTTAGAGGAGAGGGCCGGGGAGGTTCGAAGGAGCGATGTGGAGATCTGATCCGAGGTGATTTTGTTCCAGTTTCTTTGTAGGGTTGGTTGGAGGTGGATGATGGGTTTCGGCTTGTTGTAGGTGAAGTGAACGCAGCTGTGGTCAGTCCAGAGGAGATCCGTAGTGTGGCTGAAGGAGACATGGTTGCTGGAAGTGAAGATGGGGTCGAGTGTGTGACCTGCGATGTGGGTGGGGGAAGTGACCAGTTGGTGAAGTCCGAGGTTGGCGAGGTTGTCCACGAGGGTGGCGGTGTTGCGGTCGTTGATCTTTTCAATGTGGAAGTTGAGGTCTCCTAGAAGGATGTAGTCTTTGGAGGGGAGCGCGTGTGGGGTGATGAAGTCTGTGATGTCTTCACTGAATTTAGCGCGGGGTCCTGGTGGTCTGTAGAGGAGGGTGCCTCTGAGTGTAGTCTTGGGGTCGATGAGGATCTGGAAGTGAAGGTGTTCGGAGTTGGTGAGGTTGGCGTCAGAGCTAGTTGTGATGCGGATTGATTTCTTATGGACGATAGCGATTCCTCCTCCTGTATGGTCTGTGCGGTCCTTGCGTGTGATCTTATAGTCATCAGGGATAGCGATGGCGATGTCTGGGGCGGAGGAAGCGTTCATCCAGGTTTCCGTTAGGAAGGCGACGTCTGGAGAGATGGTGTCTAGTAGATTCCATAGGTCGATGGCGTGTCTGTGGACTGAACGGGTGTTGAGAAGGATGCATTGTAGGTGGTTGGGGTCGGGAATCTGTGGTGTGGTTGTAGCGGAGATGTTGTCGGTGCAGCTGAATTTGCAGGAGAGGCAGGAGAACGGTCCATGGGTGCGTCCAGGAGCGGCTTGGACGCAGTTGGGGACGCGACCGGGGTTAAGGGCTAGGAGGGCGGCGGCATCATAGGTAATGCGGGAGAGCTGGGCAGCGCGAGGGGCAGGGGGTATGGCGCTGGGCGCGGTCCAGGCGCGGACGGGCGTAGACGGGCTTACCTTTGGCGCACCTTCGGCGTGTACGAAGCGCGTGGACGCTGCGCGTGGGGGCATTGGCCATAAATGGATGGTGGGGGGGAGGGGCGAGGGCGTCACAGCTGGGAGGCGGGTCGGGCACACGAGGAGGAAGATAAACAAGCAAAATGGAGGCGGGGGGAGGAGCAGGTCGGAGCGCTCTGGGCAAATGCGCAAACAATGTTAAAAAGCTGCCAAATTGATTCCCTATAGCGCTAATAAGGCAAAGCGCTACACAGGGCACACAGCAGGTCAAAGCAATTCAAAGTAACACACAGATATTGGCGGAGCAGCGCTACGATACCAGCTGGAGTCAGGGGCACAAGGAGCAACCACTCTATCCGTGAGGAGGAGTGAGTCACAGCGTTTGCAGCAGAGCAGCGCTGTAATAAGCTCGTGGGAGGGCGTCACAGCTGGGAGGCGGGTCGGGCACACGAGGAGGAAGATAAACAAGCAAAATGGAGGCGGGGGGAGGAGCAGGTCGGAGCGCTCTGGGCAAATGCGCAAACAATGTTAAAAAGCTGCCAAATTGATTCACTATAGCGCTAATAAGGCAAAGCGCTACACAGGGCACACAGCAGGTCAAAGCAATTCAAAGTAACACACAGATATTGGCGGAGCAGCGCTACGATACCAGCTGGAGTCAGGGGCACAAGGAGCGACCACTCTATCCGTGAGGAGGAGTGAGTCACTCACCTTTCAGGCTATTGTAAGAATGGAGCCAAAGACAGGGAAATTGCCTCCATCAGATTTACAGAGAGGATTAAAGGGAAGAGTTGTTTATTTGCCTCTAGATTTGAAGAAAAACATTAACACAATTGGAGTAGAAAAAGTGGAAGAGGAACCTCTGGTTATCTTAGTTAATGGGGTTCCGACAAAGAATAAGAAAATATGGCAAGATTTAGTGGATGTTAGGAAAGTTAAAAAGGCAACATTGTATTTGAAAAAAAATAATAAATACTATAAGAATGTATATGTTGCAGAAGAGGAAGTAAGTGAGGAAGAGGATAGCGATTTGTGTGCTGGTCAAATTGAGAAAGTAGAACCCTCTACTAGTGAAGAAATATATGAACATTATAGTGTTCATCCTTTGCATTCCAAGGAAGTCATGGGGAATGCTATTGGGTTGTTTCAAATGAAACAAGCCAAAGGGAGTCCCATTAGTGTTTGGGAGGAAAGTTTGGAAGCTCAGTGTTTCCCACAGCTTTTTCCAACAGGTCAGTGAGGAAGATATGATGAGCGACCTCATCAAATTCCTGCTTCTGAATACCGGACTTTGCGATTGTATGCAGGAGATGCTAGGTTTCGACAATGCATTCCTTATTTGTTTCATCTCCTGTTTGAAAGCGATCTGTCTGGACTGTCATATGCAGTTAACCACATCTTGAAAAGTGGTATACACATGCAAAACATCTCGGCAAGTGACTTTATGGATAAAGTCAATGTCCAAGACAGTATTTTGGATTCTCACCTGATTAATCTCATGGCGTGTCAGCGTGGTACTAATGAGTACTGGTACCGTCGTCATGGTGATTTAAAATGTATGCTGAGGAACTTAGGAACTCCCACATGGTTCCTCACTCTGAGCTGTGCCGAGTATGGCTGGGAAGACTTACTTGAATTTCTACGAGAGGCAAATGCTAACGTAGAAAACATCGAATTCAAGACACCCGGAGAACTGTGCTCTTTGGATCCAGTCAATGTATGTAGGTACTTCAATCATAGATTTGAAGCTATGATGTCTTTCATCATGAATAAGAAGAATCCACCTCTTGGAGAGGTGTTGGATTTCTTCTGGAGAAAGGAGTACCAAGCAAGAGGTGCTCCTCATATACATATGTTGCTGTGGATCAAGGATGCACCTAAATTTGGAACGGATCCAGATGACTCAGTGATGAGTTTTATACAACAGTATTCTACGTGTGCTGTTCCAAACGCAAAGGAGAAGAAAAGCCTAAGAGAAAAAGTTCTGCGTTTCCAAAGCCATCGATGTGGAAAGTACTGTCGTCGTAAATTCCGAAACAAGGACAAGTTCTACACCAAATGTCATTTCGGCTTTCCACGACCGGTGATTTCTAAAGGAAGAGTAAACAGTTTGATGTCTTCGCTGCGACATAATGTGATGAAGAAATCACCTAAAAACACATACAATTTGAAGAGGAACGAAGAGTCCAAGTACATCAACGACTACAACCCGGTGATTTTGTCCATGTGGAATGCTAACATGGATATACAGTTTGTGGCTGATAACTGTATGGCTGTGGCTCGGTATGTGACATCTTACATCACCAAAAAAGAGAAGACAGAATTGAAGGATATGTGGGAGGACATTTCCCATGAAAAGAGCCTCAGCAAGAAGTTGTACAGTTTCAGTCTGAAGATGTTGTCGCATCGAGAAATCGGAGCGTACGAATGTTCTGACCGGTTGTCTTCAGCAAGTCTCTATGCCAAGTCCAGGAGTATTGTTTGGGCGAGTCTTGGTCTTGCTGCAACGCGTAATCGAGTTCTCAAACCTGTGCGGGAAATTGAGTATTTGGCGGAAAAGGAGCCAAACAGTACCGACATTTTGAAGACCAACATGTTGGATACATATTATCCAAATCGAAGCATTCACCTCGAGAATGTTTGTCTGTATGAGGTTCTTCAAAATTACATATTCAAGAGGAACATCAAAGAAGATACTGAGAAAGGAGTGTATGCTGTAATAGGAAGTGAGGGATGTCTGGTCAAGCAAAGAAAATGCCACTTGGTAAACCATCGAAAATTGAGTGGCGAATCTCCTGAAAAAAAGGAGTTTTTCTATTTAGCACTTTTGCAACTTTTCAAGCCTTGGCGTGCAGAAGAGGAACTGCTTGGAGATTTTCTCTGTTACGAAGACTCTTTCAATGCCGCCAAGGAGACCATAGAATGTTCTGCTTTTCCCAAATATGTAGAAATGTTGAATGCGGAAATTGAGCAGGAAGCAATGATTGCAGCCGAGATTGCCAGAGACAGTTCTCCGGACAGTCAGAGTTCTGCTTCATTGAGTCAGGATCCACTAGGAGGACCTGTTATCGAAAATGAAGCTGCCACTGCTATGAATGAAGTGGAAAGAGCCATGGCACATGCTCAGGAGGATGCGGTTAACTTAGAAGAGTTGGAAAGACAACTCAACGTTGAGCAGAGGAAAATATATGACGAAGTTACCATGCAAATTGATCATGGATTAAGTCATGACAAGAAAGAGTGCTCATGTATGTCGTTGAAGCCTGTCCGACTGTACGTGAGTGGAGAAGCGGGAACTGGAAAAAGTTTCCTTATTAAAGCAATTTCATGTTATTTGCAGGAAAGGACAGAGTCATCGCTGTCTTGTGTTGTCACCGCTCCAACTGGACTGTCAGCACATAACATTAAAGGGATTACTTTACATCGTTTACTGATGCTGCCAGTGGAGCATGACAACAAATTACAATATCACAAGCTATCTGGAGATGCTTGTTTTGAAGTTTCAAGAATCTTGAGGAAAATGAAACTTCTTATCATTGACGAAGTAAGCATGGTTTCCAATGTCATGCTTGCCTTTGTGCATTTGAGAATGCAAGAAGTTCTCAAAACAGAGTATGATGTGTTATTTGGTGGCAAACACATCATTGTTTTCGGAGATCTTCTGCAGCTGACACCAGTGAAAGGGCAACCTGTGTTCAAAATGCTCACGCATGAAGATACCAGGAAGTGCCTAGGCAGCATTGGCAACGTCAATATATGGTTAAACTTCAATTATGCTGAACTGCATAAAAATATGCGTCAGGCGAAGGATGAAGTTTACAAGACTATTCTACAAGATGTTAGAATTGGAAAAGTGACCGAGCATGGGAAAGAAGCTTTACATGCACGATTACTGTCAAATTTATATGCAGAACAAGATGTTGTGCCTGAGAATATTTTTCAGAAAATTACTGAGAAGAAATCTGGAATATGTTTGATGCCAACTCTTGCAGAATGTGCCAAATTCAACAACAAAATGTTGCATTTAGAAAAGCAAGAGATTGTGAAACTGGAAGCTATTGACAGAGTAGAGCATATGGGATCAACAATTATTTTGTCTGAGAATCTGAAAACAAAATTGGATTCATTAGAGAAGAGTATATCTAAAACTGCAGGTTTTGAAAAGACTCTGAATGTGTGCTTGAACTGCCGTATAATTTTAAGAAGGAATTTACATGTTGAAAGAGGTCTGGTAAATGGATCAATGGGTAATGTTGTTGATTTTGTAAAATACAGAAATAGAGATGGAATTGAATTTTTAAAAATTAAATTTGATGGCATTGAGGAAGTACAGCTAATTGGTCGTTGTTCTGCTAGATTTTTGCTTGTAAAAGACTTATATGTTCGCCGTAAGCAGTTTCCTGTTTGCTTGGCATATGCGGTGACAATCCATAAATCGCAAGGTTTAAGTGTAGACAGTGCATTGGTGAATATTGGCAGTTCTGTGTTCAAGGAGGGTATGGCATATGTGGCATTGTCACGAGTTAGAACTTTATCGGGATTGTACTTGATTGAGTGTGATGTCACAAGCATTTGTGCGGATCTAGATTGTGTTAAGGAATACAATAGGTTAAGAAGAGAGTATGCGCCACATTTGCCTCAATATCCTTTGTTTGAGAAACGTGTGGTAGGCCGGAAACGAAGAAATGTGACCAATACTGGGGAGGTTGTAGCAAAAAGACGAAAAGTCGATGAACCTGAAATTATAAGCAGAAACAAAAAGGATTCTGTTGAAGATGTTGTTGGTTTTCAATTTGAAAACAGTTCTGGTGTCAACTGCTATGCTAATGTAGTGGTTAATGTTTTGTTTTCTCTAGAAAATGTAAAAGAAGAGATTGTGGTCAATTCTGATCAAAGATTTTGCAGTTTGTTAAATTCTGTCTTAGAAAAATGTAGCACTGATAGAACAAACATAGAAAGTGTGTCTGAAATTCGAAATCTGTTAGACAGATGTTCAGGCCAAACACAATTCTCTCAAAATATTCAGCAAGATTGTCAGGAGTTTTTAATGTATATGCTTGATGTATTGCATGCTGAAGGTGTAGATGTAGATCAGCTGTTTGGGCTTTCTTATCAATGGCAGCATGACTGCGAGAACTGTAGGGTATCAAGTACTACTAGTGTAGACTCAGAAAGATTTATATATTTAACTTTGCCAGACAGTAAATCAGTCTCCTTTAATAAGCTAGTAAAAGCAGCTGATCACAACATGGAGTGTAGCCAATGTAAATCTGAAATGATGTCCACATTATTTATACGAACATATGGCCAGTATGTCATTTTAATGTTCCAACGATGTAGGCCTGATGGAACAAAATTGACAACTTTAATTAAAAATGTTGTGGCTTCACAGTTGTCAATATCAGGAAGGACTTTTGTAACTGCAGCAATTATATATCATGACGGTCCTTCAATAACATCAGGACATTACACAGCTTATTTAAAGTCTAGAAATGGCTGGTCATTCTGCAATGATTCTGTTTTAATTTTCAAAAAAGAATTGCCGTATGACCTTAAAAACTCTTACCTGGTGTTTTTAAAACCAAAATTTTAGGGAAAGAATCTCGGGATGTGCTCTGAGGAATTTCAAGAAGTTCTAATGGCTCCTACACGATTTGGCCTTGAGGATAAGTGTAGTTCAGAGACATAACTTCTAACTATAAGACTGGACGTCATGGAGAAATAAGTGCACTTTGAATGAGTTCAGAAAAACTGTTTCTTTTTATAAGCTAATTGAAGCAGCCAATCAAAACATAGAGTAGAGGGAATGTAAGTCTGCAATGCTGTCTACTGTTTTACATTGCTTTGTGATTAAAAGTGATGTAGAGAATTAAATAATTGTAGTAGTCATAGAGGTAGTGTAAGTCTGCTTCATAGTAAGCAGTATCAGTGTCATAGGAAATGTAGAACATGACTGAGCAAGAAGGGGAAGATATTACTAGTCCAGGATTGTGAAAATGATCTTCAACATTTTAATTGTGAAAGTTGCGGAAATACAACATGACGGGATTGGCTTACAAGAATTCCAAGAGTTATAAATGGCTCTGACACGATTTGGCCTTGTGGAAACGTGTGGTAGAGAGCGAGAAGTCATTTATTGTATGTAACATGTTTTTCAAAACGATGGAGGTTTTCTTTCAGAAAGTGGCGGGCTGAAAGTAATAACAGCACAACAGAGTGTAAGCTGTTCATAGGACATCCTTCGCCGTCATGGAAAGTAAGTTAACTTTAAGGAGTTCTGAATTCTGATTTGTTATGTTGTATGGGTTTTTTAAACACAATCATTTTGATTGTGTTTTTTTTCCCCGCTGTTATATGATGAATACCTTCAAGTCACTGTTTTTAGTGAAATTTGATACATTCTGAGAACAGCAAAAATAAACCATTTAACATGTATAATTAATTCTGTACTGTTTCCATTTATGATGTACATTTAGAACTGTGTAGGAGGCATGGAGAAGGAGAGGCTTCTGTAAGTGTCAAAGTTCTTGCATACAGTGCTCATATTCTTCGTATTCTTTCATATGATAGACTACATTTCCACAATGAGATACCTAAGCAAAGGAAACACAGGTCATATGATTGTGGAATGAGCAACAAAATGTGCATGTTTTTCAATTATATTACCTGTGTTTCCTAACATTACACACCACATTGTGTAGATGAGGTTTAGGCCTGTTCCTGGAGACAGAGGAGGTCTGACATTTGTTCAAGAGTGCAGTGGACATTACTCACTTCGTTGGTAGGCCTCCACATGTATTATCTTCTCTGTATTCTTCAACAAACCTAAATTCCATCTGCAACCCTGAGTAGGACTTACCTGAAACAAATCTGTGGATAGGTTACACCTTATTGGCATCTTGAAACAATCATTTAAAATGTTAGGGTCAGATTTATGGTGGCCGTGCGCCTCTTTTGCTCCATTGTGGGTCACTTTTGTGTAAAAGATGCCCCATGTTGCAAGATAGGTTTCAGTTCATCTCCAGCAAGATACCATCAGTTTAAAATGTATATAATTAGCATTGTGTAGAAGCAAAAGCTTTTATTAGTGTCAAAGTTCTTGCATGCAGTGCTGCACTTCTAGGTACTGTTTAATATGCTGGACTACATCTGCACTATGAGATACCTAAGCAAAGGCAACACAGGTGATGTGATTGTGAAATGAGGAAAAGAAACTCCACATTTTTCAATTACATCACCTGTGTTTCCTAAGTTTATGAATGACATTGTGCAGATGAAGTTTAGGTCTGTCCACGGACACAGAAGAGGTCTGGCCTTTGTTCAAGAGTGAAGTGGACATGACTTACTTCATTGGTAGGCCTTCACATGTATTATGTCCTCTGTTCTCTTCAAACAACTCGAAATTTCATTTGGAACCCTGAGTAGGTCTCACCTCAAACAAACCTCTGGATAGGACATATCTTATTGGCATCCTGAAGCAATCATTTAAAATGTTAGTGTCTTGCGACACTTTTCTGAGACAACAGCAGTGCAAAAGATGCACCATGTTTTAAGATAGGCCTCACTTCATCTGCATCAAGATACTGTTAGTTTAAAATGTATATCTTTAGGACTGTGTAGGGGTCCTGGAGAAGCAGAAGCTTCTGTCAGTGTCAAAGTTGTTGAAAAACTGTTTGTCCTTCAATCTTTTCCCTTGTCTTTTGTAATTTTTAAATACATGTTTTATTATCTTTCAAATGTTTGTTCTCTCTTTCACAGATTGAAAGTATAAAAACAAAAAGTGAGTAATTTAACGACAATTATAAGGTAAATGTTTTGTATTCTTTTCGTTACATTTCTATCACATTCACCTACTATTAGTTCCCCAGCTTCATTTCTTTAACCCTCAGTTTCCTGCCTTTGCTACTTTCCTCATTCCTTTCTCTATTACCTACTTACTCAACTCCTTCCACTCTTTTTCTCAGTCCCTCTCTTCTCATAGTTCCTCACTCTTGTTCACTCACTCCGTCTCTATTACTCTTAGTGTCTTTGACTGATCACTCTTTCACTACTTGTTCATAATGCTTTCTCTGTGTAGTTGAAGCACACTAAGGGGCATATTATGAACACAGCCAATAAAATTATTGCTGTTTTTATTGGCAGAAAACTGGTGCAAAAGTGGTTTTAGCGGCAGTTTTCTGCTGCAAAAGCGGCTTTGGTGACATATTTCTGCCGATAAAAGCTGCAAAACTTTTATTGCCTATGTTAATGATATGGCTCTATGTTATTTACATTTCTTTGCTGTTTCAATTAATCTTTTTCTGTTACTTCTTCTTTTCTGTTTTCTATTTTTTCTCTCTGTTATTCCCCATGTTTTAATCTTATTTTGAACATTCACTCACATTCTCCAAGAAAGTCTTCTTTGTTATTGTTCTACTCTCTTTTTTTTCTTTCACTTCCTTATCTATTTTGTTTTTCACAATTATACCCTCTTCCGTCTTTTCTTCGGTAAATAGATGATTAAACAGTATCTCTGGTTTACTCCCTATAGCTGTCTTTCTTTTAACATCACTCTCTGTTTACTTTCCTTATACTTACTCTTCTTTTTTTTTTTTTTTTTTTTTTTTTTGGTTAGCTCCCGGTTCGCGAACCGGGAAGCGAACTGGGAAGCGAACTAAAAGAAATAGAGCTTGCCAGAGTGCTAAACATTCTAGCAATTTTTTTTGAAAGGGGAGGTAGTTCTGAAAAGAACTTTTTTTTTAATGTTTTTGTTGTTTTATTTTTTTTTGTATTTTTTGAACAATTTTATATTTTTTTTGGTTTTTTTGGGGGGGAAACAACAAAAAACAGGCATTGAAAAGGGCTCAACAGGAGCAAAAAAAAAATTACTGTCTGGGGCGGTTAGGACAATTGTGATTGTTATAAGCTAGGTTGATTGAATTAATGCTCATGTTACCACATGATATCAATGCACCGCAGTGCAGACAAGTATATTTCATATGCCCAAAATTCTCCTGGATGTTTAGCACGGTTTCCCGTGCCTCTGCTGCTGTCAATGATATTAACGATGTTGACCTGGCCACAGGAGTTGCTGTTGGGTTTTCTTCCATGTCCCGTATCTCCGCCCGGCTGTAATTCAATGGATGCCACCTGTTCATGTGCCGATGCATGGTATAGTTCCCATAGCTATACTTTTTATCAGTCCCTCTTGATAATTTCTCTTTGCAAATGAGGCAGGTGACATACCTCGCATTTACTTTTTTCTGCCCTGGAGGGATTGAAAAAAACTGCCAAATGAAACTGGCTTTCCTATGGGAAACCCGGGGCACATCTTCCAAGAACTGTGGTCCTTCTCTCTCCTCTTCCTCTAGTTCTTCCTCTTCCTCCTCTGTGTTGGTGATGACCTGGGGAGGTGGTCCTCTCTTCCCATGAGGAGGTGGAGGTGGTGGTGGGGGTGCACCAGCTGAAGCAACTACTGAAGCCATTGCTCTACTATGAATAAAGGTCTTCCTCTCACAATGATGAAAGTCAGAGTGAGGAAAGAAGGAGGGGTTTTCATCATTTGGGAAAAACAATAGTTCTAAACCAATGAAAAGTGTTATTTTTAGGTCACCTGACCTAGCCTTACATGATTATGAAACCAAAAGTTAAATGAACCAATGAAAAGTTTTATTAACAAGTCACATGACCTCTCACGCTTATGTTACGCGCTGCGGAACGCGCCCCGGATCGCTTCCGGTTCGCTGCGCTTCGCGCCTCGGTTCGCGCTCCGGAGCACTTCCGGGTGCGCTAACGCGGCGCGTCATAAGATGCATTACGCGGCAACGCGATACGTCGTGCTTTCGCGACGCGCCGCGGATCGCTTCCGGGGAGCTGCGCTTCGCGTCTCAGTTCGCGTACCGGAGCACTTCCGGGTGCGCTAACGCGGCGCGTCATAAGATGCATTACGCGACAACGTGATACGTCGCGCTTCCGCGACGCGTCACAATGTTGATTTCTAACGCGGCAGTTGCGCTAACGGAACGTTTACCGGTTCGCGGACCGGGTCGCGGCATCAAATTAAGCTAACGGAAAGCTTCCCGGTTCGCGAACCGGGAGCGAAACAAAAAAATATTTAAAAAAAAAATTATTAATAAACATATAAAATATATTTTTGGATTTAAAGAAGAATACATTTTACAGCTATAGATATTAGCTTTTAAAAAACCTTGAAAATTCACTGAAAAAACCATAGGTTATAGACCATATATAGTTAGGAATTAGCATTTAAAAAACCTTATTTTACTCACACAAAACCATTGAAATTCCATATATAGTTAGTTGTACTAACTATATATCTCGCACCCGCAATCCACTGCTGATCATGTCACATATTACATCATTCATGACATGGTCAGTGACATCACTGATGACATCACTGATGACATCTCAAATGACATCACTGATGACATCACTGATGACATCTCAAATGACATCACTGATGACATCACTGATGACATCATCCAGTGACTGTGTGTTTCTGTAAAGTTTAAATATGTTTTACATATTGAAGAATGAGTAGATGTAGAAGTGTCTGGATGAAGGATTTAGTAGGTGCGTGACTGACTGTATGAGTGAGTGATTAAATGTGTCTCACTGAATGCATGGGTTAGTGACTAAACTGTCTTAATTTGTGCATCATTATGTCTCTTGTTTTGTAAAATGCTGCATGTGTTGATCAGTAGCTATATGAGTAACTATATGGGTTATTGATTGGTTGCCCAAGCATTTGTATGGGAGACTGAGTGTGTGTGTGGGTGGCTGGGAGGTGTATGACTCTGTGCATATATGTGTGAGCAGTTGATTCACTAGATGTATGGGTTCAAAAGTGCATGTGGAAACAGCTGTATGGGCGGTTGACTGTGTGCATGAGTGTATTGGTGAGTGAATGGATATCTCAGTGCTACATGTCAAAGTAAGTACATATGTAAAATACAGTACATGTGAGAGTTGACATATATAAATAACTGTGCATAGGAGCCAGTGAATGTGTGATTGGCTGTATGCATCATTGTGAACTTGTATCCAGGATTGTATAAGAGAGTAAATATGTTTTAGTATATGTTTGAATAAGTAAGGTGTGTATAACTGTATAGTTGAGAAAATGGAGGTGTGATTGATTCTTTGCATGACTGACTAGGTGTCTGAGTAACTCCATGGATGAGTGACAGTCTGTGAGTGTATGTTTACACTGAGTGTATCTAAGGTTATATTAGAGTCTGAAGAGGTTCATTGTATTATCACATGAATGATGTCATCAGTGATGTGATCAGTAATGTCAAATGAGATGTCATCAGTGATGTCATCAGTGATGTCATTTGAGATGTCATCAGTGATGTCATCAGTGATGTCATTTGAGATGTCATCAGTGATGTCATCAGTGATGTCACTGACCATGTCATGAATGATGTAATATGTGACATGATCAGCAGTGGATTGCGGGTGCGCGATATATAGTTAGTACAACTAACTATATATGGAATTTCAATGGTTTTGTGTGAGTAAAATAAGGTTTTTTAAATGCTAATTCCTAACTATATATGGTCTATAACCTATGGTTTTTTCAGTGAATTTTCAAGGTTTTTTAAATGCTAATTCCTAACTATATATGGTCTATAACCTATGGTTTGTTCAGTGAATATATATATATATATAGATAGATAGATATATTCACTGAAAAAAACATAGGTTTCACCCACGTTATAGTTCAAAATTAGCATTTAAAAAACATTAGAAATTCACTTAAAAAACCATAGGTTTCACACACGTTATAGTTAAAAATTAGCATTTAAAAAAACCTTCGAAATTCACTGAAAAACTGCAACACGCCCCACAAGAGGGCGTGTCACCCTGCTAGGATGGCCAGGGGACTCCGGGTCCCCACGTTCCATTCCTGGATTCTGCTCTTACATTCCATTGTTATCATGCATGTTGGTCCAATAAAAGTTAATCAAGACTACACCTCCCAAAATGCATTGCACTGATGTCTTACATTAAAGCTCCAAAATGTAAAAGGTGTGTCCGGTTTGGTCTCTCTAGTCTACGTCACCCCTACAGGCCTCCCCACCAATCCCGCCTCGGATCCGAGCCTAATTGGCGCAAGTGTAAATCTGGAGACCATATGGAATCTGGGACAGGAGTTAAATCAGCAGAGAGACCAGCATTCTCAATCTAGCGCTGCCAAGCAGCAGTGAGCAGACATGTAGGCGCTATAAGAGCGACGCTCACTGAAGTAAATGATTTATTTCCTCGTGCCCAACTCATCAGGTAGGCAAAAAAAAACGAGACGGGCAACTTCTCAGGAGTCGTACGGGTTACACCACAGGCTCAGCACTCGATCACTGTGGGCCACCCTGAGAATACACATCTAAACACCCCCCTCGCCCTCCACCGAGAACCGGACCTCCCCCCCAATGTGAGAAAGTGCAAGAGAGCTAAGCTGGTTGCATGAGAACCCGGGCACGGGGTGCCGCACACGACACAAATAAAATACTGTCATGTTTTAAAGAGTGACTAAAACAGAAAATCACACCACGGATCTAGGACACCACATCTGATCGGGCGGCAGCCGGGGGAGCAGAGACTACTTCCGTCCCCAAACTCTCTTGAAAGTGTTGACGTTTAGGAAGGAGTCTGTGCTCTTTCCTCCACCCCGGGGCACCCAGCGAGTCTCAGAGACCCGGCAGCGACCGTGGAAAGACACAGTCACCGGGGATGAACGCCGCACCCTCATCGAAAACCACCCGCAGAGGCCGGGCATGTGCCAAGCCCTCCTCCCGGTGCCATTCTGGGTGATAACAGCCCACAGGGCCCGTACTCCCCTGTGCACAAGGGCCCCTTTGTGCGCCCGCAGCGCAGGCAGCCAGAATTTTGAACACTTCCTAGCTCCCCGTGCCCGGGTCGCATTCACACCCACCCCTCCCCCTGGCATAGTCTGGGGTCACAGGGTCACCTGCAAACGTACCCCAGCTCCTAGACCCCGAGAGCAGCAGAGACCCGATCGGGAGATGTGAGTGCTGTAGTGAGAGCTCTCGGAGGCCCCTCATCATTAATATCTTTGCCCCGGGGGGTGGCGGTTCCCGGTGGTGCAGGGGGGCTGTATGCCCCCCCCGCTATCATAACTACTTTGCCCCAGGGGGTGGCGGTCCCCGGGGCAGTATGGGGGATTAGACCACCCCCACACTTTTTTTCTCATTTTGCCCCCTGGGGGCTAATTTTCAAAAAACCAAAGCAATTTTTTTTTCACGGGGTACGCGTACCTACGCTCATCCCGTGATTTAAAAACATATATATTTTTTGGGGCCTTGGGGGTCCTTGTGAGCAGGCCTATGGGGTCAGTGTGTTTTTACCCTGCCCCCTTTGGTTGTTTTGCGCGTTTGTTTTCAGCTTTCTTGTGCCTCGGTTCTACCGAGGCACAAGATGGCTGCCAACAGTTCCTGGTTTGGAGTGTTAACAGACATTTGACATCCAATCAGCATGCAGCTCGTGCTCGGGAAGGTACGCGAACCGTACAGAGTCCAATACAGAGTACGGTAAGCTTCTCTAGATATACTTATGATTTTACTTATGATTTTCTCATGAACTACTGAACGGATTTACACCATTTAACAAAAAGCGTGATCTGCGAACCGAACTCTACCTTTTTGACAAATTTGGTGTAATTCTGTTCAGCCATTCGGGCTATAGCCCTGGCTAAAGGTCCTATGGAAAATTGTATGGGGAAAACATGTTTTGGGACCCCCTTTTTTCTCGGCCTCTGCTTTACGAATCACCCCCAAACTTTCAGGGAAGGAGCGGAGTGGAGCAGGCCATTTTCTTGGAGAAATTCGCAAAGATTCGTCCCCCGGCGCCAAAGTTATTCCAAATAGAATGTCGCAGATTTCCTATGGAAACTAGGTTTTAACTATAACTACCTACTGGCGACCGCACCATTCTATTTGGAATACTTTTGGCGCTGGTGGACGAGCTGCATGCTGATTGGATGTCAACTGTCTGTCAACACTCCAAATCAGGAAGTGTTGGCAGCCATCTTGTGCCTCGGTAGCACCGAGTCACAAGAAAACAGTAAAAGAAAGTTAAAAAATAAGGAAAGGGGGCAGGGTAGAAACATGTTGATCCTCTAGGCCTGCTCAGGGGGTCCCACATGGATGTTTAGGCACAAAACTTTATTTATTTTTAAAAATAAAAAAAATGTGTGGTATGCGTATTGTACTCATACGCGGTGGGAAAGGAAAAAAACCCTATAAGTCTGTTTTTTTCCTAATTAGCTCCCGGGGGGGGGGGGGCGAATCCCGGGGGCAATTTTTTTATATAATGGGGGGCTTGGAAGTGTCCAAGAGGAACAAAAGAATGAAAAAAAACTAATGTCGAGGACAGCGATGCTCTTGCTTCCTGTGTTTTATCAGGTCAATAGACTGTTTCCCATAACACAAAAGTTTATTGCAATAAATGCATACAATTGTACCTTCACCAAAATCAGGATTAATTTGTGGGCATGGAGTGCTTGCTGAAAATGCTGTTGCAGCAGTTGATGTGTTTGGTGCAGTAGCAGGTGGGTTGTCCTTCAACCTCTGTTTTGCAGCTCGAGCAAAGTTGTTGGGGTGTAAGTTCTTCACGTGTCGCTCCATATATGGCATATCCACGGTATCATAACATTACTTTTTTAGCCTGTTTAAGTTTGAGGTTTACATGAAATAGTATGCCATAGGCAGATATGGATCTTTAGGCAGCGCTAATCTCCAAGAAGGTTGGTTATTGTCATTTACATGTAGGTGGATGAGGAAGGGAAAAGAAGTCTATCTGAATGGCGAGGATTGCACAATAGTAGCAGATCACTCCTTAATTCTTACACACATACTATTGCATGGCTCTTGTAAACAAGATGCGCCTAATTTGGCCTGAGTTTTGAAAGGCACTCTGACACCTGCTATCATATCAACGTTCAGTTTACTGGAAACGTGAGTTATTTAATTTGAAATAATACAGATTGTTGTGCAATGTTAACAGGCATCGGTTACATGATTACGGTAACTGAGCGTGTGGTTTTCAATAAAAAAGTTGTGTTTACTCCTCTACGTGGGAAGCTGGATGTTTCTATCTGGCCGTCGATTCCGACCCTGAAATCAGAGTCAACTAAATGAGCCGTATAAGAACGCTATTGTCTCAAAAAGAGGTCGCTCTTACATCTGGTAGAGAAACAATTGCCCTTCACGTGTCAAATATCCGCATTGAAGTGCATGCATTATTAAATACTGACATGCCCTTGTATTTTGGGGAGTTAAATTAGACTTTCTTTAATGCGTCCTTGACTTTGGAGTTACTTTACTTTTTTAAAGTTATAAGCAGTGGCATTGTGACTTCTTTTCAAACTATATTTGGTGTCTTGTTGGCATTTTTCCATTCGATTTTTTCCAGCATCTTTGATGGATTCCCCTTAATACTTGCATTAGTTGCCGGTGTGCTTCTATTAATTTGTTTACTTAAATATGGGTGCACATCCTGCAGCACACGACAATATATCTCGGTTGTTGCTGGTGCGCAAACGATTGCTTACTTATTACGGAGCGCTGCCACTGGCTACATTGAGTGCAGCTTATGGATTATCGTTTTGATTTTCCTTTTTCACATGCATTCAACCTGTCTTCCATTGCCTGAGCTGCGATTTCGACTGGGCCCTGGATTTGTGTCTCTGCAGTACAGTGTCTCCCAACATGGATTATGACCAGTTGAGGAGCCCCTTAGTGGTTCATGACTTGCTCTGTTCTGGCGGCGGGATTATGGCCTTAGCAGTGATACATGGAATAATGGGTCGTTGGAATGTTTTTGCAGCGGTGCATGACTTCTTGGCACGCAGTTACATTGCAGATGACCCGAGTTTCCCTCCGACGGTGATAAAGGCTCCGGTCGTTGAGGAACATGTATGTTTTCAGATGAGAAAAATGACTTCCTCTTGGAGGATGTTGCTACATACTGTGCTTATACGCTGTTGGAGTAAGACTCTTTGATTTTTCTTCCTATTCTTTATTATTTAGTTACTGCTTTCTATGAAACAGCGAATCACTTTTTTTCCAAATATGAACTTGACTGTGCTTTTTAGGCTTGGACTCTGCGTTCGTAATTAGTCCACGTTTATATCACGTGCTTCGATCAAGGAAGGGTTACGTGGGGCTGAGGCTTGCACTCACACCGTGTTAAGTTAGCATGGGTTTATTAGAAGCTTAAACGCCATTTTTGCTTTCCTGCTCTGCTTTGCAACACGACAAGCACTTGTGATATTGTTTAGAGAAGGCTGAGTATTTTGATTCAAATGATAATAATTTGTTATGCTACATTTGTAGAGTGCCTCGCTAGTTTAGTGTGTATAGTGAGAGTATGGAACATCAAGGTTATCTTGGAGACTGTGTCTGTTATTCAAAATGATCCTTGCACATTCGAGTCATAACACATATGCAGCTGTGGCCACCTCTTATACTGGCGCGTTTAAAAATGCACTGTGCAGGCATGATTAAACACTGTTGGAGAACATTCGTATCCTGACAGTTTGTGTAGAACTCAATTTGATCCCCTACTGCTGAGTACTAGAGGTATGCAATAGACCTTCTGTAGTTATAAACTAACCTGCTAGGTAGGGAGTGTGAAAAGTAGGTATATTTTAAATCTCTTTCCCTTTAGCATTATAAGATGCTTTCTCCTCTTGTATTTTATGGAATAGTAACAATGCTGACAACCTTGTTTCTGATAATATGTTTGCTTGTATTATCTAAGGTACTGTGCATGAGATTACAGCGTTAGAAATAAACATTTCAAACTTGCACGTGTCTTTATTTACTGCTTGTTTTGGACTAGTGTAGGACTATAACGAAAGAGTGCTCTTGTTATCCACCTTACTTGAGGTAATCTAAGTTGCATGATCTGGGTTGACTAGTTATTGGTGTTTTTGCTATAGGACGAAGAACCAATGAGTCACTGATTGCTAGTCTGTTAGGGGGTTTGGATACTAAGGTGGGTTTTGGCACACTATAATTCACTGAAAAAAACATAGGTTTCAGCCACGTTATAGTTAAGAATTAGCATTTAAAAAACCTTGCAAATTCACTGAAAAATCCATAGGTTTCACACACGTTATAGTTAGGAATTAGTATTTAAAAAACCTTAGAAATTCACTGAAAAAACTATAGGTTTCACAGATGTTATAGTTAGCTGGACATTTCACTCATACAAAACCATTGAAATTCCCCCGTTATAGTTAGTTCATTCATGACATGGTCAGTTACATAACTGATGACATCTCTGATGACATCTCAAATGACATCACTGATGACATCACTGATGACATCATCCAGTGAATGTGGTTTGCTTCGATATTTATTTAAGTATTATATATATATATAGCAATTTGCCTTGAAGTCTGAGTTGATGTATAGGTGTCTGAATGGAGGATTTAGTAGCAGAGTGAATAACTATCTAAGTGACTAATTTAAAGTGTCTCACTAAATATATGAGATAGTGATTAAACTTTGTGAATAAATGTTATCACTCTATCTCTTGATGTGTAAAGTACTACATAAGTTGTTTACCAGCTATGTGAAAGTGTATATTTGTTATTAATTAGTTACGTGAGTATTTGTATGTGATAGTGAATGAATGTGTGTGTGGTTGGGTGGGAGGTGTGTGACTGTCCAAGGATGTGTAAATAGTTGATTTAGTAGGTATATGAGGTTAAGACTGTATGTGGAAACAGTTGTTTGGGTGAGTGAATCTCTTTATAGGTGTAATGATGAGTAAATATATTTCTCAAAGATACATGTCCAACAAACTAGAAGTACAAAAGGCAGTGTATGTGACCAGGGTCGGACTGGATACCGGGCAGTTGTGTGTGCTGCCGAGCTGGTGGGTAATTTCTCTGTGGTGCGGGCTTATTTCGTTGATGGGGACCTGCGTGCACATTGAAATAAAAAAAGAAAAACGAATTTCGTTTTTCACACGCAGGTCCCTTTCAACGAAAACAGCCCCCAGCACTGCAGCACACACAACTGCCCGGTAGCCAGTCCGGCCCTGTATGTGACAGTTGTTGTATATAAATAAGTATACATGATTGTATGAGTGAATGCATGGATAACGTTATTCTTGTAACAGTAAATTTATAACACACTAAGGGGTCGATTCCGATCCGGTAAAATGCGCTCCGAAATCGTCGTACGGCGTGTTTTTTCCCCGTACGAATCGTACCCGTAGACGTCCCGTACGTACGATGAAGTACGATCCATACTAGGTGCCGAACTCCGTACGAGTCGTACAGGACTTTGTACGACTCAAATCTCCATACGAGTCTCACTCGGAACCCGCTGTACGCGACATTAGTACGGTTCGCGGCTGGTTTTTACGACCCAGCAAGTACGATTCGTATCGGGTACGCACCGTACGACCCTTTTCCTACGGGAGCTGAAAACAGTCGTAAACGCACAGTTCGCGCCGAAACAGGTACGGAACGCCCCCCGGGTACGGCACGTACCCCCCCATGATCCCAGGGGTACGCGCCGTACCCCTGTGATCATGGGGCATACGTGCCGTACACCCAGCGTACATGGGGTACGTACCGTACCCCATGTACGGTGGGTGTACGGCACGTACCCCATGTACGCTGGGTGTACGGCATGTACCCCCCATGATCTCAGGGGTACGGCGCGTACCCCTGCGATCATGGGGGGTACGCGCCGTACGGTGTGTAGGTGATCATGCGCTTTTCCGTACGGATCGACGTGGACCGTAGGAATCGCGTCCGGGTCGCCCGATCGGGATCGGAATCGTCCGGTCGTACGGCGTCCGTACGAGTCGTACGGAAACGGCTCTGGATACGAATCGTACGGACTGGAATTTTACCGGATCGGAATCGACCCCTAAGTATGAGTTACTATCTACATGAATAAATAAAGTGGTCTTTGTATAAGTGTGTAGCTTAGTAAATATAAGTATGATCAATTGTTTGCATAAGTGAGTAGGATGATTGCATAAGTGGATATGATGTGATCTGGTGTGTAATGTTGATGTAGATGTATAAGTATATTTAATAGTGTTGTATTGATCTTTCTTAGCATGTATAAGTGAATCTATAGGTAAGTGTTTAGATGTGTGTGTAGATCTAGGAATCACTAAGTGGCTGTAATGAGTGTTAAAAAGTTATACTAGTGAATGATAAGATGTATCAGATTGTCACATGGAAGATGTCATCAGTGATGTCATCAGTGATGTCATTTGAGATGTCATCAGTGATGTCATCAGTGATGTCACTGACCATGTCATGAATGATGTAATATGTGATATCATCAGCAGTGGATTGCAGGCGCGTGAGTTACAGTTAGTACAACTAACTATAACGGGGAAATTTCAATGGTTTTGTACGAGCGAAATGTCCAACTAACTATAACACCCCTGAAACCTGTGGGTTTTTTTCAATGAATGTTAAAGGTTTTGTAAATGACAATTCCTAAATATATTTATTGTTATATTTTTTTTTGTTGATATTCATTCACTTTTTTTTTACACTATTTATTTTTAGATATTTTATTTTTTAAATGACATTACATTTGTGTGCACTCCCCTTCTTTTTACTTTTTTTGGGCCCTGGGGACCTCATCCCCTAGAGCCTGACCCGTAAATCTAACTTTATTCATTTTTTCTATTTATAGGATGGGGATTCCTATAGAAATACAAGTTACTTGTAAGTATGCTTAGAACTACTTTTTAGGGTCAGTGTTGGGCTAAAAGATGCAGCACTGGGTTCTCTTCTGATAACAGGTGAGTCATTTGGAATTCGTTGTTCGGATGATTTTAGGTGAATATTTTAAAGTTCCAAAACTCCACACTTAGAATAATTTGCAAGTGAAACCACTCAATGTTAGTCTATAAAAGAAAATTCACTTAGCAGGTAAATAGTGTTATCATTACCTTTTCATACTCAGGGTTGGATCCTGGATCCAGCACTTGTGTATCTCCTCTAAACAGTTGAAAGAATGCAAATTACCAAAGACGTGCGGAAGCCCATGTTTCTTTTTTTTTAATATTGTTAGAATGCGCAGATCATACGCGCACCCCTCGATTTTACCCAAAAAGAATTGGGGCTCTGAGGGTCCTTCTGGGACCCCTGAGCAGACCTAAAGGATCAGGGTGTGTTTACCCTCCCCCTTTTCACTTTTTAAACACGCATTTCACACTCTTCTTCCGCCTCCCTTCTACCGAGGCATAAAATGGCTGCCATCAGTTTCTAGTTTCGAATGTTGACAACCACTTGTCAGCCAATTAACATTCACTGAATGAACAAAAGGATACCCTTATGGTACTATGACAATAAGCGGAGTATCTGTATTCATTTTTTTATGGGAAGAGGGCCGCATGGCCCCCCTCATGTGGCCAATTCCGGACACTGGGGTCCCCATCCCCTGGAGCATGGCTAATTATATATTTTTATTTTATGGAGGAGGGTTACATAGCCTGAAGCCACTTCAAGGTCCCGGGGACCCCATTCCCCGGAAATGGCCTTTTTTTAAATTTATTTTGGCCTTCACCATTGAGGACTGTGGGAGGGTCTCCAATTCCCCCACTGCCCGCCGGCTCCCCGCCTCCTGCAGGAGCCGGTGTTCAAACGACATCCAAACTCCATCTGTGTATTTACCCCCTAGGAGTTGCCTTCACTTTCCGCATGCATGTTTGTGGTAGTGTATGCGTGTTAATGTTACGCATGCGCACAATACGTACCACTGTCTGGCTAAGTACCCCTAACGTATTTTATTTTAATTGCGCATGCTCAATTACAACATGCCCAATCACAGCTCTCGCACCCAGTGACATCATGCTCAACCAATCATTGTTCTGCAAAGCATTTATAACCTGCCAGCCTTCTCGAACTTTTACTATTCCGCAGTCACAGCCATTGATACTGTTCGTATCCACTTCTTCGTAGGTGAGCACTTTTTTTAAGAGTAATTAAATTATTAAATCTGAACGATCTATAAATACCAGGTAAATGTAAATTTTTGTTCGATTTGACAATGGTGTTTTTTAAGCACGCTTTCCTGCTTTTTTATATCGTTAAAGTTGACTTCGTAACTTTTGTTTCTGTGCAAATCACCTAATCCTGCAGCGTTTCTTTAATTTGCCATGTGCCACGTCACCTTTCCCGCACCAGTGTGCCACTGGCTGTTCAACCTAATGCGATATCGTATTTCTCGTGTAAGTAATGCGTCACGTGCCCCATGCATGGCAAAAGTAATGTTTTCGGCAATACTGTATTTTAGTAGTTTCCAGCTCTCGTATATTGAATAACTTACCTTGGTAGCCGTTGTTTCTAGGTAAATCACTTAAACCTGCGGCCTTTCATTTTTTAAGTAGTGCGCCACGTGCTGCTTCCTCCCCATGCACAGCACCTGTAATTGATTGACCAATGTCATATTTTAGCAAGCTCTCCATGTTTTTTAATAACATTAACCTTGATTTCTTATCGTTTGTTCTGTGCAAATCACTTAATCCTGCCACGTTTCTTTAATTTGCCTAGCGCCACGAGACCGTTCCCGCAGCAGTGTGCTACGTGCTGTTCAAGTTAATGCGATGTCGTTTTTCTCGTGTAAGTAGTGTGTCATGTGCGACATGCATTGCAAAAGTAATGTTTTCGGCAATACTGTATTTTTGCATGGTTTCCAACTCTTATACCTCAATTATCTTGCCTTGGTAGTCGATGTTTCTGGGCAAATAACTTAATCCTGCAGCCTTTAATTTTTTAAGTAGTGCGCCACGTGCTGCTTCCTCCCCATGCACTGAACATGTAATTGATTGACCAATGTTGTATTTTAGCACGCTCTCCATGTTTTTTAATAATGTTAAGCTTGATTTCTTATCCTTTGTTCTGTGCAAATCACTTAATCCTAACACGTTTCTTAAATTTGCCAAGCGCCACGTGGATGTTCCCGCAGCAGTGTGCTACGTGCTGTTCAAGTTAGTGCACTGTATTTATTCTTGTGTAATGCACATATAATCAATTGGCCAATATTGTATTTTAGCACCTCTCCATGTTTTTTAATAACGTTAAACTTGATTTGCCCCCTATTCTAGCTCTTATACAGATGTCTCAACCATGGGACGTATTGGTCGCCACAAACTGTTTATTCCTGCCCCTGCACTATCCCAGGTTGTGGTCAACAACTCGAAACACCAGATCCACTGACTACTCTCCATATGTTATCAGTCGAAAATTGCAATGGACCTAATGGAGTTATCAGGTTTAACTTTAACATTTCATGAGAGAAAAGCATTCTGAGATGAGCATTTGTGTATTTCATGTGTTCGCAGACAGGTAACTACAATTGTGGTGTTTTTTGCATGCTGGTAATGATACTTCAAAAACATTATATTGTTGAAGATACATTACTTTATGTTATTTTATGTTAATAACTGTTTTCGTTAGAATAGTTGTAAATAGGAAAGAGGGCTCTTAGGGATGACACTAATGAATGCCTACCGAGCGCGTCCATAGTGCCCCCCGAAAGCATATTGATATTCGCATATGATTTTGTCTAACCACTAGTATGGTCCTAACACAGTTAGTTTGAAAACTCTGATGATTGCTTTTCAACCCCAATCCTATTGGAACAATTGTTTTTTATGTTCATTAAAATTAAGCTCGGACATATGTACAAAATATACATTTTTTACTCTTTTTTTCATTTTGCAGAATGTTACATAAGTCAGCAGCAAATTGCCGAGATTGAAGAAAGTATATCCTCCTATTCTAGTTCATTACACCAATGTCTCAAATATGGCATGAACTAGTTGTGAGAAGCCCAAAAAATTAGCACATTTTTAACGGACACCGTTAAGGTAAATACTCTCAATATGACTACTCGACAAAGTTAAAAAGTAACGGATATAAGTACTTGAGGGGCCTTTGGTGGCAGATAATCTCCAATTCACAATTGTACGGATGGGTCTGATACAGGGTGGATCTCTGTATAACTAATGGATGATTAGGTATTAGGATGGCATACAGAGATCCCAACCTTCTTACTTTTTCTCTTAAAGAGTTCCAAATTGGGAAAGAATATGTGTAGTAGAAGTTGAAGATGTTGCTCCACTGGTACTTGGGCCTTCTCATGAAGCAGGGGGAGCCTCTCTCAATCTCCTTAACTCTTCCCTTGCAAAGTTGACCGCATGCTTGATCTGCAAGTGCTTCCGCATACTTGCATTTCGACACCAGTAGTTTTTATTGGGGTCTCCTCTTGAAAGCAGTCTTGCATATGCAGCAAGTAACTTTTCTTTTCTTTTTTAAGACTTGATTTGATTTGATTTGACACTTATATAGCACGTATTGTCACACTACGGGCATCCTGGCGCTTATGACTGAAAATGGGTGACCAGAATGGGACAAAGGTCAGGCCAAGGTGAGTAGGAAGGGAAGATTTACACTTTCGGGAAGAGCCAGGTTTTTAATCTCTTTCGAAATTCCAACAAAGTGTCCGTTTGTCTGAGACTCAGAGGAAGTTCATTCCATAGGCGGGTACCCACCACATTGAATGCCCTCCCTCCTGACCTGGCTCGTGACTTGTGGAAATTAATTTCAAAACAGTCATTTTAGTAGACCAAAGTCTGCATGTACAATGGCCAGTGGAAGCGTTTTGAGTGCGGGTACACCCAAGATCAAGTGAAAAGATTTGATTAATAAGGCATAGCAAAGGAGGTGGCAACAACGGGGAGAAAGGTCCATGGGTGGTGGAGGCTGGGTTTGTAAATCTGCTTCATCTATATAACTTTCTCTCTCTCACAGTTTTAATGTTGTTTTCTCTATCTTTCTCTCTCTCTCACTCTCTATCACATCGTTTCTCTTTTAAAGTTATGGACGCTGCTGTCAACTCTGACCTGTAGAACCAAAGCTCAGTTGAAGTTGTGAACTATGTTGATCACAGTGTTTACACAAAGTAAGCAGAACGGTCTAGATATACAATACCTCCGATTAAATGTATAAAAAATAAAGGGCTTACTTAGAAACCCCTTGCGCCACTTTTGCATCACTTTCAACATGAGAAAAGCAACACAAAAGTGGCGCAAGAGTCTTGTAAATAGGCCCTAAAGAATATTGTCCTGCATAATGACTTGATCTCTCACCTAATTCTGGGGCATATTATCAAGGGGCTTTATCTCCGCTTTTTTGGCTTTAAAAGCCAAGAAAGCGGAGATAAAATTATCTCCCTATTACCAAGCTGTCGCTAACACCAGTTAGCGACAGCTAATAGGAGATAGTGACCATCTTGGGCCCCGCTTTGCATGTCAGTGATATTTATCACTAATGACATGCAAAGTGGGCGTGCCAAGATGTTAGCGACTGAAAACAGTCGCTAACATCGCTATCTCCTATTACCAACTTTTGGAGATATTCGCGCTAAGCGCGAATATCTCCAAAAGCTAACACTTGCCCAGGAGCAGTTCTTAGCCATGTTATCCAATGGGAGGTGGATAACATGGCTAAGAGCATTTGCTCGCTATTGCATGAATATCGCTGACTTTTCAGTGATATTCATGCATTGCGGCCGTTTTTTATCGCATTTGCGATAAACCTTGCTAATAGCAAGATTTATCTGCGATAAAAATCGCCGTTTTGCGGCGATAATTTTTGTCTCTAAATAAGTTAGAGACAAAAATTATCTCTATTGGTTGGTAATATGCCCCTCTGTCTCATCTCTGAATCATTTTAAAGACCTGTTGATCTGTAATGTAAATATGATGCAGTAGGCAATTCTATACAGACACCACTTGAATGCAAGCCTATAAGACAAGTGAAATGTATTAGGCACACTACTCACGTAAAAAAAAAAGTAAATATCGTCAAGTGTTACTTTGATTTGTAATGTTTCACCTCATTTAGTGATATCGATCTAATTTTAAACACTAATTCTCTTTTTTTTTTATTTTGCAGATTACCTACCGCACTTCTATTGGAGTCCTTATCACATGTTGTTTATTATATTGTTTTGTTAAAGTTATGATTGTAGTTATTTATTTCATTGTTATCTTTTAGTTATGTTTCCAATTATTTATTGTTTTAATCAAAGTTAATTAAAAAATATATATGCGTCTTTTTTTGTGGGGGTAGCAGTCCCCAATAGAAATGATATTTACAATTTGAAGTATAATTCTGAGGCTAACTCTTTACCAGAACTTTACCAGAATCTATTGCTACAACTAATGGTTCCTATGGAAAAGTTTTGAAACTTCAACACCATTAGCAACATAGTGTGGTGAACTTCTAACCTCTGAGCTCACTTAAGTGTTCCATGAACTGGTACTATAGTAGCAGGCAGTAAGCAGTTTGGGAGTAGGGTTGAAAGGTAGTGGCTGTACAGAAACCGTTTTATTTACCCAGGATCCTCTACATGACAGAAAGGAAAGCAAAGTAAAATAGAACACTGTGTACCAGATTTACAATCCCCTTGCACCACTTTCGCGACCAACCCCCTCTACAAAATTAGAAGTGTGTGGGCCAAAATGACCCCCCTCAAGTCCCGGGAACCACCAAACCAGGGAATTTGTGTATTACGGGAGGCACACTGCGTGGCCCTCCACCTGGTGCCCTCTAGCGCCCTGGGTACCGCCATGCCCGACAGCCGACTCCTGCAGTGTCCCAGGGTACCTACTCCCGGGACACTGCTGTTTGCTTTGACTGGACAGGATTCCCACGACTCCCGCCCTCCCATAGCAAACTTAGTTTGCATTTTTAAAGACAGAGCAGTGAAATCTGTTCTCACTTTAAAAATCCAAAGCAGATTGCATTTACACATACAAATTAGCATGTCCCCATGCGAAAAGGCAATGCCCGCTCCCGAAGAACGCAAAAGTTCATCACATAATGTTGCTAAATAAAACAGCAAGTGTGCTTGACTTCTCAATATACCAGCGTATCCTATGTAATATTATTTTCAATCACGTTCTGATAACCAATAAGAATCATGCTTTTAAAATACAGAAACATGCACCCTAGTTTTCAGTGTAGAATGTTGTCAATCAACCAATCATTTCTTTTCTGTATTTTAACACTGCATCTTATCCACCATTTTAGAAAAATCTTAGTTTTCAAACTGCCATTTCATTTACAGAGACCATCTGAGTGCATCGAGACCTCCTTTCAAGATGCTTAGACTGTGAATTGTGGGACACAACTATATTTCCTTGAACCAAAGAGACTATAGAATGGGGTCCATTTACCACAACAATCTGCGTTTCAATATGCATGGCATCTATAGGAGAGATGCTGTACATTTTACAGATGAAGGGAACTGAGTCTTCCTCATGAACTTTAGACTCTGCATCGGTACTTACTTGTAGATACTAAAATCTCTCAATAAACACAAGGGCTCCTTTTAGAGCCACCCAAGATCTAAACACATAAGCTTGATGTATATCTCAAAAATACATGCTTTGTCTTTTTTCGGCGTCGAAATGCGCGGATCCTAGGCGCACCCCGCAACTTAAAAAAATATATATATTTTCCTACTTCTTTTGCCCTACGGGTCCTTATGTGACCCCCTGAGCAGGCCTAGTTTTGCACACATATTTCACAGACTTCTTCACCCTCGCTTCTACCAAGACACAAAATGGCTGCCAACAGTTCCCGGTTTTGAATGTTTACAACCGCTTGACAACCAATTAGAATTGAGCACATGATCGGGACGGTGTGCTTATACTACTATGTCAATCCTCGCACAATCCGCGGATCCACTGTGCTCATATATAAATGACTTTAACCGTAATTTTCTCAGAAACTACTGAACAGATTGACACCATATAAGCCAAAGGCACAAGTCAGACTTGAGGACTACCTCTCTGCCAAATTTGGTGTTATTCCGTTCAGCCGTTCGGGCGTAGCCGTGTCTAAATATCCAATGGGAATTTACATGGGAAAACACCTTTTGGTACCCCCCTTTTTTCTCAACCCCCGCTTGACCAATCATCCCCAAACTTTCAGGGAAGGAGCAGAACTGGGCTGGTCAAAAGTTTATAGAATTTCAAGAAGATTTATCAATTGACGCCAAAGTTATTGCCAATAGAATGTTGTGGATTTCATATGGATAATAGGTCCTACCTATAACTATCTACTGGTGACCGCCAGTAGACTATATATATGTTATCTGCCCAGCGTCTCACCTAATCCTACAGGACACTTGACCTATGCCTAAAAGAAGCAAATACATTTTTACCTTAACCTCGGAGCATGTGTCAGCCCCATTCTTCGGAGTGGGATCGGAGTTGATGTGTAAAGCGGTTTGCAGGCACCGCTTTTGCCGTCACGCCCTTTTGGTCTGTAGCTACATGCACAACCTGCACCGATTGGTATAGGGGAGGAAAACACAGCACGTCGCCCCCCCCCGGATGGTCCAGATTACTCACTGCAGTGTGTGGCCTCTCAGGGAGAAAGGAAGCAGCTGTATGCTGTTTGAAGAGGCTCTAGTGAAGTTTTGTCATCTCTGCGTCCTGTGGACCCTGCCGGAAAATATTGTTCTTCTCGAGGCCAGCAGAGGTTGGGACACCACTGGGTGTATGAGTATGCTGCTCACTGTACCATCATTCACCAGCGAGGAGAACGCAAAAGCCAGCATGGATTGACGTGGAACTGTTAAGGCTTAAAAGAAGCAAATACATTTTTACCTGAACCGTGGAGCATGTGTCGGCCCCATTCTTTGGAGTGGGATTGGATTGGATATGTAAAGCGGTTTGCAGGCACCGCTTTTGCCGGCACGCCTTTTGGTCTGGAGCTACGTGCACAACCTGCGCCGATTGGTATAGTGGAGGAAAATACAGCACGTCACCCCCCCCCCCCCGGATGGTCCAGATTACTCACTGCAGTGTGTGGCCTCTCGGGGAGAAAGGAAGCAGATGTATGCTGTTTGAAGAGTTTCTAGTGAAGTTTTGTCATCTCTGCTTCCTGCGGACCTTGCCGGAAAATATTGTTCTACTTGAGGCCAGCAGAGGTTGGGACACCACTGGGTGTATGAGTATGCTCTCACTGTACCAGCATTCACCAGGGAGGAGAACGCAAAAGCTGGCATGGATTGACGCGGAACTGTTAAGGTTGGAGGTAGTGGAGGGTGGGCCACACTGTTTGAACCAATGAGCAAACAGTGCTTTCATCTTTAAATTAAGCCCCCAGGTGCAACATCATTAATAGTGAAGCGGGCACTGAGTAAAGCCGACAGACTGAAACGTGTCTGCCCAGCGTTTCACCTAATCCTACAGGACACTTGACCTATGCCTAAAAGAAGCAAGATAAATTTTACCTGAACCTCGGAGCATGTGTGGCCCCATTCTTTGGATTGGGATTGGAGTGGATATATATATATATATATATATATATATATATATTCATTGAAAAAACCATAGGTTATATACCATATATAGTTAGGAATTTGCATTTACAAAACCTTGAAAATTCACTGAAAAAACCATAGGTTATACACCATATATAGTTAGGAATTAGCATTTATAAAACCTTATTTTACTCACACAAAACCAATGAAATTCCATATATAGTTAGTGGTACTAACTATATATCACGCACCCGCAATCCACTGCTGATCATGTCACATATGACATCATTCATGACATGGTCAGTGACATCACTGATGACATCACTGATGACATCTCAAATGACATCACTGATGACATCACTGATGACATCTCAAATTACATCACTGATGACATCACTGATGACAACATCCAGTGACTGTATTTTTCTGTAAAGTTAAAATATGTCTTACATATTTAAGAATGAGTGGATGTATAAGTGTCTGGATGAAGGATTTAGTAGGTACATGACTGACTGTATGAGTGAGTGGTTAAATTTGTCTCACTGAGTGCATGGGTTAGTGACTAAACTGTCTTAATTTGTGCATCATTATGTCTGTTGTTCTGTAAACTGCTGCATGTGTTGATCATTAGCTATATGAGTAACTATATGGGTTATTGATTGGTTGCCCAAGCATTTGTATGGGAGACTGAGAGTGTGTGTGGGTGGCTGGGAGGTGTATGACTCTGTGCATAGATGTATGGGTTCAAAAGTGCATGTGGAAACAGCTGTATGGGCGGTTGACTGTGTGCATGACTGTATTGGTGAGTGAATACATATCTCAGTGCTACATGTCAAAGTAAGTACATATGTAAAATACAGTACATGTGAGAGTTGACATATATAAATAACTGTGCATAAGAGCCAGTGAATGTGTGAGTGGCTGTATGGATCATTGTGCTCTTGTATCCAGGATTGTATAAGTGAGTAAATATGTTTTAGTATATGTTTGAATAAATAAGGTGTGTATAACTGTATAGTTGTGAAAATGGAGCTGTGATTGATTCTTTGCATGACTGACTAGGTGTGTAAGTAACTCCATGGATGAGTGACAGTCTGTGAGTGTCTGTTTACACTGAGTGTATCTAAGGTTATATTAGAGTCTGAAGAGGTTCATCGTATTATCACATGAATGATGTCATCAGTGATGTGATCAGTAATGTCATTTGAGATGTCATCAGTGATGTCATCAGTGATGTCACTGACCATGTCATGAATGATGTCATATGTGACATGATCAGCAGTGGATTGCGGGTGCGTGATATATAGTTAGTACCACTAACTATATATGGAATTTCATTGGTTTTGTGTGAGTAAAATAAGGTTTTATAAATGCTAATTCCTAACTATATATGGTGTATAACCTATGGTTTTTTCAGTGAATTTTCAAGGTTTTGTAAATGCAAATTCCTAACTATATATGGTCTATAACCTATGGTTTTTTCAATGAATTTCATTGGTTTTTTAAAAGCTAATATCTATAGCTGTAAAATGTATTCTTCTTTAAATATAAAAATATATTTTATATGTTTATTAATAATTTTTTTTAAATATTTTTTTTGTTTCGCTCCCGGTCCGCGAACCGGGAAGCTTTCCGTTAGCTCAAATAGATGCCGCGACCCGGTCCGCGAACCAGTAAGAAATCAACATAGTGACGGTATCGCGTTGCCGCGAAATGCGTCTTGTGACGTATCGCGTTAGCGCACCCGGAAGTGCCCCGGGGCGCGGACCGAGGCGCGAAGCGCAGCGACCCGGAAGCGATCCGCGGCGCGTCGCGAAAGCGCGACGTATCGCGTTGCCGCGTAATGCGTCTTGTGACGTATCGCGTTAGCGCACCCGGAAGTGTCCCGGGGCGCGGACCGAGGCGCGAAGCGCAGCGAACCGGAAGCTAACCGGGGAGCGTTCCGCAGCGCGTAACATGAGCGTGAGAGGTTATGTGACTTGGTAATAAAACTTTTCATTGGTTCATTTCACTTTTGGTTTCATAATAATGGAAGGCTAGGTCAGGTGACCTAAAAATAACACTTTTCATTGGTTGAGAACTTTTGCTTTTCCCAAATGATGAAAACCCCTCCTTCTTTCCTCACTCTGACTTTCATCTTGGTGAGAGAAAGACCCTTTTACTTTATAGAGAAATGGCTTCCATTGTTGCTTCAGGTAGTGTTCCCCCACCACCACCCCCACCTCCTCAAGGGAAGAAAGGACCACCTGCTCAACCAATGTTTGAGGAAGATCAAGAAGAGGAGGAAGAGGAGGAAGAGCCTGAGTTTTTGCCAGAGGAGCCCAGGAGGTACAATAGAAAAGAAAATTACATCTGGCAATTTTTTACATTTCCAGCAGGGCAAAAAAAAGTTAATGCAAGATATGTGTTTTGCCGTATTTGCAAAGATCGACTGTCAAGGGGCACTGACAAGAAGTACAGCTTCGGCAATTATACGATGCACAGGCATATGAGTAGGTGGCACCCAAATAATTATAGTGCTGCCCAGCTTCGTGATGAACAACAAAATCCCCTGGCAATGGTGAGAACATCTGCTGTGAAAGAAATATCGGGACCAGAGGCGAGGGAGGTGATCCCGAACATTCAAATAGACATGGGGGAAGTAAGGCAAGTGTGCGTGTGGTGCGGCCAAACACTTTGCAACGGAGAAAGAAGCATTATTCTTATAATGAGAGCTATCAGAAATCATGATTGCCCGAAACGCCCCAAAAAATAAATTCTTCTTTTTTTCGTTGCTCCTGTTGAGCCCTTCTCAATGAATCATTTTTGTTTCCCCCCTCCCCCCCAAAAAAACCAAAAAATTACAAAATGTTCAGAAAAAACAAAAAAAATATAAAACATTTTCAGAAAAATAATAAAAAAAATTTAAAACAACAAAAACCAAAAAAAAGTTCTTTTCAGAACTACCTCCCCATTATAAAAAAAATTGGTAGAATTTTTGAAACTCTGCCAATCTCTATTTCTTATAGTTCGCTTCCAGTTCGCACTCCGGTACGCGAACCAGGAGCGAACCAAAAAAATTTTTTTAAAAAAAGAACAGTAAGTATAAGGGAAGGAAACAGACAGTTATGTTAAAAGAAAGACAGCTACAGGGAGTAAAGAAAACATACTGTTACCCGCAATCCACTTCTGATCATGTCACATATTATATCATTCTTGACATGGTCAGTGACATCATCAGCAGTGGATTGCAAGTAACAGTATCTTTTTTTTACTTCCTATAGCTGTCTTTCTTGTAACATACATGTCTGTTGCCTATCCTTATACTTACAGTTCTTGTTTTAAAATTTTTTTGAGATCAGTCAGAAACAGTAACATTAATAGAGACAGAATGAGTGAATAATAATGAAGAAGTATGAGAAGAGAGGGACTGAGAAAAATACTGGAAGGAGTAGAATAATTAAGTAATAGAGAAAGGAATGAGAGAAGTAGCAAACGCAGGAAAGTAAGGATTAAAGAAATGAAGCAGTAGAACTAATAGATGTTAAATGTGATAGATTAAATGATTGATTCAGTATGACAATAAGGTGTGTTCTCTCCAAAATTTTGTTTAAGATGAGGCCTACTTAGGGTTGCATATCAAATTTATGCTTGTTTGAGAATACAGAGGAGATAATACATGTGAAGGCCTACCATTGAAGGTTAACATGTCCACTTCACTCTTGAACAACGGCCAGACCTCTTCTGTGTCCATAGACAGACCTAAAGTTCATCTGCACAATGTCATCCGTAAACTTAGAAAACACAAGTAATGTAATTGAAAAACGTGGAGTTTCTTTTGCTCATTTCAAAATCACATCACCTGTGTTGCCTTTGCTTAGGTATCTCATAGTGCAGATGTAGTTCAGCATATGAAACAGTACACAGAAGTGCAGCAGTGTATGCATTAATACATGTGAAGGCCTACCAATGAAGTAAGTCATGTCCACTTATTACATCATTCATGACATAGTCAATGACATCATCAGCAGTGGATTGCGAGTTAAAAGAGTAGAAAACATTTACCTTATAATTCTTGTTAACTTTTTCAAATATTTTTTCATACGTTCAATCTGTAAAAGAGAGAAGAAACATTTCAAAAATATTAAAACATGTATTTAAAAATTTGAAAAGACAAGGGAAAAGGTTCAAGAAGAAACAGTTTTTCAAAAACTTTGAGATTTACAGAAGCCTCTGCTGCTATACGTCCCCTACACAATGCTAAAGATATATATTTTAAACAAACATTATCTTGATGCTGATGAAGTGAGGCCTATTTTGGAACATGGTGCATCTTTTGCACTGCTGATGTCTCACAATAGTGATGCAATAGCAGCGCAAAAAAGATGTAAAGCCATCATAAAATTGTGTCTAACATTTTAAATGATTCTTTCAGGATACAAATAAGATGTGTCCTTTCAAGAGGTTTCTTTAAGGTGAGGCCTATTCAGTTTTCAAAAAAAAAAAAAGTACCCAGAAGTGCAGCACTGTAAGCATTAACTTTGACACTTACAGAAGCTCAGTTTCTCCATATCTACCTCACATTTCTAAATGTATATCATAAGTACAAAAAGTAGAACATTAATTATACATGTTAAATGGTTTATTTTTGCTGTTCTCAGAATGTATCAAATTTCACTAAAAACAGTGACTTGAAGGTATTCATCATGTAACAGCGGGGAAAAAAAACCACAATCAAAATGATTGTGTTTAAAAAACCCATACAACATCTGAAATCAAAATTCAGAACTCCTTAAAGTTAACTTACTTTCCATGACGTCCAAGGATGTCCTATGAACAGCTTACACTCTTTTGTGCTGTTATTACTTTCAGCCCGCCACTTTCTGAAAGAAAATCTCCATCGTTTTTAAAAACACGTTACATGCAATAAATGATTTCTTGCTCTCTACCACAATTTTCCACAAGGCCAAATCTGGTCAGAGCCATTTATAACTCTTGGATTTCTTGTAAGCCAATCCCGTCATTTGGCGTTTCCGCAACTTTCAGAATTAAAATGTTGAAGATAATTTTCACAATCCTGGAATAGTAATATCTTCCCCTTCTTGCTCAGTCATGTTCTACATTTCCTATGACACTGATACTGCTTACTATGAAGCAGACTTACACTACCTCTATGACTACTACAATTATTTAATTCTCTACATCACTTTTAATCACAAAGCAATGTAAAACAGTAGACAGCATTGCAGACTTACATTCCCTCTACTCCATGTTTTGATTGGCTGCTTCAATTAGCTTATAAAAAGAAACAGTTTTTCTGAACTCATTGAAAGTGCACATATTTCTTCATGACATCCAGTCCTATGGTTAGAAGTTATGTCTCTGAACTACACTTATCCTCAAGGCCAAATTGTGTAGGAGCCATTAGAACTTCTTGAAATTCCACAGAGCACATCCCGAGATTATTTCCCTAAAATTTTGGTTTTAAAAACACCAGGTAAGAGTTTTTAAGGTCATACGGCAATTTTTTTTTGAAAATTAAAACAGAATCATTGCAGAATGACCAGCCATTTCTACACTTTAAATAAGCTGTGTAATGTCCTGATGTTATTGAAGGGCCGTCATGATATATAATTGCTGCAGTTACAAAAGTCCTTCCTGATATTGACAACTGCGAAGCTACAATTTTTTTTATTAAAGTTGTCAATTTTGTTCCATCAGGCCTACATCGTTGGAACATTAAAATGACATACTGGCCATATGTTCGTATAAATAATGTGGACATCATTTCAGATTTACATTGGCTACACTCCATGTTGTGATCAGCTGCTTTTACTAGCTTATTAAAGGAGACTGATTTACTGTCTGGCAAAGTTAAATATATAAATCTTTCTGAGTCTACACTAGTAGTACTTGATACCCTACAGTTCTCGCAGTCATGCTGCCATTGATAAGAAAGCCCAAACAGCTGATCTACATCTACACCTTCAGCATGCAATACATCAAGCATATACATTAAAAACTCCTGACAATCTTGCTGAATATTTTGAGAGAATTGTGTTTGGCCTGAACATCTGTCTAACAGATTTCGAATTTCAGACACACTTTCTATGTTTCTTCTATCAGTGCTACATTTCTCTAACACAGAATTTAACAAACTGCAAAATCTTTGATCAGAATTGACCACAATCTCTTCTTTTACATTTTTTAGAGAAAACAAAACATTAACCACTACATTAGCATAGCAGTTGACACCAGAACTGTTTTCAAACTGAAAACCAACAACATCTTCAACAGAATCCTTTTTGTTTCTGCTTGTAATTTTAGGTTCATTGACTTTTTGTCTTTTTGCTACAACCTCCCCAGTATTGTTCTCATTTCTTCGTTTCCGGCCTACCACACGTTTCTCAAACAAAGGATACTGAGGCAAATGTGGCGCATACTCTCTTCTTAACCTATTGTATTCCTTAACACAATCTAGATCCGCACAAATGTTTGTGACATCACACTCAATCAAGTACAATCCCGATAAAGTTCTAACTCGTGACAATGCCACATATGCCATACCCTCCTTGAACACAGAACTGCCAATATTCACCAATGCACTGTCTACACTTAAACCTTGCGATTTATGGATTGTCACCGCATATGCCAAGCAAACAGGAAACTGCTTACGGCGAACATATAAGTCTTTTACAAGCAAAAATCTAGCAGAACAACGACCAATTAGCTGTACTTCCTCAATGCCATCAAATTTAATTTTTAAAAATTCAATTCCATCTCTATTTCTGTATTTCACAAAATCAACAACATTACCCATTGATCCATTTACCAGACCTCTTTCAACATGTAAATTCCTTCTTAAAATTATACGGCAGTTCAAGCACACATTCAGAGTCTTTTCAAAACCTGCAGTTTTAGATATACTCTTCTCTAATGAATCCAATTTTGTTTTCAGATTCTCAGACAAAATAATTGTTGATCCCATATGCTCTACTCTATCAATAGCTTCCAGTTTCACAATCTCTTGCTTTTCTAAATGCAACATTTTGTTGTTAAATTTGGCACATTCTGCAAGAGTTGGCATCAAACATATTCCAGAATTCTTCTCAGTAATTTTCTGAAAAATATTCTCAGGCACAACATCTTGTTCTGGATATAAATTTGACAGTAATCGTGCATGTAAAGCTTCTTTCCCATGCTCGGTCACTTTTCCAATTCTAACATCTTGTAGAATAGTCTTGTAAACTTCATCCTTCGCCTGACGCATATTTTCATGCAGTTCAGCATAATTGAAGTTTAACCATATATTGACGTTGCCAATGCTGCCTAGGCACTTCCTGGTATCTTCATGCGTGAGCATTTTGAACACAGGTTGCCCTTTCACTGGTGTCAGCTGCAGAAGATCTCCGAAAACAATGATGTGTTTGCCACCAAATAACACATCATACTCTGTTTTGAGAACTTCTTGCATCCTCAAATGCACAAAGGCAAGCATGACATTGGAAACCATGCTTACTTCGTCAATGATAAGAAGTTTCATTTTCCTCAAGATTCTTGAAACTTCAAAACAAGCATCTCCAGATAGCTTGTGATATTGTAATTTGTTGTCATGCTCCACTGGCAGCATCAGTAAACGATGTAAAGTAATCCCTTTAATATTATGTGCTGCCAGTCCAGTTGGAGCAGTGACAACACAAGACAGCGATGACTCTGTCCTTTCCTGCAAATAGCATGAAATTGCTTTAATGAGGAAACTTTTTCCAGTTCCCGCTTCTCCACTCACGTACAGTCGGACAGGCTTCAACGACGTACATGAGCACTCTTTCTTATCATGACTTAATCCATGATCAATTTGCATGGTAACTTCGTCATATATTTTCCTCTGCTCAACGTTGAGTTGTCTTTCCAACTCTTCTAAGTTAACCGCATCCTCTTGAGCATGTGCCATGGCTCTTTCCACTTCATTCATAGCAGTGGCAGCTTCATTTTCGATAACAGGTCCTCCTAGTGGATCCTGACTCAATGAAGCAGAACTCTGACTGTCCTGAGAACTGTCTCTGGCAATCTCGGCTGCAATCGTTGCTTCCTGCTCAATTTCCGCATTCAACATTTCTACATATTTGGGAAAAGCAGGACATTCTATGGTCTCCTTGGCGGCATTGAAAGAGTCTTCGTAACAGAGGAAATCTCCAAGCAGTTCCTCTTCTGCACGCCAAGGCTTGAAAAGTTGCAAAAGTGCTAAATAGAAAAACTCCTTTTTTTCAGGAGATTCGCCACTCAATTTTCGATGGTTTACCAAGTGGCATTTTCTTTGCTTGACCAGACATCCCTCACTTCCTATTACAGCATACACTCCTTTCTCAGTATCTTCTTTGATGTTCCTCTTGAATATGTAATTTTGCAGAACCTCATACAGACAAACATTCTCGAGGTGACTGCTTCGATTTGGATAATATGTATCCAACATGTTTGTCTTCAAAATGTCGGTACTGTTTGGCTCCTTTTCCGCCAAATACTCAATTTCCCGCACAGGTTTGAGAACTCGATTACGCGTTGCTGCAAGACCAAGACTCGCCCAAATAATACTCCTGGACTTGGCATAGAGACTTGCTGAAGACAACCGGTCAGAACATTCGTACGCTCCGATTTCTCGATGCGACAACATCTTCAGACTGAAACTGTACAACTTCTTGCTGAGGCTCTTTTCATGGGAAATGTCCTCCCACATATCCTTCAATTCTGTCTTCTCTTTTTTGGTGATGTAAGACGTCACATACCGAGCCACAGCCATACAGTTATCAGCCACAAACTGTATATCCATGTTAGCATTCCACATGGACAAAATCACCGGGTTGTAGTCGTTGATGTACTTGGACTCTTCGTTCCTCTTCAAATTGTAAGTGTTTTTAGGTGATTTCTTCATGACATTGTGTCGCAGCGAAGACATCAAACTGTTTACTCTTCCTTTAGAAATCACCGGTCGTGGAAAGCCGAAACGACATTTAGTGTAGAACTTGTCCTTGTTTCGGAATTTACGACGGCAGTACTTTCCACATCGATGGCTTTGGAAACGCAGAACTTTTTCTCTTTGGCTTTTCTTCTCCTTTGCGTTTGGAACAGCACACGTAGAATACTGTTGGATGAAACTCATCACTGAGTCTTCTGGATCCGTTCCAAATTTAGGTGCATCCTTGATCCACAGCAACATATGTATATGAGGAGCACCTCTTGCTTGGTACTCCTTTCTCCAGAAGAAATACAACACCTCTCCAAGAGGTGGATTCTTCTTATTCATGATGAAAGACATCATAGCTTCAAATCTATGATTGAAGTACCTACATACATTGACTGGATCCAAAGAGCACAGTTCTCCGGGTGTCTTGAATTCGATGTTATCTACGTTAGCATTTGCCTCTCGTAGAAATTCAAGTAAGTCTTCCCAGCCATACTCGGCACAGCTCAGAGTGAGGAACCATGTGGGAGTACCTAAGTTCCTCAGCATACATTTTAAATCACCATGACGACGGTACCAGTACTCATTAGTACCACGCTGACACGCCATGAGATTAATCAGGTGAGAATCCAAAATACTGTCTTGGACATTGACTTTATCCATAAAGTCACTTGCCGAGATGTTTTGCATGTGTATACCACTTTTCAAGATGTGGTTCACTGCATATGACAGTCCAGACAGATCGCTTTCAAACAGGAGATGAAACAAATAGGGAATGCATTGTCGAAACCTAGCATCTCCTGCATACAATCGCAAAGTCCGGTATTCAGAAGCAGGAATTTGATGAGGTCGCTCATCATATCTTCCTCCCTGACCTGTTGGAAAAAGCTGTGGGAAACACCGAGCTTCCAAACTTTCCTCCCAAACACTAATGGGACTCCCTTTGGCTTGTTTCATTTGAAACAACTCAATAGCATTCCCCATGACTTCCTTGGAATGCAAAGGATGAACACTATAATGTTCATATATTTCTTCACTAGTAGAGGGTTCTACTTTCTCAATTTGACCAGCACACAAATCGCTATCCTCTTCCTCACTTACTTCCTCTTCTGCAACATATACATTCTTATAGTATTTATTATTTTTTTTCAAATACAATGTTGCCTTTTTAACTTTCCTAACATCTACTAAATCTTGCCATATTTTCTTATTCTTTGTCGGAACCCCATTAACTAAGATAACCAGAGGTTCCTCTTCCACTTTTTCTACTCCAATTGTGTTAATGTTTTTCTTCAAATCTAGAGGCAAATAAACAACTCTTCCCTTTAATCCTCTCTGTAAATCTGATGGAGGCAATTTCCCTGTCTTTGGCTCCATTCTTACAATAGCCTGAAAGGGATGGATACTTTGAATCAAAATAGATTCATAAGTATTTAAATCCTTCAATTCAGAAGGAATCTCAACCAATTCCAGATTATTATGAACTGCTCTAGCAGGCATCTGGTTTTGATTTAATTTGCAACAACAATAAGTACACACACGTTGATCCAATCCCAAATCAAAACAATTTTCTACCATCAAGTATGTTGCAAAATCCTTCCATTCATTATTATTTTCCCTTTCACTTTTTGCATATAAATCCACTAACTTAGTCTGATTCTTATAATAAGTGCGTCGACAACACACACAAGTGAAATTAGGCCTCTCACTTGATTTCACCTCAAATGTCGCAATTTCCCTCTGGAAATTATCTGTACTGGAAACCTGTACACTATCTTCCACATGACCCTCTTCTTCTTGCTCAATTTCAACATTCTCCTCTTTACTTCCAAAGTAACAAAACTCAATTTCTTCACATATATTCTTCACATCTATTTCAGAACCATGCAAAAGAGCAGCGCATAATTTTTTAAGCATAATTGCTGGACTCTTAGCATAATACAACATTCTAACAAATTTCCTCACTTTATTATGATGCACTGCTAGCATCCTGAAATGATGAAAAACACTCTGGCATACTCTCCTGGAAAGACAAGCCAGTGAATGACCATGCAAACCTGTCACTTCTCTCACTCTGCAAGGATCTAATTCTTGCAACAACCTTATTTTCTGCTTCAAACTTTTCTTATTAAATGACCGTACAAAATCACAAAGCAAATTGATGGAATCCTGTCGCACACTGCAAATACTACTACACTTCCAGGTGTACACAGGACCCTTAGCACGTCTTTCTAAAACCTCATTACCTAACACCTCTTCTGCCTCTGTTGTCACAAGTTTTTCTTTTTCAACTGGACAACCATCTTTCACTTCATAAGCACGACCACTGGTGTCAACTGCATGCACCAAATCATTATCCTGGAAATAACTCTCCTCATTAAAAAATGCCTCACAGCTTGAACTATGCATCCATTCTCCAGAAAAAACTTCACAAAAATTACTACGATTAACTATTCTCTTCCATCTACTATTTCTTTTGAAATCATAAATTGCCTTGTTTAGCTTCCTAATTCTATTGATTATCAAAATAAATAACTTACGTTTAATTTCAAATGCCTGATCAATAACTTTCTCAACTTATTTTTTTCTCTTATAAAAAACCAGTTTCTGTTGACGTTTCTTAATATTTTTTAACAAATTGCCAATTATCATGTTGCGGAACATTCGTTTACGAATCTCCCTAAACTGTTGTTTCCTTCTACTATCATGCACAGAGTTATCTCTTGCTCTAGCAGTAACATTTTTCATTGGTCTTTCCTTTCCATTTGATTTCCTTCTCGTTTTATGGACTGAAACATTTTCTGTAGTAATATTTTTTTTACTACACATATTTCTTATGAATTGTTTTGTGCTCTTACCCGGTGCTTTCTTCGTGACTTGACAAATCTTTTTGTTAGAGGACTGCTGCTTATTTTTTTTCACCTGCTGTCTTTGACGTTTTGCAGCCTTTCTCTGTCTTTCTATTGTAGGCATGGTGAAATCTTGAAATAATCTGCAGTTGAATCTGTGGTAAAATATATTAAAAAATGTTATTAACCATTATTACCAAACAGTAAAACAATAACAGTGATCTTCAAAATATTTTGCATTTCCTAAATAGCGAATTTTAAGGAATAAATAGCGATTCTTTACCATTCCTAATTTGCAATGAGCAAATTGCTAATTGCAAGTTACCCATTCATTTCCATGGGCTAGGAGGCTCATAGGAATGAAGGTTTAATTTGCGATTAGCAATTTGCTCATCACAAATTAGGAATTTTTCCAAGGGTGCAGGGGTGTCTCAAGAACACCCTGCTGCACCCCTGAAAAAGAAATTTGGGGGCATATGGCACACATACATGCCCTAAGGGCATGTGTTGGCGTCATATGGGACCTTTTGTTTTTTTAAAAAAAAGCTTTTTGAAAAGAATTCACAAATTACCACCAATTTACCACAATAGTTTCCAAATCCTTAATGTCATTTTTACATATTTTTTGTTTGATACATTGCATTTAAGTAGTCACAAAATTTGCAAATCCTTCAGTGCAATTGCAAAATAAGGAATAGCAAATTTTGCTACTCCTTATTTTGCATCAAACTTGTTTGATACATACCATTTGTCTAATTTACATTTGCAAAGGCCGAAATTCGTAGAATTTTGATCTTTGCGAATGCTAATTAGCTTGATACATATGGCCCCAAGTGAGGCCTGTCTTGCGACATGGTGCATCTTTTGCATCACTGCTGCATCGGTTTCATGTGGTACGTTTTTTTTACACCATGACATATCTGCCTAAATGCATCAATTTGTAATGTTGTCGCCTCATAGCAAATCTTTTCCACCACCGCTGCATCATAAAAGTGACGCACAGTGGCAGAAAAGAGGCATACACCTATCATAAATCTGTCCCTAGCATTTTAAATGATTAATCCACGATGACAATAAGGTGTGGCCTATCCAAAGGTTTGTTTAAGTTGAGGCCTACTCAGGATTGCAGATTAAAGTTACGCTTGATGAAGAATACAGAGGAGATAATACATGTAAAGGCCTACCAATGAAGTAAGTAATGTCCACTTTATTGCACCAGTCATCATAAATGTATCCCTAAGCTTCTTATCTTGTTACAGATGAACCACCATATGTACCATCAAACTATTTTGCATTTCCTAAATTGCAAATTTTAAGGAATAAATAGCAATTCTTTACCATTCCTAATTTGCAATGAGCAAATTGCTAATTGCAAATTACCCATTCATTTCCATGGGCTAGGAGGCTCATAGGAATGAAGGTTGCAATTTGCGATTAGCAATTAGCTCATCACAAAATAGGAATTTTTTCAAGCGTGCAGGGGTATCTCAAGAACACCCTGCTGCACCCCTGAAAAAGAAATTTGGGGGCATATGGCACACATACATGCCCTAAGGACATGTATGGGCGTCATATGGGACCTTTTGTTTTTTAGAAAAAAATGCTTTTTGAAAAGAATTCGCAAATTACCACAAACTAGAAGTTGGTGGTAGTTTCCAAATCCTTAATATCATTTTTTACATATTTTTTGTTTGATACATTGCATTTAAGGAATCATAAAATTTGCAAATCCTTCAGTGCAATCGCAAAATAAGGAATAGCAAATTTTGAATTAAGGACATTTTAAGTCATTTCCATATGTGCAGTGTTTTGAAATTATGATTTGAAAATCGTTTTTGGGGAAAAGTAATGGTTTGCAAATTTATGACAAGGACATAATGGTGTATGCTTCTCTATAAGGCATTTCAGTGTCTCTGATGTCATTTTTCCCATATTACATTATAAGACCTTTCCCCATGGAGCACATTCCTTGTAAATATGCTCCCACCTGAGCATGGCGAATTTAGATTTTGACTGTTTGAGTCACATAACCATGTTAAAAGTGACCCAAAAAAATTGCAAACGTTTTAAAAAAACACATTCATGTGTCTTAAGGACATTTTAAGTCATTTCCCCACCTTCTCTCACCATGTTTTCTGTCTGGATTGTTGGACATAGTTATATTCACTGGGCTCAAAGGTACGTTGAAAACAGGAAATTACCTAACCTCAATTTACAAGATGTGGAAATTAAGTGGTTTGGCCACAGAGGATTAAAATGTCACCAATTGATACCATTGGTGAAAACCTTTATGCATTTGCCCAAACCTGACCTGTTAATTGTGCACTGTGGAGGTAATGACTTGGGCACTTTGACTGGTGTAGGTCTGGAAATGCTTTTAAAGGACACCTTTGAGCAATTAATGGCACTTTTTCCTCAGACTGCCTTGGTATATTCAAATATATGCCAAAGACAGAAATGGAGGTGGTCAAACCAATTTTGTCCACAAATTGAGAAGTCGAGGAAGCATGTAAACAAATCTGTTTCAGCTTACATGAGAGACCATGGAATGGGCTCCCTGTACAACAATAACTTGCGTTACTACATGAAAGATATCTACAGAGGAGATGGAGTTCACTTCTCAGATGAGGGCAACAGAGTTTTCACTCTGAATTTAAGAATGTGCATTGGTACCTACTTATAAGTACCTAAATGTACCATAAACCCAAAAGCTCTTCTCAGAGCTACCCTACATCTGATCACTCACAATTATTATTTTACTCTAACATTTTTCACTAATTTCCAACAAAGTACGCTCCCTGGGGCGCTACCCGGTACGCGAACCGGGAGCTAACCTCGCGAAATTTTTTTTAAAAATGTTTTTTTTTCGCACATATAAGCCTCCTCACCCACCCTCAGAAAACCTAGGGGGTCAAGATAACTCTACCGTGCCCCCTTCTACCCATTCTGAACATTATTTGCCCTCCATCTTGTATCTTAATTCGACCGAAACACAAAATGGTGGACTCCCGGAACGCTTAAGGTTCGCGAACCGAGGCGCTCAACGGTTCGCGTACCGGGTCGCTCTCTGGGAAGCGCACCATCAAAAAAGGTGGGAAAGTAGTTCACAGAAAAGCCACTGGAGACAATTTCACCAAATATAGATTAGCTCATACTACATACCAATCCCTACCATTTTCACAAATTTGATTGGAATTCCATTTAGTCATTTAGCCTGTAGACCTCTCTAAATACCCTGAGGTAAATTACTTCACAAAACACATCTGAAGTGTTGGAATTGACAACCAATGAAAGTGTTACTTTCATTTTCTATTTTTTTTACCTGACATTTCATTGGTTATATACCTGAATATATATAAAGGAAGAGAAGAAAACACAGCCATTTTGACTACTACTTCTTGCTGTACATTTCAATAGTATTTTCACTAATTCCTTCAACTTCTTTCTAAAGGTAAGTTTTTATTTTTTAAACTGAAGTATATTGTGCACTCTAAGTTAATATGGTAATCTTTTTCTGATAGATATATACTATCCCTCTGTAGTAGTTATAGATTTAGAGAGACTTCTCTGTTATAGTTATGGATGGAGTTAGGCTTCTCTTGTATAATTATGAATTTACTTACGTTAAATCACATACACTTTTTTATATTCCTACTTCCACTCTGATACTATACACTGCCCAAAGATAAATTCACTGATAAAAAATGCCTATCTAAAATTATTCCCAACATTGCCCTATCTCTACTAATATATATTTTTTTAATCCAAATTTCAGGCAAAATGGAAGGCGAAAACCAAGTTTCTTTTGAAATGGACCTGCAAGAGAGCAGCCAAGAATTGATTGATACAATTGATCAAATTGACATTGAATTTTTCGATGAAACTTGGGACAATGAACTACTGCAATGTGTACAAGCAGTAGATAACCTCCTTGCAAATGAGGACATTTTACACCCTCAGAGACTACAATGTATATTCCATGATAATTATGAAATTTCTGACAATGAAATGTTAGAAAGTTTAATAAATTATGAAACACAATCACATTAAAAAAAAATGCTTAAAAAATAAAGAAAATAAAAAATAATCAACAAAAACAACAATCAATTAACATACAGCATTTGAAAAGTCTATCATTCATTTTTCATTGCAGTACGCTGCCCAGAACGCTTCCCGGTTCGCGGACCGGGCGCTCCCCACGCAAAAAAAACAAAACATTTTTTTTGTTTTTTTTGCCCCGCGGGGCCCTTTTAAAACCTCCACATTAAACCTAGGGGGTCAGGGAGGATCTAGTATGCCCCCTTATGGTCATTTTCGCCTTTGTTTTGGCCTCCTCTTGTCTCTCAATCCTACCGAGAGACAAGATGGCGGCCGCTCCGGACTGTTTAGAATGTTGACAGACACCGGAGAGCCAATCAGCTTAGCTACGCGAAGTTCCGGTACGCTTAAGGTCCGCGGACCGGAGCGCTGCCCGGAGCGCGCTTACAGATATATATCTTTTTTTAAACGTTAATTTCTCAAAATCCACTGGAGCACATATATTGAGACCTAGAAAAGGCACATCGGGCTACCAGTCCCTACAATTTTGCCAAGTTTCATGGAAATCCATTCAGCCGTTCGGGCTAAAAGTGAGGCCAACCGCCCTATGGAAAACTCAATGTTAAAAACACGTTTTGGGACCCCCCTTTTTTCTCGGCCCCCCCTTGACGAAACCCCCCCAAAGGGCTGCTCAGAATCAAATTGTTCCATTTTCCAGAAAATTTCAGCCAATTCCGTCCACAAACGCCAAAGTTATTAGACATAGAATTTTCAAAAATCCCATAGGGAAAAAATCCTAACTATATATACCTACTGGCGACCGCCAGTAGGTAATATATATATATATATATATATACAGAACCGTGGTGTCAATCACGGAGCGGATCGCACTGACCGCGGGGAAAGCGGTACGAGGCAAAGTGCAGTAGACACAGCGGAGACGGCAGCCAGGGTACGCGAGACAACAATTGTCAGACGCGCATTCAGGCACTGGAACGGTCGGAGGACCGAATTGCATTGTGGGCGATGGAGTACCTTAAGGGGCGGGAAGCCTCTGCAGAAAATGTGTTTAAAAAACAAAAGGGACCCGATGGAAACACAACAGCCGGGTCAGCAGAAACCACTCCCCCTGGCGTGGTTACATTGAAACAAAAAGGATTCACCCTGGAACGTCTAAGAAAGAAAGAACTGAGCCGATGGTGGGAAGCCACATCCCTACAAAACTACATAGAAGTGGATCATGTCCCCCGTGGCTTGCGTATCTTCATTGTTCCTACCCTGAACAAACCAAAACCGGAAGTATTAAAAGCATGGCGAGAGAACACTAATGCCTGCTCCAAAACGATGATGCAGATCTTGGTTAAAAATGCCTGGGAGGAACATGAGGACCTAGTGAAAGAAATACAAACACTCTTAGATGAGCTAGCCACTGAGAAGGAACAAACAGAGGTATCAAAGATGTTAAAGAATGTGGATGAAAAAATAAACAAATTTGAGAAGGATCTTATTGCAAGGAAGCAACGCAAATTTGAACGCGATGAGAGAGACTACAAGCTTGGAAGAATTTTAACATTCGCAAAGAAATTTGACAAAGCACGTTCAACCCTATTAAGGGACAAGTCATTGGGAATGGCGGATAAAGATCGGTGGCAATCTAGGACCAGCCTGAGCTCCGAAGCAAGCTTAACTGATGCCAATACAGCAGAAAATTTAGGGGTAACGGTTTTTTCCGACGAACTGCTCCTGGTAACAGAGGCCAACGAACAATCTATACGGGGAAGAACCCGTTATCAAGGCCGAGGAGGCAAAGTAAAAGCAAAAAGCGGCGGCAGCGATGCAACAACCTCAGGAACTACTGGTGTGGGAAACAAAGGCCAGACACAGAAGGGCAAATAATGGATGAACAGACTCCAGAACTTACGGTAATGAACCTGTCTAATAGACCCTTAACTGAAGATGAAGAAAAAGTTCTTAAACTTGGTTTAACATTTTGTCCTGATCTGAATTTTGATTATACTCAAACACGTATTGATATGTATATGTTTGTGAGAAAGCTCAAATTGCATAAAATACACACTCACAAAAAGATTAACACGGAACTACCCAACGTTGCCACTGATTCCCCTGACAATATCAGAAATCTGCATGATGCTTTAGTCTCCTTGCATGAAGAAGGTATGGTTGATCTAACTCAATCTCAGGTCCCTACCACACAAGAGGTTGTAGATAATATCCCCGTACTTATTGATACATCTAGTGATATTGAACCTAATTCTTACACTGTGACCACGCCCTTCAAACCCAAATCCAGATACAGACCCCAGCTACCTAGAGACAATATAGATGTATTCCATGATCTTGTAAATAATGACATGTTGAAACTATTGAATAGACCTCAGGAAAGACAGAACCTAACAGCGGGGATGAGGTTGGCACTTAATCAGCTTAAGGATGACGACTCGATCATCATAAAACCCTCCGACAAGGGAGGAAATGTAGTTTTGTGGGACAAGAAACTGTATATCAGTGAAGCGATGAGACAACTGTCTGACACCACATGCTACACAAAGGTAGATCACTCCTATCTGGGCAAACTACTAAATAGGGTTCACCAAAACATTCGAGAGTGGGAAAAAATGAAATTACTCAGTTGGGATGAGACTAAATTCCTCATCAATGAGAATCCCACCACCCCCACATTCTACCTACTCCCTAAAGTGCACAAGAATCAGACCCAACCCCCAGGAAGGCCTATTGTATCTTCTATAAACAGCCTTTTAGAGAACATTTCACACTATGTCGATCATTTTTTAAAATGTTATGTCAAAGACCTAACTTCACATCTAGAAGATACTAAAGACTTTTTGCAAAAAGTTGAAAATTTAAATTGGGAGGCACATTTTTGGCTAGTATGTCTAGATGTTGAAAGTTTATACACCTCTATTCGACACAGAGACGGTCTGAAGGCCTGTGAATACTTTCTGAAGACAAGGAGCAGACATTTGGAAGCACATTCTAAAATGCTGCTTCAAATGATTGAACTGTGCCTAGATGAAAATGTCTTCCTCTTCAATGGGTCTCTATACAAACAAATCCAGGGGACTTCTATGGGCACCTGCTTTGCCCCCAGCTACGCCAATCTCTTGGTGGGCTGGTGGGAGAAGCAGGTGCTCAGGAACGACGAACTGGAACATTGGACCAAATGCGTAAATGTCTGGCTCCGCTACATAGATGATGTCTTTTTTGTGTGGGAGGGGAGCGAGAGAGACTTAATTGATTTTGTAGGAGCACTTAATACGAACAACCTGAATCTAAGATTTACTATGCAGCATAGTCAACAGACGATCGATTTCCTAGATATCAGACTAGTGATTAAGAACAAAACGATCGAAACAGAAATCTTTAGAAAAACAACAGCAGGGAACTCAATGCTCCATTCGAATAGCTGCCACCCTCCTAGCTTTAGGTGGGCAATCCCCTTTGGCGAGTTTTTACGCGCCAGGAGGAACTGCAGCACCGAAGAGAAGTACCAGGAACACAAGAAAATAATGCATGACAGGTTCAAAGTGAGAGGTTACCACGCCAATATGTTGAAAAAAGGCGAAGATAGAGTAGCCCTCATCCAGAGAAACGAGGCATTATTTAAAGACTCCAGAGCCAGTCCCCACAACGCAAAAGCCCCTATAAGACTGATAACCACCTACAATACCCAGTCCTCAGCTTTCAGCCAGATCATAAGGAAAAGATGGGACATCCTCTTACAAGACAAGGTACTAAAAGAAAGGCTAGATCCACATCCCTCTATCACCTATAGGAGAGGAAAGTCTATCAAAGATTTAATAGTACAGAGTCACCTAGAAAGAAAGAAGACCTGGCTGTCAGCAAAAGGTGGGTTCTTCAAGTGTGGGAAGTGCAAGGCCTGCAGCCACAGCTCTAACGTAAGGGAGGTCGAGCTCAAAAGAATAAAAAGGAAATGGAAAATAACTAAAAACATCCAGTGTACCACTGACCATGTCATTTATGTTGTGACCTGCCCTTGCGGCAAATGGTACATAGGCTCAACCACTTTCCCCGTGAAAAAGCGAATTTTGGAGCACTGGCGTGCAATCACCAACAAGGACTTTGCATACAGTACGGCCAAACACTTCCACCAATACCATGATGGAGATTGGACCAAGGCGAAATTTTTCGCACTGGATTCTATCCCCAAACATATCAGAGGAGGGGATCGTCTGACAGCGTTACGCAGAGCAGAGTCCAAATTCATTTTACAGGCAGGGTGTATCTTTCCTTTTGGGATGAATATTGACGAAGAAATGTATGTACATTTATAAACTACTGTTCGGCAGGCTTCCCAGCCTCCCTCTTAAGGTACTCTGATTTCATGACATATCTCTTTAATTATGTCTTTTTAACCGATATTGTTTGTTTTTCAGTATTTGTTTGGTTCCTTGCTGAATATAGGTTTTATTATCTTTAAAAATTCTAAACAGGTTGTAAGTTTGGAAAGTTATGACTTCGTGAAGATCGCTATGCTGTCTCTTAAATGTAAATGTACAGTTGATTTCAATGTACTAATATGTTCTGTTTTCACTTTTTCCTCTCCCTAGAGTATAAGACCTCGTCTTGATATGAAGCGACAAACCACTGATAGAAAGTATTGCTATGAGCACCACTGCTTCACTTGGATATAGATACAACTATGAGCACGAGGTCCTTCTCCCATTTCTCCTTCTAGGGGAGGGTAGAGTTAAATCACCTTTGTTTTCACTATATGACATTGTTGACTAGACATAGAACATAGCTCCTTTTTTCACTTACTTTAACATGAATGAAATGAGATTGGAATACACCAGATTTTGTCACAGAGGGTACTATACCCAAATGATCTTAGTCTTTATAGATATATTTACATCCTCTCTCTAACTATAATTTTTTCATCCCTCCCTGTTTAATTTCTCCTAGCTTTATAACCTGTTCTTTTTTGTAAACATACCATGGGTACTACACCCTTAATGAGCATTTTTTGTAACGTGACATTGTTTACTTGAAATGTTATGTTATCATTTACTATATATCTTTTCTTTTAAACCAAACATTTGGGAAAATGCATTAACTAAGATACTCTTCGAGTTTCTGTTTCTGCTGAGATAAAATGCATTGCTTTTAAAGGGATCTCCGTGTGATGTTTGTAAACATGGAGATCTTTCTTCCCTTTCCATGATAATACAACAGTATATATACATGAGTGAAAAAATACTGGTCATGTGACCAAGAGCCCGTGAGCTCGAAACGCGTCGTTTATGCCCAAATAAACAACCTTCTGAAGTACCTGATGGTGTGGCTTGTCATCCTTGATCGAAAACGAGAGGATTCTTTGGATATATATATATATATATATATATATATATATATTCCTCCAACACACTCGTTAGATTCAACGAAAGTAGACGGCACTCGTGGGCTGTGATTTGAAAGTAATTTTAATGGCAGACCCCCTGCCCCCAAGACAACAGACGCATGTTTTTTTCAGTGAATTTCAAATGTTTTTTAAATGCTAATTCCTAACTATATAAGGCCTGAAACCTATGTTTTTTTCAGTGAATATATATATAGATAGATATAGATATAGATAGATAGATAGATAGATAGATAGATAGATAGATAGATAGATAGATAGATAGATAGATAGATAGATAGATAGATAGATAGATAGATAGATAGATAGATAGATAGATAGATAGATATGAAAACCAGCCTGCTCCCAGTAAGGAAAAGGCACAACACACTCTCGGGTACAACAGACGGCTTTATTGATAATTTCACGTGGTCCAGGCAGTCAATGAAATGCTGTGGCTGACGCGTTTCAAGCCCCCATTGGATCTCATCAGTGCCAGTTCCACGGACTCCACGCTCTCTCTGCGGGCCAAACAGGATGCAGGTGATGTAGTGACCACTCCCAGTCAGATGACAACACACCCCTCCTCCAATTAAAGGTGTACTTGCCTCTCACGATCTCACCCTGCCAACAGGTGCATGCTGGTTATTGCAGTCTGCAGGGGTGTCTATACAGTGATAGGGTCACTCCAAAAACCTTAAGTGACGTCCCAACAGGTTAGTTCCGGGCCACAGTCCAGCTCAGGTACCCAGCAGGATGTAACAAAAGCCTTGGCATGACCCCTTGCTCAGGCAATGTGTATTGCCTCCTCTCTCCCCTTCACAGCACATCAAACCTAGTGGTCATCAAAACTGCCAGGGGCACCGCGTTTTGTAGTCCAATGCAAATGCCCAAAAGTGCTGGTCTCCGGCGGTGCTCCTGATCAAGAGGGTGTGTTGTGAGTCAGCGACCCGCTGTCTGACAAAACACAAAACCAAGCCTGCTCCCAGGTAAGGAAAAGGCACAACACACTCCAGGGTTCAACATTCAGCTTTTTTGATAATTTCACGTGGTGCTGGCAGTCCATGAAACGCTGTTGCAGATACGTTTTAAGCCTCCATTGGCTCTCATCTGTGCCAGTTCCAAGGGCTCCACGCTCTCTCTAGGGGTCAAGCAGGATTCAGGTGATTTAGCAACAGCTTCCAGTCAGATGACAACATGCCCCTCCTCCAATTAAAGGTGCACTTGCCTCTCACGGTCTCACCGTGCCAAGCTGAATCATGCTGGTTATTGCAGTCCACAGGGGTGTCTACACAGTGATAGGGTCACCCCAAAATCATCAAGTGACGTCCCAACAGGTTGGTTATGGGCCACAGTCCAGCCCAGGTGCCCAGCAGGATGTAACAAAAGCCTTCGCAGGACCCATTGCTCATCAGTGAGATGATCATTTGAGATGTCATCAGTAATGTCACTGAGAATGTCATGAGTGATGTAATATGTGATGTCATCAGCGGTGCATTGTGGGGGCGAGTTATAGTTAGCTCTATAACGGACGAATTTCTCTGGTTTTGTACACATGAAATCCCCAACTAACTATAATGTCTCTGAAACCTATGTTTTTTTCAGTGAATATATATATATATATACATAATTGCATCTTGTGTATTATTAATACTAATGAATTTGAAGGAAATTGGGAGAGCTAAATGTGAATTTTCTCGTATTGTTGTGCATCTTTGTATAAATTACGACAAGGGTGAGAAGGGCTTCACAATATAGTGTAGAATTAATTATTTATCATTTGCTGTCTGATTATATGTCTATATGCACATGTAATTTTGAAAGCGCTGGTACTGTGTTGGATTATGGTTTTCAACTCCAAGATGGTGCTCACGTTTCCCTTTATTCCCTTTCTTTCTCCCATTTCACCATACAGCTTGTCCGTTGTTTGTTGTTATTATTTTTTGACCCGGATGTACTTATAGTGCTCGCCTCTGTCGGTTCGGTAAACTTTGACAAAGGTTCCGACCGAAACGCGTCAGTTAGTTTGCTGGAGTTCTAAATAAATAATTTAAAGTACCTCCGTGAGTGCTTTCCTTCTTCTGCGGGAGACACGCTTTTGGGAGGTGGAGCAGTACCTGATTTGCGAGTGCACCCTCGCAACGGAAGCACCCGCCTGGGAGTGCGGCGCCCTGGTGTTTTTTGAAGCTGAAATGGATGTTAGCGCGGCACCGTGGACAGTGGAAAGTGTGCATAGGGAGTAGCGGTTTCTGAGGAACAAAGACACGAGTTTCTGACGCCGCTTCTGAATCCCGGTAAGACGCCGGCTGGCGGTCTTGCGCACTGATCGAATCTTGTACGCTGTTCGCAAGGCGAGGAGAGGGGGACAGATGCATCACAGTCCCACACAGCTGAAAGATGTTTTGTGAGTCGGAGCGGCATGAGGCGGCAAGCAACATGTTTAAAGGCAAAGGCAACAAAGATAAGCGCAAGTCTACACTAGATGCGAGTGGCAGTCCGAGCAGTGACAGTGTAACCACCAAATGTAAGACGCTCGAACGGCTGTGTGAGCGCGAAATAAGGAAGTGGTGGGAGGGCACGTTGCTGCAGAGTTATATAGACGTGAATAGGGTCCCGAGAGGCCTTAGGATCTATACGGTGCCCGCATACGAGTCCCCTGATCCATTGCTTCTTGATGCATGGGCGGAACACACGGCGGAAGCCTGTAAGGGGAGCTTAAGATTACTTGTGAAATTCGCTTGGAGCGATAGAGACAAGGCGCTAGAAGATATCAAAGCCATAGAGAACGAATTATCTAAGGAAGAAGACCAAAACAAGATAACAGAACTTAAGGAACAGATGAAAAAACGATTGAAGGCATATGAAGAAAAGATTAAGCTGCGGAAAGAAAGCAAATTTGATAGAGATGAGGAGGATTATGCTCTGGGTAGGGTGCTCACGTTTGCAAAAAAGTACGACGCACCCCGTAAAGAGCTACTCAAGAAATCATTTACTGCTTCCGCAGCACAGCCCGAGGTACCAGCGACCTCAGAATCCTCTGCGGCGGAGAATTCCTCAGATGAGGACATCGCAGGAAGATTGCGATCAGGACTAGTGCGTACTCCTTTTCAGGAGGAGTTCAAGTTGATCCCCCAATCTTGGAGAAGCGGGGGGCAGGCAAACCCCCGAATAAGGGCGCAGGAGGAAAACGAGGCGGGGGCAGAGGGGGCGCAATAAAATCTACCTCTCCACCTGTAACACGGAGCAGGAGGGGATTCAACAAGCGATAGGGATGAAAGAAGAGAACCAAACTATTTTGAACCTAACGAGTAAAATTTTGACTGAGACGGAGGAATCAGTCCTGCAGTTAGGTTTAAATTTTTGCCCTCGAAGACATCTTGAATTTGCACAAACGAGGATCGATCTTTATAAGTTTACCCGCAAGCTTAAACTTCACAAGTACTTTAAGACTAAAGTTCAATCCACAACACAAAAGAGGAAAACAAGGAGACCTTTGGAGACCGACAGTCTTGCGATCAGAGATCTGGGTGCGTTGATGGTTTTGGAGGATTTAGGTGATGGGAATGAAATGGAGACCCACACTGACTTGAGGGTGTCACAGCAATTGTCTGTCACAGGTGTGGCACAAGAAGGAGATACTACTCCATTTAAACCCATATCTACTTTTAATCCGCAACTGGCATATGATGCGATCGATGTGTTCTCGGATGCTGTGATAAACGATTTGAACACATTTCGCAAGAAAAAGCGGTTTGTTAAATCCGACCAAGAAGGTAATTTCTCTAACGCACAGAATGTGGCACTTAAATCATTGTGCAAAGATAAGAACATAGTGTACAAACCTGCAGACAAGGGCGGGAATATTGTGCTGCAAACGAAAGAGAATTACAACAAAGAGGCAGCCAGACAATTGGGATGTAAATCCACGTACCAGAGGATCACTGAGAGAGAATATCGCAAAAGCATCGAGGATTATCATGTACTAATCACTAAATGGCCCAATGAAGGCCTACTCGAAATGGAAGAATTTATGTTTTTGAGACGTCTTAACCCCGTTACTCCAACATTTTATCACCTCCCCAAGGTGCATAAAAATCCCGCTGCACCTCCAGGGAGACCTATAGTTGCGTCTCAGGGGAGTCTCACTGAACATTTATCTATGTTTGTGGATTATTTTTTGTTACCTTTTGTTCTGACGTTGAAGTCACATATTCGTGACACTACAGATTTTCTGGAAAAACTGAGCAACATCGAATGGAAGGAAGGCTATACCCTGATGGTGTTGGACATCACCAGCCTATACACCGCTATTGACCATGGTGATGGATTGTTGGCCATAAAATACTTTCTAGACCAGAGACCTTTGAAATTTATGAGACATAGTCAAATGCTATTGGAATTTATTCAATTCTGTCTCACCAATAATATTTTCCTTTTTCAAACAGGATTGTACCGGCAGCTATCAGGGACTGCGATGGGAACCTGCTTCGCCCCCAGCTACGCGAACCTGTTCGTGGGCTGGTGGGAGGAGCAGGTGGCCTGGGGGGCAGAGAATGCATCTTGGACCAGCAACCTGATCAGTTGGTATCGTTTCATAGACGATGTATTTATTGTCTGGAACGGTACAACTGAAAGTGCTAAACAGTATATGGGGGTACTAAATGAGAACAGTGTGAATTTGGAATTCTCAGGTGAGGTAAGCCAAACGACCGTGAATTACCTCGATGTAACCATCTATGTAGAAGGCAACACACTGAAAAGTAAACTTTTCCGGAAACCCACAGCGGGAAATAGTGTCCTGAGAGCCACCAGCAGTCACCCTGTGAGCCTTGTGAAAAGTATCCCCTATGGGGAGTTACTGAGGATAAGGCGTAACTGCTCGGACAATGAGGAATTTCAAATGGCAGCCAGACAGTGTATAGACCGTTTCAAGTCGAGAGGGTATGGGGGGGAAATCCTCCATGATGCCTATAGAAGAGCAAACTCGACACATAGAGAAGATCTGTTAAAAAACAAGAAAAATACAAAAACATCTAAGAAGAGTGGGGGCAAATTCAGGCTTATCACTACTTTTTCCCAGGATGCAGCTTTCTTGAATAAAACCATCAAGAAAAGTTGGCATATCCTTCAGACGGATCATCTTCTTAAGGATGATTTACCAGCCCACCCCCAAATCACGTATCAGAAAGCTCGTTCCATCAAGAACGATCTGGTACAGAGTCATATGCTAGAATCCCCCAAGACCAACGCCTTTGGTGAAATCTGTGGTTTTTCCCCTTGTGGAAAATGCAAGGCGTGCAAATTCAGTAAGAGAGTGCGATCTTACGTCATCCCTAACACCGGGATACAACGCAAGATCAATAAATGTATAACTTGTTCCACCCCTTACTGTGTCTACTGCCTAGAATGCCGATACATTGGCAGCACGGTCAATCCCCTGAAGTTGCGAGTTTTGGAGCACATGCGTGCGATAACCAATTTCGATGAGGCGTACCCGGTGGCACGCCATTTCGACCAAGCACATAAACGAAACAGGGATCTGTTAAGTTTTTTCGGTCTTGACCATGTACCTTTGAATCCTAGAGGAGGGGACAGGCTTGTCCGTCTCCGCAGACTCGAATCCAGATATATAATTGACATGCAAACGAAAATACCAATGGGTATGAATATGCATGAAGAACTATCATCCCATTTGGGGGAGTGATTACCATCTCTCCATTTATAAACGTTTGCAGGCCTGGTTGTCCGTGAAGTGGGGGTGATAATGAAAATGAAGTGTAGTGAGCTACATCTACTGTTTATACACTTTCTTCTTGTTTTTCTTTCTTGTTTTTCTTCTTTTTCCTTGTATATTGAAATGAACACGAGGGCATATCTACACATGTACTATGAATGTCCTTGGATATATGAAATAGCATTTAATTACCCATCAACATTATTCTTTATTCTTATATTTTTGCTTATTTGATTGAAATGTATCAATTTTTTCATATTTTTTCTTTTTTAATTTCGTAGGCAGGTGCATTCGAGGAACTCTCCTCTACCTATATATGGTACAGATTTTGTGTTTGTTGAGAGGATCGAGACCTGGTGCTCTTGTATGGTTTTGCTTTTGTTTTTGCTTTTTTGTTTAGTTTAGTGTATGGAGTTAGGGTCCTCCTAGGCTCATTAGCCGAATCAGTTTATGAGCCCATCCAGGGCATAATTGCATCTTGTGTATTATTAATACTAATGAATTTGAAGGAAATTGGGAGAGCTAAATGTGAATTTTCTCGTAATGTTGTACATCTTTGTATAAATTACGACAAGGGTGAGAAGGGCTTCACAATATAGTGTAGAATTAATTATTTATCATTTGCTGTCTGATTATATGTCTATATGCACATGTAATTTTGAAAGCGCTGGTACTGTGTTGGATTATGGTTTTCAACTCCAAGATGGTGCTCACGTTTCCCTTTATTCCCTTTCTTTCTCCCATTTCACCATACAGCTTGTCCGTTGTTTGTTGTTATTATTTTTTGACCCGGATGTACTTATAGTGCTCGCCTCTGTCGGTTCGGTAAACTTTGACAAAGGTTCCGACCGAAACGCGTCAGTTAGTTTGCTGGAGTTCTAAATAAATAATTTAAAGTACCTCCATGAGTGCTTTCCTTCTTCTGCGGGAGACACGCTTTTGGGAGGTGGAGCAGTACCTGATTTGCGAGTGCACCCTCGCAACGGAAGCACCCGCCTGGGAGTGCGGCGCCCTGGTGTTTTTTGAAGCTGAATATATATATATATATATATATATATATATATATATATATATATATAAATGTTTATTAACGCTTATTTTTCTCATATAGTGAAGAACATCAGCACTCACGAGGCGCTTAAAGAACTTTTATTCAGCAAGTTAGCAACAAACGCGTTTCAGCAAACTGCCTTCCTCGGTGTTACTGCCACACCGGAAGCGAACATTTTTAAACTCATATCGTTAGTACATCATAATAGGAAAGGGACACGCGCCTGAGCACAAACATGGGCGCCATTTTGTAATATCATGTATACATACATTTTCATCAAATGGCCATTACATTTTCAGTTTTATATACTGTTCTTCCAATAACTCCATACTTATTTTTCATAATACATATGTTAATACAACATCTTCAAAATTGAAGGATTAAAAACTAAAGACTGTGATGTTTTATAGCCATACATCAGTCCCTAGAAAAAAGTATGTGGTGGACTCTGTATTATCTTGCCGTGGATCGGCTACTGTCCCTAATTTTCATCGTCTTGTGAATGTACTATTAAAGTAATGTCTTTACTAATAGCTTTACATAATCAAGAAACACAGTATTTTATCCATACTTATACCTACTATGAGCTACTTTATCTCATCATGCTGTACATCAGCCAATATGTTCAATTCCAACAGTTCTACAATTCATATACCTAAGTGTGGTGAAGTGTGGCTCACTGGTTAGAGCAGGCAGACCCTGGAGCAGAGGTCAGACCCGGGACCAGGGTTCAATTCCCGACGCGGCAGGGTCTTGAGCTAAAAATGTCCACGGACTCGATAATTCTCGCTCCGGTGCCTGCCCTAATCATGAGTTCTCACTCTGCAACTCTGGGCATTAAGCTTGCTTAATCTCCACAACGGCCCCCCGCGGCGGGATGCCTGGTTTTCACCTTGGGGATGCCCTGTAGGGGCTATCTCACAGGGAAAAGCCAGGACGGGTTCCCAAGGCAAGCGCCGAGATGCCTCCGGGTGATTCGAGCGCTATATAAGAACATACAAAAAAAAAAAAAGTGTGAGGCCAGTTCCTCCCTGCAATTTAATCCCCTTGGGAATTTAGTCAGCAGAACTATGATGTATCATAAATTCTAATCAGCGCAATTTTCAGATTGGCTATGGCTATTTTCCTCCTCCTAACCTCCCGCTCAGACATGACTATCCTACGCCTTAACTCCCCCGACATCTCTTAGTGAGTTCTATGAATTTAGCGCCGAGACACCCTCACGGGTATTTGTTTGCGCTTTAAAAATTGCTAAAAATAAATAAATAAATAAATTCTGTTGCCTCCTCTCGCATTAATTGGAACAAAATCTGAGCCCAAAAACTGTAATTTGTTATGATCACTAGAGTGTTTTTCGGCAAAATGATGTGCCACAAGGTATGCTGCATCTTTTTTTGTCTATGGCCCTAAGATGTACCAGTATTCTCATATTCAGCGGGTTGATCATGCTGCCTATATAACGCAGCCTGCAGGGTCATATTAAACAATATACTGCATAGCTGGTACTACAAGGTATGAACTTAGTTATCTTCCTACTTATGTCTGTATCTGGTATACTATCTGACAGGACCCTTTTGCTGTTTGTGCACGCTTTGCACTTATTACAGGGGAATAAGCATGGGCGGATCTAGCGGATCTCGCGTACGCGAATTTGCGTATTTACGGATTCGCAATCCGCAAAATCCGCGAACTCTCGCGGATTAGCGGATTTTTATGTTTTTTGTGTTGGCGAGCGTTCGCGAGGATTTGTGGACCATTTCGCAATTGCGAACTTACTTTTCGGCTCGCAACGGCCGCGACTATGTTGTTTCTACGTCTGGTTTATCATCACAGGTTCACAGCACCCTCTGTTTCACCACTGCCACCCTCTGGTACACCCATGCCACCCTCTGGTACATCCTCACTGCCACCCATTAGGTTTGTTTATCACTGTAGATTATGGGGGTGAAAAAAAGCAAGCACACCTGCCCTGCTTCAACTGCCATGAATTAATTTGGGGTTGATTAATGTGTCAGTGATTTTGAAAATTCCAGTCTGGCTGGCACCTGCTTCCTTCCTTATCTGTAATTTGCTTTCTGTTGCAGTGAAAGCAAGCACACCTGCCCTTCTTCAACTGCCATGAATTAATTTGGGGGTGATTAATGTGTCAGTAATTTTGAAACTTCCAGTCTGGCTGGCACCTGCTTCCTTCCTTATCTGTAATTTGCTTTCTGTTGCAGTGCAATTTTTTTTCACAGGACCTTTATGGTCTACTTGTAGCTATTCTATGAGCCTGCTGTTTGGGTCATAGCAGGGTCATGGAATAGTTGCAAATAGGCAACTGAACTCTGGAGGGGCCCCTCAGGAAGCACTAGAGTGAATGGTTACTAATGTTAAGTTTGAACTTTTGCACCTGCTGATTGCTTTCAGTTTAGCAAAAATCGTTTTTCTGCAATTTCGCGCGATTTGCGGGGCGTGAATCCGTGCGAGATCGATTTCGGAAGCCGCGAATGCGTGCGAATACACTATTTTTTTTGCAGGGTGTATGTTCGCGTAATTTTTTGCGTGTTCGCAAGGCGCTTGTAGCTATACGTTTGCGAAGTTACCCTAGCGGTCGTACACGGGCGTGGCCATCTTGATTGCGTGACGAAATTCCGTTTCCGGCCGCTATGTGTAATCTCGCAAAGTGTGCTGCTCGCTAGTACAATTTCGCGCGTGATCGCGAGGAAAATCTCGCGCGAACTTACCCACGCGGTCGTGAATGGGCGCGGCCATCTTGTTTCTCATTCATTGCTATGGTTCTGGGCATGCTTTCTGTATCCTCTCTGAATCTCTGCCATCCTATGCTTGTTTGAAGTTTATTTGATCTATTTTACTTATTATCTATCCCTCTATTTTTCTAGCTCTATATTTTTGTGTTTTCTGCTACTTTTTGTTAATTTTAAACTACTTTTTTAAACTCTTTTATTTTCTTCTTCCCTATTCTATTTCTTCTTTATTATTTAACTCATTTCTGCCCAGACCATGGTAAAGGGAGCTGGGAAGCACCCTGAGAAGGGGAAGGGTCCCGCACCCCGTGCCCGGCTCCCGTGCGGGCGTTTGAGGGGGGAGCAAGTGATGCCACGGGAGATCTTTAGCGCAAAGGAGGTGGCCGCACTCATCTTCCACGTCCAGCGCCGCCTCCCCAAGACGATCCTGGGAGGCGGCAAGATCGCAACCGGCTATGGCATCCGGGAGCGCCGGAAGCAGTGGGAGAAGGTGTGCCGGGCCATGTTTAAGCTCTCTGGGGTCCGGCGCACCTATAACCAGGCCACCCACCGCTGGATGGATGTCATGGACCGGGAACGGGACTTGCTGGACGCGCTCGGCGTAGAGGTCCCCGGGCTTGGTGAGTAGTAGTAGCTATTTCTAGCTATTTCATCACTAATCTGTTTTATCCGGCTCTGTTATTTGCAAATCTTTGTTCTTTACCAAGAGCAATAATGCTGCCGATTACATTGTAGGTAAATTATATTTCAAAATCTTCTATGCATTTCAGGTGCACTGCTCTCCTTCTCAGTAGCCTTGCTTGCTACTATGCTTATTTGTTTTGTATTTTGTGTTCATTTCATTGGCCTGAGAAATTATGTATGAGTGTAGTGTAAAGAACTGCGTAATGCTAGACACTAAGGGTCATATTTTCAATTACCGGCGCATCCCTGCAAAGTAGCAGGGATGCGGCAGTAATTGTGCGCCATGCCACCACCACCACCCATGGGCCCAAAACGTCACAGAAGCCTTACGCATCTGTGCCGTAAAGGCGGCGCATTGCTGGAGTTGCGTGCCAACGATGGCGCAGCTCCAGCAATGCTCTGGGGTGCCCTATCTCCCAAATGCTGCATCAAGCCGTACGTCGGCTTCAAGCAGGCGCAGGGTTTGAGTCACGCATCATTGTCCTAAAAGTGACTGATTGACATCTTGTAGATTTCCCTCAGCCACTTTTAGGATTCGTTCCTGCGCAGGAACGCCCTCCCTTGCGCCGGAACGCCCCCTGATGGTGCAGGGCTTTACAACGTGATGCATCTCCCATATGCGTTTTTTTTAATATATACGCCGCACCATGGCGACTCTTTTGTTCTGCCGCTGCGTCACAAAAGTCACGCAACAATGGAGGAAAATGAGCCGCAAGGGACTTCTAAATCAGCCTCAACAGACTGAAGTCCAGTCCTTCCTTTAGACACATGGCTATAAGAAGAAATAGTGGTGGTGGTCGGTGGATTGATAGTTTGAGTATTCACTGATCTGCAAGCAGGATGGACTTTGTCTGTCACTTCGCGTGCTGCGGACTGCTGCCTGCCAGGCCTAGGCAAACCTTTTTAGTAGTCTGTTTATTGAGTTACATAGGAACTTTGAAAGTCAACGGTCGGCAAATCAGGCAATACGAATAACGTAGTATACCACATGAGATAGGTCAATATATCCCGTGGAATAGTTGTCTATCTATTTGCTATTTCTCCAAAATATTTTGTTATTGTTCTTTTGAAATGTTTGATTTGGTTGACAAATCTCATCCATGTTTTCTGGTCTTTCTTTCTTTCATGTTGTACTTCAGCTCCCCCCAAGGGCAAGAGGACACAGGAGGAGGAGGAGGAGGGTGCTGTTCAGGAGGATGCAGGCCAGGATCGGGCAGGCGAGGGCTCCTTTGCTGGCCCCAGTAAGTTTTAATTTTAATAAAGAGTACCTATTTTTTCCTAGCGTTCCTCATTCGATTTTTTCTAAATCGTCTTTGATCTTCTTGTAGACTGGATCTAAATTCTTATCCTGCCTCGACTATGACTCCCTGTGGTATTACTAGATTATTCTTATTAGTCTGTGTGTGTAGCTAACTAAGATTGCACATTTGGCAATTCCATTGGACTCCCATTCTAGTCAGCAATAGCTCTATGCACTGAGTGCAGTCCTCTGGGATTGTCCATAATGTCTTTTCAAGTCTTCTAAATGTTTATGCTTTGACAATTGCCAACAATAAAAAGGTGAATGACCACCAAGAAAGAATAAGATACTACTTTACTTTTGGTTTTGATAGGAGGACAATCTATTCTACTACTGTTGCAGGGACAAATCTGCACAAACCGAACTATGAACACTAAATAGTGCATTGTTTATCAATTATAATAGGCGCAGGTAGACTTTCTTTCCATATACCTCAGTGATATCAGACTTTGAAGAACCCCCAATCTCCTTACTGACTAGATAGTGTGGCAGAGTCATTTAGCTCCCTAAGTCACCGATGATTGATCCCCAATGATCATTAGATTATCCTACGCAGGACAAGAGTACGGAGTCACAGTCAAGAAGTGTCAGAGGCACTCATGCTTGCAAAAATTCCAAAACCTTTAGCTCATCCACTCTAGTCTGGAGGACCAAAAACCACAGAGTCTATTTAAGTTTAAAAGCTTTATTAAAACTAAACACATTTATTAAAATCAACTTTGTCATAAAAGTAAACGTTTAACTGAAAATGGAAAAGTGCTTAGTGCTAACGATTAATTGGACACATTTCTTGTGGTCGAGCTGAGCTCTCACCTGGTTTGAACTTGAGCTTGACCCTGATCGTGTTCTTAGAAGTCAAGCTTCTGTTAGGAGAAAAAGTGTTGTGTGTTAAAAATAAAAAGCAAGCATTCATCAGTTGTGCCAAAAAGTGCAGCAAGACAACAGCCTTCCCTGGAAAAAGGGACATTTTTACTGTAGAGTATACAGTTACAAATTATTATATTGTATTTCGTTTTTTTTAAATTTCTTTATTCCTCCTAGACCAAATATTATATAGTAGTGAGTGGTGTATTCTAACATTCTTAAATGTACTTTGTAGGTGGAACATCTGGTGGCGGGGCCAGCGCGGAGGTGGTGGTGGTGGATGAGGAGGACAACACTTCTGGGGAGGAGGCGGTGCGAGTGCCGGACGACACCAATGTGCCTGTGAGGGTTCACACGGTGGTGGCGGGCAGAGGTAAGCTATATATTCCTTACTTATTGAGATTGAAGACTGCATAGTGTGCTTTCTGCACGGGTGTATTATAAATCAACCAGGTAGTAGCCTCCTCTAAATGTACTTCGACTTAGCTGTGAAGTTTTTGGTGAGAAGAATCCCAATAAGATCTTAGATGAACTTGATGGATGGGATGAACAAAAAGCGAAAGAAGGGTGTAAGTAAGTGTGGAAGGACGAGAAATTTTATGATGGCTGGCAAAGAAGAATGATATGTGTTTGCTTGGCCCCCGAGGTGGCTGGGAAGGAAAGAATATGGTATGGTGCATGGCTGGGTCAATGATGAAGCAAGGATGGGTGGAAGGACAACAGCCTGGGTGGGTGAAACAGAAACTGTATGTGTGCATATACTTTGAATGGATGGATGCCTGGAGCATGGTATTTTCTGACTCTTAGATAGCACATGTGTATCTAGAGAGAGTAGATGGTCACTGGATGAACTAAGTGTTACCTTGAAAAGCATCTAACACCGCACGCGCACGTCCGTTCCAGTGTAGGGAAGGCAAGGAAAAGAAATTGTAAAATTGTCCAATACTACCATGATTAGTAGCAATAGTTTGTATTGCAACTGCAAGCACAGCATATATCCGGTTATTACGGTGGACACTCCGTACCTCTCTTAATAACTTTAGTTTAGTAGTAATACGTCATTCATGTGTGGGTGTATCACTGTTCACTCAATAATAAGCAAAGCACCTAAAGTCATCCCATATGTCATCAAATACATCCCATGTGAAGTGATAGATAATCAAATTATTTAGCTTCTTCATTTTCCTTTTCTAGTACTCATTTGCACTGTAGGGTGAAAGGTAAATTAATTAAGCAGTAGCCCTTGTAACAGAGTATTCTCAGTGCCACCCGTAATAGAAAAGTAATAGCTTCACCACCTGCATGTACTGGACCGGTACAGTAACGCAAGTCTGTCTCACTCATCATGGTGTGCGTCTGTTTTTCTCGGGTGCAAGTTCACTGCGCTGGCATTCTGCCGGCTTGCATAAGATAACGTACCAATTTTCCTAAACAAGAGAGAAGAAGAAGAATAAGACTGGTGTACTGTCATAGTCGACTGTAATGGAAGTCCATAGTGGTCGTAGAATTTGTTCATTAAACTACCACTAATGTTAGAGCAAGGATGCAGAAGTGGGAGGTTACATAGATACTGTCCTCAATAGTTATGTACTGTGCTTTCAATTTGCTACTTGTACTGTGACACAACTTTCGGCTCAATCACTTTGTGTTATTAATGTTAAGGAGCATTGGTTACAGACTATGTCCTTCTTTCTTCATATAGTTGCTCCTTCCAAATCGACATCACGGAGGGAGCAGGCTCGAATGGCCCGGCAACGGAGGCTGGATGCCACTGTCGCCGAATATCGGCGGCTGGTGGCCCTGGAGGAGGAGGAGGACACGCAGTCGACCGGTGCAACCACAACATCCTCGACTGGGACAGCTGCATCCTCCTCCGTGACCCCACGGGCTGCCAGCCAGCGCAGTGCTCCAGCGGTACGGAGCCGGGCTAACAAAGCCAACCGCCACCGCCAAGCAGCAAAAAGACCAGCTGCCCCCCACAGGAGCTGCAAGGCACGCCAGCGCCGCCTAGGAGTCAGAATGTCCTACCTGGAGCAGGAGGTCCTTAGGTACAAGAACTTGGTGGAGGGCCTCCGCTCCGACCATGCCACCCTCCGCAAGGAGTATGATGCCCTGGCCGCAAAATTCACCACCACCCTCCAGTAGTGGAGTGTCCCTTGCCCTTTTTTTAGAGACTTTTGGGGGGTGGGATTTGGGAGTTGGGTTCTTTTTGGGACTTTTCAAAGACAATCGTTGGGGTTAGGGAGGGTCTTGAGGGAGATTATTTTGTTAGGGCTACATAAATATACTTTTTTAAACTTTATCTGACCATACCTGTTTTTTACTGCTTTTCAGTCTGGTGGGTGGGGGTGTAACAGTAAGTTTGTTTTCCTGAAGAGTCCTAGGACTTTAGTAGTACTACCGTCAATCTCTCGTCTAGTCCTAATACTCCATTATACTACCTCCCACCAAACGCTTATCTTACCTGTAATTTGTGTTAGAAATTAGGGCTAGGGCCAGGGCTGGCTCCACGTGAAATGGGGATTAAGGTTGGCAATCCTGGGCGGATGAAATTTCCTCATTGCAGTGGTACTAGTGGTGTGACACAGTGGCAGTTGCATGCCTATGGAAAAAAAGAAAACGAAACCTGGTTTGTCCTCACTGTAGCATTACAACGGTTACGGTACGATCGAGAATATAGCAGATGACAGTACACTAGAACAGTGCCACAATGTAGCCTAACAAATGGTAAAGTATTGCAAGTATAACTAGTACTTGCGTTGAATTTATTTGACATTGGCTCCTACTACTACAAGAAATAGTACTGAAGCTGAGTAAGTCTAGAATATATCCTCGTATTTCTTCACCAGCCTGTTGCTCTGACCTTATCCTCCCCAGCAAGTGTGTGGAATTATTGATGTCATTTAGTCAGACATCAAGCTAAACCACACAGCCCGGGGGAAGAGGGTTAGGGTTTGGAAAATGGATGGGAATGGGGGTTTCTTTTTGGGTAGGTTTTGTTGAGAGAAGAAAAAAAAAGCACAGCATGGACAAACAATAATTGAAGATAAAGAAATCTTTGGGTACAAACTAAAGCTAACCACATGCAGTCACACTCATAGAAGAAAACAATTGAAACTGTATCTGTATTCTGTATGTTGTTGGAGTTGTCCTGTTGAATTTGGTAAGTAAGTTGCATGCAGCAAACAATTCCTCTTATTAGCGGCACTCCTCCATTCCAGCTGACGCTTCGTCCATCAATGTTGGTGACCACTGACAGAAGACACCCTGTCCACTGCCTGCCTGGCGGATGTTGACTGAAACCCGGCCTGTAATTATTGAACGGAAAACAGGAAGTGCTATTACAATACCACTGATAAATAAATATAAGGTATGTACGCTGTGTGGTGCAAAAAGTCACACTTTGATTTCCCTAATAGACAGTACAATATTTTTGAAATTGCATACTCTGTCTGAGTCACCTTTTTAAGGATAAATAAGTATGGCCAAAATAATTTAGCGGATCTTTCCCCTCAAGCTAGGTGTACTGTAAACTGTGTTTCAGAACAAAATTAGACCTTCCCAGCAATGCTCCCACCAAGACCCTTACTAAAGCCAGTCGCAAAAATGTAGAAGACCCCCAATCAGATCTCAAAAAACGAGGCCTAGCAGAAAAATGGTGACAAAACGTACTTTGAAAGTAAAAGTAGGCACAAATACACCCTTACCCACCGTGGATTGTATTCAAACCACTTGCAAGCAAGCAAAAGTATCCATAGCCAGCATCGCTCAAAGACTAGTGCTCTAAAACCCCAGAACTGAGTTGCAATAGAACACCCCGAAACACATGCAATCCTGCTGCTAGGGCTAACCCTAACGAACCCTAAGTTACAAAAAGTGCCAAAAGGTTTTTCCTTATGGATTTTGTCCAAAACACTTCTATCCGGTATTAGACCTTCCCAGGAATGCCCCAAGACCCGCCAACCCACCCGCAAAAAAGCATGCGACAACACCCCCAAACCGCCAAAAAGCAAAATCTCATACTTACAATATCTCTCGGCCTTCGGTCCAAACGCGCTGTGCAGCTAGGTCCTCATCATAACTCCTGTTTTCCACCACGGATTTCCTGAAAAGCAAATGCAATCAAGATTAGACTGTCGCAGCAGTGCTTCGACAGAGACCCCGCAACCCACCCACAAACACCAGGAAGCCCCCCAAAACGCTACATTGAGCAAGATGTCAGAAGAAATAGCAAAAAAAAGGCTTTTCCTTATGGATTTTGTCCAAAACACTTCTATCCAGTATTAGACCTTCCCAGGAATGCCCCAAGACCCGCCAACCCACCCGCAAAAAAGCACGCGACAACACCCCCAAACAGCCAAAAAGCAAAATCTCATACTTACAATATCTCTCGGCCTTCGGTCCAAACGTGCTGTGCAGCTAGGTCATCATCATAATTCCTGTTTTCCACCACAGATTTCCTGAAAAGCAAATGCAATCAAGATTAGACTGTCGCAGCAGTGCTTCGACAGATACCCCCCAACCCACCCACAAACACCAGGAAGCCCCCCAAAACGCTACATTGAGCAAGATGTCAGAAGAAATAGCAAAAAAAAGGCTTTTCCTTATGGATTTTGTCCAAAACACTTCTTTCCGGTATTAGACCTTCCCAGGAATGCCCCAAGACCCGCCAACCCACCCGCAAAAAAGCACGCGACAACACCCCCAAACAGCCAAAAAGCAAAATCTCATACTTACAATATCTCTCGGCCTTCGGTCCAAACGCGCTGTGCAGCTAGGTCATCATCATAACTCCTGTTTTCCACCATGGATTTCCTGAAAAGCAAATGCAATCAACATTAGACTGTCGCAGCAGTGCTCCCAGACCCCAAAACTCACCCACAAACACCCGGAACCCCACCAAAGAGAACCTCAAAGGCAAGCAAGTCAGCAAAAACGGCAAGAAATTTCCGCCTCATATTTGGTCCAAAACACTTTTATCCGTTATTAGAGCTTCACAGCAATGGGCCCAGAGCCGTCAACTCACCCGCAAAGAAGTAGAACACCCCCACAAGTGCTGAGTCTTTCTTCATTGGGCGTAATCCAGCCCTCTGCTTTGAGGGAAATAGGAGGAGGAGGATAGAGGAGCATGTTCTTCTGAACTTGTGAACCTGAGGAATGTAGACTGAGGCACCTTCAAATCAATAAGCAAACAAGTGAAGACAGTTCTGCTGATGGGCTTGTTTTTGGGATTAGGTGATTGAAGTTTGAATTAAATTAACTGTGCAAAACAAAGAAAGACAGACACACAGGAATAAAAGTGAATAAGGACGAAAAAGAAAGTTATTGATTCATTGTCTCATTTTCAGGGCTCGGTGTCAGGGAATAAGAAGAAGATTTCGTCATCATACTCTGCGAATTCAGGCAGGATGAGGTCAGCATCACCGAACAGAGAACAAATCCCCTCATCTACGTTGCCGTCCTCCTCGTCTTCATGCGGCGTGCTTTCTCGTATTTTGTAATCTGGTGGTATGAGGTGCTGATTCATCTTGATCATTGTTAGCCTCTCCACATTTTTGGGCGAGAGGCGGCTCCGTTTGGGAGTTACAATGCCACCAGCAGCACTGAAAACACGTTCAGAAGACACACTTGCGAGTGGGCAAGACAAATAGTTTATAGCCAGGTTGGAGAGCTGTGGCCACAATTGTTTTTTCCCATGCCAATACTGCAATGGCTCATCATTAAGAAAGACCTCTGTTGAGTCATTCAGATAGTCCTGTACCATCGACTCAAGGTCCTCAACGGTTCCTCCACTTTGCTTACTTTTTGCTGTGCCTGTGACCTTTTTTTGAGAACCATACCCAAGCAAAGTTAGCCAATCCGCTTCAGCAGTCACTGTTACTCTTGTGTGTGGTGCAGATGATCCGGTTGCCGGTGTCTTTAACGGCTGAGAGGTCACTTGTGCCACAGCCACAGGTGCAGAAGTGGATTCTTTTGACTGGGGATGGCCTGCTGATGCTGATGCTGATGTACTGCCTTTTCTTTCAATATCCTGCCATTCTTTTTCAAACCTCTTGGCTGACCAGGCTAGCCAACGTTTGTACTTTTTAACATCTTCATCAGCAAAAGGAAAGAATGCTTGGGCTGCCAGCGCCTTTTTGTAGCGTGGATCCAGAATAGTAGCACAAATGTAATGCTGTTCTGAGTTGATCTTTTTAAGACGTTCATCACCACGTAGGCGCTCTAATAATTTCTCCGACAAAAGGAAAGGGTCTTTGTTTTTTTCATCTTTTTCTAACTCAGAAGACACCACCTTCAGTTGGTGCTCCAGCATGCACAACAATGGGATAGCTTTTCCCAAATTACAGTCCTCCTGGCTGACTGCACGCGTGAACAACTCAAAAGGACGAAGCATGTCTGTCAGGCTTTTAACTATTTCCCACCGCAGGTCCTTCTGAGCTGTACCCTCTTTTAAGAAATAGTGATCGAGTACCGTATACTGCTCATACAGACGCTCAAGCATGTAGAAGGTTGAGTTCCAACGTGTTACCACCTCCTGGATGAGTGCTTACACTGGCATTCGACGTTCAAGTGGCTCCTCAGATGCTTCCGGGCCTTAAAAGAATGGCTGAAATGGTTGCACATTTTGCGGCAGGTGGCCATTACCTCGCACGCTGGACTGTCTTTATCACTCAAGAATTTTTGAACTACCAGGTTGATACAGTGCGCCAAACACGGCACTCTGAAATAGTCACCCAGCGCCATGGCCTTAACTACATTGGCGCCATTATCCGTGGAAACATAACCAATCTTGCGTTTTTTTGGGGACAGCCAGTGAAAGACCTTTTTGTTAAACTCGTCCAAAATGTTTTGTGATGTGTGACTTTTCTCCAAGCCAAACATGGCTAGTGTTGCATGTTTACGAGCAGCTTTAAAAACTTGGTCCGGGTCAACACCTGCTTTTAGCTTTGCTTTAACACCTGAAAAAGAGACCCAGTGTGCAGTGATGCACATGTAATCAGAGCCTGCGCCACTGGTCCACATGTCTGTTGTCAGATGTATTGTGTGAACAGCACTTTTCTGCAAAGCTGCCCCAATCACCTCCAGCGCATCTTCATGTAGTGCTGGAACCGCAACTCTGGCAAAATAGAACCGGCTAGGAACCTTCCATTTAGGGCAGAGCGTTGCCACTAATTCTAGAAAACCTACCGCTTCTACAAAAGAAAAATGGAGAAGGTCCACAGCTAGCATTTTAGCCAGCTTAGTGTTATACAGACGCGTCAGTGGGTAGTTGCGTTCATATGGCGCGTCTGAAGAAAACATGGTTCTAATGTTGCCCTGGACCAAGCATTTACGGGATGATAATGACTTTGTTGACCCAATTATGCTCGCTGGTGAACTTTTGCGCGTTGGTGTCTCACTCGCTCCAACACTCTTAGTGTGCCTCACATGGGGTGTGCTGCTGACAGGGGTACTGGGTGTAAGTGAAGTGTTTGACACGTCTTCTTCCTCCTCGTCATCATCAGATGCAACATCAACGTTTTCTTGACTTCCAATTCGGGCTTCCTTGATCGCCTTTAGGTGCGCAAACCATTGGACAGTGTGCTGTCTCCTAAGATGACCTCTCTGGCCTCCGGTACCATAGTTGGTACCAAACTTACCACGACTAACTGCAACCTTACAAATGGTACAAATGGCGAACTTTTCCCTTTTTGGGCAAACAGTAAAGAAGTCCCAAACTGGGGACTTGAAGTGTCTGTGGGGGCCGGAGGAGGCGGCGATACTGGTGGTGGTGGTCATGCTGCTAATGCCAGATGAAGTGGAGGATTTGGATTGCCCAACTTTTGTACGTTGTGCACTTTCACCGCCACTAATTAAGGTCGAGGTGGATGGAGGTCCCTTCTTGTGAGAAAGAAATATGGAAGCGGTACGAGTTGGTGTACTACTTAACTCCAATGATTGTGGTGTTTCCACTGCCTCCTCGTCGACAACATCATCATCATCACGCTCAGCAGCTTTTCGGGCTAGGGTCAAAATGTCTGTTTGCTGCATGCCCGCAGGGGCTGCAGTGACCTTTATGATGACTGGGTCGTCGTTGTCAGAGTCTTCATCAGCAGCAGTATCGGCCACTTCTTGTTGAGCCTCATCGTCACACTCCATAACTCTGAGACTTTGGACGAGCTTCCTTTACGCTTAACTACCTTTGTCAGATCATGTGCCTCACTCTCAGACAGCAGTGGTGCTGGTTCCCAATTTTGATCCGTATCATCAGAAGGAGGTGTGCTTGAAGAAGATGTAGACACCACCCTTGATCTCTTCCTTGCTAGGGGTGTGGAAGACAATGAATGATCATCAGGAGGAGTGTCTTCCTCAAATGATACCTCGCCTTGATTGTCGATTTCCTGATGTGCCCCTACTTTGGGAGGAACAACTATTGTGGGCACTTGTGACCCTCCATGCACCTCTGCTTGCGCATCTCCTTGCACTGCCTCTCCTTCCACATGTACTTGGGCTTGTACTTGCACATGTGGTTTTTGTTGCGGCTGTGGTTGTTCAACACTCGTCAGATGAGTTACAACAACCTGTGTTGATTGAGGGACATTGCTGCTACTTTCTTGCGATGAGCCAAGATCACTGGTCGATGGTGATTGAACAACTAGACTAAGTGCCTCTGCAGCACTGAAGGGCTTGGACTTAAGTTGGCGTGGTGGTGGTGGTGGCACTGAGCCCAATGGAGCGGGGGTGCTGCTCCCAGCTTGGTCCCCAGCAGATCCCGCTGCTGCTGCAGGCATACTTTTTTTTTTACTCCCAAAAAAAGGGGCGGCCGGCACACCAGTCTCCTTGGTAACTTGCTTCTTCTGCTCCTTACTGGCAACTTTCTTGCTAGAGGAGCTACGGGTAACTTTTTTTGGGGCCATCTTCTTCAGAACAGCAGGCAGCAGTTGCACGAGTTGCAGAGTTGTCTGTGTCCAGACGTGACGTCGCGTGACGTTATGCTGCACACACACACCGCTGCAGGACTTCTTCCTGGCACTGGTGGTTCTCTAGAGTCTTGTGCACCTAAAAGCAATGGAAGACAGAGGAACATCAATTCAGTTATACACCCCAAAAAATGGAAAAACACAGAAAAATAAGCACAATCCCATGCCATCCATGATGTTTACATTCAAGACACCACACAGAAACACTAGGCCCATGCAACACTCACTACCCCTGGGGATAATGGATGAAAAGTAGGCTAAATAAGTGCAGGCCTCAGACACTGCCTCTCTTCAAAATGGCCCCTTGCACCCCAAGCACATGTTGCCTGTACCAGCCAGCACTCAAGATGGCCACCACCACCACCCACATGGCCAGTCCACATCAACAGTACACCCCAAAAAAACAGAAAAACACCCAAAAATCACCACAATCCAATGCCATCCAGGATGTTTACCTTAAAGAGAGTGAGACCCCACAGGCACACTCAGTCCATGCACCACTACCCCTGGGCAAAATGCCACACCAGCAGCCCCATAAAAACGACAAAAAACACAAAAAACAGCACAATCCCAGCCCATCCATGGCCTCAATGGTGTTTAAATTCAAGAGGACACCCCACAGAAAGACTGGGCCCATGCAACACTCACCACCCCTGGGCAAAGGGCCCCACCAGCAGCCCCAAAAAACGACAAAAACCAAAAAATTCAGCACAATCCTAGCCCATCCATGCCCTCAATGGTGTTTTAATTCAAGAAGACACCCCACAGAAAGACTAGGCCCATGCAACACTCACTACCCCTGGGGATAATGGATGAAAAGTAGGCTAAATAAGTGCAGGCCTCAGACACTGCCTCTCTTCAAAATGGCCCCTTGCACCCCAAGCACATGTTGCCTGTACCAGCCAGCACTCAAGATGGCCACCACCACCACCCACATGGCCAGTCCACATCAACAGTACACCCCAAAAAAACTGAAAAACACCCAAAAATCACCACAATCCAATGCCATCCAGGATGTTTACCTTAAAGAGAGTGAGACCCCACAGGCACACTCAGTCCATGCACCACTACCCCATGGCAAAAGGCCACACCAGGAGCCCCAAAAAAACGACAAAAAACACAAAAAACAGCACAATCCCAGCCCATCCATGGCCTCAATGGTGTTTAGATTCAAGAGGACACCCCACAGAAAGACGGGGCCCATGCAACACTCACCACCCCTGGGCAAAGGGCCCCACCAGCAGCCCCAAAAAACAACAAAAACGACAAAATTCAGCACAATCCTAGCCCATCCATGCCCTCAAAGGTGTTTAAATTCAAGAAGACACCCCACAGAAAGACTAGGCCCATGCAACACTCACTACCCCTGGGGATAATGGATGAAAAGTAGGCTAAATAAGTGCAGGCCTCAGACACTGCCTCTCTTCAAAGGAGGCGGTAGGAGCACTGCTGAGGAAAACTAGCCGTAGACTTTTTAAAAAATCCCGGCATAAATGTATGCTCAGTGCCTGAGATTTATGGAAAAAGCTGCAGAAATTGCTTCATATCCCCAAGATTAATAAGTATACCCCGCTGTGGAATTCAGGGCATCTCCCAAACTTGAGTGTGGATGGAGGCTGGCAACAATGGGAACTACTGGGTATTCGGACGGTTGGAGATGTAATGCCAAATGGCAGCATACTACTGAGCTTTAACAGGCTACAGGAGAAGTTCGGTCTGACCAGCGACCACATTTTCAAATATCTCCAGATCTCGCAAAAGCTTAAAACTGTTGCCTCAGAAATAGCTCTTGGCCCACCTTGCCCAATGCTGGGATATCTGATAAGAGGAGGAGATAGGATAAGGAATATATATCAAGCCCTTATAGAAAGAATACCAGATGATCTCGAGAAGCACGAGGCTGCGTGGGTAGACAGACTACAAGATCCTGACACCGATCTTGATAAAGCTTTGGGGCTCGATAAACAAATACTGCGCTCCTCAAACTTGAAGGCTCAACATTTTAAAACATTATTTAATCTGTATTATACTCCCTCTAAACTCCATGACTGGGGTATGAGGAGTGATACCAACTGTCCCAGGTGCCAGAAAGGCCCTGGAGATCTCTTACACATGTTTTCTAATTGCGAGAAGCTCAGTTTGATAAAAACTGAGATTGAGAAATTTTTGGAGGGGCTGCTAGGCATAAAGATCAGCCTATCCCCGATGGTGATGATTTTTGGGAGTGACAGGGATACGGCTCTTGTCGGCAGGGAAATAGAGGCTTTTATTTTTCTGGCCGTGGCGGTATTACGCATTTTACTCGCAGCCGCCTGGAAAGATTCTAATGTCCCAACATTCCAAATGTGGCTGTCCAGACTTCTTGGTATACACAATATTGAATCCACCTTATATCTTTATAAGGGCAAGAAAACACGGGTCTTCGGCAATAGGATGTGGGATCCCCTAAAAGTTTGGAGGGATGGACAGTTATAATTAAATGAGGCTGGGCACACTATTATCTATATTTATTTATAATGTATGTGTAAATAGGTATTTATTTGTATATATATTGTATTAATATATTTTAGCCTGTATCTCTGTTTTGAAAAACTATTTTTATTGAGTAATACATCTTCGCTAGTACTATGTGTATGTATTGATAAGAAAATGTGTTCTTTCTTTTGCTGCATCTGTTTTGTATCAATGAATTCTCAATAAAAAAAAATCAAAAAAAATCAAAATGGCCCCTTGCACCCCAAGCACATGTTGCCTGTACCAGCCAGCACTCAAGATGGCCACCACCACCACCCACATGGCCAGTCCACATCAACAGTACACCCCAAAAAAACAGAAAAACACCCACAAATCACCACAATCCAATGCCATCCAGGATGTTTACCTTAAAGAGAGTGAGACCCCACAGGCACACTCAGTCCATGCACCACTACCCCATGGCAAAAGGCCACACCAGCAGCCCCAAAAAAACGACAAAAAACACAAAAAACAGCACAATCCCAGCCCATCCATGGCCTCAATGGTGTTTAAATTCAAGAGGACACCCCAGAGAAAGACTGGGCCCATGCAACACTCACCACCCCTGGGCAAAGGGCCCCACCAGCAGCCCCAAAAAACGACAAAAACCACAAAATTCAGCACAATCCTAGCCCATCCATGCCCTCAATGGTGTTTAAATTCAAGAAGACACCCCACAGAAAGACTAGGCCCATGCAACACTCACTACCCCTGGGGATAATGGATGAAAAGTAGGCTAAATAAGTGCAGGCCTCAGACACTGCCTCTCTTCAAAATGGCCCCTTGCACCCCAAGCACATGTTGCCTGTACCAGCCAGCACTCAAGATGGCCACCACCACCACCCACATGGCCAGTCCACATCAACAGTACACCCCAAAAAAACAGAAAAACACCCAAAAATCACCACAATCCAATGCCATCCAGGATGTTTACCTTAAAGAGAGTGAGACCCCACATGCACACTCAGTCCATGCACCACTACCCCTGGGCAAAAGGCCACACCAGCAGCCCCAAAAAAACGACAAAAAACACAAAAAACAGCACAATCCCAGCCCATCCATGGCCTCAATGGTGTTTAAATTCAAGAGGACACCCCACAGAAAGACTGGGCCCATGCAACACTCACCACCCCTGGGCAAAGGGCCCCACCAGCAGCCCCAAAAAACGACCAAAACAACAAAAATCAGCACAATCCAAGCCCATCCATGGCCTCAATGGTGTTTAAATTCAACAAAACAGGTGTATCATGCACCCATAACCAACACTGGTCCTACTGGATACTGTGGCTGCCCACAATATATTTTATTTAATGTTCTGAAAAAGTTCCAAAATTGTAGTTGCAGCAACTGTAATGCCCCAAACAAACTTACTTGTGAAAGTTGATTTCTAATCCAAAAGTGATCCAAAGAAAGTCAAAAAGGCCTCAAATCCAAATATCCAGCAGCACCCACAAAAAGTAATCCTTCCAGGTCAAGGTCCAAATGAAAGTGACCAGCACATGAAGAAAGCACTGGGAGGAGCCTGCTGGACAGGAACAGGAAGTTGGAGACTGTGGGGCACTTCCTTCCCCCGCCCCCCCCAAAAATGGACTCCCTGCAAAAAAAAAAGGCCATGCAAATGTCAACCTGAGGAGTGATTCTGATAAAAATCATCATTTTCTGAAGGTTTATCCTGTTTGCTGGTGGATTTCTTGTGCAGAATTGCTAAATCTCTATTTCGCGAGTGCGAGATTGTTCCTTTCCCCCGCAACTACGTGTTCGCAATTGCGAACTCTCGTGAGGCATGCTGTGCAAGGTGGCAAGCTGCGATTACGTATTCGCGGGCGCCAAACTCCCGCGGGATCCCGCAGCAAGATCTAAAATGGCGCAGCACTCGCAAAATATGATCGAGAAAAACAACTCGGCAAACGCTGAATGACGGAAAGTGAACGCCGTGAACCACGCCGCGCGCCGCAATACTGTATCACCAAGCAAAAAATCCGCCGCGAGCGAATTCACGGATTTTCGACAAATTCGCGAGAGTTCGCGGATTGCGAATTTGCCGAAAATCCCAAAAATCCGCGAGCGGAGCGGATTTTACGCCCATGCTTACAGGGGAAACACCCTTTCATTTCTCTTAGAGTGCTAGCTTGCCTTGGTAATTTGTCTAGGTGGCTCCTTACCAACATATCTCGCATCTATCTCACCTTCTTAAAGGTCACCAACGGATAAGCTGGAAGGTCCTCACAGATGGTACTATCTGTTTTTAAAATATGCCAGTTCTTTCTTAGCATATGTTTCAAGAAGTTGGCCTCTGCTGAATATGTTGTTACCATCCTGAACTTACCCTCATTCACTAGTTCATTTTTGTTCTTTCTCTTTTCTACGAACAGTTGCTCTCTAGGGATCCCTTTTACCTTCTTGCATGTTCGTTCTAAGGTTGCTGATTCATACCTTCTCAAAGTAAACCTCGATATACCTTCTCTTGCTGCTATTTTAAAGTCCTTTTCTCTGGTACTATTTCTTTTTACTCGCAGAAGCTCACCATACGGCATACTTTGTACTATTTTTGGTTGGTGGTTACTGGTGCCAAATGTCGAATTACCAGCTGTATATTTGCGGTACAAAGCTGTCTGTATCCTATTCTCAGCTATGAACAATTTCAGGTTCAGATAGTCCACTGCCACTGGAATACTGTACCTGAAAACTGTAAATTCAATGTGTTCATATTTAGAATTTTGATGTACTCATGGGCTGATTACCTTGTCCCTTGCCACACAACAATTAAGTCATCGGTATATCGATGCCAGACAATCACCTGCACACTCATTGTCCTATTTTCATAGGATCTGGGCATCTGCTCCTCCCACCAGCCAACAAACAAGTTTGCATAGCTGGGGGCAAAGCAGGTGCCCTTCACTGGGCCAGAGGTTTGCCTAAAAATTCTTATTACCTACTGACGGTCGCCAATATGTAGTTATAGTTAGGACCTAGTTTCCATAGGAAATCCGCAACATTCTATTGGGACTAACTTTGGCGTCGGTGGATGAATCTTTGTGAATTTCTCAAAGAAGATGGCCCGCTCTACTCCGCTCCTTCCCTGAAAGTGTCGGAGGGATTCGTGAAGCAGGGGCCGAGAAAAAAGGGTGGTCCCAAAATGTGTACTCCCCATGTTAATTTCCATAGGACGATCAGACACGGCTACAGCCCGAACCGCTGAAAGGAATTACACCAAACTTGGCAAAATGGTAGGGACTGGTACGCAGTAGGGCCTTTTCCATATTTGGTTAAAATTGCTCCAGTGGTTTTTATGAAAATTAAGTTAAAAAAAATTTATATATCCATATGCGCGCTTCGAGCGCTTTGGGTACGCTTACCGGTAAGCGCACCCGGCGCGCCACGGAAGTGCGCGAGCGGAAAGCTGATTGGCTCTCGGGTGTCTGTAAAAATTCCAAATGGTCCGGAGAGTTCGCCGTCTTGTGTCTCGGAAGAACTGAGACACAAGAGGTGAAAAACAAAAGGGGAAAAAATTAAAAGGGGGCAGGGTAGAGACCCCCTGACCTCCTAGGTTTTCTAAGGGGGCCTAGAAGGACCATGAAGAGCAAAAAAACTATTTATTTTTTTTGAAAAGTACACGGAGTATGCTCAGGGCGCGTTTACATGTACGCTTACATGTGCGTTTACCTGTACGCGTACCCTGGGCGTACCACGGGGAAAAACAGTGAAAATCAATAGAGTAAAATAAGAATTTAGAGTGCTTTGAGGTAGGGTAGCTCTAAAAAGAGCTGTTGTGTTATGTGAGGTATTTAAGTACCTACAAGTAGGTACCCATGCAGAGTCTAAAATTCAAGAGGAAGATTCTGTTCCCCTCATCTGTGAAATGTACCATCTCCTCTATAAATGCCTTGCATGTTGTAACTCAAGTTGTTGTGGTATAAACAACCCATCCCATAGTCTCTGAGGAAAGCAGAAGCAGACTTATTCAAATTTTTCCTTGCTTTCTCAATCTGTGGATAATATTGGTTGGACCACTTCCATTTTTGCCTTTGGCATATATTAGAATATACAAAGGCAGTTTGAGGAAAAAGTTACATCAATTTCCCAAAGGTGTCCTTTAAAAGCATTTCCAGACCTACCCCAGTCAATGTGCCTAGGTCATTTCCACCACAGTGCACAATTATGAGGTCAGGGTGTGGGAGATGCAAAAATTATTTCACCAATGGTATCAATTGGTGATATCTCAATCCTCTCTGGCCAATCCACATAATATCCACATTTGGTAAATCAAGGTTGGGAATACCTCTGTTTGCTGCATACCTCTCACTCCAGTAAATATAACTGTGTCCCACTTTCCACACTTTAAGCATCTTGAAGAGAGATTTTGTTGTGCTCAGATGGGCTCTGCAAATGAAATGGCAGTTAGAAAAGTAGGAGTTTAAAAAAAATGTGGATGAGATTCAGTGCACTTGAAGAATAAGAAATGATTGGTGGTTTCTGAAAATTCAACACTGAAACTTAGGGTGCATGCTTCTGTTTTTTGAAAGAAGTAATTCTAATGGTTGAGAAAAAGTAATTGAAAGAAACATTGCACAGGATAAGCTGGTATATTGAGAAGTCAAACACCCTTGCTGGGTCATTTGCAACATAGTATGATGAACTTTTCACCTGTTTGCTCAGTTAGGTGATGTTTGGAGTGTTACCATGGTAACAGGCAGAAAGAGCAGTGGGGGGATGGGTGAATATTATGTGACTTTGAAAGTGTTGAAATGTACAACCAATTAAAATGTTAGTTTGGTTTTGAAATTGTGTGGGAAGAAATTTGATTGGTTATACACAGGCATATGTGTGAAAAGTAAGAGGGAATCAGGGCCAATTTGAGGTTCCAGTGTCTGAGGTGCATTTCAGAGATTCTGCTTAAGAGAATCTGGTGTGTGTGACTGACACTGTTCTAAATCTTCAAAAGCGTTTTTAAAGGTGAGTAATGTTTCATTTAATATAGAGTGCTGTATGCACTATGGGGAAGATTAACAAGCATATTGCGCTTCTTTATTCTTGCATTGTGTCTCATGTTTTTGGTAAGGCTAGTAAAAAATTAATGGTGCATATTGGAAATGTATTTTGGAAATGAGTCAGGTTTCTGCATTGTAAAGTAGTGGTCATTTATATGGGCTGTGCTCTGTGTCTTAAACGATTTACTATGCTAAATGTTTTTTGGTTAAATGTATGGCTTTAACATTTTTTACTAGGATCACACTGAGTGTCTGTGTAAATTAAAGAATTATGTTTGCACCTTTTTCTATAATGTCACCTGTATCTCCTCACAGATTGCATCTCTTTGCTTATAGGGTACTCTTTTTTTAGATTGTTTCTCATGCTTTCATTCAATGCTGGTATAGAGATAGTGCTGTAAATTTTAAATGTATTTTCTGACTGCACAAGCCCTCTCCCTCTGCCTGTACCATTTCACCCTCTGCTGTGTCACCCTCTTCTTGCATCATTTCTCCTTCTGCCTGTGCCATCTCACTCTTTGTCTGTGCCATCTCACTCTCTGTCTCCGCCATCTCTCCCACTGCCTGCGTCATGTTAACCTGTGCTGGCGCCATCTCTCCCTCTGCCTACGCTATCTGCTGTGTGCCTGCATTATTTATCCCCTCTATCTGCACCATGTCTCTTTTGCCTGCACCATCTCTCTCTTTGCATGTGTCATCTCACTTTCTGCCTGCACCATCTCTCTCTTTGCGTGTGTCATCTCACTCTCTGACTGCTGCACCATCTCCCCTCTGCCTGCATCATGTCTTCCTCCAACTGCATCATCTCTCTCTTTGAGTGTGTCATCTCACTCTCTGCCCACACCATCTCTCTCTTTGCATGTGTCATCTTACTCTCTGCCTGCACCATCTCTCTGTTTGAGTGTGTCATCTCATTCTCTGCCTGCGCCATCTCACCCTCTGCCTGCATAATGTCTCTCTCCACCAGCGTCATCTCTCTCTTTGCGTGTGTCATCTCCCCTCTGCCTGCATCATGTCTCCCTCCATCTGCGCCATCTCTCTCTTTGCATGTGTCATCTCACTCGCTGCCTGCACCATCTCTCTCTTTGAGTGTGTCATCTCACTCTCTGCCTACGCCATCTCACCCTCTGCCTGCATCATGTCTCCCTCCACCTGCGCCATTTCTCTCTTTGCGTGTGTCATCTCAATCTCTGCCTGCACCATCTCTCTCTTTGAGTGAGACATCTCACTCTCTGCCTGCGCCATCTCCCTCTTTGCCTGCATCATGTCTTCCTCTGCCTGCATCATGTCTCCCTCCACCTGCGCCATCTCTCTCTTTGCGTGTGTCATCTCATTCTCTGCCTGCACAATCTCTCTATTTGAGTGTGTCATCTCACTCTCTGCCTGCGCCATCTCTCTCTTTGCCTGCATCGTGTCTCTCTCCACCAGCGTCATCTCTTTCTTTGCGTGTGTCATCTCCCCTCTGCCTGCATCATGTCTCCCTCCACCTGCGCCATCTCTCTCTTTGCCTGCATCATGTCTCCCCTCTGCCTGCATCATGTCTCCCTCCACCTGCATCATGTCTCCTTCCACCTGCACCATCTCTCTCTTTGAGTGTGTTGTCTCCCCTCTGCCTGCATCATGTCTCCCTCTGCCTGCATCATGTCTCTCTCCACCAGTGTCATCTCACTTTCTGCTTGCGCCATCTCTTTCTTTGCGTGTGTCATCTCCCCTCTGCCTGCATCATGTCTCCCTCTACCTGCGCCATCTCTCTCTTTGAGGGGAGATGACACACACAAAGAGAGAGATGACACACGCAAAGATAGAGATGACGCTGGTGGAGAGAAACATGATGCAGGCAAAGAGTGAGATGACACACTGAAAGAGAGAGATGGCGCAGGTGGAGAGAGACATGATGCAGAGAGAGGGAAGATGACACACGCAAAGAGAGAGATGTGACACGCAAAGAGAGAGATGACGCTGGTGGAGAGAGACATGATGCAGGCAAAGAGAGAGATGGAGCAGGCAAAGAGACAGATGACGCTAGTGGAGAGAGACTTGATGCAGGCAGAGGGTGAGATGGCGTAGGCAGAGAGTGGGATGACACACGCAAAGAGAGACATGGTGCAGGCAGAGAGTGAGATGTCACAGCCAAAGAGTGAGATGACGCTGGTGGAGGGAGACATGATGCAGGCAGAGGGTGAGATGGTGCAGGCAGAGAGTGAGATGACACACGCACAGAGAGAGATGACACACGCAAAGATAGAGATGGTGCAGGCAGAGAGTGAGATGACACACGCAAAGAGAGAGATGACGCTGGTGGAGGGAGACATGATGCAGGCAGAGGGTGAGATGGTGCAGGCGGAGAGTGAGATGACACACGCAAAGAGAGACATGGTGCAGGCAGAGAGTGAGATGTCACACGCAAAGAGAGAGATGACACATGCAAAGAGAGAGATGGTGTAGGCAGAGAGTGAGATGACACACGCTAGAGAGAGATGACACACGCAAAGAGAGAGATGGTGCAGGCAGAGAGTGAGATGATACACGCAAAGAGAGAGATGATGCAGGCAGAGAGTGAGATGATATATGCAAAGAGAGAGATGGTGCAGGCAGAGAGTGAGATGATACACGCAAAGAGAGAGATGGCGCTGGTGGAGAGAGACATGATGCAGACAGAGGGTGAGTGGCGCAGGCGGAGAGTGAGATGACACACGCAAAGAGAGAGAGATGACGCAGGAGGAGAGAGACATGATGCAGGCAGAGGGTGAGATGGCGCAGGCAGAGAGTGAGATGATACTCGCAGAGAGAGAGAGATGGTGCAGGCAGAGAGTGAGATGACACACGCAAACAGAGAGATTACGCAGGTAGAGAGTGAGATGATATATGCAAAGAGAGAGATGGCGCTGGTGGAGAGTGAGATGATATACGCAAAGAGAGAGATGGCGCAGGCAGAGAGTGAGATGCCACACGCAAAGAGAGAGATGGCGCAGGTGGAGGGAGACATGATGCAGGCAGAGGGTGAGATGGCGCAGGCAAAGAGAGAGATGACGCAGGTGGAGAGAGACATGATGCAGGCAGAAGGTGAGAGGGCGCAGGCAGAGAGTGAGATGCCACACGCAAAGAGAGAGATGGCGCAGGTGGAGGGAGACATGATGCAGGCAGAGGGTGAGATGGCACATGCAAAGAGAGAGATGACGCAGGTGGAGAGAGACATGATGCAGGCAGAAGGTGAGAGGGCGCAGGCAGAGAGTGAGATGACACATGCAAAGACAGAGATGACGCAGGCGGAGAGTGAGATGACACACGCAAAGAGAGAGATGGCATAGGCAGAGGATGAGATGACACACGCAAAGAAAGAGATGACACACGCAAAGAGAGAGATGACACACGCAAAGAGAGAGATGACACAGGTGGAGAGAGACATGACGCAGGGAGAGAGTGAGAAGACACACGCAAAGAGAGAGATGACGCAGGCAGAGACTGAGATGACACATGCAAAGAGAGAGATGACACAGGCAGTGAGTGAGATGATGCAAGTGGAGGGAGACATGATGCAGGTAGAGGGTGAGATGGTGCAGGCAGAGAGTGAGATGACACACGCAAAGAGAGAGATGGTGCAGGTAGAGAGTGACATTAATGTTGAAGCTGTTCTGCACTGACATAAAGTGAGAAACAGCACTCACTGCATGATTTCCTACTCTGGTGAGACACAGTTGCTGTGCATTAAACTTATTTATGTTGTAAACTAGTGTTTATATCGTTTAGGTATTGTAATTGCTATGTAGTATGTTAGTAGTGGTCTATAATATTTTCTTTTTTCTTTACAACAGATTGTAATTACCTACAAAAAGAAGAAGCAATATGCCTACTAAATCAGTTTGAAGAAGAAAATATAAAAAAAATTACTTTTCCAAGAAAACGCAATTACAAGATGTATGTAAAAAACTAAATACGGAGAAAAAGAAGAATGCTCCTGGTAAGGCAACAAAGCATTTTATACGGAAATTAACTCAATGTAAAAAAGTCAAGATAATGCACAAAAGAAAAAAAAAATCTGCAACTACAAAGAAAAAGCAAAATCCCAGCAAAAATGGAGAAAAAGTTTATGGAGATGATATGGTCTATATTAATAGATGTAAAAATCAGTTCATTGACATTCGTAGGTGAATGTTTTATAACAGAATTGTTTTAAATTTATTTAAAAATGTTAAGAATTGTAAAAGGAAAACAGATTTTTACAAGAAAAAGAAAAGTATAGAGAAGATAGTTGATCAGGCTTTTGAAATGAAAAAAATATATATATATTTTAGTAATCGATAGAATTCGTACACTAGACAAGGTAATCAATGTTTTGAAATAAAAAAGTAAGTGGAAAAGAGTAATTAATCGGACACATTTTTGTGATGTTTTTTATGGAGAATGGAAGCATAGTTGAAGTTGTGAGCCATTTTTTAATGAAGAGAGTTATTTTCAGGATAATGATTTGTAGCATGCAGTTGACACCAGTGGTCGAGGATATGAGGTGAAGGACGGTTGTCCGATTGAAAAAAAAATAATTGTGTCTAGAAATGCAGAAGAGGTGTTAGCTGATGAAGTTTTAGGGAGACATCCTAAGGCTCCAGTGTACACTTGGAATTGCAGTAGTATTTGTAGTGTGCGACAGGATTCAATTGATTTGTTTCGCAATTTCTTACATACATATACTAAGAAAAGTCTAAAACAAAAAATTAAAATTTTGCAAGAGTTAGATCCTTGCAGAGTGAGAGAAAAAAATGGTTTGCATGGGCATTCACTGGCGTGTCTTTCTGGAAAAGTATGTCAGAGTGTTTTTCATCCTTTTAGGATGTTAGCAGTACATCATACTAAAGTGAGGAAATTAATGAGAAGGTTGTATTATGCAAAAAGTCCAGCACTTAAGCTAAAACAGTTAAACAGTGCTCTTTTGCATGGATCTGTATTAGATGTGAACAATATTTGTGAAGAAATTGAGTTTAGTTACTTTGGTGAAAAGGAGGGCAGTGCAGAAACTGATACAGTAATAGAAGGTAATGTGGAAGAGAATGTACAGAATTTAAGTACAGAAAACTTTGACCATGAAATTACAAAGTTTAAGGTCATTTCAAGTGAAAGGCCAAATTTTTCTTGTGTGTATTTTCGATGAACTCATTATAAGAATCAGACTAGGTTAGTTGATTTATATGTAAAAAGTGAAAAGGAAAATAATAATGAGCGGAAGGATTTTGCAACTTATTTGTTGGTAGAGAATTGTTTTGATTTGGGCTCTGATCTGCGTATTTGTAAATATTGTTATAATAAATTAAATGAAAACAAAATGCCTGCTAGAGCTGTACATCATAATCTTGAGTTGGTAAACATTCCTTCTGATTTGATGGATTTAAATACTTATGAATCTATTCTGATTCAATGTGTGCATCCATTTCTATTGTTCGCATGTAGCCTAAGACAGGGAAATTGCCTCCTTCAGATTTACAGAGAGGATTAAAGGGTAGAGTTGTTTATTTGCCTCTAGATTTAAAGAAAAATATTGATACAATTGGTGTTGAAAACGTGAAAGAGGAACCTCTGGTTATTCTAGTTAATGGCGTTCCTACAAAGAGTAAGAAAATCTGGCAAGAATTAGTGGATGTTAGGAAAGTCAACGTTGTATTTGGTAAAAAAATAATCAGTACTACAAAAATGAATATGTAGGGGAAGGGGAAACAACTGTAGAAGAGGACTATGATTTCTCAGCTGGGCAAATTGAAAAAGTAGATGTGTCTAGAAGTGAAGAAATGTATGTACATTATAGTGTTCATCCTCTGCATTCCAAAGAAGTAATGGGGAATGCTGTTGAGTTGTTCCAAATGAAAGAAGCAAAAGGAAGTCCCATTAGTGTATGTGAAGAAAGCTTGGAAGCTCGTTGTTTTCCTCAGTTATTTCCAACAGGTCAAGGTGGTCGATATGATGACCGATCTGTTCAAATTCCTGCATCTGAATACCGGACTTTAATATTATATGCAGAAGATCCAAGGTTTCGCCAATGTATTCCATATTTGTTTCATCTTCTGTTTGAGAGTGACTTGTCTGGACTTTCTTATGCAGTGAACCATATACTGAAAAGTGGAGTACATCTGCAAAATGTTTCGGCAAGGGACTTTATGGATAAAGTCCAACAGCAAGACACTATTTTGGATTGTCAGGTAATTAATCTCATGGCATGGCAGCGTGGTACCAACGAGGATTGGTACCGTCGTCATGGAGAACTGAGATGTATGCTAAGAAACTTAGGAACTCCTACATGGTTCCTTACTCTGAGCTGTGCTGAGTATGCTTGGGAAGACTTACTTCAATTTCTTCGAGAGGCAAATGCAAACATAGAAAATATAGAATATAAGACACCTGAAGAACTGTGCTCTTTGGATCCAGTTAATATATGCAGGTATTTCAATCATAGATTTGAATCTATGATGTCTTTTATCACAAACAAAAAAACATCCTTCTCTTGGAGAGGTTTTGGATTTATTTTGGAGAAAGGAGTATCAAGCAAGAGGTGCTCCTCACATACATATGCTGCTATAGATGAAAGATGCTCCCAAATTTGGAACAGATTCGGATGACACAGTGATGAGTTTTATTGAACAGTATTCTACATGTGTTCCAAAAAGTACAGAAGAAAACAATTTAAGACATCAAGTCTTACGGTTTCAAACCCATTGTTGTGGAAAATACTGTCGTCGAAAGTTCAAATCCAAGGACAAGTTCTACACAAAATGTCGTTTTGGATTTCAACGACCAGTAATATCTAAAGGAAGAGTAAACAATTTTATGTCTTCTTTGCGACATACTGTGACAAGAAAATCACCCAAAAATACATACAACTTAAAAGGAAATGAAGATTCAAAATACATAAATGACTATAACCCAGTCATTTTGTCCATGTGGAATGCTAACATGGATATTCAATATGTTGCTGACAACTCTATTGCTGTGGCTCGATATGTAACGTCTTACATAACAAAATCAGAAAAGACAGAACTAAAGGAAATGTGGGAAGACATTTCTCATGAAAAGACCCTAAGTAAGAAATTGTACAGTTACAGTCTGAAGATGTTGTCACATTGAGAAATTGGAGCATACAAATGTTCAGATCGGTTAACATCAACAAGTCTATATGCCAAATCTAGAACAATCATTTGGGTGAGTCTAGGTCTTGCTGCAACACGAAACAAAGTTTTGAAATCTGTACAAGAAATTGAGTATTTGGCAGAGAAAGAACCAAACAGTACAGATATTTTGAAGACAAACATGTTGGATACATACTATCCAAATAGAAGTAGTTATCTTGAGAATGTTTGTCTCTTTGAAGTATTGCAAAGCTATACTTTTAAGAGGAATATTACAGAAGATATCAATAAAGGAGTATATGCTGTAATTGGATGTGAAGGATGTCTGGTGAAACAAAGAAAAAGACATTTGATTAATCATCGAATATTGAGTTGCGAATCTCCTGACAAAAGGGAATTTTACTATTTAGCTCTTTTGCAACTCTTTAAGCCATGGCGTACTGAAGAGGAACTACTTGAAGATTTTCTCAGTTATGAAGATTCTTTCAATGCAAGCAAAAATACTATAGAATGTCCTGCTTTTACTAATTATCTGCAAATGTTGAATGATGAAATACTGCAAGAAGCTACAATTGCAGCAGAGATTGCTAGAGACAGTTCTCAAGACAGTCAGAGTTCTGCTTCGTTGAGTCAGGATCCACTCGGAGGATCAATTATTCAAAATGAAGCTGCCACTGCCATGGATGAGGTGGAAAGAGCAATGGAACAAGCTCAGGAGGATATAGTAAACTTAGAAGAATTGGAAAAACAACTAAACAATAAGCAGAAACAAATATATGATGAAGTCAAAGAACAGATTGACCATGGTTTATGTCATGAGCAAAAAGAGTGCTCATGTACGTCATTTAAACCTGTCCAACTCTACGTGAGTGGAGAAGCAGGAACTGGAAAAAGTTTTCTAATTAAAGGAATTGCAACTTATCTACAGAAAAGGACTGAGTCATCGCTCTCTTGTGTTGTTACAGCTCCAACTGGGTTGGCAGCACATACATTAAAGGGATTACTTTACATCATTTATTGATGCTGCCAGTAGAGCATGATAATACAATACAATACCACAAGCTATCTGGAGAAGCTTGTTGTGAAGTTTCCAGAGTCCTGAAGAAAATGAAACTTCTTATCATTGATGAGGTAAGCATGGTATCAAATTTAATGCTTGCTTTTGTGCATTTAAGAATGCAACAAATTCTTAAAACAGAGTATGATGTGTTATTTGGAGGCAAACACATCATTGTTTTTGGAAATCTACTGCAGCTAACTCCTGTAAAAGGACAACCAGTGTTTAAAATGCTTACGCATGAAGATACCAGAAAGTGCCTAGGAAGCATTGGAAATGTTAATATATGGTTATATTTCAAAAATGCAGAACTGCTTCTAAATATGCGACAGGCAAAGGATGAAGATTATAAAAATATTCTTCAAGATATAAGAATTGGAAAAGTATGTGAACATGTCAAAGAAGCTTTACAGGCACAATTACTTTCAAATTTGTTTCCAAACGAAAATATTCTCCCAGAGAATATTTATAGAAAAATTGCTGAAAACAAATCTGTGATATGCTTGATGCCAACTCTGCAAGAATGTTCAATCTTCAACAACAAAATGTTAAAGTCAGAAAATCAAGATATTGTAAAACTGGAAGCTATTGATAAAATAGAGCATGAAGGAACTACTATTACTTTGTCAGAAAAGTTGAAATCAAAATTGGATTCTTTAGAGAAGACAATATCTAGAAACTGCAGGTTTTGAAAAGAGTCTATTTGCATGTTTAAATTGTCGTATAATTTTAAGACGGAATTTACATGTGGAAAGAGGTTTAGTAAATGGAGCAATGGGTCATGTTGTTGATTTTGTGAATTACCAAAATAGAGATGAAATTGAATTTTTGAAAATTAAATTTGATGGAATTGAAGAAGTGCAACAATTCAGTCGTTGTTCTGCTCGATTTTTGCTTGTGAAAGATTTATATGTCCGCCGAAAACAGTTTCCTGTTTGTTTGGCATATCCGGTGACTATTCATAAATCTCAAGGTTTAAGCGTAGATAGTGCTTTGGTGAATATTGGAAGTTCTGTGTTCAAGGAGGGTATGGCATATGTTGCTTTATCTCGAGTCAGAACTTTATCTGGATTATATTTGATTGATTTTGATGAGACAAAGATTAGTGCAGATCTAAATTGTGTAAAAGAATATAATAGGTTAAGAAGAGAATATGTTCCAAATTTACCTCAATATCCTTTATTTGAAAAGCGTGTGGTAGGCCAAAAAAGAAGAAATGAGAAACATTTTAGCGAGGTTGTATCAAAAAGAAAAAAACTAGATGAACCAATAATTGTAAACAGAAAGGAAAAGGGTTCTGTTGAAGATGTTGTTGGATTTCTGTTTGAAAACAGTTCTGGTGTCAACTGCTATGCTAATGTAGTGGTTAATGTTGTTTTTTTTCTCCAAACTTTACAAGAGCAGATTGTTGAAAATCGGGATCAAAGATTTTGTTGTTTGTTGAATACTGTGTTTGAGAAATGTAGCAGTGATAAAACAAAAATAGAAAGTGTTTCTGATATTCGAAATGTTTTAGACATATGTTCTGGTCTAAATCAATTTTCACAGAATATTCAGCAAGATTGTCAGGAATTTCTAACGTATATGATTGTTGTATTGCAAGACGAAGGTATAGATGTTGAAAATCTTTTTGGCCTTTCTTATAAATGGCAGCATGACTGCGACAATTGTTCCTTTTCAAGTAGTACTACAATAGACACTGAAATATTTATATATTTGACTTTACCAGACTGCAAATCAGTGTCTTTTAATAATCAAATCAAAACATGGTCTGTACCCAATGTAACTCTGCAATGCTATCAACATTATTTATACAAAGATATGGACAGTATGTAATTTTAATGTTCCAACGATGTAGACCTGATGGAACTAAATTGACAACTTTAATTAAAAATGTTGTGACTTCTCAATTATCAATTTCAGAAAGAACCTTTGTAAATGCAGCAATTATTTTCTATGATGGCCCTACTACAACATCAGGACATTACACAGCTTATTTAAAACGTCAAAAAGGCTGGACCTATTGTAACGATACTCAATTGACTTTCAAACAACGTTTGCCTTTTGACTTACAAAATTCTTACCTAGTGTTCTTACAACCCAAATTTTAGGAAAAGTTATTGGCCTAGAAATATTAGAGCAGTTAATAAAAGTTAGTCTGCTGTTCAAAATTACTTTGTGAGTGAGAGTTATCAAGATAATAAAAAATGTGTAGTTCCTATTGAGGTAGTGTAAGTGTATCACATAGTGAGTGATATCAGTATTGTAGGAAATGTTGATCGTGAGTGAGCCTGAGGTGGAAAAATAACTATTGTTAGATGATCGAATAGATGTTGGAGCTTTTCATTCAGAAAGTCGGGTAAATGGAAGTTTAAAAGTACTATTAAGTAATTTCCAAAAAAAGGACTTTTCATATGCTATTTGGCCTCGTGGAAAAATAAGTGAATCAAAAATGAGTATTTCGGGTAAATGTTGCTAATATATGTTTTTATATTACTTTACTTTGAGAATATAATAATGACATACTAATGTTTTATTAGTTTGTGATTGTTGAAATGTATGTAACTAATTGTTGTTTGGAAAAAAACATTTAAGGGTTTTTTAAACACAATCTTTTTGATTGTGTTTTTTTTTGCCCGCTGTCATATGATGAGTAGTATTGAACTCACTGTTTTTAGTGAAATTCAATATATTCTGAGAACAGCAAAATAAATAATATAACATATTGTACAAGTTATTTTGTATTTTGTATTGTGAAATATATATTATAGTCCCTTTGTCTCACGCTCACTCGCCAATATCCACCCTCTATCACCCCTCTTTACTCACCCTCACTGCCCTTCTCTCACCCTCCTGCACCCCCGTTCCCTTACTCTGCTTCCCTCACTACCCCTTCCTTCACTCCCATTCCCCTCTCTCCCCTCCCCCACTTTCCTGCTCTCAGTCCCTCTCCTTCACTCCCCTTCCCCTCTCTTTCCTTCCTTTGCTCCCTCACTCATTCCCCTTCTCTCACTCACCTTACTCCCCTTCCCTCACTCCCTCTCTCTTACCCTCACTCCCTCCATCTACTCACTTTGTCACTCCCCCTTCCCTCACGCTCACTCCCTTTAACTCACCAACACTCCCTCACTTACCTTTCTTTTCTCCCTCTCTCAGTCCCCTTCTCTCACTCCTTCCTTCACTCCCTCTATCTCCTCACTCCCTCACTCCCCTTGTCTGACGCTCACTCACCTTTATCCACCCTACATCACCCCTCTTTCCTCAACCTCACTGCCCTTCTCTCACCCTCCCTCACCACCGTTCCCTTACTCCACGTCCCTCACTTATCCTCATTCCCCATGCTTAACTCCCCTTCCCCTCACTCTCCTCCCCCACTCACCTTTTCCCAGTCCCTCTGCTTCAATCCCCTTCCCCGTCTTTCCTTCCTTTGCTCCCTCAGTAATTCTCCTTCCCTCACTCACCTTACTCCACTTCACTCACTCCTTCTCTCACTCCCTCTATCTTCTCACTTCCTCACTCCTCTTCCCTCACTCCCTCTCTGTTACCCTCACTCCCTCTGTCCCCTCACTCTCTCACTCCCCTTCACTCACCCTTACTCACCTTCCATCCCTCAATGTTGTGAATGTACCCTCACTCACTCCCCCTTCCCTCTCCCTCAGTCCCCTTCCTTTACTCCCCTTTCCTCATTTAGTTTTGTTAACTCACATTCCATTAGTCCCTTACTCACCTTCAGTTCATTTATCTCTCCTCTCTTCCTCTCTGTCACTGAATCTAACCGCCTCATTATCCACTTAGTAATTTTCTCTCCCTCTATTTCTCTTTCCCTCTCTCTGTCCTTCACCATTCCTTTGTTTCCCTTTCTGTTTCCTTCACTCCTACTTTATCTCTTAACATGCTTTTGTGACTTTTAATCTCCTGCCTTGTCTCTTGTATTTTGAAATATATATTATAAATATTATAACTTTTTTTTTCCTCTTCCACAGATATTATATTTAGTAAAAATATGTAATGAAGTTTACATTACTTATAAGGTAAATTTCACCATCAAAATATAGTTTCTCATCACTCTTTTCCTCAACCTCAGTGCTCTTCTCTCACCCTCCCTCACCCCGTTCCCTTACTCCGCTTCCCTCACTTATTCTCATTCCCCATGTCCATTCCCCTTCCCCTCACTCCCCTCCCACACTCAGCTTCTTTGAGTCCCTCTTCTTCACTTCCCTTCCCCTCTCTTTCCTTCCTTCACTCCCTCACTCATTCTCCTTTTCTCACTCACCGTACTCCACTTCACTCACTCCTTCTCATACTCCCTCTGTCCTTTCACTTCCTCATTCCTCTTCCCTCACTCCCTCTGTCTTACCCTCACTCCCTCCATCCCCTCACTCTCTCACTTCCCTTCACTCACCCTCACTCATCTTCCATCCCTCACTGTCATCAACTCACCCTCCCTCACTCCCCCTTCCTTCTCCCTCACTCCCCTTGCCTTACTCTCACTCCCATTACTTTATCCTCCCTCACCCTCTTTTCCTCAATATGAATCCCCTTTTTTCACCTTTACTCATTCCCTTCCCTCACTCCCTGTCAATCTCCTTTGTTCACTCCACTTCGACTCACTCCCGTTCACAACTCACCTTCCCTCACTCCCCTTCTGTCACTTGTTCCCTCCGTCACTTTCTCCCCTTGATTCACTCATTTGATTCATTCATTTATTCAGTACACATTCTTTGAAAAAAAGAATGACACAATATATTTAAGGAATATAGCTCTTTTTGGAGAATTGGAGGTAGTTCTGAAAATAACTTTTTTTTCTACTTTTTAAGAACGATTTTATATTTTTTGAAATTTTTTTTAGGAGAAAAACAAAACCAGGGAATCCAAAACTCCTCAACAGGAGCAAAAAAAGGGGAACAATTAGGGCTGGGAAGAAAAGTGATGGTCCTCCTTCCTACAGACAATTAGTTCAATACTCTGCTCCCCGTAGCAGAGCAGTTGATCACACTGTTTGCAGACGATTTTCAAATCTCCAAACACCGGCTGGATGTTGGGGATTAAAGTTGTTGTTCCTCTCCCAGATGGTGTAGATGCTCCGGTAGAGGTGGTGGCACCATCTCTAGGGGGATTGCATGCCAGGTCCCTGGTGCTCTCCCTGGCAAAGTTGTTAGGATGCCTCCTCTCCACATGCCGGATCAAGGTGGCATTCCCAAAGCTGTATTTTCGGGTGGGATCCCCATGTGACAGAGTTGTGTCACATATCCGGCACGTTACCTTTGCAGCATTACATTTATTTTCGCCCTCTGGGAAAGTAAAGAACTTCCAAATGAAATGCTCTTTAACTTTTTTTTGGGGGGGCTCCTCAGGCAGGAATTTCACATCAGAATCTGAGGAGGGGTCCTGGGAAGCAGACATCTTTCAAAATTGAGTTTAAGAAACAGGCAAGAGGTGTTCTCTCAGCAATTGCAAAGAGGTAGTGAGGGAAATGGGTGGGGACTTTCCATAGTTGTGAATAAACTGTTATGAACCAATCAAAAGTGTTGTTCTGAGGTCACATGGCTTGACGTGCGCTTACGCTGCGTGCTCCGGGCGTGTTTCTGGGTGCACTTACGCCGCATGTACGTAGGCGCTTACGCATGCGCATACGGGGGCGCTTACGTGGCGCGTATGAATGACGTTTTACTCGATTTTCAGAAATGCTTTTAAAGTTAAAATAAAAATCAAAAATACTACTTGTATGAGTATGCCACTAAATGTCTTGCATTATTATTTACTTTAAATACATAAATATATTTTATTTCTCTCGCGGGATTTGCGCTCTCGCTATGGGTACGCCCGCAATCCACTGTTGATGATGTCACATATTACATCATTCATGACATGGTCAGTGACATCACTGATGACATCACTGATGACATCTCAAATTACATCACTGATGACATCACTGATGACATCATCCATGTGACAATGAAATACCCCTCATCACACACTAGTATAATATTTTTCACTCAATGTAACATAGAAAGTGCCCTATTTCAAACCATTGACACATCAATAGTATTTTCTAAACATCCACTCAATGAATCATAGATCTATACGCTCAGCTAATCACTTACCTATAGATTCAGTGTTATATACAGTGAATACTTAACAGAACACTAACAAATATACTTATATGCCTATTTCAACATTACACACCAGCATACATTGTATTCACTTATAAAGACATCTTATTGACGTATGCAATCAATGGATCATACTTACATTTACTCACCTACACACTTCTAGAATCACCACTTCATCTATTCAACAATACACTTAGTGTGTTATAAAATGACTATTAGAAAAATTCAGATCTCCATATAGTGACTCATACAATCACTAATTCTTAGGCTCTCTTAATTAGATATAACTGTAACATACACTGCTTCTTTATGGAAATGTAATGGAGATATACTATTGAGAGACATATTTAATCACCACCACACCCATAAACATATACACTCACTGAAACAAGTGTTATAACATGTAGTCTTAACCTCATTTACCTACTGAATGAACTATTCACACATTTTTAGGCAATTACATACCCCCCACCAAACCATATAGACATTCATTTACCCATACAAATACTCAGTTAAGAAACCAATAACAAATATAGTCTTTAATATACCAATTAAGTCAAAGCAATAAAGACCTTAACCCAGTTAAATAACGACATATTATATATAGTGAGACTCTACAAATTAGTCAAGGAAACAATCAATGACACTATTACTAAATCCATCATTCACACATTTATATTTATATATCCACTCATTCTACAATGCAAAGTAGTGTATTTATAATACATATTTAAATATCAAAGCAAACCACATTCACTGTATGATGTCATCAGTGATGTCATCAATGATGTCATTTGAGATGTCATCAGTGATGTCATCAGTGATGTCACTGACCATGTCATGAACGATGTAATATGTGACATCATCAACAGTGGATTGCGGGCGCGCGAGTTATAGTGAGTACAACTAACTATAACGGGGGAATTTCAATGGTTTTGTATGAGTGAAATGTCCAGCTAACTATAACTGATGTGAAACCTATGGTTTTTTCAGTGAATATATATATTTGCAAATTTGTATACCATTTAAAAATAAAAAATGTATTTAAATTGATAGTTTATTAATTGTTTTAAAGGAAATATACATCAATTATTATGTATGTGTGTTTAACTTTTTTATCATATTTCATTTTTTTATATTTTTTAATTAATATTAAATCTACTTTTTTTACATGAATTTGATTATTTATCAGATTTCAGGATTCAAGGGGACTTAATCCCCCAATTTAAAACATTCCACAGGGCATGTTTGCAGGCCCCCGTGCCTTCACCAGTGTTGAAATGCGCTCCGTGGCGCCTTTTAAGAGGTAGTTTTAATCCCCCTGCCCGATTATATACTAGGGGCTTACAGAGAAGGTCATGCTAATTACAGAGGTACCCCAACACATAGTGTTCCGTAGTGTATGTAGGTGTATTAACTGTATTCTGTGTGTTTTTTTAGCATAGCACTGGCTTTAGTACTGGATAGTCAGAGTCAGTTACCACCAGTACCCATCTGAAAAAGTTGAGGGTACAGGATGATTTTGTCGTACCTCTGTAGGCATTGGTAGAAACTAGCATTTAAAAAAACATAGGTTCAAGGCACGTTATAGTTACCAATTAGCATTTAAAAACATTTGAAAATCACTGAAAAAACCATAGGTTTCAGGCACGTTATAGTTAGGAATTAGCATTTAAAAAGCGTTAGAAATTCACTGAATAAAACCATAGGTTTCAGGGGTGTTATAGTTATCTGGACATTTCACTCGTACACAACCATTGAAATTCCTCTGTTATAGGTAGTTCAGCTTACTATTGCTCGCGCTCCCGCAATGCTCTGCTGAAGACATCACATAATACATCTGCTCTGCTGATGACATCACATATTACATCACTCATGACATGGTCAGTGACATCAATCATGACATCACTGATGACATCTCAAATGACATCACTGATGACATCATCCTTGTGATAGAGTGACAGGCCTCCTGTCACCCTAATATAACCTTTGATACACACACTCAAAAATACAAACTAACATTTACAAAACGATGCACAAACCAAAACCAGTTACAACACACCTATTCAGTAATTCCAAGATCTACAGACACATCTAGTCATTCACCAACAGTCCTATACAGTCACTCATACATGTATTCACTCGTCATATGTACTCATAGACCAGTCTCAAACATCCATTTGCTTGCATATACAGTTATACACACAGTACACTTACTTCTCCCGAAACTTACACATACTTACTCTCTTAAACAATCACTTATAGAAACACCTACTTATTTCTACAGGAACTCTTCTAATCTATTGAGACAGCCATTCACTGACTAACACACCCATACTCACTGTCATCCACCTATACAGTCCTGCATACAGGCTCTCTTCAACACATACAAACAGTGGGTCACTCATTCATGCATCTATGCACTAAGTAATACCCCCACCGAACCATACAGACCCTAAGACACTCATACTGATACTCAAAAAACCAACTAATAACCCATATAGACACCCATGTAGCTACTCACCAACAGATAGTTACATATTTAAACATTACTCACTAACGCATGTATTCACTAAGATACACTTAATCAGTCCGTTATACAAGCAATTTTACAAAAACAAAATCATCCATTTAGACACTTATATGCCCATTTATTAATATGTGACATCATCAGCAGTGCATTGTATATATATATATATATATATATATATGAATATCGAACCACATTTCTTAGCAAGAAATACAACAACTCCAGGATAAAAGGCATCCAAACAATTTATTCAAACTTCCAAGACAGGCTGGCAGTCCATCCTCAGCACTTGCCCTGTTTCCTTACGCGTTTCAGCTTCTCTTTCAGCCTTGATCACAAGAGGGCAGTTACATCAAACAGGTATGAAGGTCACATGCTTATGTAGCATACATCAGACTACCTGATTGATATATATATATATATATATATATATATATATATATATATATATATATATATATATATATATATATATATATATATATATATATGTATATTACCTACTGGCGGTCGCCAGTAGGTATATATAGTTAGGATTTTTTCCCTATGGGATTTTTGAAAATTCTATGTCTAATAACTTTGGCGTTTGTGGACAGAATTGGCTGAAATTTTCTGGAAAATGGAACATTTTGTTTCTGAGCAGCCCTTGGAAATTTGGGGGGGTTTCGTCAAGGGGGGGCCGAGAAAAAAGGGGGGTCCCAAAACGTGTTTTTAACATTGAGTTTTCCATAGGGCGGTTGGCCTCACTTTTAGCCCGAACGGCTGAATGGATTTCCATGAAACTTGGCAAAATTGTAGGGACTGGTAGCCCGATGTGCCTTTTCTAGGTCTCAATATATGTGCTCCAGTGGATTTTGAGAAATTAACGTTTAAAAAAAGATATATATCTGTAAGCGCGCTCCGGGCAGCGCTTCGGTCCGCGGACCTTAAGCGTACCGGAACTTCGCGTAGCTAAGCTGATTGGCTCTCCGGTGTCTGTCAACATTCTAAACAGTCCGGAGCGGCCGCCATCTTGTCTCTCGGTAGGATTGAGAGACAAGAGGAGGCCAAAACAAAGGCGAAAATGACCATAAGGGGGCATACTAGATCCTCCCTGACCCCCTAGGTTTAATGTGGAGGTTTTAAAAGGGCCCCGCGGGGCAAAAAAAACAAAATTTTTTTTTTTTTTTTTTTGCGTGGGGAGCGCCCGGTCCGCGAACCGGGAAGCGTTCTGGGCAGCGTACTGCAATGAAAAATTAATGATAGACTTTTCAAATGCTGTATGTTAATTGATTGTTGTTTTTGTTGATTATTTTTTATTTTCTTTATTTTTTAAGCATTTTTTTTAATGTGATTGTGTTTCATAATTTATTAAACTTTCTAACATTTCGTTGTCAGAAATTTCATAATTATCATGGAATATACATTGTAGTCTCTGAGGGTGTAAAATGTCCTCATTTGCAAGGAGGTTATCTACTGCTTGTACACATTGCAGTAGTTCATTGTCCCAAGTTTCATCGAAAAATTCAATGTCAATTTGATCAATTGTATCAATCAATTCTTGGCTGCTCTCTTGCAGGTCCATTTCAAAAGAAACTTGGTTTTCGCCTTCCATTTTGCCTGAAATTTGAATTAAAAAAATATATATTAGTAGAGATAGGGCAATGTTGGGAATAATTTTAGATAGGCATTTTTTATCAGTGAATTTATCTTTGGGCAGTGTATAGTATCAGAGTGGAAGTAGGAATATAAAAATGTGTATGTGATTTAACGTAAGTAAATTCATAATTATACAAGAGAAGCCTAACTCCATCCATAACTATAACAGAGAAGTCTCTCTAAATCTATAACTACTACAGAGGGATAGTATATATCTATCAGAAAAAGTTTACCATATTAACTTATAGTGCACAATATACTTCAGTTTTAAAAATAAAAACTTACCTTTAGAAAGAAGTTGAAGGAATTAGTGAAAATACTATTGAAATGTACAGCAAGAAGTAGTAGTCAAAATGGCTGTGTTTTCTTCTCTTCCTTTATATATATTCAGGTATATAACCAATGAAATGTCAGGTAAAAAAAATAGAAAATGAAAGTAACATTTTCATTGGTTGTCAATTCCAACACTTCAGATGTGTTTTGTGAAGTAATTTACCTCAGGGTATTTAGAGAGGTCTACAGGCTAAATGACTAAATGGAATTCCAATCAAATTTGTGAAAATGGTAGGGATTGGTATGTAGTATGAGCTAATCTATATTTGGTGAAATTGTCTCCAGTGGCTTTTCTGTGAACTACTTTCCCACCTTTTTTGATGGTGCGCTTCCCAGGGAGCGACCCGGTACGCGAACCGTTGAGCGCCCCGGTTCGCGAACCTTAAGCGTAACGGGAGTCCACCATTTTGTGTTTCGGTCGAATTAAGATACAAGATGGAGGGCAAATAATGTTCAGAATGGGTAGAAGGGGGCACGGTAGACTTATCTTGACACCCTAGGTTTTGTGAGGGTGGCTGAGGAGGCTTATATGTGCGGAAAAAAAACATTTTTTTAAAAAAATTCGCGAGGTTAGCTCCCGGTTCGCGTACCGGGTAGCGCCCCAGGGAGCGTATTTTGTTGGAAATTAGTGAAAAATGTTAGAGTAAAATAATAATTGTCAGTGATCAGATGTAGGGTAGCTCTGAGAAGAGCTTTTGGGTTTATGGTACATTTAGGTACTTATAAGTAGGTACCAATGCACATTCTTAAATTCAGAGTGAAAACTCTGTTGCCCTCATCTGAGAAGTGAACTCCATCTCCTCTGTAGATATCTTGCATGTAGTAACGCAAGTTATTGTTGTACAGGGAGCCCATTCCATGGTCTCTCATGTAAGCTGAAACAGATTTGTTTACATGCTTCCTCGACTTCTCAATTTGTGGACAAAATTGGTTTGACCACCTCCATTTCTGTCTTTGGCATATATTTGAATATACCAAGGCAGTCTGAGGAAAAAGTGCCATTAATTGCTCAAAGGTGTCCTTTAAAAGCATTTCCAGACCTACACCAGTCAAAGTGCCCAAGTCATTACCTCCACAGTGCACAATTAACAGGTCAGGTTTGGGCAAATGCATAAAGGTTTTCACCAATGGTATCAATTGGTGACATTTTAATCCTCTGTGGCCAAACCACTTAATTTCCACATCTTGTAAATTGAGGTTAGGTAATTTCCTGTTTTCAACGTACCTTTGAGCCCAGTGAATATAACTATGTCCAACAATCCAGACAGAAAACATGGTGAGAGAAGGTTCTCCTGCAGTCAGATGAAGTGTGGCAATGAAATGGCAGTTGAAAAAATGAGAGTTTAAAATGAAAAAAACTGTGGAGTTTCTGTGTTCATGAAGCAGTAACAGTGATTGGTGGATTTTGATTGCTGAAAACAGAAAGTTAGGGTGCACGGATGTGTTCTTTGAAAGATGTATTTTGAATGGTCAATAAAAAATCATTAAATGAAAGAATGCACTGGATATGCAGGTGCACTGAGAGTTCAGAGTTCAATTGCAACAAAGTTGTGTGAACTTGCAAACACCAGAAGTCTTCCAAGAGGTGGTTGCCATGCAGAAAAGACAGAAAGGGCAGAGGGGGGAAGGGTTTTCATTTGAAAAAAAGTGAGGGAAGAGTTTTGATTGGGTGACATGAGAAATATGTGTGAAGAATTACAGCATTTCTGTGCTTTTGATAGCTGCAGACTCTGGAGTGCATACCTTTTGCTCTGCTGAAGACAAATTGGTGTGTTTCTGAGACTGTTTTCAAACTCAAAGTATTTGCTAAGGTGAGAAAATATTTCTTTAATTTAGATAGAGAATAGTGTGCTTTAAGGAGAAAATTATGAATTATGTGGCGCAAATTGCTTGTAAATATGCTCCCACCTGTGCATGGAAAATTTAGATTTTGAATGTTTGTGTTACATAGCCATGTTAAAAGTGACCCAACCATGCAGGAAAGGCAATCAAAAAACGCTTTTATGTGTCTTAAGGACATTTTAAGTAATTTTCCCATGTGCAGTGTTTTGAAATTATGAATTGAAAATCGTTTTTGAGGTAAAGGAATTGTTTTTAAATTTATGACAAGGACATAATGGTGTATGCTTCTTTATAAGGCAATTGACTGTCCCTGATGTTATTTTTCCCATTTTAATGTAAGACTTTTCTCTGTGGCGCAAATTGCTTGTAAATATGCTCCCACCTGTGCATGGTAAATTTAAATTTTAAATGTTTGTGTTACATAGCCATGTTAAAAGTGACCCAACCATGCTGGAAAGGCAATCAAAAAACGCTTTCATGTGTCTTAATGACATTTTAAGTCATTTTCCCATGTGCAGTGTTTTGAAATTATGATTTGAAAATCGTTTTTGGGGTAAAGGAATTGTTTTTAAATTCATGACAAGGACATAATGGTGTATGCTTCTTTATAAGGCAATTGACTGTCCCTGATGTTATTTTTCTCATTTTAGTGTAAGACCTTTCTCTGTGGCGCAAATTGCTTGTAAATATGCTCCCACATGTGCATGGAAAATTTAGATTTTGAATGTTTGTGTTACATAGCCATGTTAAAAGTGACCCAACCATGCAGGAAAGGCAATCAAAAAACGCTTTTATGTGTCTTAAGGACATTTTAAGTCATTTTCCCATGTGTAGTGTTTTGAAATTATGATTTGAAAATCGTTTTTGAGGTAAAGGAATGTTGTTAAAATTTATGTGCGCCATATGCCCCCAAATTTCTTTTTCAGGGGTGCAGCAGGGTGTTATTGAGACACCCCTGCAGCTTTGGAAAAATTCCTAATTTGTGATGAGCACATTGTTAATCGCAAATTGCACCTTCATTTATATGAGCCTCCTAGCCCATGGAAATGAATGGGTAATTTGCAATTAGCAATTTTCTCATCGCAAATTTGGAATGGTAAAGAATCGCTATTTATTCCTTAAAATTCGCTTTTTTGGAAATGCAATATAGTTATATGATACATATGGCGGTTGATGTCTAACAAGATAAGAAGCTTAGGCATACATTTATGATGACTGGCGCAATGAAGTAGAAATCACTTACTTCATTGGTAGAGCTTTACATGTATTATCTCCTCTGTATTCTTCATCAAGCGTAACTTTAATCTGCAATCCTGAGTAGGCCTCACTTTAAACAAACCTCTGGATAGGCCACATCTTATTGTTATCTTGATTTAATCATTTAAAATGCTAGGGACAGATTTATGATAGGTGTATGCCTCTTTTGCGCCACTTAGAAAACATTGTCCATGGGGAAATGACTTAAAATGTTCTTAAGACACATGAATGTGTTTTTTTAAAACGTTTGTAATTGTTTTGGGTCACTTTTAACATGGCTATGTGACTCAAACAGTCAAAATCTAAATTCGCCATGCACAGGTGGGAGCATATTTACAAGGAATGTGCTCCATGGGGAAAGGTCTTATAATGTAATATGGGAAAAATGACATCAGAGACACTGAAATGCCTTATAGAGAAGCATACACCATTATGTCCTTGTCATAAATTTGCAAACCATTACTTTTCCCCAAAAACGATTTTCAAATCATAATTTGAAAACACTGCACATGTGGAAATGACTTAAAATGTCCTTAATTCAAAATGTGCGATTCCTTAAATGCAATGTATCAAACAAAAAATATGTAAAAAATGATATTAAGGATTTGGAAACTACCACCAACTTCTAGTTTGTGGTAATTTGCGAATTCTTTTCAAAAAGCATTTTTTTCCAAAAAACAAACGGTCCCATATGACGCCCATACATGCCCTTAGAGCATGTAGGTGTGCCATATGCCCCCAAATTTCTTTTTCAGGGGTGCAGCAGGGTGTTCTTGAGATATCCCTGCACGCTTGAAAAAATTCCTATTTTGTGATGAGCTAATTGCTAATCGCAAATTGCAACCTTCATTCCTATGAGCCTCCTAGCCCATGGAAATGAATGGGTAATTTGCAATTAGCAATTTGCTCATTGCAAATTAGGAATAGTAAAGAATTGCTATTTATTCCTTAAAATTTGCTATTTAGGAAATGCAAAATAGTTTGATGGTACATATGGTGGTTCATCTGTAACAAGATAAGAAGCTTAGGGATACATTTATGATGACTGGCGCAATAAAGTGCACATTACTTACTTCATTGGTAGGCCTTTACATGTATTATCTCCTCTGTATTCTTCATCAAGCGTAACTTTAATCTGCAATCCTGAGTAGGCCTCACCTTAAACAAACCTCTGGATAGGCCACACTTTATCGTCATCCTGGATTAATCATTTAAAATGCTAGGGACAGATTTATGATAGGTGTATGCCTCTTTTGTGCCACTGTGCGTCACTTTTATGATGCAGCGGTGGTGCAAAAGATTTGCTATGAGGCGACAACATTACAAATTGATGCATTTAGGCAGATATGTCATGGTGTAAAAAAAACGTACCACATGAAACCGATGCAGCAGTGATGCAAAAGATGCACCATGTCGTAAGACAGGCCTCACTTGGGGCCATATGTATCAAGCTAATTAGCATTCGCAAAGATCAAAATTCTACGAATTTTGGCCTTTGCGAATGTTAATTAGACAAATGGTATGTATCAAACAAGTTTGATGCAAAATAAGGAGTAGCAAAATTTGCTATTCCTTATTTTGCAATTGCACTGAAGGATTTGCAAATTTTGTGACTACTTAAATGCAATGTATCAAACAAAAAATATGTAAAAAATGACATTAAGGATTTGGAAACTATTGTGGTAAATTGGTGGTAATTTGTGAATTCTTTTCAAAAAGCTTTTTTTTTAAAAAAACAAAAGGTCCCATATGACGCCAACACACGCCCTTAGGGCATGTATGTGTGCCATATGCCCCCAAATTTCTTTTTCAGGGGTGCAGCAGGGTGTTCTTGAGACACCCCTGCACCCTTGGAAAAATTCCTAATTTGTGATGAGCAAATTGCTAATCGCAAATTAAACCTTCATTCCTATGAGCCTCCTAGCCCATGGAAATGAATGGGTAACTTGCAATTAGCAATTTGCTCATCGCAAATTAGGAATGGTAAAGAATCGCTATTTATTCCTTAAAATTCGCTATTTAGGAAATGCAAAATATTTTGATGATACATATGGCAGTTCATCTCTAACAAGATAAGAAGCTTAGGGATAGATTTATGATGACTGGTGCATCACCAGGGATGTGCCAGTCATCTTGCGCCGCTGTTCCGCCACCCATGGTGTGCTGCATTTACAATGCGGCGCAGCATGGGGCAAAAACGGCACAGATGCTTGACGCATCTGTGCCGTTAAGGTGGCGCATTGCTGGAGTTGTATCGCAAGTGCGATGCAGCTCCAGCAAGGCTCAGGGGTGCACCATCTCCACAATGTTGCGTCAAGACCTATGCCTGCTTCAAGCAGGCGCAGGGTTTTGACACAGGTTTCTCCTATCTGATTGTAAATGCGGCACACCATGGGTGGCAGAGCAGTGGTGCACGTTAACTGGTGCATGCCTGGGGATGTGCCATTTAACATAAATCTGCCCCTTTACATTTAAGTATGTGCAGGGGACACAGAGTCGGTGAGGCTTATCCAAGGTTAAGAACAGATGAGTCCTGTTCAGTGAAAAATTAGACATAGGCTTCACCTGCTCAGCATCGCTGGACATGGCTAAATAATAGCTGCAAAATGTTACTCTTGTTAAACAATTTTACTATTATAATCTGTGAGATTTGTCTCTTACTCTGCAACATCTTATTGTTGTTATCTTTCTTTAAAGATAAAGACAACCTCAACATGAGCGACAATCTGCAATCAGTTGATTTTGACCTCATCATTGAACTTGTAATTGAAACATCAGTGGATGTTGATCCATTGGATGATTTAAATCCTGAGGATGAAGAAGAGCGTGATGAGGATGCAGATTTGTCCGAATTATATGATATAGGATGGGAAGCTGACCTGCTTGAACCTTTGGAAATATAAACATTTATTTTTAAAATTTATAATTAATAAAAAAGTAAAAAGGTAAACCGTTTAATTTAAAAATAAAGACACCTTCAAAAGCAGGTTATGTGTAGTGTCTTCAATAAAATATTAAAATATGCTCATAAAATTAGATCAGATTCACATATAAAATAGCATAGGTAACATAAATATAAATGTCATTTCTTTTCTGGTATTTCTGTATTGTAAATTTGCCAACGACTAAAAAATCTTCTAATTAAAATGTCAAGTAGTGTGTTAAGTTTTTTATCACTGTTACTGATTTACTGTTTGGTAATAATGGTTAATAACATTATTTATTATATTTTTCCACAGAATCAACTGCAGATCATTTCAAGATTTCACCATGCCTACAATAGAAAGACAGAGAAAGGCTGCAAAACGTCAAAGACAGCAGGTGAAAAAAATACGCAGCAGTCCTCTAACAAAAAGATTTGTCAAGTCACGAAGAAAGCACCGGGTAAGAGCACAAAACACTTTATAAGAAATATGTGTAATAAAAAAAATATTACTACAGAAAATGTTTCAGTCCATAAAACGAGAAGGAAATCAAATGGAAAAGAAAGGCCAATGAAAAATGTTACTGCTAGAGCAAGAGATAACTCTGTGCATGATAGTAGAAGGAAACAACAGTTTAGGGAGATTCGTAAACGAATGTTCCGGAACAGGATAATTGGCAATTTGTTAAAAAATATTAAGAAAGGTCAACATAAACTATTTTTTTATAAGACAAAAAAAAAAGTTGAGAAAGTTATTGATCAGGCATTTGAAATTAAACGTAAGTTATTTATTTTGATAATCAATAGAATTAGGAAGCTAAACAAGGCAATTTTTGATTTCAAAAGAAATAGTAGATGGAAGAGAATAGTTAATCGTAGTAATTTTTGTGAAGTTTTTTTCTGGAGAATGGATGCATAGTTCAAGCTGTGAGGCATTTTTTAATGAGGAGAGTTATTTCCAGGATAATGATTTGGTGCATGCAGTTGACACCAGTGGTCGTGCTTATGAAGTGAAAGATGGTTGTCCAGTTGAAAAAGAAAAACTTGTGACAACAGAGGCAGAAGAGGTGTTAGGTAATGAGGTTTTAGGAAGACGTGCTAAGGGTCCTGTGTACACCTGGAAGTGTAGTAGTATTTGCAGTGTGCGACAGGATTCCATCAATTTGCTTTGTGATTTTGTACGGTCATTTAATAAGAAAAGTTTGAAGCAGAAAATGATGTTGTTGCAAGAATTAGATCCTTGCAGAGTAAGAGAAGTGACAGGTTTGCATGGACATTCACTGGCTTGTCTTTCCAGGAGAGTATGCCAGAGTGTTTTTCATCATTTCAGGATGCTAGCAGTGCATCATAACAAAGTGAGGAAATTAGTTAGAATGTTGTATTATGCTAAGAGTCCAGCAATTATGCTTAAACAATTATGCGCTGCTCTTTTGCATAGTTCTGAAATAGATGTGAAGAATATATGTGAAGAAATTGAGTTTTGTTACTTTGGAAGTAAAGAGGAGAATGTTGAAATTGAGCAAGAAGAAGAGGGTCTTGTGGAAGATAGTGTACAGGTTTCCAGTACAGATAATTTCCAGAGGGAAATTGCGACGTTTGAGGTGAAATCAAGTGAGAGGCCGAATTTCACTTGTGTGTGTTGTCGACGCACTTATTATAAGAATCAGACTAAGTTAGTGGATTTATATGCAAAAAGTGAAAGGGAAAATAATAGTGAATGGAAGGATTTTGCAACATACTTGATGGTAGAAAATTGTTTTGATTTGGGATTGGATCAACGTGTGTGTACTTATTGTTCTTGCAAATTAAATCAAAACCAGATGCCTGCTAGAGCAGTTCATAATAATCTGGAATTGGTTGAGATTCCTTCTGAATTGAAGGATTTAAATACTTATGAATCTATTTTGATTCAAAGTATCCATCCCTTTCAGGCTATTGTAAGAATGGAGCCAAAGACAGGGAAATTGCCTCCATCAGATTTACAGAGAGGATTAAAGGGAAGAGTTGTTTATTTGCCTCTAGATTTGAAGAAAAACATTAACACAATTGGAGTAGAAAAAGTGGAAGAGGAACCTCTGGTTATCTTAGTTAATGGGGTTCCGACAAAGAATAAGAAAATATGGCAAGATTTAGTAGATGTTAGGAAAGTTAAAAAGGCAACATTGTATTTGAAAAAAAATAATAAATACTATAAGAATGTATATGTTGCAGAAGAGGAAGTAAGTGAGGAAGAGGATAGCGATTTGTGTGCTGGTCAAATTGAGAAAGTAGAACCCTCTACTAGTGAAGAAATATATGAACATTATAGTGTTCATCCTTTGCATTCCAAGGAAGTCATGGGGAATGCTATTGAGTTGTTTCAAATGAAACAAGCCAAAGGGAGTCCCATTAGTGTTTGGGAGGAAAGTTTGGAAGCTCGGTGTTTCCCACAGCTTTTTCCAACAGGTCAGGGAGGAAGATATGATGAGCGACCTCATCAAATTCCTGCTTCTGAATACCGGACTTTGCGATTGTTTGCAGGAGATGCTAGGTTTCGACAATGCATTCCTTATTTGTTTCATCTCCTGTTTGAAAGCGATCTGTCTGGACTGTCATATGCAGTGAACCACATCTTGAAAAGTGGTATACACATGCAAAACATCTCGGCAAGTGACTTTATGGATACAGTCAATGTCCAAGATAGTATTTTGGATTCTCACCTGATTAATCTCATGGCGTGTCAGCGTGGTACTAATGAGTACTGGTACCGTCGTCATGGTGATTTAAAATGTATGCTGAGGAACTTAGGTACTCCCACATGGTTCCTCACTCTGAGCTGTGCCGAGTATGGCTGGGAAGACTTACTTGAATTTCTACGAGAGGCAAATGCTAACGTAGATAACATCGAATTCAAGACACCCGGAGAACTGTGCTCTTTGGATCCAGTCAATGTATGTAGGTACTTCAATCATAGATTTGAAGCTATGATGTCTTTCATCATGAATAAGAAGAATCCACCTCTTGGAGAGGTGTTGGATTTCTTCTGGAGAAAAGAGTACCAAGCAAGAGGTGCTCCTCATATACATATGTTGCTGTGGATCAAGGATGCACCTAAATTTGGAACGGATCCAGAAGACTCAGTGATGAGTTTCATCCAACAGTATTCTACGTGTGCTGTTCCAAACGCAAAGGAGAAGAAAAACCTAAGAGAAAAAGTTCTGCGTTTCCAAAGCCATCGATGTGGAAAGTACTGCCGTCGTAAATTCCGAAACAAAGACAAGTTCTACACTAAATGTCGTTTCGGCTTTCCACGACCGGTGATTTCTAAAGGAAGAGTAAACAGTTTGATGTCTTCGCTGCGACACAATGTCATGAAGAAATCACCTAAAAACACTTACAATTTGAAGAGGAACGAAGAGTCCAAGTACATCAACGACTACAACCCGGTGATTTTGTCCATGTGGAATGCTAACATGGATATACAGTTTGTGGATGATAACTGTATGGCTGTGGCTCGGTATGTGACGTCTTACATCACCAAAAAAGAGAAGACAGAATTGAAGGATATGTGGGAGGACATTTCCCATGAAAAGAGCCTCAGCAAGAAGTTGTACAGTTTCAGTCTGAAGATGTTGTCGCATCGAGAAATCGGAGCGTACGAATGTTCTGACCGGTTGTCTTCAGCAAGTCTCTATGCCAAGTCCAGGAGTATCGTTTGGGCGAGTCTTGGTCTTGCAGCAACGCGTAATCGAGTTCTCAAACCTGTGCGGGAAATTGAGTATTTGGCGGAAAAGGAGCCAAACAGTACCAACATTTTGAAGACAAACATGTTGGATACATATTATCCAAATCGAAGCAGTCACCTCGAGAATGTTTGTCTGTATGAGGTTCTGCAAAATTACATATTCAAGAGGAACATCAAAGAAGATACTGAGAAAGGAGTGTATGCTGTAATAGGAAGTGAGGGATGTCTGGTCAAGCAAAGAAAATGCCACTTGGTAAACCATCGAAAATTGAGTGGTGAATCTCCTGAAAAAAAATGAGTTTTTCTATTTAGCACTTTTGCAACTTTTCAAGCCTTGGCGTGCAGAAGAGGAACTGCTTGGAGATTTCCTCTGTTACGAAGACTCTTTCAATGCCGCCAAGGAGACCATAGAATGTCCTGCTTTTCCCAAATATGTAGAAATGTTGAATGCGGAAATTGAGCAGGAAGCAACGATTGCAGCCGAGATTGCCAGAGACAGTTCTCAGGACAGTCAGAGTTCTGCTTCATTGAGTCAGGATCCACTAGGAGGACCTGTTATTGAAAATGAAGCTGCCACTGCTATGAATGAAGTGGAAAGAGCCATGGCACATGCTCAGGAGGATGCGGTTAACTTAGAAGAGTTGGAAAGACAACTCAACGTTGAGCAGAGGAAAATATATGATGAAGTTACCATGCAAATTGATCATGGATTAAGTCATGACAAGAAAGAGTGCTCATGTACGTCGTTGAAGCCTGTCCGACTGTACGTGAGTGGAGAAGCGGGAACTGGAAAAAGTTTCCTCATTAAAGCAATTTCATGCTATTTGCAGGAAAGGACAGAGTCATCGCTGTCTTGTGTTGTCACCGCTCCAACTGGACTGGCAGCACATAACATTAAAGGGATTACTTTACATCGTTTACTGATGCTGCCAGTGGAGCATGACAACAAATTACAATATCACAAGCTATCTGGAGATGCTTGTTTTGAAGTTTCAAGAATCTTGAGGAAAATGAAACTTCTTATCATTGACGAAGTAAGCATGGTTTCCAATGTCATGCTTGCCTTTGTGCATTTGAGGATGCAAGAAGTTCTCAAAACAGAGTATGATGTGTTATTTGGTGGCAAACACATCATTGTTTTCGGAGATCTTCTGCAGCTGACACCAGTGAAAGGGCAACCTGTGTTCAAAATGCTCACGCATGAAGATACCAGGAAGTGCCTAGGCAGCATTGGCAACGTCAATATTTGGTTAAACTTCAATTATGCTGAACTGCATGAAAATATGCGTCAGGCGAAGGATGAAGTTTACAAGACTATTCTACAAGATGTTAGAATTGGAAAAGTGACCGAGCATGGGAAAGAAGCTTTACATGCACGATTACTGTCAAATTTATATCCAGAACAAGATGTTGTGCCTGAGAATATTTTTCAGAAAATTACTGAGAAGAAATCTGGAATATGTTTGATGCCAACTCTTGCAGAATGTGCCAAATTTAACAACAAAATGTTGCATTTAGAAAAGCAAGAGATTGTGAAACTGGAAGCTATTGATAGAGTAGAGCATATGGGATCAACAATTATTTTGTCTGAGAATCTGAAAACAAAATTGGATTCATTAGAGAAGAGTATATCTAAAACTGCAGGTTTTGAAAAGACTCTGAATGTGTGCTTGAACTGCCGTATAATTTTAAGAAGGAATTTACATGTTGAAAGAGGTCTGGTAAATGGATCAATGGGTAATGTTGTTGATTTTGTGAAATACAGAAATAGAGATGGAATTGAATTTTTAAAAATTAAATTTGATGGCATTGAGGAAGTACAGCTAATTGCTCGTTGTTCTGCTAGATTTTTGCTTGTAAAAGACTTATATGTTCGCCGTAAGCAGTTTCCTGTTTGCTTGGCATATGCGGTGACAATTCATAAATCGCAAGGTTTAAGTGTAGACAGTGCATTGGTGAATATTGGCAGTTCTGTGTTCAAGGAGGGTATGGCATATGTGGCATTGTCACGAGTTAGAACTTTATCGGGATTGTACTTGATTGAGTGTGATGTCACAAACATTTGTGCGGATCTAGATTGTGTTAAGGAATACAATAGGTTAAGAAGAGAGTATGCGCCACATTTGCCTCAGTATCCTTTGTTTGAGAAATGTGTGGTAGGCCGGAAACGAAGAAATGAGAACAATACTGGGGAGGTTGTAGCAAAAAGACAAAAAGTCAATGAACCTAAAATTACAAGCAGAAACAAAAAGGATTCTGTTGAAGATGTTGTTGGTTTTCAGTTTGAAAACAGTTCTGGTGTCAACTGCTATGCTAATGTAGTGGTTAATGTTTTATTTTCTCTAAAAAATGTAAAAGAAGAGATTGTGGTCAATTCTGATCAAAGATTTTGCAGTTTGTTAAATTCTGTGTTAGAGAAATGTACCACTGATAGAAGAAACATAGAAAGTGTGTCTGAAATTCGAAATCTGTTAGACAGATGTTCAGGCCAAACACAATTCTCTCAAAATATTCAGCAAGATTGTCAGGAGTTTTTAATGTATATGCTTGATGTATTACATGCTGAAGGTGTAGATGTAGATCAGCTGTTTGGGCTTTCTTATCAATGGCAGCATGACTGCGAGAACTGTATGGCATCAAGTACTACTAGTGTAGACTCAGAAAGATTTATATATTTAACTTTGCCAGACAGTAAATCAGTCTCCTTTAATAAGCTAGTAAAAGCAGCTGATCACAACATGGAGTGTAGCCAATGTAAATCTGAAATGATGTCCACATTATTTATACGAACATATGGCCAGTATGTCATTTTAATGTTCCAACGATGTAGGCCTGATGGAACAAAATTGACAACTTTAATTAAAAATGTTGTAGCTTCGCAGTTGTCAATATCAGGAAGGACTTTTGTAACTGCAGCAATTATATATCATGACGGCCCTTCAATAACATCAGGACATTACACAGCTTATTTAAAGTCTAGAAATGGCTGGTCATTCTGCAATGATTCTGTTTTAATTTTCAAAAAAAAATTGCCGTATGACCTTAAAAACTCTTACCTGGTGTTTTTAAAACCAAAATTTTAGGGAAATAATCTCGGGATGTGCTCTGTGGAATTTCAAGAAGTTCTAATGGCTCCTACACAATTTGGCCTTGAGGATAAGTGTAGTTCAGAGACATAACTTCTAACCATAGGACTGGACATTATGGAGAAATACATGCACTTTGAATGAGTTCAGAAAAACTGTATCTTTTTATAAACTAATTGAAGCAGCCAATCAAAACATGGAGTAGAGGGAATGTAAGTCTGCAATGCTGTCTACTGTTTTACATTGCTTTGTGATTAAAAGTGATGTAGAGAATTAAATAATTGTAGTAGTCTTAGAGGTAGTGTAAGTCTGCTTGTATCAGTGTCATAGGAAAAGTAGAACATGACTGAGCAAGAAGGGGAAGATATTACTATTCCAGGATTGTGAAAATGATCTTCAACATTTTAATTCTGAAAGTTGCGGAAATGCCAAATGACGGGATTGGCTTACAAGAAATCCAAGAGTTATAAATGACTTTGACAAGATTTGGCCTTGTGGAAAATTGTGGTAGAGAGCAAGAAGTCATTTATTGCATGTAACGTGTTTTTAAAAACGATGGAGATTTTCTTTCAGAAAGTGGCGGGCTGAAAGTAATAACAGCACAAAAGAGTGTAAGCTGTTCATAGGACATCCTTGGACGTCATGGAAAGTAAGTTAACTTTAAGGAGTTCTGAATTTTGATTTCTGATGTTGTATGGGTTTTTTAAACACAATCATTTTGATTGTGTTTTTTTCCCCGCTGTTACATGATGAATACCTTCAAGTCACTGTTTTTAGTGAATTTTGATACATTCTGAGAACAGCAAAAATAAACCATTTAACATGTATAATTAATTCTGTACTGTTTGCATTTATGATGTATATGTAGAACTGTGTAGGAGGCATGGAGAAGGTGAGGCTTCTGTAAGTGTCAAAGTTGTTGCATGCAGTGCTGCACTTCTGCGTATTCTTTCATATGCTAGACTACATCTGCACAATGAGATACCTAAGCAAAGGAAACGCAAGTGATGTGATTGAGAAATGAGCAAAATAAATTGCATGTATTTCAATTAGATCACCTGTGTTTCCTATCATTACGAATCACATTGTGCAGATCAAGTTTAGGTCTGTCCAGGGAAACATAGGAGGTTTGGACTTTGTTGAAGAGTGCAGTGGACATGACTCACTTCATTGGTAGACCTTCACATGTATTATGTCCTCTATTCTCTTCAACAACTCGAAATTTCATCTGCAACCCTGAGTAGGCCTCACCTGAAACAAAACTCTGGATAGTAGACATCTTATTGGCATCCTGAAGCAATTATTTAAAATTTTAGTGTCTTGCGACACTTTTCTGAAACAACAGCAATGCAAAATATGCACCATGTTTTAAGATAGGCCTCACTTCATCTGCATCAAGATACTGTTAGTTTAAAATGTATATCTTTAGGACTGTGTAGGGGGCCTGGAGAAGCAGAAGCTTCTGTAAGTGTCAAAGTTGTTGAAAAACTGTTTGTCCTTCAATCTTTGCCCTTGTCTTTTGTAATTTTTAAATACATGTTTTAATATTTTTCAAATGTTTGTTCTCTCTTTCACAGATTGAAAGTATAAAAACAAAAAGTGAGTAATTTAACGACAATTATAAGGTAAATATTTTGTACTCTTTTCGTTACATTTCTATCACATTGAACTACTATTAGTTCCACTGCTTCATTTCTTTAATCCTCAGTTTCCTGCCTTTGCTACTTCCCTCATTCCTTTCTCTATTACATACTTACTCAACTCCTTCCACTCTTTTTCTCAGTCCCTCTCTTCTCATAGTTCCTCACTCTTGTTCACTCACTCCGTCTCTATTACTCTTAGTGTCTTTGACTGATCACTGTATCACTATTTGTTCATAATGCTTTCTCTGTGTAGTTGAAGCACACTAAGGGGCATATTATGAACACAGCCAATAAAATTATTGCTGTTTTTATTGGCAGAAAACTGGTGCAAAAGTAGTTTTAATGGCAGTTTTCTGCCGCAAAAGCAGCTTTAGCGACACATTTCTGCCAATAAAAGCTGCAAAACTTTTATTGCCTATGTTGATGATATGGCTCTATGTTACTTACATTTCTTTGCTGTTTCAATTAATCTTTTTCTGTTATTTTTTGTTTTCTGTTTTCTATTTTTTCTCTCTGTTATTCCCCATGTTTTAATCTTATTTTGAACATTCACTCACATTCTCCAAGAAACTCTTCTTTGTTAATGTTATACTCTCTTTTTTAGGTCGAGCGACCTATCTCAATGCGCATGTGCGCATTGAGATCGGGAGCTCGATCTATTGCAGCTTAAACAGAGCTTACCGAGATCAGGCGATTCCCAGGCGATTTCTTCCAGTGCACGTGAAAGCGCGTGCACAATGCCACCAGCCGCTTGCCTCGCATTACCACATCAAAGGCAAGGCGGCCTCGTCTCAGGCCCCTGCTGCTTCACACCCTCATGCCGCTCTCCCCGCTCCGCCCCCTCCCCTGCCCGCTGTGTCGCATTTCTCCTCCGCCGGCCGTACTTTCACTTTGACGGCCGCAGGCCATCTCTCGTGTTTCTCCTTGTTATTGTTCGAGTGTTTCCCTGGCTCAGCGTGGTGCCCGATTCATGGACATTTACAGACGCTCTGGTCTCTGTTATTGTATTTCCAGGACATGGTGACATTCTGCCGCAGCAGCATTAGGGCTGTACATAAAATGCCATGCGATAATTCACTCTAGTTTTACTTAGGCTCTCACAATGTTTTTAAGTAACGTGACAGCTGCAACATATTTAAGTGCCCAGACAGCTACAACCACACTTGTGAACAGCATTTCTTACCCCGCTCGGTAGGCGGGGTCATGACTTCACTCAAATGGTGAACAATGGCATGGGAGTCAAGAACATCGCAGAGTAGGGTTATAAGCTGGCCGGTGCTTGTTCTACATTGGCATGCAGCTCTCCCTTTGAAGACTAGATTCCTGTTTGCATTCCCCAGTCTAATATAAACAAGCATTTTTTATACTGCAATCAAAATAAAATAAAGCGGAACAGGACCGTAAATTACGTGTGACGTACATTGCATACAAACTGAGGATTCACGTGTGTTTGTCTATACACTCCAGCACCCGCTTACACATACAGTGGTACCTACACAGCAGCACACACACACTAACAAACATAGATAGATACACAGCACAGCGTGGGACACGCACACAAACACAGTGGCTCACACACGCACACTCACAGTAGGCCACATACAGTAACTCGCTGTACACACACGCGCACACACACGCAGTACATCACGCTCCACATACACAGGCACTCAAGGTTAAATGCACACGCATAAAGTGGCACAGACACAGAGTGAGTCACACACAACTGCAAGGTCAGTAATTGTCAGGTACAAACCCACTCGCAAACAGCGTGACTCACAAGCGCAGTAGTGCATACCCTCACACTGTTACATGCTTAAAGTGGCACACAGTCTAAGATGCAGTGACACATAGACTATTACTATGAAGCACACACACTTAGATAGACATACCTAGGCACGTGCACACGAGCACTCCTAATTTCAGATTTGGACGTAGCATTCGCTGCGTTTTGTAGTCTGAGAGGCATTTGAAACACACAACCACCTGCCTTTAGCTCATACACTCAGAAGGTGCCAGCACAGGGCTCCCTCCTATATCCGCCTTAATGCGCTCTTGTTCTGCCAATTAATTAGCCTCCGAGGGTGGGAGCGGTCGCTCTTGTGATCCCCCCGCCTGCCGGGAGGCTCGGGCACATTACAGACGGAATAGCAGTGGTCCCCACGCCACCAGCTGCCTAATAACTGAGCTGCCTGCAGCCCGGCAGAGCACAGCTAGGACCTGTCCCACCAGGCTCGGCACCAACAGCTCCCCTAATCAGCCGGGCCAGCCGGCCACTGCGAGCCGCTCTTTAGTGGACAGATGGTGTGACTTTGGACACTTTTACCTGCGTTAAAGTATTGCATGCCTCCCTCGCCCCCCCCCTCACTCCCCTCAAACTATACACCCCTGCTTTCAAGTGGAGGCTGGAGGGCATCTTACTCATTCTAGAGACTAATTACAACTCTGATTTCTAGTGTTTATTTGGAAGGGGCACAGAAGTTGCAATTGTGTGTTGCATTATTTTTTATCAAGCACGTAGCAGCAAACACCTGGGTAGGTCAAATGCATGAGAGTACTTTTCTAGGGTTTATCCCAAGCTCAAGCATTTAAAAGTACTTTGAGATGTGATAAATGTCCAAGATCACACAGGGTGTGCCTGCAATGACACTGTAATTGTGCCCAGCTATCAGGTTTTACAATTTGCACTTCAGCCGCTGGATGGTAGGTAGGATTTGTAAAGTGTGCCCAGGATCACACAGTGTGGTCATGCAGCAGTTTAATTGTCTACTGGACCAATAAAACTAACATTGTCCAGTATACCAATCAAAATTGATCTCCAAAGACACCAGGCAAAGCAGACGCTCCCTCAAACAGATCACCAAGCGCAATTTACCCTACTTACAGCCTAGCCTGTTCTCTGTCGAGACTTTAGCAATCTTTAGAGCACAAGATAAGATCTTTTCACATGGAAGAGTCAGACGTATTGCAATACTACTTAAGAAACAAGCATTGGCATAGACAATAGGTCTCGCCTTTGGACCTTATACGTGTTTAGCCATGCAACAGTTGATGTTGCTGCACCAAGGATATTATGCTGCATAACTAAATACTTAGAAGGTCCCAAAGGCGAGACCTATTGGCTATGCCAATGCTTGTTTTTCTTTCACTTCGTTATCTATTTTGTTTTTCACAATTATACCCTCTTCTGTCTTTTCTTCGGTAAATAGATCTATTAAACAGTATCTCTTCTTTACTCCCTATAGCTGTCTTTCTTTTAACATCACTCTCTGTTTACTTTCCTTATACTTACACTTTAAAAAAAAAAAAAAATTTTTGGGTTAGCTCCCGGTCCGCGTACCGGGAAGCTAACCCGGGAGCGAACCAAAAGAAATAGAGCTTGTCAGAGTGCTAAACATTGTAGCAATTTTTTTTGAAAGGGAAGGTAGTTCTGAAAAGAACTTTTTTTTTATATTTTTGTTGTTTTATATTTTTTTTTATTTTTTGAAATTTTTTTGTTTTTTTTGTATTTTTTGAACGATTTTATATTTTTTTTGGTTTTTTTGGGGGGGGGGAAACAACAAAAAACAGGCGTTGAAAAGGGCTCAACAGGAGCAAAAAAAAATTACTGGGGGCGGTTAGGGCAATCATGGTGTTCATATGAAAGGTTGAGTGCATTGATGCTCATGTTGCCACAAGCTAATAATGCACGACAGTGCATACATAAATGTATCATATGCCCAAAATTTTCTTGGATATTTGGCACAGTTTCCCGTGCCTCCTCTGGTGTTAAAGAAACCGGTATTGTTGGTCTGGCCACAGGAGTTGGTCTAGGATTGTCCAGCATATCCCTTAATTCCGCCCGGCTGTAATTTAGGTGATGTTTCCTCGTCATGTGCCTATGCATGGTGTGATTACCATAACTGTATTTTTTGTCCGTCCCTCTGGACAATTGTTCCTTGCATATGAGGCAGGTGACATACCTCGCGTTGACTTTTTTTTGTCCACGAGGCATCGAAAAAAACTGCCAGATGAAACTGGCTTTCTTTCTGGAAACCCGGGGCAACTCTTCCAGGAATTGTGGTTCTTCTCCCTCCTCATCCATTTCTTCATCTTCCTCCTCAGTGTTGGTAATCACCTGGGGAGGTGGTCCTCTCTTCCCATGAGGAGGTGGAGGTGGTGGTGGGGGTCCACCAGCTGAAGCAACCAATGAAGCCATTTTCACACAAGCAAAATAGGTCTTCCAACAAGCAAAATAGGTCTTCCTCTCACAATGATGAAAGTCAGAGTGAGGAAAGAAGGAGGGGTTTTCATCATTTGGAAAAAACAATACTTCTCAACCAATGAAAAGTGTTATTTTTAGGTCACCTGACCTAGCCTTCCATTATTATGAAACTAAAAGTGAAATGAACCAATGAAAAGTTTTATTAACAAGTCACATGACCTCTCACGCTCATGTTACGCGCTGCGGAACGCGCCCCGGTTAGCTTCCGGGTCGCTAAGCTTCGCGCCCCGGTCCGCGCCCCGGGACACTTCCGGGTGCGCTAACGCGATACGTCACAAGACGCATTTCGCGGCAACGCGATACGTCGCGCTTTCGCGCCGCGGATCGCTTCTGGGGAGCTGCGTTTCGCGCCTCGGTCCGCGCCCCGGGGCACTTCCGGGTGCGCTAACGCAGTACGTCATAAGACGCATTACGCGGCAACGCGATACCGTCACTATGTTGATTTCTTACCGGTTCGCGGACCGGATCGCGGAATCAAATTGAGCTAACGGGAAGCTTCCCGGTTCGCGGACCGGGAGCGAAACAAAAAAAATATTAAAAAAAAATTATTAATGAACATATAAAATATATTTTTGGATTTAAAGAAGAATACATTTTACAGCTATAGATATTAGCTTTTAAAAAACCAATGAAATTCATTGAAAAAACCATAGGTTATAGACCATATATAGTTAGGAATTAGCATTTACAAAACCTTGAAAATTCACTGAAAAAACCATAGGTTATAGACCATATATAGTTAGGAATTAGCATTTAAAAAACCTTATTTTACTCACACAAAACCAATGAAATTCCATATATAGTTAGTTGTACTAACTATATATCGCGCACCCGCAATCCACTGCTGATCATGTCACATATTACATCATTCATGACATGGTCAGTGACATCACTGATGACATCACTGATGACATCTCAAATGACATCACTGATGACATCACTGATGACATCTCAAATGACATCACTGATGACATCACTGATGACATCTCAAATGACATCACTGATGACATCACTGATGACATCTCATTTGACATTACTGATCACATCACTGATGACATCATTCATGTGATAATACGATGAACCTCTTCAGACTCTAATATAACCTTAGATACACTCAGTGTAAACACAGACTCGCAGATTGTCACTCATCCATGAAGTTACACACACACCTAGTCAGTCATGCAAACAATCAATCACACCTCCATTTCCTTAACTATACAGTTAAACACACCTTACTTATTCAAACATATACTAAACATATTTACTCACTTATACAATCCTGGATACAAGAGCACAATGATCCATACAGCCACTCACACATTCACTGGCTCTTATGCACAGTTATTTATATATGTCAACTCTCACATGTACTGTGTTTTACATATGTACTTACTTTGACATGTAGCACTGAGATATCCATTCACTCACCAATACAGTCATGCACACAGTCAACCACCAATACAGCTGTTTCCACATGCACTTTTGAACCCATACATTATGCACAGAGTCATACACCTTCCCAGCCACCCACACACACTCCCAGTTTCCCATACAAATGCTTGGGCAACCAATCAATAACCCATATAGTTACTCATATAGCTACTGATCAACACATGCAGCAGTTTACAGAACAACAGACATAATGATGCACAAATTAAGACAGTTTAGTCACTAACCCATGCACTCAATGAGACACATTTAACCACTCACTCATACAGTCAGTCAGTCATGCACCTACTAAATCCTTCATCCAGACACTTATACATCCACTCATTCTTCAATATGTAAGACATATTTTAACTTTACAGAAAAATACAGTCACTGGATGTTGTCATCAGTGATGTCATCAGTGATGTCATTTGAGATGTCATCAGTGATGTCATCAGTGATGTCATTTGAGATGTCATCAGTGATGTCATCAGTGATGTCACTGACCATGTCATGAATGATGTAATATGTGACATGATCAGCAGTGGATTGTGGGTGCGCGATATATAGTTAGTACAACTAACTATATATGGAATTTCATTGGTTTTGTGTGAGTAAAATAAGGTTTTTTAAATGCTAATTCCTAACTATATATGGTCTATAACCTATGGTTTTTTCAGTGAATTTCCAAGGTTTTGTAAATGCTAATTCCTAACTATATATGGTCTATAACCTATGGTTTTTTCAATGAATATATATATATATAATTCAATATTTAGTACAATTATATTTTTCCCATCGATTTTTTGGGGGATTTTTTTGTACTTAACTGTTGAAGTATAGAGAGTTGATATTTATGCATTCTACATGTTACATCAATTTTCTTACTCCTATATTTGTAACTTCGATACTTTGTCAGTGACTCCCTATCGGCGACACTCATCATGCAGGTGTGAAAATTGGTCCTGGTGGTGGAGGGATCTTCTGAGAGCGAGAGGATGAATTGGGTGTCGTCTGCATGGGATATGATTTTTGAGGCAATGGGTTCTGACAATGTCAGCCAGGGGTGTCATGTACGTGTTGAACAGCCTGGGGCTGAGGAATGAGTCTTGAAGGCATGCCGCAGAAGATACTCTTGGGTTTTAAAGTGATGGGTAGTAGGCAGATCTTTTGAGTTCATCCTGTGAGGAAGGATCCTATCCATTTGAGGGCGCCTCCCAGGATTCCAATGTGGCAGAGTCTTTTGATGAGGGTGTGGTGGGATATGGTGTCCAGTGCTGCTGAGATGTCAAGGAGATTCAGGGATGCTTTCTACCTGCTGTCGAGGAGTTACCTGATGTCATCAGTGGCAGTGATCAGTGCAGTCATGTTGCTGTGGTTGGTGCATAGGCCAGTTTGGGAGGTGTCCAATAGATTGTTGCTCTCCAGGTATTTCGTGAGTTGGTGGTTGATAACATTCCTAAAGACTTGGTGAGGAAAGAGTGCAGAGAGATGGGGTGGTAGTTCTTGAGATCACTGAAGTCAGAGGAGGGATCTTTAAGGAAGGGTCTGTGTCCTACTCTGTGTGTGGGGTTGGTGGCCACTTTGGTGGGGCCCATGTTGCTCATGTTTTCCAAGAGATTGGCAGTGTTTGCATCTTTGGAGTCGTTGAGGTGGAAGTTGAGGTCTTCGAGAAAGATGTAGAGCTTGGAGCCGATGACAAGTGTGGCTATGAATTTGGGAATGGCATGGCAGAAGCTGGGCCCAGTCCTTGGAATTTGTAGGCGAGGGTGCCTCTGATGGTTGTTCTGCCATCGATTTGGGGTTGAAAGTTGAGGGCATCTTCAGCTAGGTTTGTGTTACATCTAAACTTGGGAGCATCTTTCTAAATTAGAGGTGTTATGTCTAATTCTTAAGAGACCCAATTCAGTGTTTCTTCTGAACCAACCGCATAAACCACAGTGCTGCTAGAACGTATTTCAGACCGACCTGTAAACAGTAAAATGTACTTGAGTAAAGACAGCTCTCAGCGCTGTGAGATCTAGGGTCCTGCATCTCATGTCAATCTTTTTTCCAGCTCTTTCTGAAGGTGATCATAACTAAGTCTCATAATCAAATTGGGTTTCTTGTTGGCAGAGGTATGCACGCTGTCCAAGCAGAAACCACAGACCTAGTCGGAGTAAGTCACAATCACACCCTGAATTAACCTGTGCTCACCCTCTAGTAGCTTGGCACAAATCCGGCAGGCTTAACCTAAGTGGAAATGTGTAAAGTATTTCTGCAACACTTGAAACAGTAAAATTGTGGAAACACCACACAAAAACATTCCACACAGATTTCATAGAGCTTACTTTAATGAACGCAACACGACCAAGATGTCAAAAATCCAATTAGTAGAGCCGGAGTTCCTAATTTAAAAAAATCTAACTGTAAAATAGTGCTTAAAAGCATAAAGTACCAAACAGGTTTTCTGGTTGAGCTCAAACAGCTCAAATGCAAATGTTGAGGCTGACTGCGAGTGAGCAAGGGTTAGATACCATCAGAGACACATCCTGGTGAAGTTTTAACTTCTCAAAAATTGTGCCAAGAGTCCCGTTCACAGGCAAGTTGTTCGCTGGGAGCAAGCAGTGTGCTGCTGGTGGTGGTCTGTGGGGTTTGAAGAGCCACTGGGCATAGAGAATGAATGGACAGGAGCCTTGTGGTCATTAGCGGCGATACTTGCTGTGCAAAGAGACGAACTTGCAGCGACTTGCGCTGATCTTTTATGTGAGCGCTGCGGTTCGTGAAGAGACTAAAAGCTTGGTTTAAGGAGCCAAAAACGATTTCCATGGGCTAGGAACTAGGAGGCTGACTTTGGGGGCCAGGAGCTCATAGAAGATAAGCCCAGTAGCTGTGGGGAACGTGTTATGACCTTTAGACTCAGATAAGGAGGCCAGCAGCCTTTTGAGTCACTCTGGGGTCCTGGATTCAAGATGGAGGTTGCAGGTCCAGTGTGTTTTGCGCAGGCAAGGAGGGCAGCAGGTCAGTACAGCAAGAAAGCAGTACTTCCAGAGCAGCAGTCCAGCAAAGTGGCAGACCTTCAGAAGCACAGCGGTCCTTCTGTCTGGCAGGGTATCCACATGTCCAGAGTGTACTGAAGTAGTAGGGTCTGAAGTCCAGTTTTTATACCCAGTGGTGCACCTGCAGTGAGGGATACTTTGAAGAAGGGTCTTTGAAGTGACCAAAGGTCCCCCTTCCTGCCCTGGCACCAGAATTACTACAGGGGCCATGTAGCCCTTTGTGTGGGAACATGACACAGCCTATTCAGGTGTAAATGTGAGGTTGCTCCCCATTCCCCTCTCCCATCCTCACAGGATGGTCCATCAAGTCACATCTAAACTCCCATTGTGTATGGCTTTATAGAGGGAATGCACAAGGTCCTTCAAATCATCCTCCACAGATGTGTATTGGAGACAGGCTGCAGGCACACAGGGCTCAGAGCAGACAAAAACCTTCTTTCTAAAAATGGAATTTTTAGGTTTTGCCTCCACAGTGCTTGCAATGTTCTTGAGAAAGCTATTGCTTTAATATAAACTTAAAAGAGACTTACAGCCTGCCTCCTCTCTGTCCTGGCTTGTCATTGGTTCTTGAGCGTACAACTTACCTTTCCTCCATTCTATTGGCTGTAGCATATTTTCCTGCAATTACCAATGCTTGTTCCTCATCTGCTTCTCTTATCAGTTTCCTACTGCCGAAATACTGTTAACATCTGCTTTGGTGGAACTATATTTACATAAAGTTTTGCCTTTTACTCTTGCAGCATATTTACATAACAATGTATTACTCCGAGAGATTAAGTGCTTTGCAGAGAGCCACAGGATGTTGCACATTATAGCCAAGACTCGAACTGGGATCCCCAGCTCTCGAGTTAGCTGCTCTGGCTGCTGCACTGAATCCTCTCCACTCTCATGTTATCTGTCAGGGAGCTCTTTCCTTCTTGCGGATGATGATTGATGAGAACAGCTCCTTATTAATTACATAGGCGAAACCGATGCATTACCAATACTTGTTAAAATTGTAATGATAAATTTGACTTTGCCATTAAAGAGGATTTATCATTAGAATTCCAAAAGTACTAAACATGACAGATCTACCTCTTCCAAAGAGGATTTATCATTAGAATTCCAAAAGTACTAAATATGACAGATCTGCCTCTTCCAATTGGGATTTACATTGGATTAGATGTAACAAGGAATCCCCAAAGTTAACCTATGGGAGAGGTAGGCCTCACAGTAGTGAGAAATGAATGTGGCTTTTTTTCACAACCGGGACATGTAAGATTTCAAAGTGTATGTCTTACCTTTTAATTACATAGCACACTGTCCTATGGGATACCTAGGACCAACCTTGAGGGTGACTTATTTGTAGAGTGAGTTTAAGGCCTCACAAGGGTTTCTAAATGCTCAGTTGACATGGCATTGTAAACTGCACACATAGGCTCTGCAGTGGCAGGCCTGAGACATGTTTAAAGGTCTACTTAAGTGGATGGCACACTAGTAGCATTTAATTTACAGGCCCTGGGGACATTTAGTGAATTTTACTAGGGGCTTACAGGCAAATTAAATATGCCAATTGTGGGTAATCCAATCAAAGCAAACACAATAAGATGATGAACGGAGCGCTGAAACTATTCAGACACTCACCGCCAGTCACATGTCTGGGTTGAATCCATAATCTTTCTTTAGCTGACTTCGCCACCCAGACCCAGCAATAGGCAATCAGTCTTGACCCTGAGCCTCATGGGAACAGTCCAGCCTGATCTACCAAGCCAAGTATTCTCTGGACCAAAAACAAGCATCCTGAAACCGGTGTTGGGATAACACCCCATATCAGCTAGGCTTGCTTGAATCCAGCTGTAAAGTGAGCAAGTGACCTACGTCTGGGCATACCCTGCCACTTAGGGAAGACAAAACAAACACAAGATGATGGATGGATCCCATAACCTTTTCAGACCCTCACTCCCCATCACAGATCTGGATTAAAGCCATCATTGTTCTTTAGTTCACTTTGTCACCTCAGTTAAGACCCAGCCATATGCAAATCAGTCTTGAGCCTGTGCTTCATGGGAACAGTCCAGCCTGAATTGCCAAGCCAAGGCTTCCCTGGACCGGAAACAAGCATCCTGGGACCAGTTTTGTGATAACAACCCTCATCAGCCCAGCTAGTTTAAATCCAGTGGCAAAGTGAGCAAAGGACCCACATCTGGGCATACCATGCCAACTTAGTGCGAACAAAGCAAGCACATGGAGATGATGGACAGATCACTGAAACTTGTCAGACACTCACCTCCAGTCACAGATCTGAGTTGAATCCATCATCGTTCTTTAGCTCACTTCGTCACCCCAAGTAAGACCCAGCCATATGCAAATCAGTCTCGATCCTTTGCCTCATGGAACCAGTCTAGCCCAAACTGCCAAGCTAAGTCTTCCCTGTACCAGAAAGGCAAGCCATTTGTAAATAGAATAGGCATATAATAAGCATTTGTCACACAGGTAGGCTTTTTTTTTAATCGAAGAATGTTGTATGCAACAAACATCATCACAAAGTCAGAAAAGAATCATTTTGTTATTAAGGTTTTCTTTTTTACATTTCTTCAAAAACGATTTTCAAAACCAGATATCATACTACATAATGAAAGACTGTTCTTTGGAATGGCTGAAAATCATAAACCACACATTTAATACAGAATGAGGAAGCTACCTTGGCAGGGGTTGGGCTAAATCGAATAACAAGTCAAGATGCATCGAGGGAACCAGTCTATATACAAAGTGAATAACAAAAAAGTCCATAGTCCAATAAGTGTTCAAAAATATGAATCCACTGTCAAATTAAACAAGGAAGTCTGACCCCCAAACAGCATAAGAGTCCAGGCCCTGGCTTGGGGGAAATGTCTCTGACCATCCTCACTCTCAGTTTTTACTATTATATTTAAAACTTCCTCTTATGTGGAGGTTATTTTGCTAGTCGTTGCAAGACCAGACACCCAACATGAAGAAATAACATGAGGGTTAGCAGGGGAAACAATTAGGACAGATGATCTGGGAGATGAGGCAACAGGAGGTGGGTGAGTTGAGTAGGCTGTTGAGACAGAATTACTGCTGTCAAGAAGTTAATGGAGCCAGCTAAGGTATCCAGATTTCCAGAGAGTGTCTCTCTGTGTATCCAGAACTCTTTCAATAATTCCCCGAAGTTCCTAGAGATTGCTCCCTGAATGACTTAAATGGACGTAATCAGATCCTAAGTGCAGCCACTGTGACAGACTCACTAGGAACAGATTGGTCAGCACAAGAGGGGTGTGAGGTGTCATCCCTCAATTCATGTTTGTCCAGATGGATTCTGGGAGGAGAAGGGGATGCAAGGAGTGCAGCTGAAAGCCCTGATGGAATAGGGGCCTCCGGTATTAAGAAGGAGCTTGGGGCAGGTCTTGATGGTGTTGGGGCACCGCCTAAGAACCCCACTTTCAGATCTTCTTGTTGGCCAGAAGGACATCTATACCTTCCTCCGCCTGCTTATGGGGGAAACAACCTTTACAACGCAACTTTTACAACGCACTACCATTACAACGAAATTTTTACAACGCAAAAACCATTACAACGCATGTATTTACAACGCATTTTTTTACAACGCAGGTACCTTTACAACGCATACCATTACAACGTAAGTATTGGTGTCGTGTATTTCTATAGGTTCTGAATCGATCCCCCTATTCCTGACCCTATTCTGGTTAAACTTACTAGCTAGTTAACTAACAGTCAGCCCATGAGGCAAGAAATCCCCCATGATGCAGATACCGTTATCTGACGCAGTCACACTACGGCACAGGAACGTGTTATCTGATTAGGTCATAACGCTTGAGATCTAATTAGACAAGCGACATTCCTCCAGCCCCTGATAAGGCATACGACGTTCTCATAACAAATCAAACCTATGACAACCTGGATAATCCGTGCGGCCATTGTTTTGATTTCACAGAGAACTTTAGTAAAGAATGTGCTAACGAGCAAGTCGTATGACATCTTTATTGACGTACCTATGTCCATCCTTACGTCAATCCCGGCACCTTTAAGGTATAAATATTGCCGACCTTGCCCTATGCAAACACACGCGTGGTGACAAGACGGAGCAGCCATACTTGCCGAAGCCGAGAGCAGAAGCAGACCCCGCAGGCAGCAGCCCCGCCTTCCTGACGCGCTGAGAGACGCGCTGCTATCTCAAGCCGAGAGACCCAGCACCGGCGCTTCTGGGCAGCCCTCGCAGGCAGCCTGGAATATCGAGAGCAGAGAAAGAGATACCATTCCTCATTCATCCTAAATTCCAGGTACAGAACTGAATAACCCCTCCTAAAAAATTCTTTAGTTATTCACTTGGCAAAAACAAACTTAACTTAAACTGTAACTTTCTATTCCCGCTCACGTATTAGATTTAGGTCAGGTACACGGGGTAGGCGTATTTAGAAACACCAGTTGAGTACGTTTAGTCAAATGTATATGTGTATGTAAATATATTTTAATCATTTTAAACATCATATGGCTCAGAAACCATATCAATGTTTTTACAGTATTATTTTATACTATTGCTTTTAATGTATGCACTTTACTTAACTATAAGTATTGCAATAATATCGATCCATTTCTCTTGTACGAGAAAAGAGACTGATCAATAAATAACATCTTTTATTGAACACGCCCGTCTCCTCCTTTTCTCTACACTCTGATGAGACTAAGAATGCACGTACTGACTGAGTAAAATAATTGCCTTGTGCTCACACGACTCTTGAGATTGACTCTTGATTAGGGGAGAGCAAAGTTGTCATGTTCTATGGTTGTCAGAAACTAAATCCCTTCTTGTCTAATCAGGGGAGTTAATCCTTCCTTGAACATTCGAGAAAGTTTCTAGCGAACTCTGAGCTTAGCTGGCAAACCCAAAAATTAAGTCTAGTATCGACAGTAGTAGACCTAGTTAACGTCTGGCCTAGGCCTTTACTGCTGTAGGTACTATTCCAATGCGCAGAGCCTATTGGGAAAATAGGAGCTACACTACATGGCGCCCAACGCGTTTGGAAAGGGCGATAAAACTAACGTAAGACATTTAGAGTAACTCAGTCGTGCTTTCTCACTCAGACCCCTTTTCCCAAATACTCCAAAGACGTCTGGAGTGGGTGAAAGGTTATAATATCCTCCAAAACCTCGCAGGAGGGAACTCCTATGTATGGTTCTTGGTCTAAGTCAACGTTGAAGGATAAACAGTGTTCCAAAATATTGTGCATCTAATCTCTGTTTCCATAAAGAAACCTGATCTGCAAATAAACATAATACCATCCTGTCAGCAAAATGGACAGCGATGAAGAACGAGAGGTTACTAGATTAGCTACTGAAATAGCAGATGCTGATGCTACCATGCAAGCAGCAGACGCGGATATAATACTCATTCCGGTCGCCAAAAGAAGATCTATAACCTTAAAACTTATAGAAAATGGACTGACACCTAGAGGTGGCACAGTCATATTCGTAATCGAGGCACACGAATATCGGCAGACAGAGGTATACTATACATGGATACATTTTCCAGCAGCTAATACTATAACAAAGTACTTCCACTATTACAAAGTAGAGGAACCTCCTAATGAGTACACTCCTTTCGAGGAGGTGGAAGTACCACTCAAATTCCAAGAGCATTTGCTCTTATTTGATGGCGCCCTAAAACATAATAATCACATTACAAGGCTCGGTCCTCTAGGAAGACCAGGAGCAACGTGGCCGGTCTTAGCCGGATACACACCATATCCAGACATCGAAAGAATGCCTGCAGCAGAGCTGCTAATACAGCTAAAACAACTACTAAAAATTCACAGACAATTAGTTCAGTATGTAATGCGGACTTCAACAATACAGCCAGCGATTAAACTTCCACAGCTGACCCCTCACCAGGGGAACACAAATAAAATTACACCACAGAACATCCAATCCTGCCTAGGTAAAGTTCCAGCTAAACGGGAACAAATACCATTCTGGTTGGCACAGAAAATTACCCAAATAGAGGCGGTGTTTCCTGACAGCACCCCATTAGAAAAACACAGGATTCTGACTATATGTCTCCCAATGGGAATCGCACCACACATTGAGGACTGTGACACTTGGGGTACAGTCTTTGCTTCCATCTACACAAAAACGCACGGTGTTCCATCCATTTCGGTAATACCAGATGTGCTAAAACAAATTCAAGATGAATACGGTCCAGAACCTGCTTTAACTCTTGGTATGAAATTACTAAAAGACTTCAAGCAGGTATCGGCTATATTACTAGCCAACATAAAGGGTGAAGCAGCAAACGTGGCGATCCGCCAGAGGTTAAAAGAGACAGATATAGCAGACCAACCAGCTGAAATTGCCAGAATCATAGAAAAATCCTATGAAGAACTAGGCAGAGATAGTCTAGGTGGAATACCAGTAAAACCGCAACTGACTACAAGTCCAGAAAAAATGTTTTTTAATAATAATAATAATTCACCAAAAAAGAACTGGGATGGGAACAAACAATCCAATCCAAAAGAAAAGAAATTCCAGTCCAGAGGAAGGTCTCCTAGGCGAAGAGAGAAATCTCCAAACCCGAGACAAAGGTCACCTCAGAGTGAACCCTCTGGGAATAGATATAACCTTAGAAATAGGGATAATATTAAAAAACCTGATAGATATCAAGACATTGATACACGTCCCTCTCAATCTTTTCAGAATTCCTCGCAGAAATCGGAAAGAAGAGGACGATCAGAAGAGCACGCCAAGTCCAAAGACAAGGAACCTGCTCAACTGAAAAAGAAATCACAATTTCCAAAAAAGAAGGTAGCCAGTATCAAGGTAGTTAACAATGCCGAGAATACTGAGGACACAATTGAAAAACGGAGAGTGGGCTCAGACAATGCTAGACAGCGCAGCAGAGGTGAGCATAGCTCGCAAAGTCCTTATGGATCATCTGGAGACAGTGGACACGAATGAATACCTTCAAGTGGAAACTGCAGATACCAGAGTTAGCAAGCCCCACAAAATATACGAGATAACATTACGTATAGAGGGAGATAAGACTAGGAAAATAAGGGGACTATTTTGGGATAACCTCTCAAAGGGTTATGACATACTTCTAGCTGAAAAAGACTGGCCACCAGAGTTTGTCAGGGAGTGCCCTCATGGCGAAGAAGTAATTATGCCTGCCTTCTCGAATCAAATCCCGATTCATAAAAAATACACACTTGCTAGAAAGTGGGCAGTGGCCTTAGCACCTGCTTTATATAAAAATCATGTAGGATGGGATGAGGATTCTCCTCCTCACAAAATCCAGTTAAAATCACAACCAACTGCACAAAGGCAGTACCCAATTAAGCAAGAAGCTAAAAAACAAGTAAATGAAATACTAGATCTTCTAGAATACCAGGGGGTGATTGAAACTTGCACCTCACAAATGAACAATCCTTTGTTTCCGGTCTCCAAACCAGACAATTCATACCGTCTAGTTTTGGATGACCGACACCTTAACACATGTTGCAAAACTTTTGCAGTGCAAAACTCACACAGTGCTGCACTAATGAATAACATAGTGCGCAAAAAATACAAAACTACCTTGGACATCTCCAACGGATTCTTTTGTCAAAACATAGCACCAGAGAGCAGATATTTAACAGCTTTCTCAGTAAATGGCACTCAAAAACAATTCTGTCGGTTAGCCCAGGGGTACAAGAATAGCCCGGGGGTATTCTCAGCGAGAGTAACAGAATTACTACAACAATATGATGATGAAGCATTATCTTATGTCGATGACATTTACTTAACAGATGATGACTTGGATACTCACTTGAAAAGAGTGAACACCATAATACTTGGTTTCGCTGCAGAGGGTTACAAATTCAACTTCAAAAAATCCAGAATTGCCCATCTGACAGTCCTATTCTTAGGATATGAGTTATCAAGTGAAGGCAAAAGCCTGGCAGACAATTTCCTAGAGAAATGTGCCGTAATCCAAGCTCCTAAAACACTAAAAAACCTACAGTCAATTCTAGGCTTCCTAAATTTCGGAAGAACTTACATTGCAAATTACGCAGAAAGGGTCAAACCCCTTTACGATCTAATTAAACCAGACTTTAAAAGATCCAGTTGGACTCAAACACACACAGAAATTTTGAGATCCTTACAAACAGACATGTTAATTAAAACAAAATTAGAAACCCGTGATAATACACGCAACCTTGTGATCCGAGTCATCCCAGGGAGATGCGGATTCACATACCTGACCTCTAATGAGGGAGAAAAGGTACCAATTGCATTCAGATCACACTTGTACACAAAAGCTGAACAGAGATTCAGCAACAAAGGAAAAATTGTTCAAGCAGTTCAAACCGCAATAGCTAGAGAAAAAGACATAGCTGACGGTAGACATATCACAGTCAGAACAGCTGAATCAGCCTTTGAAGCATTAACAACACCGTGTAATTTACCAACAACAACATTGGATCCAGAATGGTTACAATGGGTAAATTCAATCACAACGGACAAAGTATACTACTTCTTTGATCCAGAACTAGAAGAATTAAAAAATCTAAAAAATGAAAAAACGTATCCTCTGCCAATCGACATTCTGCCTCTACGACATTACGCCTGTGTAATCTATACAGACGGACATGCTCAACCCTCCGTTTGGGGAGAACATGCATACAATCCCACATGTGAGATCACAAAAGAAGTGTGGCGCGGAGGTAAACTAAGACCTCTATTAACAAAATCACACTCAGTAGAAACAAATTCAGAAATGCAAACTGAAATAATAGCTTTGAAAATGGCGCTAGATAATGCGGATCGCGAATTCCCGACACTTATAGTGTCAGATTCATATTTCTGCATCAAAGCATATAACAAGGATTTGCAGACATGGATTCAGAACGGTTACAAAGATGACACAGGTGCACCAATAAAGCAGAGACTTCACTGGGAACAAGTAGCTCTTTTGAAGAAAGAACTACCAAAGACTCACGTGACTCACTCACTGAGTCATCAACGTGATGGCGTTCACGTTGTGGGGAATTCATTGGCTGAGACAGCCGCAGCGGCAGCCACTAAATCGGCTCCCGTAGATCGAAAAAAGCATACATTAAAATACATTGACGGTGAAACATTGCTGGCGGTGAAAACGTCATCAAAAGGCGACTGCTCAGCGTTACCGATCAACTATCCACTCAATTATACATACATAATCGATGCAAACTCCGTCCCTTTTGCTCGAATCCCTGGAGTGGGGGATAGAGTGATTCCAAACAAGGACAGGAGAAACTTGTTAATCGCAGACGCACATATGGGCGAGGGTCACAGACACCTTAAATTAAAAGATTCTCTGGAAGATTTACAATCACGGTACTGGTGGCCAGGCATGAGCCTCCATCTTACCATCTTTGTAAAAAACTGCCCAAACTGCAACAGAGATCGCAGTGGGGAGAGAAGCAGTTTAATACCTCGTCGTATCAAGGCAGATAATGTTACCAGCAAAAAGAATGGCTTGCGATTAACATATACAGGCTAGTTCCCACTTATAATGTAGATCCACAGCACTCAGCTGACGTCCGGACTGTTATACAAGATTTGCGAGTCTAAATGGCATATACGCTAAGAGCATGCTACGTTCGACCATTTTTTTTCTTTTTCTCAGGCAATCCAGCCTGGGGGGGAAAAAGAATGACCAAATGAGCACAGCCCAGCGGGAATCTTCTCACTTCCTTCCTGAGGGTATGGGATGGTGTAAAGAAAAAACCAAGACAGAAAGCAATCTATAATAGAAAGGATATTAGGTTCGGGAGCTGGGTGGGTCAAACATCTAATAAGTGTCCAACGTAGTCTAAATAACTTGCCAAGAAATTCTCTGAAGGGATTCAGTCCGTACGAATTATTATTCGGAACTAGGATGTTGATCTCTGACCTTGATAGTCAGACTTCAGTGGTAACAGAAAAAAGCTTTGATGTCAAAGACCGTTTGGCTATTTTGCAGGACTTAAACAAAACAAGAAAAGACCTGAGCAACATACAGTTGAAACAACAGCCAACAACCACTGAAGAATCACCACCTGTCCCAGCAAGACCTGTCTGGATTCCAAAAGTCGGGGATCTAGTCAGGGAGAAGATCGCGGTAAAGAAGGAATTTGGGCCTTCTTACAGAAAAGCAGTTCCTGTCTTGTCTGTCAACGGGACAAGATCAGTTGTACTACCGCCACTTGCTGGAAAAAAGGAGAACCGAGTTGTATCCATCGACCTGGTAAAACCACAACATGTGGCCAATAACAAACAGTAGGCCAAGTGGACTCCCAATAAGTAGCAGAACACCAAGGTTTGCTACCAGTACAGAGGTCCTAACAAAGAGGCTCATCACATTCGAAACGCCTACAGAAGAACAACAAGGACTATGCAACAATGCAATAGAACTTAGACCTCTGAAAACCCAAATAAAGACATTTAGCAGAGACACACCAATCTATACTGAAGTACCAAGTGAAAATGCAAAAAACAAAAATCCTGAACCAATTGGAACAATTGACAGAACTGCATCTGGTTACTTCATCAACTTCGATGATTCCTCTGAAGGCTTCAGCGAACAAAAAACACAGCCATCATCAAAATCCTTTAAAGACAAAGCGAAGGAACTTTTGAAACAACTAAAAGAAACATATCTGATTTCTCCATGGATTGAATTTTGGGTGGGTTTTGGTGCATTTATCCTCATACTTTGGCTCATCATGGTATTTACTTTGGGACGCTTCATTGAGGGAAAATATGCTAAAATGGACACAGCAAGTCAGAACATCAACTTGGTCCTCAAACCACACACATCTTCACACGTCGAGAAACGAGAACTTTCTTCAGAACTTTCTTCAGCCAACTTCACAGCAATTCCAATACCTGGTGGGGTAGCCTGGGACAACACTGACTATGAAATTTATGGTCCGGTCGAGATCCTGAAATATCCACACCAAATTAAGATCTCTTTGAGTGACTTTGCAAAACCAAACTCATTTGCTGATGATTGGGACTTTGAAAGTATAAACAATATGATGTCTGACTTAGTAATGTCTGCTAAATTTACAAAACATGATTATTTGCAAGGTTCTACAAATTATGATAGTATGTATTGCTATAACCACTATGGTAACCATTTCTTGCATAAATCTGCACAACCTAGAAATGTTTTAAATTTTAATCAATGGGAACATTGTGCTACACCTCCAAAAGGGAGCTCTAGAACCGTTTATGACAAATATTCATACTTTCAAGGTTTTAACACTAGTAATGCTGAAACATTTTATTATAAATTGTCAAACAAGACAGGGACCAAAACCATGATAACCAACACAAAATTGATTTATTCTGATTCATTCTTTGAAAAAATGAATACTTTTGGATTCGATTATTGGGACAAAAATGTTGATTTGAAAAGTGTTTGGGGCACAAAAGAATGGCAAGTACAGGGTTTAGAAGCTTTGTTTAGAGCCTGCATGATCCCAGAACAAATGATATTTTTAAATGACACTGTTCAACAAACCACCTGTCTTGGCTTAGCCAAAATCAAAGATTTAAATAACCCGTCTATTCCAAAGCCAACAATGTTTAGCAATAACTCTGATACAGATGAAGAAATAGACGTAAACCATATACTTAACCAAAACAGAACACATCCTGATTGGAAACAATGGTTGATCTGGCCCACAGATACAAATCACTGTCAAGATAGATTCCTGAATAAAACACAGGGTTTCAAAATGACCAGGCCAGACCCTAGATATCCCCAAAGACATCACCCAGGGATAATAACAACCTACAGTGTGGGCAAATTATGCCTTCAATGGCTACAAACTTCCACACTGCCTGAAATTAAGCAACACCTAACTTTACTTACTGATGGTGCTGACTTGCGTGATTTCATAATGGGACCACGCAAACAGCGTCAAAAGCGTTTCATAGCAGCCTCTGTATATGCAGCATATAATGAGGCCTGGAAGGTTACTCAAATTGAGACAGCAGAAAGAATACGGGAAATTGACCGTATTAATTTGGAAAAATCACTTTCTGTAGTGGACAATGGGTTAATGACTCTGTCCTCCAGAATTTTTTCATTGGACAGCATTGTGTCTTCAGCAATCGATATATTATCGCAAGACTTACTGTTATTACAACATGGTCAGTCACAATTGCGTTCTATCGTACAGCTTGGCTGGACGTTACAAAATCTGCGTTCAGGCTATGTGCCTTGGCGTTTAATCAACACTACGTCACTATTCCAAATCTTTAACCTTACTGATAGACAAATCGGTATGGCGCAGAAGGGTGCTGATTATACAATCTTGAGCATTGAAAAACTAGAAAGATTACCGTTGACAATGTCAGAACGACCTGTCAGTGAATGGATAATCCACGGAATCATAAATATTCCAATCTCAACCTTCAGGTTTCAATACTGCCAAAAATATATACAGGCTGGCATGTACGAGAAATTGGGAAAGGGGTACCTTAAAACAACTTGGAACCTGCCCTATTCACATGCATGTGTCAGTAACAAAGGACAGAAAGTGTTTCTTAGTGGCAACAATTGTGCTATGTCACTAAGCGGCACGCTTCTGTGTAACGGTATTAGTTTGCACGGAGCCTGTGAAGGGAATTCATACAACCTTTCATGTCACCAGCAAGGCGCACCTGCAACTGAAATAGAACCATTCTTTCAAAGACTCTATAATGGGAGTTACATTCTTATTGTAGACCGCAGATGCTGTAGTCTTATGCCCGGGACTCCTTATCTCGTCACTACGACGGCGAAGGTCAAGTGCTGTGGACGTTCTTTGTTCCCCAGCTCCTTTCCAGACAGGGAGGCGAGGGCATGGCCCAGTTTGAAAATTACTTCTATTCGAATAGACACTTTAAGCAGAATGAAAACAGTGCTTCTTCAGACGCCTACAAGGCTCACGTCATCAAAAGAAACGTATGATCTACAAGTCGCAAGGACGACTGCAGAGATACATACATTATTATCAACCAATTCCCCCGTACATTTCGCGGAAATCCTGAGCGAAATCTTAAATATTTCTGATACCACAGGAGTCTCAAAGGTATTTAAGACAGTATTTTCGATGGCATTAACACCATTCAAAGCCATACTGGGTATTTTTCCAGATTTCGTCCATTCGATTTTTGGCGGACTTCCCCTAATACTAGGACTAATTGCAGGAATCCTATTCCTAGTCCTTATTTTTCGATATGGCAACCCATGTCACAGATCAAACTCTCGCGACAATGGAAGATACGATCCTAGCCATTGGATACCGGGACCGGATATCAAAAATCCTGGGACTCTCCCGGCTTAGAGACCTGAACATGACTTGGTTTCTATCATTTCGACCAATGTGGCAAAGGTGTGTTTTACCTGTACTAAGGTGTCTGCTATGCGGAGAAGAATGCGTGTTAGACACCTGTCTGACGCTACAATCGGATGCGCCGGTGGATGCAGATACACTGTTGGTTCCTACCAAGGTTCACGCACTGTGCTGCCCTCAAAGGCTGCCAATTCTGATGACGGCATTCCTGGAATCTTCACCACTGCGATTGAAGAGTAGTGAAGTACGAGATGAAAGCAGCATCGAACAGGTACGACCTTCTGTCAGCAATGCAAATCAGAATGTCAATGCAGACAATCATGCGCATGAATGCATGGTTACCCCTATTTCCGACTTAGTGGAACTTTCCCATGAAGCTGTTGACAGTTTTTTCGAAAGCCTGAATGATATGATCACTTATAATTTTATCAAAAATATTATAAGCTTGGGTTTTTGGGTAAAGGGGTATTTTTAGGGTTCAGGGTCAGTTTTCAGTTTTTGGGTAAAAGGGTATTTTTAGGGTTCAGGGTCAGTTTTCAGTTTTTGGGTAAAAGGGTATTTTTAGGGTTCACGGTCAGTTTTTAGTTTTTGGGTAAAGGGGTATTTTTAGGGTTCAGGGTCAGTTTTTAGTTTTTGGGTAAAGGGGTATTTTTAGGGTTCAGGGTCAGTTTTGGGTTTTTGGTATTTTTAGGGTTCAGGGTCAGTTTTCAGTTTTTGGGTAAAGGGGTATTTTTAGGGTTCAGGGTCAGTTTTCAGTTTTTGGGTAAAAGGGTATTTTTAGGGTTCAGGGTCAGTTTTGGGTTTTTGGGTTAAGGGGTATTTTTAGGGTTTAGGGTCAGTTTTCAGTTTTTGGGTAAAAGGGTATTTTTAGGGTTCAGGGTCAGTTTTCAGGTTTTGGGTAAAGGGGTATTTTTAGGGTTCAGTGTAAGTTTTGGGTTTTTGGGTTAAGGGGTATTTTTAGGGTTCAGGGTCAGTTTTGGGTTTTTGGGTAAAGGGGTATTTTTAGGGTTCAGGGTCAGTTTTGGGTTTTTGGGGTACAGGGGTATTTTTAGGGTTTAGGGTCAGTTTTGGGTTTTGGGGAAACAGGGGTACAGGGTAAAAATAAAATAAAATAAAATTTAAATCAAATCAATTAAATGAAATTAAATTAAATTAAATAACATTACATTAAATTAAATTAAAATAGCTTATTTTTAATTATTTTAAATTAAAAAAATTAATATATACTTACCAATACTTACGTTGTAATGGTATGCGTTGTAAAGGTACCTGCGTTGTAAATACATGCGTTGTAAATACATGCGTTGTAATAGTTTTTGCGTTGTAAAAATTTCGTTGTAATGGTATGCGTTGTAAAAGTATGAGTTGTAACGTCATACATCCGCTTATGGAGTCCAATGCCATCACCACACCATAAGACTGTTCAGTCCCTGCCCAGAGTGTCTTTGTGGAGGAACGATCCCTTCTCCAGACAAGAGTACTACTCCCACTGTTTTCCTGTTCTCCTTCCTCGCTGGTGGTTTCAATGTGTCATGCCCATCTCTAAGCTGAGGTTTGCCTTTGTAGTCCCTGGTACTACTGTGCTGTTCAATGGCCTTCCTGGTGTTCTTTTAAAAGGAATAAAAACACAAACAAATCTGATTAGTTCAACCTTAGTTGACTTGAAACAAATCTGTATTAATATTTCTGACATGGTGGCAACTTGACCAAACAACTCCCACACCTGTGCTTTCATATGCTAATGATGTAAATGAGAAGTTATTTATTGAACAAATTCACAAAATAGATGTGATAGCCCACATTTGACGTATGTGCAGGGTTGTGTATGATCTTTTGAAATTACTAACACAGATATATCGCTATTTAAATTGTAGGTTCTCAACAGAATGTGTGTTCAGTTTGTTTAGTGAAACACAATTTGTATCAGCAAACAAAGCACTGCAACAAAATGTTACCAGATATATACTTGTTAAGCAGCAAAGTTCAGCACATTAATCAGTAAATGTGTAACATATTTAATGTGAATACATATGTGTTGTGCTGTTATTAAGGTAAAGTTACCAAATGTCAACCTTTACATAATGACAAAAATAAATCATAGCTACCAAGATTGCCAAGGTCATGCACAATGTGATGCTCCAAGCCCTGTCTTTTTGTAAAAATCTGGGACTTACATTCCTATTTTTCAATGGAATAAACAAGTCAGCAAATCCCTGAATTGAAAGAAAATGCATTGAGTGGGCCAACCCTTCGAGCATGGACCTGGCAAACTTGACAGGTCCACCTTTTAGTAGTGTTGGCAATGAACATATATAATCAACATGCATGTTAATAATCCGAAACAACACATACTTAACAAAAAACATAAAACATATTATTTAATTAATACCTATAAAAAATTACTATGCATTGAAACAATGCAATGTTATCATCTCTCTGCTGCTCAAATTCTTCCCTCTGAGCATGGAGGGTCAGCTAGACAGGTTTTATAACCCTCCAGTACAGCGGTGTCATGCTGAGATATAGTGTATATGGCTGGGACAGCAACCCCACCTGTTGTAGACATCCATGACACGGCAGTGCTTGGCTCCATACACTGACCAGAGCTGCATTGCTCGGCTGAGCATCTGAACCCCCACGAAGTTAAGGGTACTTGGCTATGATCCCCTCACGGATGATTTTTAATTCGGACTCTGTGACACAGGGAATTCTCATCAAGTCACACAGAAATGCTGTGGGCAAGATCCTTGCTAGGAGCAGCAGGATGGAGGAGGGTGCTTATCTGAGGTGAGGATGGCTCAGAATGATTTAAAAATGGACACATTATTCTTCCTATATGTCATTTCCTGCTTAAATATTGTAGGCACAGATCTCTGCCCTGTGTGCATAATATCTGCCATGAGTGTGGAGGAGAACCTCTACACATGGAGTGAATTCTCCACACAAGGGGCAGAGACGGATGTATGACTTTACAATGCATACATTTACCTTGCGGTACATTACATCGCGGTTTTTACAATGCATGTCGTTACAACGACTTGCATTGGAGGGTGCTGGACTTAGGAGTAGTATAATTTACTATTCCAACTCCAGTCTATGTACAGTAGGGAAGGTGTTAGATAGTAAATTATACTATTCTTTGTCCTAGAGCGCCATCTAGCGCAAGTCGTTGTAACGACTTGAGTTGTGAAAACTGCGATGTAATAGCATCGCGATGTAATCCCCGCGTTGTAAACGATTTTTCCCGGCAGAGACTCTGCATGCAGTAGTGAGATAGTGCATACCCATCAGTGGAGCAGCCCCTAGCATCACAGATGCTGATAGACTGCCAGTAGTGTTTGTTGTAGAAAAGCTGTGCTGTGTGATTGAGTAGCAATATGGGTGAATTCAATGCCACCTATACACTAGAGAAGTGGATATCAAAATTAAATTGCCGGTAATCTTTGGCCTGTCAGCCAGGGACATTGCCAAAGCAATTAACTGGTCCTCTTTTCTGTTGATTGATCTCAGATATGTGTGATGCCAACAGTGCAACAGGACACAATATGGAAAGATCCAGTGGCAAAAAAATGAAATGCAGCTACTACTTTCACATAAGCTGGGATAACGTATGAGTGGGCTGAAGCTGATTCCAGCTCCTGCTTTAAATCAGTGACCATGTCCAAGATTACATCAACTGGGAAAGCGGTATCTGGAAATTAAAGCTTCCCTGGACATACCAAAGATGCTGTTCCTTAGCCCATAATTTCTTTCTTTTCTACTCCTCCTCAAAAAATCCTACTTAATGAAGGTTATGTTATGTGGATTTTCAAAGCATGCATATCACCCAAGGGGTATCAAGGCGCTGAAGTATATGAGTAGGCCATCTCGTTCCTAATTGAACAGCCAAGTCTTTAGCTTCTTGTGGAGCATGAGTAGGGATGGGGAGGACCTGAAATGATGTGGAAGGTCAGTCCAGGATTCGGAGGCAATGTAGGAGAAAGAGAGTCCTCCTGAATTGCTTCTGTGGATACGGAGTGTCTCTGTGAGGAAGAGTGTGACTGAGCACAGTTTCCTGGTGGGTTGGTGGAATATGAGGTGGTGGGTAATGTTGGCAGGTCTGGAATTGTGGAGGGCTTTGTATGCGAGGGTGAGCAGTTTGAGTTGACAACACTTCCGAATTATTAGCCACTAGCTCTCTGAGGTGGGGCATGATGTGTGTGATGCGGGAATGTTGTGGATGAGTCGGTGGTGCTCTGTATAATATGGAGTCTTTGCATGAGTTGATTTGTGAAGCCGGTGTACAGTGCATTGCCATAGTTTAATCTGCTGGTGATTATGTCAGTGGGGAGCCATTAGAATAGACCAGGATGTGCATATGATCCACGAAGGTCGTGTTTTTGTTGGTGAAGGTGGTGCAGGTTTTGGAGTCCTTTTGGATGATGGCAAGTACTCCTTTTGACTTGTTCCGTCTGCCTGGTGGAAGATCTTGTAACTAGGTGGTATGGCTGTGGTGATGGTGGGTGCCATTGAAGGTAGGAGCCAGATCTTGGTTAGAAAAAGGATGTCTTGGGAGTGAATGTCGAGGGTGTCCCTGATCTCGGTGGCGGGTTTGTTGAGAGATCTCGAGTTGAGGAGCATCATGTCTGTCAGGGTGAGGCAGGTGTGGTATGTGGGGAGGGGGTGCTGGTGCAGGTGAAAGGTACTACCCTGTTTCAGGATGAGGTGTGGAAGCAGCTGTCATGGCAGTATCTGGTATTGAGTGCTTGCAAGTGGAAAGCTGTGTAGCTGGAGTGTTTAGACAGATTGGGGGCTATGGGGCTTGGCACAGTCTAGGTGCAAATGGGTGCAGACAGGCTTATCTTTGGCACACCAGCAGTACACTCACTGTGTGATCATGCAGCAACTGCCAATAAGTAGGTCCTGGCTGGACAGCAAAGGGTGGGCCCCAGGGTAAAGCTGGAAAGAAAAATAGAGGAAAATGAGCACAAAGGAAGGCTGGCACAAAGGAAATTTGGGAAAATGAGTAAAGAAAAAAAATGGCCACAAAGGATGCAGGCAAAGAGGGCAACAGACAGAGCGGAGAGCAGAAAATGGCCACAAAGGAAAGCAGGCACAAAGGAAAGCGGCAAAAGAGTGAAAGAGTGAACAGATACATGAAGATGGCACAAAGAATGAGAGAGAGTGAGAGAGAGACACAAGATTGAGCAGGAGGTATAAAAGAAGGCAAGAGGAAGGAGCAGAGAGCAAAAGAGAAGGAGGACAAGAATGAGTTGAGTCCTCGAAGTAATGAGACTGTGTCTGAAAGGGTTTAGACTGGTTGAAGGACCAGCCCAGAGAAGTAGGAGCTGGGGCATAGGGACATCTCACAACCACAAATACATTCCATGACATAGTGAAGGTGGTAAAAAGTTTGGTTTATTAGATTCTTTTTATGTACCCAGCCTGTCTGTAATTGGTTCATGGTGTAATGTGCATTTAGTGTACCTGGGTGATGGAGTTGAGAGAAAACACTAATTATATTTACAGGTACATTGCAAATGTGGATAATAGTGTTAGTGTATGGGACCATGCCACATCCTGTGTAATTTGCCATTTTCCCTGCTCTCCATGCTAAATCATGTTGCCCCAGTGATCTTCCCCTTCCTGTGTTCCTCCTCCGCAAGCTTTGGTGAGTCCTCATTAAGCATGGGCGGATCTAGCGGATCTCGCGTACGCGAAATTGCGGATTTACGGATTCGCAATCCGCGAAGATACGCGAACTCTCGCGGATTTGCGGATTTTCCCGTTTTTTGTGTTGGCGAGCGTTCGCGCCGATTTTGGGACAATTTCGCAATTGCAAACTTACTTTTCGGCACGCAACGGCCGCGACTATGTTGTTTCTACGTCTGGTTTATCTCACAGGTTCACAGCACCCTCTGTTTCACCACTGCCACCCTCTGGGACACCCATGCCACCCTCTGGCACATCCTCACTGCCACCCATTTGGTTTGTTTATCACTGTAGTTTATGGGGGGGGAAAAAAGCAAGCACACCTCCCCTACTTCAACTGCCATGAATTAATTTGGGGTTGATTAATGTGTCAGTTATTTAGAAAGTTCCAGTCTGGCTGGCACCTGCTTCCTTCCTTATCTGTAAATTGCTTTCTGTTGCAGTGACATTTTTTTTCACAGGACCTTTATGGTCTACTTGTAGCTATTCTATGAGCCTGCTGTTTGGGTCATAGCAGGGTCATAGAATAGTTGCAAACTCTGGAGGGGCCCCTCAGGAAGCACTACAGTGAATGTTACAAATGTTAAGTTTGAACTTTTGCACCTGCTCATTGCTTTCAGTTTAGCAAAAATAGTTTTTTCTGCAATTTCGCGCGTTTTTGGGGGCGCGAATCCGTGCGAGATCGATTTCGGAAGCCGCGAATGCTTGCGAATACACACATTTTTTTTTTGCGACGTGTATGTTCGCGTGCTTTTGTGCGTGTTCGCGAGGCGCTTGTAGCTATACGTTTGCCAGGTTACCCTAGCGGTCGTACACGGGCGCGGCCATCTTGTTTGCGTGACGTAATTCCGTTTCCGGCCGCTATGTGTAATCTCGCAAACTGTGCTGCTCGCTAGTACAATTTTGCGCGTGCTCGCGAGGAAAATCTTGCGCGAACTTACCCACGCGGTCGTGAACGGGCGCGGCCATCTTGTTTCTCATTCATTGCTATGGTTCTGGGCATGCTTTCTGTATCCTCTCTGAATCTCTGCCATCCTTTGCTTGTTTGAAGTTTATTTAATCTATTTTACTTATTATCTATCCCTCTATTTTTCTAGCTGTATATTTTTGTGTTTTCTGCTACTTTTAGTTACTTTTAAACTACTTTTTTTAAACTCTTTTCTTTTCTTCTTCACTATTCTATTTCTTCTTTATCATTTAAGTTTATTTCTGCCCAGACCATGGTAAAGGGAGCCGGGAAGCACCCTGAGTAGGGGAAGGGTCCCGCACCCCGTGCCCGGCTCCCGTGCGGGCGTTTGAGGGGGGAGCAAGTGGTGCCACGGGAGATCTTCAGCGCGGAGGAGGTGGCCGCGCTCATCTTCCACGTCCAGCGCCGCCTCCCCAAGACGATCCTGGGAGGCGGCAAGATCGCAACTGGCTATGGCATCCGGGAGCGCCGGAAGCGGTGGGAGAAGGTGTGCCGGGCCATGTATAAGCTCTCTGGGGTCCGGCGCACATATAACCAGGCCACCCACCGCTGGACCGATATCATGGACCGGGAACGGGACTTGCTGGACGCGCTCGGCGTAGAGGTCCCCGGGCTTGGTGAGTTATAGTAGCTATTCATCACTACTCTGTTTTATCCGGCTCTGTTATTTGCAAATCTTTGTTCTTTACCAAGAGCAATAATGCTGCCGATTACATTGTAGGTAAATTATATTTCAAAATCTTCTATGCATTTCAGGTTCACTGCTCTCCTTCTCAGTAGCCTTGCTTGCTACTATGCTTATTTGTTTTGTAAATTGTGTTCATTTCATTGGCCTGAGAAATTATGTATGAGTGTAGTGTAAAGATAAGAACTGCGTAATGCTAGACACTAAGGGTCATATTTTCAATTACCGGCGCATCCCTGCAAAGTAGCAGGGATGCGGCAGTAATTGTGTGCCATGCCACCACCACCCATTGGCCCAAAACGTCACAGAAGCCTTACGCATCTGTGCCGTAAAGGCGGCGCATTGCTGGAGTTGCGTGCCAACGATGGCGCAGCTCCAGCAATGCTCTGGGGTACCCTATCTCCCCAATGCTGCATCAAGCCGTACGTCGGCTTCAAGCGCGCAGGGTTTGACTCATGCATCATTGTCTTAAAAGTGACTGATTGACATCTTGTAGATTTCCCTCAGCCACTTTTAGGATTCGTCCCTGCGCAGGTACGCCCTCCCTTGCGCCGGAACGCCCCCTGATGGCGCAGGGCTTTACAACGTGATGCATCGCCCATAATTTTTTTTTTTTAATATATACGCCGCACCAACACCATGGCGAGTCTTTTGTTCTGCCGCTGCGTCACAAAAGTCACGCAACAATGGAGGAAAATGAGCCGCAAGGGACTTCTAAATCAGCCCCAACAGACTGAAGTCCAGTCCTTCCTTTAGACACATGGCTATAAGAAGAAATAGTGGTGGTGGTGGGTGGATTGATAGTTTGAGTATTCACTGATCTGCAAGCAGGATGGACTTTGTCTGTCACTTCGCGTGCTGCGGACTGCTGCCTGCAGTGCCAGGCCTAGGCAAACCTCTTTAGTAGTCTGTTTATTGAGTTACATAGGAACTTTCTAAGTCAACGGTCCGCAAATCAGGCAATACGAATAACGTAGTATACCACATGAGATAGATCCCGTGGAATAGTTGTCTATCTATTTGCTATTTCTCCAAAAAATGTTGTTATTGTTCTTTAGAAATGGTTGATTTGGTTGACAAATCTCATCCATGTTTTCTGGTCTTTCTTTCTTTCATCTTGTACATCAGCTCCCCCCAAGGGCAAGAGGACACAGGAGGAGGAGGGTGCTGTTCAGGATGCAGGCCAGGATCGGGCAGGCGAGGGCTCCTTTGCTGGCCCCAGTAAGTTTTAATTGTAATAAAGAGTACCTATTTTTTCCTAGCGTTCCTCATTCGATTTTTTCTAAATTGTCTTTGATCTTCTTGTAGACTGGATATAAATTCTTATCCTGGCTCGAATATGACTCCCTGTGGTATTACTAGATTATTCTTATTAGTCTGTCTGTGTAGCTAACTAAGATTGGACATTTGGCAATTCCATTGGACTCCCATTCTATTCAGCAATAGCTCTATGCACTGTCTCCTTACTGACTAGATAGTGTGGCAGAGTCATTCAGCTCCCGAAGTCACCGATGATTGATCCCCAATGATCTCTAGATTATCGTACGCAGGACAAGAGAGTACGGAGTCACAGCACAGTCAAGAAGTGTCAGAGGCACTCATGCTTGCAAAAATTCCAAAACCTTTAGCTCATCCACTCTAGTCTGGAGGACCAAAAACCACAGAGTCTATTTAAGTTTAAAAGCTTTATTAAAAGTAAACACATTTATTAAAATCTACTTTGTCATAAAACTATTTAACTGAAAACGGAAAAGTGCTTAGTGCTGACGATTAATTGGACACATTTCTTGTGGTCGAGCCGAGCTCTCACCTGGTTTGAACTTGATCCTGGTCGTGTTCTTAGGAGTCAAGCTTCTGTCTGTTAGGAGAAAAAGTGGTGCGTGTTAAAAATAAAAAGCAAGCATTCATCAGTTGTGCATAAAAGTGCAGCAAGACAACAGCCTTCCCTGGAAAAAGGGACATTTTTACTTTAGAGTAGACAGTCACAAATTATTACATTGTATTCTGTTTTTTTAACATTTCTCCTAAACCAAATATTATATAGTAGTGAGTGGTGTATTCTAACATTCTTAAATGTACTTTGTAGGTGTAACATCTGGTGACGGGGCCAGCGCGGAGGTGGCGGTGTTGGGCGAGGACTCGGAGGACTCTGGGGAGGAGGCGGTGCAAGAGCCGGCGGACGGTCCTGTGGGGGTTCGCACGGTGGTGGCGGGAACAGGTAAGCTATATATTCCTTACTTATTGAGATTGAAGACTGCATAGTGTGCTTTCTGCACGGGTGTATTACAAATCAACCAGGTAGTAGCCTCCTCGAAATGTACTTCGACTTAGCTGTGAAGTTTTTGGTGAGAAGAATCCCAATAAGTTCTTAGACGAACGTGATGGATGGGATGAACGAAAAGCGAAAGAAGGGTGTAAGTAAGTGGGACGCGAAATTGTATGATGGCTGGCAAAGAAGAACGATATGTGTTTGCTTGGCCCCGGAGGTGGCTGGGAAGGAAAGAATATGGTATGGTGCATGGCTGGGTCAATGATGAAGCAAGGATGGGTGGAAGGACATCAGCCTGGGTGGGTGAAACAGAAACTGTATGTGTGCGTATACTTTGAATGAATGGATGCCTGGAGCATGGTATTCTCTGACTATTAGATAGCACATGTGTATCTATAGAGAGTAGATGGTCGCTGGATGAACTAAGTGTTACCTTGAAGAGCATGTACCACCGCACCCGCACGTCCGTTCCAGTGTAGGGAAGGCAAGGAAAAGAAATTGTAAATGTGTCCAATACTACCATGAATAGTAGCAGTACTTTGTATTGCAACTGCAAGCACAGCATATATCTGGTTATTACGGTGGACACTCCGTACCTCTCTTAATAACTTTAGTTTAGTTGTAGTGCGTCATTCATGTGTGGGTGTATCACTGTTCACTCAATATTAAGCAAAGCACCTAAAGTCATCCCATATGTCATCAAATACGTCCCATGTGAAGTGATAGATAATCAAATTATTTAGCTTCTTCATTTTCCTTTTCTAGTACTCATTTGCACTGTAGGGTGAAAGGTAAATTAATTAAGCAGTAGCCCTTGTAACAGAGTATTCTCAGTGCCACCCGTAATAGAAAAGTAATAGCTTCACCACCCGCATGTACTGGACGGGTACAGTAACGCAAGTCTGTCTCACTCATCATGGTGTGCAACGGTTTTTCTCGGGTGCAAGTTCACTGTGCTGCCATTCTGCCGGCTTGCATAAGATAACGTACCAATTTTCCTAAACAAGAGAGAAGAAGAAGAATAAGACTGGTGTACTGTCATAGTCGACTGTAATGGAAGTCCATAGTGGTCGTAGAATTTGTTCATTAAACTACCACTAATATTAGAGCAAGGATGCAGAAGTGGGAGGTTATATAGATACTGTCCTCAATAGTTATGTACTGTGCTTTCAATTTGCTACTTGTACTGTGACCCAACTTTCGGCTCAATCACTTTGTGTTATTAATGCTAAGGAGCATTGGTTACAGACTATGTCTTTCTTTCTTCATATAGTTGCTCCTTCCAAATCAACATCACGGAGGGAGCAGGCGCGAATGGCCCGGCAACGGAGGCTGGATGCCACTGTCGCCGAATATCGGCGGCTGGTGGCCCTGGAGGAGGAGGAGGACACGCAGTCGACCGGTGCAACAACAACATCCTCGACTGGGACCGCTGCATCCTCCTCCGTGACCCCATGGGACGCCAGCATGCGCAGTGCTCCAGCGGGACCGAGCCGGGCTAACAAAGCCAACCGCCACCGCCAAGCAACAGAAAGACCAGCTGCCCCCCACAGGAGCTGCAAGGCACGCCAACGCCGCCTAGGAGTCCGAATGTCCTACCTGGAGCAGGAGGTCCAGAACTATAGGAACTTGGTAGAGGGCCTCCGCTTCGAGCTTGCCACCCTCCGCAAGGAGTATGATGCCCATGCCGCAAAATGCACCAGGTCCAGCACCCTCCAGTAGTGGAGTGTCCCTTGCCCTTTTTTTATAGACTTTTGGGGGGTGGGATTTGGGAGTTGGGATCGTTTTGGGACTTTTCAAAGACAATCGTTGGGGTTAGGGTGGGTCTTGAGGGAGATTATTTTGTTAGGGCTACATAAATATACATTTTTAAACTTTATCTGACCATACCTGTTTTTTACTGCTTTTCAGTCTGGTGGGTGGGGGACGGGGGTGTAACAGTAAGTTTGTTTTCCTGAACAGTCGTAGGACTTTAGTAGTACTACCGTCAATCTCTCGTCTAGTCCTAAATAATACTCCATTATACTACCTCCCACCAAACGCTTATCTTACCTGTAATTTGTGTTAGAAATTAGGGCTAGGCCCAGGGCTGGCTCCACGTGAAATGGGGATTAACGTTGGCAATCCTGGGCGGGTGAAATTTCCTCATTGCGGTGGTACTAGTGGTGTGACACAGTGGCAGTTGCATGCCTATGGAAAAAAAGAAAACGAAACCTGGTTTGTCCTTACTGTAGCATTACAACGGTTACGGTACCATCGAGAACATAGCAGGTGACAGTACACAAGAACAGTGCCATAATGTAGCCTAACAAATGGTAAAGTATTTGCTTGCAAGTATAACTAGTACTTGCGTTGAATTTATTTGACATTGGCTCCTACTACTAGAAGATATAGTACTGAAGCTGAGTAAGTCTAGAAGATATCCTCGTATTCCTTCACCAGCCTGTTGCTATGACCTTATCCTCCCCAGCAAGTGTGTGGAATTATTGATGTCATTTTAGTCAGACATCAAGCAAAACAACACAGCCCGGGGGAAGAGGGTTAGGGTTTGGAAAATGGATGGGAATGGGGGTTTCTTTTTGGGTAGGTTTTGTTGAGAGAAGAAAAAAAAAGCACAGCATGGACAAACAATAATTGAAGATAAAGAGAATCTTTGGGTACAAGCTAAAGCTAAGCACATGCAGTCACACTCATAGAATAAAACAATGGATACTGTATCTGTATTGCGTATGTTGTTGGAGTTGTCCTGTTGAATTTGGTAAGTAAGTTGCATGCAGCAAATAATTCCTCTTATTGGCGGCACTCCTCCATTCCAGCTGACGCTTCGTCCATCAATGTTGGTGACCACTGACAGAAGACACCCTGTCCACTGCCTGCCTGGCGGATGTTGACTGAAACCCGGCCTGTAATTATTGAACGGAAAACAGGAAGTGCTATTACAATACCACTGATAAATAAATGAAAGGTATGTACGCTGTGTGGTGCAAAAAGTGACACTTTGATTTCCCTAATAGACAGTACAATATTTTTGAAATTGCGTGCTCTGTCTGAGTCACCTTTTTAAGGATAAATAAGTATGGCCAAAATATTATAGCGGATCTTTCCCCTCAAGGTAGGTGTACTGTAAACTGTGTTTTAGAACAAAATTTGACCTTCCCAGCAATGCTCCCACCAAGACCCTTACTAAAGCCAGTCGCAAAAATGTAGAAGACCCCCAATCAGATCTCCAAAAACGATGCCTAGCAGAAAAATGGTGACAAAACGTACTTTGAAAGTAACAGTAGGCCCAAATACAGACCGTGGATTGTATTCAAACCACTTGCAAGCAAGCAAAAGTATCCATAGCCATCGCTCCAACAGTGCTCTAAAACCCCAGAACTGCGTTGCAATAGAACCCCGCGAAACACATGCAATCCTGCTGCTAGGGCGAACCCTAACGAACCCTAACTTACAAAAAGTGCCAAAACTGGTGTTTCCTTATGGATTTTGTCCAAAACACTTCTATCCGGTATTAGGCCTTCCCAGGAATGCCCCAGGCAAGACCCGCCAACCCACCTGCAAAAAACCACCCGACAACACCCCCAAACAGCGAAAAAGCTAAATCTCATACTTACAATATCTCTCGGCCTTCGGTCCAAACGCGGCGCTGTGCAGCTAGGTCATCATCAATCATCATAACTCCTGTTTTCCACCACGGATTTCCTGAAAAGCAAATGCAATCAAGATTAGACTGTCGCAGCAGTGCTTCGACAGAGACCCCGGCCGCAACCCACCCACGAACAGCAGGAAGCCCCCCAAAACGCTACATTGAGCAAGATGTCAGAAGAAATAGCAAAAAAAAGGCTGTTCCTTAAGGATTTTGTCCAAAACACTTCTATCCGGTATTAGGCCTTCCCAGGAATGCCCCAGGCAAGACCCGCCAACCCACCTGCAAAAAACCACCCGACAACACCCCCAAACAGCGAAAAAGCTAAATCTCATACTTACAATATCTCTCGGCCTTCGGTCCAAACGCGGCGCTGTGCAGCTAGGTCATCATCAATCATCATAACTCCTGTTTTCCACCACGGATTTCCTGAAAAGCAAATGCAATCAAGATTAGACTGTCGCAGCAGTGCTTCGACAGAGACCCCGGCCGCAACCCACCCACGAACAGCAGGAAGCCCCCCAAAACGCTACATTGAGCAAGATGTCAGAAGAAATAGCAAAAAAAGGCTGTTCCTTAAGGATTTTGTCCAAAACACTTCTATCCGGTATTAGACCTTCCCAGGAATGCCCCAGGCAAGACCCGCCAACCCACCTGCAAAAAACCACCCGACAACACCCCCAAACAGCGAAAATGCTAAATCTCATACTTACAATATCTCTCGGCCTTCGGTCCAAACGCGGCGCTGTGCAGCTAGGTCATCATCATCAATCATCATAACTCCTGTTTTCCACCACGGATTTCCTGAAAAGCAAATGCAATCAAGATTAGACTGTCGCAGCAGTGCTTCGACAGAGACCCCGGCCGCAACCCACCCACGAACAGCAGGAAGCCCCCCAAAACGCTACATTGAGCAAGATGTCAGAAGAAATAGCAAAAAAAAGGCTGTTCCTTAAGGATTTTGTCCAAAACACTTCTATCCGGTATTAGGCCTTCCCAGGAACGCCCCAGGCAAGACCCGCCAACCCACCTGCAAAAAACCACCCGACAACACCCCCAAACAGCGAAAATGCTAAATCTCATACTTACAATATCTCTCGGCCTTCGGTCCAAACGCGGCGCTGTGCAGCTAGGTCATCATCATCAATCATCATAACTCCTGTTTTCCACCACGGATTTCCTGAAAAGAAAATGCAATCAAGATTAGACTGTCGCAGCAGTGCTCCCAGACACCAAAAATCACCCACAAACACCCGGAACCCCGCCAAAGAGCACCTCAAAGGCAAGCAAGTCAGCAAAAACGGCAAGAAATTTCCACCTCATATTTGGTCCAAAACACTTTTGTCCATTATTAGAGCTTCACAGCAATGGGCCCAAATCCGTCAACTCACCCGCAAAGAAGTACAACACCCCCACAAGTGCTGAGTCTTTCTTCATTGGGCGTAATCCAGCACTCTGCTTTGAGGGAAATCGCAGTCTGGAGGAGGAGGATAGAGGAGCATGTTCTTCAGAACTTGTGAACCTGAGGAATGTAGACTGCGGCACCTTCAAATCAATAAGCAAACAAGTGAAGACAGTTCTGCTGATGGGCTTGTTTTTGGGATTAGGTGATTAAAGTTTGAATTAAATTAACTGTGCAAAACAAAGAAAGAGAGACACACAGGAATAAAAGTGAATAAGGACGAAAAAGAAAGTTCTTGATTCATTGTCTCATTTTCAGGGCTCGGTGTCAGGGAATAAGAAGAAGATTTCGTCATCATACTCTGCGAATTCAGGCAGGATGAGGTCAGTGCCACCGAACAGAGAACAAATCCCCTCATCTACGTTGCCGTCCTCCTCGTCTTCATGCGGCGTGCTTTCTCGTACTTTGTAATCTGGTGGTATGAGGTGCTGATTCATCTTGATCATTGTCAGCCGCTCCACATTTTTGGGCGAGAGGCGGCTCCATTTGGGAGTTACAATGCCACCAGCAGCACTGAAAACACGTTCAGAAGACACACTTGCGAGTGGGCAAGACAAATAGTTTATAGCCAGGTTGGAGAGCTGTGGCCACAATTGTTTTTTGCCATGCCAATACTGCAATGGCTCATCATTAAGAAAGACCTCTGTTGAGTCATTCATATAGTCCTGCACCATCGACTCAAGGTCATCAACGGTTCCTCCACTTTGCTTACTTTTTGCTGTGCCTTTGACATTTTTTCGAGAACCATACCCAAGCAAACTTAGCCAATCCTCCTCAGCAGCCACTGTTAGTGTTGTGTGTGGTGCAGATGATCCAGTTGCCGGTGTCTTTAACGGCTGAGAGGTCACTTATGCCCCAGCCACAGGTGCAGAAGTGGATACTTGTGACTGGGGATGGCCTGCTGATGCTGATGTACTGTCTTCTCCTTCAATAACCTGCCGTTCTTTTTCAAACCTCTTGGCTGACCAGGCTAACCAATGTTTGTACTTTTGAACATCTGCATCAGCAAAAGGAAAGAATGCTTCGCCTGCCAGCGCCTTTTTGTAGCGTGGATCCAGAATAGTAGCACAAATGTAATGCTGATCTGACTTGATCTTTTGAAGACATTCATCACCACGTAGGCGCTCTAATAATTTCTCAGACAAAATAAAATGGTCTTTTTTTTGTACATCTTTTTGAAACTCAGAAGACACCGCCATCAGTTGGTGCTCCAGCATGCACAACAATGGGATAGCTTTTCCCAAATTACAGTCCTCCTGGCTGACTGCACGCGTGAAGAACTCAAAAGGACGAAGCATGTCTGTCAGGCTTTTAACTATGTCCCATTGCGCCGCAGCCATCCGCAGGTCCTCCTTCTGAGTTGTACCCTCTGTTAAGAAATAGTGATCGAGTACCGTATACTGCTCATACAGACGCTCAAGCATGTAGAAGGTTGAGTTCCAACGTGTTGCCACCTCCTGGATGAGTGCTTTCACTGGTATTCGACTTTGAAGTAGCAGCCTCCTCAGATGCTTCCGGGCCTTAAAAGAATGGCTGAAATGGTTGCACATTTTGCGGCAGGTGGCCATTACCGCGAACGCTGCACTGTCTCTATCACTCAAGAATTTTTGAACTACCAGGTTGATACAGTGCGCCAAACACGGCACTCTAACATAGTCACCCAGCGACATGGCCTTAACTATATTGGCGCCATTATCCGTGGAAACATAACCAATCTTGCGTTTTATTAGAGATAGCATTTTCAAGACCTTTTTGTCAAACTCGTCCAAAATGTTTTGGGATGTGTGACTTTTCTCCAAGCCAAACATGGCTAGTGTTGCATGTTTCCGAGCAGCTTTGAAAACTTTGTCCGGGTCAACACCTGCGTTTAACTTTGCTTTAACACCTGAAAAAGAGACCCAGTGTGCAGTGATGCACATGTAATCAGCGCCTGCGCCACTGGTCCACATGTCTGTTGTCAGATGTATTGTGTGAACAGCACTCTTCTGCAAAGCTGCCCCAATCGCCTCCAGCACATCTTCATGTAGTGCTGGGACCGCAACTCTGGCAAAATAGAACCGGCTAGGAACCTTCCATTTAGGGCAGAGCGTTGCCACTAATTCTAGAAAACCTACCGCTTCTACAAAAGAAAAAGGGAGAAGGTCCACAGCTAGCATTTTAGCCAGCTTAGTGTTATACAGACGCGTCAGTGGGTGGTTGCGTTCATATGGCACGTCTGAAGTAAGCGTTGTTCTAATGTTGCCCTGGACCAAGCATTTACGGGCTGATAATGACTTCATTGACCCAATTTTGCTCGCTGGTGAACTTTTGTCCGTTGGTGTCTCACTCGCTCCAACACTCTTAGTGTGCCTCACATTGGGTGTGCTGCTGACAGGGGTACTGGGTGTAAGGGAAGTGTTTGACACGTCTTCTTCCTCCTCGTCATCATCAGATGCAACATCAACGTTTCCTTGAATTCGGCCTTTCTTGATCGCATCTAGGTGCGCAAACCATTGGACAGTGTGCTGTCTCCTAAGATGACCTCTCTGGCCTCCGGTACCATAGTTGGTACCTGGCTTACCATGACTAACTGCAAGCTTACAAAGGGTACAAATGGCAAACTTTGGATTTTTTTGACAAACAGTAAAGAAGTCCCAAACTGGGGACTTGAAGTGTCTGTGGGACCTGGAGGAGGCGGCGATACTGGTGGTGGTGGTCATGAAGCTAATGCCAGATGAAGTGGAGGATCTGGATTGCCCAACTTTTGTACGTTGTGCACTTTCACCGCCACTAATTAAGGTCGAGGTGGATGGAGGTCTCTTCTTTCCAGAAAGAAATATGGAAGCGGGACGAGTTGGTGTACTACTTAACTCCAATGATTGTGGTGTTTCCACTGCCTCCTCATCGATAACATCATCATCATCACGCTCAGCAGCTCTTCGGGCTAGGGTCAAAATGTCTGTTTGCTGCATGCCCGCTGGGGCTGCAGTGACCTTTATGATGACTGGGTCGTCGTTGGCAGAGTCTTCATCAGCAGCAGTATCCGCCACTTCTTGTTGAGCCTCATCACACTCCATAACTCTGAGACTTTGGACGAGCTTCCTTTTACGCTTAACTACCTTTGTCGGATCATGGTGTGCCTCACTCTCAGACGGCAGTGGTGCTGGTTCCCAAGTTTGATCCGTATCATCAGAAGGAGGTGTGCTTGAAGAAGATGTAGACACCACCCTTGATCTCTTCCTTGCTAGGGGTGTGGAAGACAATGAAGGATCATCAGGAGGAGTGGCTTCCTCAAATGATACCTCGCCTTGATTGTCGATTTCCTGATGTGCCCCTACTTCGGGAGGGACAACTATTGTGGGCACTTGTGACCCTCCATGCACCTCTGCTTGCGCATCTCCTTGCGCTGCCTCTCCTTCCACATGTACTTGGGCTTGTATTTGCACATGTGATTGTTGTTGCGGCTGTGGCTGTTCAACACTCGTCAGATGAGCTACAACAACCTGTGTTGATTGAGGGACATTGCTGCTGCTTTCTTGCGATGAGCCAACATCACTGGTCGATGGTGATTGAACAACTATACTGGCTGCCTCTGCAGCACTCAAGGGCTTGGACTTAAGTTGGCGTGGTGGTGGTGGTGGCACTGAGCCCAATGGAGCGGGGGTGCTGCTGCCAGCTTGGTCCCCAGCAGATCCCGCTGCTGCTGCAGGCATACTTTTTTTTTTACCACCAAAAAAAGGGGCGGGCGGCACACCAGTCTCCTTGGTAACTTGCTTCTTCTGCTCCTTACTGGCACCTTTCTTGCTAGAGGAGCTACGGGTTACTTTTTTTGGGGCCATCTTCTTCAGAGCAGGTCAGAACAGCAGGCAGCAGTTGCACGAGTTGCCGAGTTGTCTGTGTCCAGACGTGACGTCGCGTGACGTTATGCTGCACACACACACCGCTGCAGGACTTCTTCCTGGCACTGGTGGTTCTCTTGAGTCTTCTGCACCTAAAAGCAATGGAAGACAGAGGAACATCAGTTCAGTTATACACCCCAAAAAATCGACAAAACACAGAAAAATGAGCACAATCCCATGCCATCCATGATGTTTACATTGAAGACACCCCACAGAAAGACTAGGGACATGCAAGTATGCAACACTCACTACCCCTGGGCATAATGGATGAAAAGTAGGCAAAATAAGTGCAGGCCTCAGACACTGCCTCTCCTCAAAATGGCCCCTTACACCCCAAGCACATGTTGCCTGTACCAGCCAGCAGCACTCAAGATGGCCACCACCACCACCCACATGGCCAGTCCACATCAACAGTACACCCCAAAAAACACAGAAAAACAGCCAGAAATCACCACAATCCAATGCCATCCATGATGTTTACATTAAAGAGAGTGAGACCACACTACAGGCACACTCAGTCCATGCACCACTACTACCCCTTGGCAAAAGGCCCCACCAGCAGCCCCAAAAAAACGACAAAAAACAATATAATCAGCACAATCCCAGCCCATCCATGGCCTCAATGGTGTTTAAATTCAAGAAGACACCCCTCAGAAACACTAGGCCCATGCAACACTCACTACCCCTGGGCATAATGGATGAAAAGTAGGCAAAATAAGTGCAGGCCTCAGACACTGCCTCTCCTCAAAATGGCCCCTTACACCCCAAGCACATGTTGCCTGTACCAGCCAGCACTCAAGATGGCCACCACCACCACCCACATGGCCAGTCCACATCAACAGTACACCCCAAAAAACACAGAAAAACAGCCAAAAATCACCACAATCCAATGCCATCCAGGATGTTTACATTAAAGAGAGTGAGACCACACCACAGGCACACTCAGTCCATGCACCACCACCCCTGGGCAAAAGGCCACACCAGCAGCCCCCAAAAAACGACAAAAAACAATAAAATCAGCACAATCCCAGCCCATCCATGGCCTCAATGGTGTTTAAATTCAACAAAACAGTTGTATCATGCACCCCTAACCAACCCTGGTCCTACTGGATACTGTGGCTACCCACAATATAATTTATTTAATGTTCTGAAAAAGTTCCAAAATTGTACTTGCAGCAACTGTAATGCCCCAAACAAACTTACTTGTGAAAGTTGATTTCTAATCCAAAAGTGATCCAAAGACAGTCAAAAAGGCCTCAAATCCAAATATCCAGCAGCACCCACAAAAAGTAATCCTTCCAGCTCCAGATCCAAATGAAAGTGACCAGGAGATGGACAAAGCACTGGGAGGAGCCTGCTGGACAGGAACAGGAAGTTGGAGACTGTGGGGCACTTCCTTCCTCCCCCCCCCAAAAATGGACTCCTTGCAAAAAAAAAGGCCATGCAAATGTCAACCTGAGCAGTGATTCTGATAAAAATCATAATTTTCTGAAGGTTTATCCTGTTTGCTGGTGATTTTCTTGTGCAGAATTGCAAAATCTCTATTTCGCGAGTGCGAGATTGTTCCTTTCCGCCGCAACTACGTGTTCGCAATTGCGAACTCTCGCGAGGTGTGCTGTGCAAAGTGGCAAGCCGCGATTACGTATTCGCGGGCGCCAAACTCCCGCGGGATCACGCAGCAAGATCCAAAATGGCGCGGCACTCGCAAAGAAAAACAACTCGGCAAACGCTAAATGACGGAAAGTGAACGCCGTGCACCACGCCGCGCGCCGCAACCAAGCAAAAAATCCGCCGCGAGCGGATTCACGGATTTTCGACAAATTCGCGAGAGTTCGTGGATTGCGAATTTGCCGAAAATCCGAAAAATCCGCGATCGGAGCGGATTTTACGCCCATGCTTAGTCCTCATACCTGCCATGCTTTTAGGAAGTTCACCCAATCAAGGCCTGCATTGCTGAGCATGGGCAGGGGACCATGGTTATCTTCTTTTAAGGATAGAAAATGTTTTACTTGTACTCATGAGATATTTATTTTTCCCGCAAAATCATGGGACATGGTATATATACCATGCCCCTCAGCACCGCCCTTTTCTTTGACTTTACGCCTCATCCTAGAAGGCAGCGATATACAGAGGTAGGAGAACATTATGCCTCTTTACATTTACTACTCCCTTAGAGTTGGATGAGGGTGGGTAGGGAGTTCTAGGTGCCCTCAAGAATGCTGAGTGACTTTTTAGGCATATGTTATTCGGGCAAAACATGTTGGCATATTAGGGGTGCTGGACCCATTGGATTCTTGATAGGCATCAGTATCTTATGGGCTGATTATGAGTTTGGGAGTCCAAATGGTGCAACACTGCCTGTGTTGTGTAACACCTGTGATTGCACAAGGCCGTCTGCCATATTACTGGTTGAGCCTACAGATCCACCACCGCCGGCTCGGCGGTTCAGACAGTGGTCTTGCGCCGGCCTCTCGGTTGTCAAAGACATCGCCGGTTCACCGTCGGGGACCACCTATGCCACAAGCCCGTAAGGGTAAGTGCACTACTTACCTCTGCATGTTTCGACAAGACAACCTGGCGCCATTGGTCCTGAAGAAAGCTCCCGGACCCTACTGGGCACACATGGGCTGAAACATGCCAACCAGCCACCAACAGGTGCAATACAACAGTAGCCCTTCTAGCACCGCACCACTACCTTGTTTTTACCTTTTGCCCCATCTTCGACATAATAAAAATTTGATCGACAGATGGAAGTAATTTTAATGACACTGCCCCTCTTACTTTAACGTTCTCTAATCACTACTGTAAATTCTAGTTAGTCTTTCTCCAGGTGGAGGTAAGCATAACCAAGGCCCGATGATGATGCCTTTCACGTAACCTTTTCTGCGAAGAACCAAGATATACAGCACGCCCGGATATCTCATGACTGAGGCTTTTTCAAGATGATCAGAACCCCTGACCCTGGTAACACACAGTACAAGTGATTCATTCCCCTCTAATTATACCTATGTCTTCAATGTGCCACATTCATGCACATGCAATTGGATATATTGGTGCCCTGAATAACTTGTTTCTACTAAGTGACTATCATTACTGAAATTAGATTTCCGAGTATTAAGGCACACTCACTGAGAGATTATGAAGTAACTCTGCATGTCAAAATGGCAGATCTAGTAAATAGATAACATTAAGCCTAATGCAGTCCGTTTTCTCTTACAGTACTTTTCCTGTCCAATGAAGAGGAGACAGGAGTTTTTTTAAATATGGTGAAAGGGTTCATGGGAACACTATGGCATTGAGAAAGCCATAATTGCTGAAACACGTCTGCCAAATTAAAGTGAAGTCTGTGAGCCGCAGAGTGCTCTGTGATTTCCTGGTGTGGGATTTTGGTGGTAAATGTTTTTGTGGTGGCCGCAGTTACGACGGAGGCACTTGCCCGCAAGTTGTTTGGCAGAGTATGTGGCATTTGGTGGAAAGTTTAGTGGATGTCTGTCAGAACCGCCGCTGACCACCAGTGTATTGTGTTCGTTGACACGAGGTCGTCATTACTATAATGAAAGGAAGTAGGTTACCAAACGAAGCTCCTATGGATACTTGTCTATTGTTGGTAAGAGCATGGAAGAGTGATGGACTAAGCCCACAACACCCTATCAGATACCATACCAGCAGATATATCACATCCACCAAGAGTACCTGTGTGCAATGGTTCAGATACTTGCTAAGTATCTGCCAGCATGGCACCCAAGCAAAACAGAGCAGCTGCTCAGCCAATCATAACTAGTTACAAAAAAAGGGGGGATAGACCCAAAAGACAGGAACCAAGTAGTGCCTTCTTATAAAAGGCCCTATGTGGTATGTAAGTGACTAGGCAGCCAATCATAACAGCACAGAGTAAGATGTTTTGATGTTGATCTCTTCACACCCAAGTGTTTCATAGCAGCATCCTGTGAAGACAAGTAAGAAGCTAATCCTCCATCCAACTCTGGTCTGCGAAAAAGCAAAATCACTGCAGCATGGGACTGAGATCCGAGGAGAGGAGCCCCTCTCCTGAGTCGTGCACACAGGGAATGTGATGCTATCAGGTTCTAAGCTGAATCCACAAATTCGGAATGCAGATTTACACAACATCATGACAGAGTCCATATACAGATTGCAGGGCCAGATATGGTAGACAAATGCAACAGATGGCATAGCAGAAGACGCCATCCTAGGTGAGTACAGACACTAGCAGGCAGACTGCAAACCGGTTGCTCCCAACACTTCCAATATGGCAAACTGGGCCAGTCAGACGTCCACAACAGCCTCCAACGACACTGTCCCTTAGAACACAGGTTTCATCGTCATGGTATAGTGGAAGCATTCCAGAACACAGTAGGCAGCACTTCATCCAGACTAAAAGTGTACTGACGGAGACCCACACACTGATGGCACCTGTATGCCGCAAAGAGCCACCAGCCAGATGCACCCCACCAAATGAGAATTACAGCAGTATCAGGGAGGCGGCGGGACTGATGATAGTAACAGTGCAAAGAGTTGAGTCCCAGGTACCCATGTCATTGCTGAACTGGCAGTTCATGCCTACTCATTCAGAGCATCTCTCCACTGGTATGATGGCCCTACAGGGCACTAGTTCTCCATTCACCCACATTTCAACGGGAAGAGTTGCATTTCAGCTTGCCTCGGCCCACCACCAGCCACCCTTTCATGGCTCGGTAGGCACATAGGCGCCATATTCAGAGGGCGCAGCAGCCAGCACTTCATGTTACTGCCAGCAAACGGCCAATTTGACAGATTCCATTTAATTCAAAAGGGAAGCAGGGCCACTAGGCAAAAGGCGGCGTCAGTCACCAGGGTCGTTATCACAGGTGGGCGGCGCAGATTCTAATTGTGGCTGAAGGAGCTGCCAAGAGTGCGGCCATCTTCAAGCCCAGTTAGCTCTCCCTCAACTCTAGAATCATTTGAATAACACCACAAACCTTTCATACAACAATACTTTTGTATGGGTTTTGTTCCAAGCCCGAAACAGAGTTTACCCAAGGTGTAATTAAAGATTGCTTAAAATTGGAACACTGTATGCGTATCCCTTGACTCAGGCACATCCGGTTCTGGTACAAGTCAGTTTTTGATCTGGACCCTTTTTTAAATATGGAACTGGGTGTTCCCTTCGTAAAAAGGGAACTGAAGAAATCCTTTTTAGGACATGTTGGGAAGGTTAGGGCTGTTGAATACGCAAATCAACGCACATATGTATTTTATCAAGAACATAATGCCAAAAAAGGATTCCAGCGATATTTGACAGTTGTCACAAGAAGCTCCCACCGTTTTGCTTTAATATGGTTGAGATTAGGCACTGTGCACCACCTAGCGTCTTTCCCTAATACCGGACGGAATAGCACCTTACCGTGTCCATGCGATGGGGTATCTAAACAGAGTTGTTGCCATTTTATGCTTTTTTGTAAATGTTATACTTTTTTAAGGAAATTGTATTTAAAGCCCATTTTTTTAAAATATAACAAAAGAACAACTAAAGATGCTCTGCGGTTAATGTTGGAATTGAATAGTACGGACATATGTTTTTACATAGCTACTTATATTTTAAAATGTATTTTTAAAAGGAAATCAATTATTATGTGAAAATGAATTATCTGGTTTCAGTAATATTTACCAAGAGAAATGTTTTAATTTTTTATACTGTTACAAGCACAGGCCACTTTAACATTGCATTTTTCCACATTCGAATTGTATATTATAGATGAATTTTGCACTAATACCATTAGCATAGGTCGCTTTAAAAATTGCATTTTCCAAATTGAGATTGTATACTTAGACGAGTCTTATATTAGTGTCCTTATGAAATTAACGTAAAACATCTATTCACAATATGGTAAAATTGACTATACGTGAAATTGCACACTTGTAAAATGTTTAAATCTACTTGACTAACCTTATGCCCTTGTACAGTATGGCGCTTACATTCTTTTAAATGCATTGTAATGTATAAATGTATTTTGTTTGCTATATGGTTATATTTCATATATCGAATAAAGCATTTTGAATGAATGAATGTATGGGTTTTGTCAATGTTACTGTAAACATTTGGATACTTGGATTTTGTAGGTGAACTGCTTGCGCCTTATCTCGATTCTACATGTTTTCCTATTAAGAACTTGTTTCATTTAAAACAATGCTTTATTTTTAGATTATCAGAATCTTTTGGTCAAAAAGAAGCAATCGTTTACTGGTCGGAATACACGCGGGGCTTGCTTTTCTTTTCTAATAATAACACATACAAATAGCTCTTCAGCTTAGCTCAATTTAATCAGTCCCAGCTGTGTTGACAAAAACAAGTTAATTCTATACAAAATTTAAACTATTTCTGTATTCCAATGTGCTGTGTCTTTTGTGTCATTCACAGCCCCCGGAAAAAAGTTCTGGGCCATATGTACAATGAGGTGGTGAAGAGAGGTGTTAGCCTTCCTGGCTTAACGCCACTATACGCTAGTTCTGAAATGCAAGTCTGCACCATATTTACAAGAATGTTGTGCACCCTTGCGTTTCCCCCTGCAAAGACACTATGTTTAGGAACTTAGTAGCAGATTTAAAAGCCCCTTGCGCCACTTTTACTTCACTTTTCCCATGTGACGCAAAAGAAGCGCAAGGGGCTTGTAAATCTGCCCCTTAGCGCCAACGCAGGTGCACCATAGTGCAAAGGTGTCTGCCTGCAGGGGAGGATTGTGTATGTGTAGGAAGGTGTCCCTCCTGCACATAAACAATCCTGAAATCCCATTCTGTCACTTTCATGTCTGCTGCTCCATGCAGCATGCATGAAAGTGACAAAATTATTATTTTTTTTTACAGATTGTTTATGTATAGGAAGGGATGCCTTTCTATACATAATCGAGCCAGGGCAGCACACATGGAAATAGCAAAAACGAGGAGAAATAATGCATTTTTCCTTGTTTCGCCAACATAAGACCAGTATTTACCTGGTCTTCATTTTGGCACTGCCTCCTATGTACGCCACCCTTGCACTTGGGGGGCAGTGCAAAATGAAAGGGTATTGTGGTGGAACGCCCACTGCAAAACCCACTGCCCACCCTTTTCATGCTAACATAGCGTAAAAGGGGGCCTTGTTTACAAGGCAGTGTTAAGCCACATTAAGTTGCTTAACAGCGCCTTGTAAATAAGGGGCAGCCCCTATCGCACCCACAACGTCAGTAATAGTGACATTGTGTTGGTGATAGGGACTTGGACATATGCCTCTCTGTCTTTTCAGTTGTGCGGTGAATAAATGCCATTATTGAGAGATCAAATCAGGTGAGAACATTAGTTCTTTGTATGGAATAAACTTTTGTTTTGTAGTTTTATATAGTACATACTCAACCTTAAGGTATTGGAGCGCTTTACTCAAGCACTGGTTACTTTATACATGCACACACATATTATGTTTGTTTAGCCACAGTAGGATTAGGGGCAACATTTATAATTTTTAATGCAGCACTGCAAGACACATTGCTGCACTGCATGAAAGGGAGAGGGCAGGAATGCGTCCTATCTATTCAGATAGGGCGCATTCTTTCTCTCTACTTCAGCTGGTGCACTTTTGGCTGCCTAGGGCCAAAGTAGACACCCTTGCAACGTGGTGTGAGGGTCCCTACATTGCAGGCAGAATTGTTTGTCTATATGTGCTGCACTCTGCACACATAGAAAGAGGAACATATAAAGAGAAAAAAACTAGGAGAAATAAACATCACCCTACATGTTACACCTCCCTTGGGAAGGCATATGCATTTAGGCGCATTCTCAGGCTTACCACTCATAGTAAATATGGGAATGCTCTAAGATCCATGGGTGGATGCCTGGGAACAACCACACTCCAGCCATGGAATGCCTCCCTGGGGCAGAGTAACGCAAGGTGCTGCCTTGCATTACTCCAGGTTAACCAAGCCACGCAGCATCACGCAAGGGGTCCTAGCGTGGCTTAGTAAATCTCACTCTAGGTTTTGCATTATCAAGCATCTCCTTGTGTGGAGCAAGGGCACAGCAAAACCTTTGATAGATATGACCCTAAGTCATTTTTCCGGAATCGCAAGATGTTGGGTCTTATTTACAAGAAAGTGCCGCAGTGCGGCACCGCAAGCCATTTGGCTACACCGCACTGCGTCACTTAGAAAGCACAGGATTGCATGATATTTACAACAAAATGTCACGTCCCTGTGCTTTCCCCTGCTCTGGTGCACAATTGGCTGCTATGCGCCAACGCAAGCACCCTTGCGCCAGAGGGCAAAAGTGTCTGTATTTTAGGGAGATTATTTTTGTGCAGGAAGGGACACTTTCCTGCACAAAAACAATCATGTGAGGTGTTTTCTCTTTTTTTATGTGTGCTGCAGAATGCATAGAAAGAGGAAATACGAGGAGAAATATAAGCATTTCTCAGCACTGCACCTCCTTACGCCTTCCTTGGGGAGGCATAGGATTCTGACGCATTCCCAGGTTTATGAAATTTTGTAAATCTGGGAATGCGGCAAAATCTATTGCTGTTCTGTGGGAACACCCACAGCAACATCCATGGCCCGCTCCTTTCACAAAAGTGCTGCGTGAAAAGGGGCCATATTTACAAGGCCACAAAAATCCATACAGGGTGGCTTTGCAGGGCCTTGTAAAAATGGAGCACCACACTGCGCCACCGGTACGTCAAGAAAAGTGACAGACCAGAGGTGCAAGGGGATAGTGGATATGCCATTAAGTTTATGTTGGGACTCGTACCCAATTCCCCAGCAGCAAAGTCTGTAGCTCTGGCTGTTACGCCACATCCACCACAACATTCCAATACTTAACTTTAAAATGAGATCCCGGGAACGGCTTATTTCATTCCAGTCATGTATTATTTTTGAAGGGGGAATTAGAGGATAATTTGCAGAAGTCGAATTACATACCGGGCCACAATACACCATTATTGTGCGCACCCAGGCCAGACTGGGGCAGAAAGTTCGATTATGATTTAAAAATATATGCTGGCCCAAAGACAGACGAGAACTAAAACCTGAATCATGTACAGCTCCGCAACGGTAGATGAAATGGGGATTCAAAACTACCACTCTGTCATTCAATAAAGGGGGGCTTACTGTAAATAAAGAAGGGAAGGTATTCTCCCTACCTACTTGTGCACTGGGTAACTTCATCAACTGGTGGAAGTGTTGTTAGGGCTGGTATGTAGGCCGGTAGGCAACTAGAGCCAAATTTCGGGGGGGGGCTGAAAAAGATTGGGGGGGGGGGCTAATTCTTCCAGCCGTAACCAGAGTTGCTGTAAGAAGGGGTGAAAACATAATAAAATCCTAATTTACAAGTAAATGGCCTCTAACAGACGTGTGAAGTACTCGGGTGCGGCTGCAATTAGACGTCGCCAGCCGCAAAGCTGTGTCAGCCCGGGCTGAGGCACACGACGGGGGGGCGGGGGCTGAAGCCCCGTGAGCCCAATGGGTGTTGCGCGCCTGTCTGTGGGAGCACACGCTGTGGTACATCATTCACAGGCAAGCCGAACAGAGCTAAAGACTTTTCTGAACATTTGGGAAACCCTCTGTATCTGCTGCACTGAACCAGCATTCTGTATATGAACTAAAACCTAATAATGACTTTACAACATATATACAGCTTTTAGTCAACCACCCCACCATGTGCAGCTCTTATGATCATACACAACTAATGTGAAATGATGCTCTCTGTATAAAATATGTCACCACTATCACTGTATGGCTCACAAGAGGCAGGTTACAGCTATTTGAAGATTTCTGCCACACAATAGGAGGTTTCTAGAGCCATCATGGGCATGACAATTAGTTTAAAGAGTATTTCTACACTTGGCTCATCATCTCCAGTGCCGTCTATGGACTACTTTAGATTATGGAGCTTATTTAAAAGTGCATTGCATTGCGTCGCTTTTTTGGGATGCACCAGAGGCACAATGGGCTTGCCCATATTTAAAAGGCCATGTAAAGTCACCCAGCATGGTTTTTTATGGTCTTGTTAATTATGGGCCCCTTTCACACATTTTTCTATGTGAAAGAGGCATTCCATGGGTCTTGCTTTGGGTGTTCATACGCAACATCCATGGAACTTGACGCATTCCCACTTTTACTAAATTTGTAAAAGTGGGAATCCGTCCGAATCCTAAGCCTCTCCTGAAGAAGAATAGGAATTGTGCAATTTCTCCTCATTCTGCAGCACGCGTAGAACAAGTACTATAGCCATTCATTATTGTTCTTGTGCAGAAAGGTGTCCCTTCCTGTACAAAAACAATCATTTCCGCAGGGCAGGCACCCTTGCAAAAGGACATAAGAGTGCTTGATGGTGTTTTTCTCCTCCTATGTGTGCTGCCGAATAGAGCATGCATAGAAAGAGGCAAAAACGAGGAGAAATAAAAGTATTTTTCCTTGTTGCGCCTCCTTACGACTCCCCTGGTGAGGCGTAGGATTCTGACGCATTCCCAGGTTTATGAAATGTGTGGCAGAATCCATGGGCGCTGCCTTGGGAACACCCACAGCAACACACATTGCATGCCCCTTTAATGCAAAGATGATGCCTGAAAAGGGGCCGTATTTACAAGGCCATGAAAAGCCACATAAAGTGGCTTTGCATGGCCTTGTAAATATGAGGCAGCACACTGAGCTGCCGGTGTGTCAAAAAAAAGTGAAGTACCGGCAGTGCAAGGGGCTTGTAAAACAGCCCCTGTATATTCATCCTCACAATGCTAACTGTCCCAGTAGATGAGGTGGCAGGATGAAACTACCAAAAACACTCCTGAATGCACACACAGACTTACGGGATCGAGCGGATATATTCTCTGCTCCACTCCCTGTCGGCGGTTTACAACTTCAATGCGTCCCACCTGAAACCTTTGTCTTCATGATACGCAGTCTTGTCACCTTGCCACCCAACTGTATCCTGGCTTTTGCCACCAAATGACTCTTGGTGGCAAATTTACGTGGATGTGACAGAGCCAGGCATTAGCCTCCTTGGCTGAAAGACACGCTCTGCCACTTCTGAAATGCAGGGCTGTACAACATTTACAATAATATGGTGCAGCCCTGCGTTTCCTCCTGCGCTGGCGCAAAATTTACCTACCTAGTGCCGATGAAGGCACCCTTTGCACCATAGCACAAGTGGGTCTGCTTTGCAGGGGAAGATTGTTTATGTGCAAGAAGGAGTCCATTCCTGCACATAAACAATCTTTAAAGGTGTTTTGTATGTTCCATGTGTGCTGCTTAATGCAGCACACATAGAAGTTGCAAAACATCATTTTTGGTTTGATGATTGTTTATATGCAGGAAGGGAAACCTTCCTGTACATAAACAATCAATAGCGTTTTGCTGTTTTCATGTGTGCTGCTCAATGTAGCACACATAGAAACAGCAAAAAGAAGGAGAAATTCAATATTTCTCCTCGTATCACCAGGGTATGACCAGGTTTTCCCTGGTCTTTATTCTGGCACTGCCCCTTATTAATACCATCTTTGTAAATATGGGGTAGCATACAATATAAATGGGTGTTGTGATGGAATGCCCAGAGCAACACTCATTGCCCTCCCCTTCCACGCTAAGTATAGCATGAAAGGGTGCCTTATTTACAAGGTAGCATTAAGCCACAATTAGTGGCTTAATTCTGCCTTGCAAATAAGGCAAAGCCCCTATCAACATCACAAAGTCCAGAAAAAGTGAAGCTGTGGTGGCGATAGGGGCTTGCCGCCAGGTACCGCTCTGGCTGCAGAGTAGGCAAGAGGAAGGTTGGGCAACATAAGTAAGGGTGTTGTTGTGTGGGGCAAGATAAATAAAAGCCTGACACTGTGATACCACACGGATGCCACTTCATGGCCTGAAATGTGCAGGCTAGGTGTGTCAGAGCCGCAAATGGAGCCCAGGGAACAGTGCCTGTGCCTTTTCACCAGGTGAGGGGGGACCATCTGGTTGGAAGTTTTGAACCCTGTGCCACCATGGGGACGCAGCTTTGCTGCACTTTTTTGCCAATCAGTCCAGGCAAAAGGTGTTGGGGTACAAGAACTCTTTGGGATATTTGAGGGCAGGAGGCTCAGGTTGAATTTTCACATTAGTTGGTACACCTCTGATGGCCAGCACAGAGCAGTGATACAGTACAGCAATTTGGCAGATCGTCCACATTTCAGAACTGCAGACAAAGCTTTGCAAGTTATGTTTTTTAGTTATGAGTTTAGCTCAAGGATCCTGGAAATACTGGGCCCTTATTAGGCAGGGCAGGGTAAAGGATGCCATGGCACCAGAAGATTTAAACTGCAGCCTCAGAGCTCTTAAGGCCTGGGGCACGAATGGGTCAGTGTTGGCCCTTAGTAAGCAGGACAGGGTGAAGGATGCCATGGCACCAGAAGATTTAAACTGCAGCCTCAGAGCCCTTGGGGCCTGGGGCAGAATGGGTCAGTCGGAGTCAGGTGGAATTTTAAACTGGGAGGAGTTCATGCTTGGAAGAGCAACCTTTGACCCTGTCCTCAGGCAGGTCGCCTGCCACGCGGTCCCCCCGTGAGGTTACTCCCGCTGTTACTGTTATCCGCCGTTTTGCTCCTGCCGCTGCCTGCGGTCTCGTGAGTGCCCTCTGCCCCCTCTGACCTCTATCCCTCGTTCTCCTGCTGCCCTTGACTCTGTATTGTTTGTATTTTTATTGTATTGTATTTTTTAGACCGTTGTGCCCTTTGTGCCCCTTTGCCTTCTGTGCCCCCTTCCCCCGCATTGCCACTGTGTCTTTTCCTCCCTTTTTTTCTTTCTGTGCCACTCTTCCCACCGCTGCATCCCTGCAGCCCCGCCCCCCGATTTGCCAGTTGCCGCCACGCTCCCGCCTCCCAGCTGCTCCTCCCTCCCACTCCCCCTCATGTGGAGGCCACGCAGCGGACGAGCGCAGCGAGTGCGCTGCTGGCGCGCCGTAGGCGTGCCTAAGGCAAGCCCGTCTGCGCCCGTCCGCGCCTGGACCATGCCTAGCGCCAGAACCCCTGGCCCCCACCAGAGCCACGCCACCCGACTGAAATACGACTCCGCCACCCTCAACGCACTCAACACCGAACGAACACCCACCTGCTACCGAGCCATCCCGAAGCGAACCCACAGACCCTTCATCTGCCAAACCTGCAACTACACCTGCCTTCAAACCTGCAGACCACCCAGCGGGCCTTGCATAACAACAACCACCTCAAGTGCATGCTCCTCAACACACGCTCCGTCCACAAGCACGCCGTCGAACTATGGGACCTCCTTGACACAACAGCACCAGACGTCGCCTTCCTCACGGTAACCTGGTTGAACGCCTCCTCGGCCCCCGACATCACCATAGCCATCCCAGACGGCTACAAGATCACCCGGAAGGACCACGTCAACCAAACAGGAGGAGGAATCGCCATCGTCTACAAGAACACCATCAACATCACGACCAACGCCGAAGACACACTCTCCGCCGCCAAATTCCTGCACTTCCAGATTCACACCGACCTCAAGACCACCCTTAGAGGAACCCTCATCTACAGACCCCCGCGCCCACGCACACAATTCAGTGAAACCATCGCCGACTTCATCAGCCCGCACGCCCTAGCCATACCAGAATGCATCCTCCTTGGGGATCTGAACTTCCACCTGGAGAAAAACAGTGACAACAACACCACCACCCTGCTCGACAACTTTGCCACCCTCGGACTCAAGCAACTGGTGAACACCCCCACCCACATCGCGGGCCTCACGCTCGACCCCATCTTCTCCGCCAGCAACCACGTCTCCTTCAGCCACTCCTCCGGACTACACTGGACCGACCACAGATGCATCCACTTCACCTTCAAAAAGACTACATCCCACCACGGCACACAACAAATCCCCCGCAGATGCTGGAGCAAAATCACCACAGACCAGCTCCACTCATGGCTGAACCAGAACCCGCCAGCCGACACCATCGACACCAACGACGCAGCCCACAACCTCGCACAGTGGATCACCAACTGCGCCGACGACCTCACACCACTGAAGAACCCCCCAGGCACGACCGGCAACAGAAAAACGTCATGGTTCTGAGACGCCCTCAAAGAATCAAAGAAAACCTGCAGAACCCTCGAAAAAACCTGGCGCCACGAATGAACCACAGAAAACAGAACAGCCCTCAAGACCGCCACCCACAAACACCACCAGCTGATCCGCACCACCAAAAGAACATCATTCAAAGACCGACTAGACAACAACACCCACAACAGCAAAGAACTCTTCAACATCGTCAAAGAGCTCTCCAACCCCAGCGCCAGCAACAACGACATCACACCGTCACAAGAACTCTGCCACTTCCTCACCAAGTTCTTCCACCGAAAGATCGAAGATATACACAACAGCTTTGGAGCCCAGACTCCGCCTCTGGTCACCAAACCAGTGACCCCCACCACCACCCTCAATGCCTGGACCCCCACCAGCACTGAAGACAACACCAACGTCATGAACTCCATCCACTCCGGCTCCCCCTCGGACCCTTGCCCCCATCATATCTTCAACAAAGCCGACACCATCATCGCACCCCATCTCCGGAACATCATAAACATCTCATTTGCATCAGCATCCCACCCGAAAGCTGAAAGCATGCAGAAATCGACGCCCTTCTGAAGAAACCCACAGCGGACCCCAAAGACCTCAAGAACTTCCTCCCCATCTCACTTCTTCCCTTCCCGGCCAAAGTCATCGAGAAGACCGTCAATAAACAGCTGACAGCTTTCCTCGAGGCAAACAACTCGCTCGATCCATCCCAGTCTGGATTCCGAGCCAACCACAGCACCGAGACTGCCCTCATCGCGGCCACCGACGACATCAGGACCCTGATGGACAACAGAGAAACAACCGCCCTCATCCTCCTAGACCTCTCGGCAGCCTTCGATACCGTATGCCATCGCACCCTAATAGCCCGCCTCCTCAACACTGGGATCCAAGGAAAGGCCCTTGCCTGGACAACCTCTTTTCTCTCCAACAGAACCCAGAGAGTCCGCCTCCCTCCCTTCCGCTCGGAGGCCACTGAGATCTTCTGCGGCGTGCCCCAATGCTCCTCGCTCAGCCCAACCCTCTTCAATATCTACATGAGCCCCCTCGCCGCCATCGCGCACCAACACAACATCAACATCATCTCCTATGCCGACGACACACAGCTGATACTCTCTCTCACCAAAGACCCAGCCACCGCCAAAACCAACCTACAGGAAGGAATGAAAGACGTCGCAGAATGGATGAAGCTCAGCCGTCTGAAACTGAACTCAGACAAAACGGAGGTCCTCATCCTCGGACAATCCCCATCCGCCTGGGACGACTCCTGGTGGCCCTCAGCTCTGGGCTCTGCGCCAATACCCTCGGTCCACGCACGCAACCTAGGATTCATCCTGGACTCCTCCCTCACGATAACTAAGCAAGTCAATGCCGTCTCGTCATCATGTTTCAACACCCTTCGCATGCTCCGAAAGATCTTCCGATGGATCCCCACCGAAACCAGAAAGACAGCCACCCAGGACCTTGTCACCAGCCGCCTGGATTACGGAAATGCCCTATACGCAGGAACCACCACCAAACTTCAGAAACAACTACAACGCATACAGAACGGCTCTGCCCGACTCATCCTCGACATCCCTCGCCATAGCCACATATCCACCCACCTCAAAAACCTGCAGTGGCTCCCCATCAACAAGCGGATCACGTTCAGGCTCCTCACCCACGCACAAAAAGCGGTCCACGACATGGGCCCAGAACACCTCAACAACCGCCTCTCGTTCTACACTCCCACCCACTAGCTCCGCTCAACCAACCTCGCCCTTGCCACCGTCCCACGGATTCGAAGAACCAACGGCAGAGGAAGATCGTTCTCCTACCTGGAAGCCAAAACATAGTACTCTCTCCCTGCATACCTACGTATGACCCAGGACCATCTCACCTTCAGGAAACACCTCAAGACCTGGCTCTTCAAACAGTAGCAGCACCCCCCCCCCTTCTCAGCACCTTGAGACCCTCACCCGTGAGTAGCGCGCTATATAAATGTGTTGATTGATTGATTGATTGATTGAATTAAAATGGATTGTTAAAAGTTGACTGGCAAAGGCTCTGTTGGATGAGCTGCCGAAGCTGTATGAATAAAGCTGTATGATTACACAAAAATATAAGTACCCCTACTGTAGTATTAAGGTAGAAGGGAGATGCCACTGGCGTAGGTGAGGTGGTGACCAGAAGAAAGACTGAATCTTCAGGAGGCTGTGGGTACGGGAGCAGGAGGTGAGGTGAATACATGGGAACCACAGGATGGACAGAGGAGTTGCAGGTACATGTACAGGATGTGAGAGACGTATAGGTGACCAGACGGGCTATAAAAGAACTGCACGTACAGAAGGAAGGAGACATTAGGCAACCACAGAGAGTACTGTTTGGGACCACATGTCAAGGAGTCGAGAACAAGGAACCAGAGATGGAATGAAGTGGGGCTGCAAGAACATGAGTTGAGGGGGGGTACAGATTTCCAAAGGGTACAGGTTGCACCTACAGCAGACCATAGCGAAAACGAACCGGTCCGTGCTCTGAAATTTCCTCGTTGAAGTGTGCGTTCATTTTGGATTGCTCGCTTCAACTAAGCTCTGCACACATGTGGAGCGAAAGAATAGACCGCTGTTCTGGTTTAAGGGCGGTGGCCATCTTGAAGTGTCTATATTGGTGCAACTTGGACCAGCCGTTGCTCTTGGGCTGATTCTTCCTGGTTAGGCAATAACTGTTAGGTCCCAGAGCACAAACAGTCAGTGCAAGGCGTTTTGGAGGTCTGACAGTACCCCCCAACAAAGGAGGTCCCCTCAGTCCAGGTTTTGTAGGGAATCGTAGGTGAAAAGATTTCACCAATCTGGGAGTATGCACATCTGACTCTAAATCCCATGATCGTTCCTCTGGTCCATAGCCTTTCCAATCCACCAAGTAATACAGTTTCCCTTTTACTACCTTTAAATCTAGAATTTCTTTCACTTCAAACTCTACCCCAGACTCTAGAAGGATAGGTTTTGGGGCAAGTCTTTTCGCAGCTCAGGTGATGCCTTTTTCAATAAGGAATAAGTTGGAGCCACTGAATAAGTTACCCACTACGAAGTCTAATTCTGCTTGATATTTATTTATCATCATTGATTTTCACCTACTTTGTTGATTTGAAATCATTGTATCATTATTTCTTAGCAGTGTAGACTTATCCTGAGATGTACTGTAGGAGTATATAGGACGCTCCTTTTATATCCCATATGCATTTCAGAGTACCCTTTTAAATTTTTGATTTGTTGTGAAGAAAATAATAATCTTTCAACTACTTATAACCTGGTTATTGTATTTTTTTCAATTTTGTTAGTGTGGTAACATTATTGATTTGGTGTACTTATATTACATTCAGCCACTAACTGATAGTAGTGTGGGTAACTTATTCAGTGAAGTCCCCTTGTGGCTCCAACTTAGTACTTTAAACAAAATCCCTTGCTGGCCTTTTTTCATTTAATACATTATCTGCCCAAGCCCGCAAGGGTAGATTGGGTTGCTCACTTTCTTTATTAATTTTTTTCAATAAGGAAACATGAAAGACGGGGTGAATCTTTAGTTTAGTGGGGAGCTTCAGCCGATAAGTGACTGGAGTAATTTTTTCTTCAATTTGATATGGCCCTATAAACCTCGGTTGAAATTTCCGGTTCCCCTTTAATCTAAAGTTCTTAGGGCTAGATGTAGGTAAATCTTTTTTACCGATTCTAAAATACCGAATTTTACCAATTCGGTATTTTAGAATCGGTAAATTAGATGGAGGTAATAATTCTGTATTATTTATTGAATCGGTAAGATTCGGTAATTACCGAATCTGTATTTATCAATTCGGTAATTAACATTCATTCCTATGGGCCTCCAGGCCCATAGGAATGAATGTCAATTACCGAATCGGTAAATACCGATTCGGTAAAATTGTGAAATGGCTAAGGGTGGCAGGGTGTCACTTTGACACCCTGTTGCACCACTGATTAGTGCTTGTGTGCCATGTATTTCTGTCACATGGCACAGGTGCATATACACAGGTGCATATACACAGGTATTCGTTATTTACCACCAACTAATAGTTGGAGGTAAATAACGAATCCTGAAAGCCCTGTGGCACTGTTTACAGTGCCACCTATATCTCTAAATACAGATTTGGTAATTTTACCGAATCTGTAAATTTACCGATTCGGTAAAGTTACCGATTCGGTAAGATTACCGAATCTGTATTTTGAGATGCCCTACATCTCAGTATCCAAATACCGGTCGGTAACGGCCGAAAATTGGTATTTTCGGCCGTTACCAACCGGTATTTGCATACCACCATCTGGCCCTTAGTGCTTAACCAGACTCTATCACCTTTCTCTAAGGGAGGGCCTTCACGTCTTTTCTGGTCTGCATAAACCTTATATTTTCTTTTAGCTTGTTCTAGGTTTTGAATAGCAGTTTGGTGGACTTGTTCTAGATGAGACACTAAATCCTTTATGGCTGGGACTGAAATATCAGTTTGCCTGATGGTGGAATTTGGGTGTCTGCCATAATTCAGATAAAATGGGGAGTAGCCTGTGGAGGCGTTCCTAGCATTATTGTGTGCAAATTCTGCAGCCCACAAATAGTCTGACCATTCTCCTTCCTGTTTCAAAAGGAACAATCTCAAATATTGCTCTAGTTCTTGGTTCACCCTCTCCGTTTGTCCATCAGTCTCGGGGTGATAGCTAGTTGACTATCTGGCTTCAATACCTAGCCCTTCCACAAATGCCTTCCAAAAATGAGACACAAACTGTGCTCCTCTGTCTGAAACAATGACTTTGGGAATTCCATGTATCTTTACAATTTGTGTACTAAAATGGTGAGCTAGTTGTTTGGCAGTGGGTACTCCCTTTAGGGCCATGAAGTGCGCCATCTTTGAAAAGGCATCTACAAACACCATAATGGTGTTGAACCCTTGACTAAGTGGTAAATCCACTATGAGATCTAGTGTAACTGTGTGCCATGGGAAGGGTGGTGTAGGCAAAGGTTGTAACAACCCCTTAGGAACTTGCCGTTATGATATGCCTGAGTGCAGATTTCACAGATCTTAACATACTTTTAAATGTCTTTGGTCATTTGGGGCCACCAGTAATGTCTTTTTAATAATTCTTCAGTCTTTGGCTCTCGCTTGTGTCCCGCTACTAAGAGGTTATCGTGACACTTCTAAATCACATGATTTCTCAATTACTTACTGGGCAAGTACGAGGCCCCCTTACGATAAGGTAGCTAATGCTGAATCTCTCTCTCTGCTTCCTCCTTAACCCAATCTTGCATCTCTTCAGGACTCATGGCTTGATTATTTGTTCCTTCAGATCCGTTGAAATCGTTGCTCCAATGATTTTCGTACTCGGAATTATCATTTGATCGACTGTTCGGTTCCTTTGAACACTACTTCCCAATCTCGATAGAGTGTCGGCCTTTGCATTTTGGGCTCCAGGTCTGTAAGTAATTACAAAGTCGTAGTCAGCAAAATACAGTGACCATCGCAGTTGTCTTGGAGTCAGAGTTCTGGCTGATTTCAGGAATTTTACATTTCTATGATCCGTGAAGACTGTCACCTGGTGTTGGGCTCCCATAAGAGAGTGTTGCCATTCCTTGAAAGCATCTTTTATAGCCAATAATTCTTTCTCAGTTATAGTATAATTGGTCTCAGCAGGCGTCAGCTTTTGTGATCTGTAGGCAATGGGATGCAACTGACCTGTCATCTTGTGTCGTTGAGATAACACTCCTCCAACCACTAGATCTGAGGCATCCATCTCCACATAAAATGGTTCTGAAGGGTCTGCCTGCAAAAGTATTGGGGCTGGGTGAAGTCTTTCTTCAATGATTTGAAGGCTTCTTCTGACTGCTCAGTCCATTCAAAACAAATTCCTTTCCTAAGCAAATGTGTAAGAGGAAGTATCTTCCGCAAGACTTCGCTGATAAATCTTCGGTAAAAATGTGTGAACCCTATGAAGCTCTGCCTCGGTTTCGTTAAACACATCTTCAAAATCATCATACTCTTTTGGTATTTCCTGTGAATCTATGACACGCACGGACACTCCGGTCATACACAAGGAATGAGCAGGATTACACTCATGGGTCTTTTCTTTGGGTTCAAAACAATTCCTTCTACAATACTCAGAATCCATTACTATTGTCCGGGAACTCCAATTAATGGTTGGGTTGTGTTCTGTAAGCCATGGTAGACCAAAGATGAGCTGAAATTGAGGGGCATCAATTAAATTAAACTGAATGACTTCTTCCTGTCCATCACTAGAAATTAATCGTACCTGTTCCTTATGGCTCACGATTGGCCCGGATGATAGATTCTTACCATCCACCGCCCGAACTGGTTCACTTTTAGACTTTAGTATTGCTCGTAACCCCATCTTAGCTGCAAATTTAAAATCACAAAAGTTTCCGGTGGCTCCGGAATCTATCATCACTGAAACCTCTGTCAACGTCACCTGCCGAAACTTAAGTACCATTGATACAATCAAGTGTGGAGCAGATGACTGCAGTGTATTGGCCACCTGATGTTCTTCTAGAGTTGATTTTTGATTAGCAACCACCGGTCCAACTCCGGTTACGGATGTATGACGTTACAACGCATGCTTTTACCACGCATGCTGTTTCAACGCACTTTTTATAACGCATTCCATTACAACGCATAGCGCTTTGGGGTGCTGGATAGTGAATAGTTTAATTTACTATTCCAACTCCAGTCCCCGTGGACACTAGGGAAGGTGTTGGATAGTAAATTAAATGTATTCCCTATCCTAGAGCGCCCCCCAGTGCAATGCGTTGTAATGGTTTTTGTTGTAAAACCTGCGTTGTAATAGCACTGCGTGGTAAAAGCTGCGTTGTAAAGGATGTTTCCCCCGGTTACAGGCGGTGCTGCGAGTTTTCCTTCGGCTTAAAGGTTGTTTTAGGTTTCTTCGGACAACCTCTAACAAAATGTCCACTAGAGCCACAGTACATGCATAGGTTACCGGTCCTCCTTTTTGTTTTTTCTTCCTTCGTCAAAGGACCTCTAATAGTTCCTATCTGCATAGGTTCCGAATTTGTTTGCCCTTCCATAATCCTGTTACTCTCTGATTGAGCCTGACCAAATCTCGGTACTATCGGTTTGAATTCTCTTCTCTTCTCTCCTTTCCTTTCACCTTGAGGGAAATCGATTTCTAAAACCAGGTCTATTAATTCGGATATTTCCGTGGGTCGATTAGGAATTTGTGCCAACAAGTCCTTAAGCTTGTCTCTTAGTCCTCTATAGAAAACTGCAGCTCTTTTGTTTTTTGGCCAGTCGGTCTCCACTACTAGCTTACTAAACTGGGCAAGGTATGCTTCAATATCTCGATTTCCCTGTTTTAAATCAAGCAATTCATTATCCACTGCTTGAGAAATTCTGCATCTATCAAAAATCCGAAGAAATTCTTGTTTAAATTTTTCATAATTCTGTAATATGGGATCATCACGGGAAACTAGAGGCATAGACCAAGACGCTGCGTCACCACTTAAGTACGATAAAACAAAGGCCACCTTAGACTGCGCATCGGGGAAAATTGAAGGGCGACACATGAAATGTAAAGAGCACTGCGTGATGAATATTTGTGCCTTTTTGTGGGTCCCCACTAATCCGTTCTGGAGGGGCTAATTGGATAACTTGGGACAAGGAATGGATTACTTGCGTCGTCATTCTATTTGGGTCTTCAGCGGAAGGATTCAAGGTGTCTCGTCCAGAACCAAAAGGTTGCCTTAGTCTCTGAGCTAGTTCTGCTGTCTCTTTCCTGGAGTTTACCACTTCTTGCCGAAGGCTCTGGTTTTCTTCCCTTACTGCCACTAATTCTTTTTGTATGGTCTCTACTACTGTTCCTAAGGTTTGCAAGTTTATTCCTTTAGCCATTTCTGTTTGGGTGCAAGTTACCACTCGGGCACTTCACTCTGTCAGAACTCTAAAGAAACAAACTCTTACCCTGTATTTGCACTGATCTTGAACAGGAACAGAGATGGTTGTTCCCAAGTCCCTCTCAAGAATACCTCGGAGAACCAGTAAATACACCTAGTCTCCAAGATTACCCTCAAGGGGGAAGGGGGAGTGGATAAAATAACAAACTAAGAAGAGACTGGTCTCAAAGCTCTGGTCCTCTCCTTACTGGTCTACGTCTTCCTTCTGCTCTGCAGACTGTATACGTCTGAGAGTATCTATCAATAGATCATTAAACACAATTATTGTACCTCCCTACCTGCTCTATATTTTCTTAATCTTTTTCTAATTCTATCTACCTACCCCAAGGTCCAAGAACAGTGCCTCTCCTCTGTGTTTTCCTTTTCTTTCTATTAAGCTTCTTACTTAGCTTCCATGGCACACCAACTGGACTTGACCTATGGACAAGAGTTCTTTTAGTCGAGTTATTCTTGTTCCTTCTTTTAACTCGTATTTCTATTATATATTTCCACTTACTTATCTTATGGTGTGTAAATCTTTTGTTTCTCTCTTCACTTTGAAATTCCGGTTGCACGCTTTTAAATTGGTCTATACTAAACTAAATAACAACTGAATCTTTTTCTTTTATTCACAGATTTTTCAGGTAGATTTCTTAACTAAGGTAAGTGTCGAGTTATTTTCTTTTCATAAGTCTATATGTAATTTACAACTGTTTTCAACTTGTCTTACAACTGTCTTTTCTTTTATGTCGATTATTTATTATTCTTTTTTCCTAGCAGTACTCTGGTGCTTTCTTTACCAAGGAGTGTATCTATTCTGTGAGGTAACTATATACAATCTCGCTAAACTTTTATAGCTTTCATTTTATCCCTTCTCAGTTTTTAAATATCTTTTACAACTTAGCTCTGTCTTCTTTCCCTGTCCGTAGGTCGCCATGAAGAGCAGGATCTGACAGGAAGCTGTGGCGCGGAGACTCTCAAGATGCTTCTTCGACAATTCTGGATGTCTTCAAAGGCTCTGTGACTTCTGATACTCCTAACTATTCCCGACGGAAAACAGCGGAAGTATTCCCGGAAGGCACCCGACGTAAATACCTAATTAGTTTCTTGAGCGAAAACGAAACGGTCCGTGCTCTGAAATTTCCTCGGTGATCGCTCGCTTCAACTAAGCTCTGCACACATGTGGAGCGAGAGAATAGACCTCTGTTCTGGATTAAGGGCGGCAGCCATCTTGAAGTGTCTATATTGGTGCAACTTGGACCAGCCATTGCTCTTGGGCTGATTCATCCTGGTTAGGCAATAACTGTTTGGTCCCAGAGCACAAACAGTCAGTGCAAGGCGTTTTGGAGGTCTGACAGTACCCCCCAACAAAGGAGGTCCCCTCAGTCCAGGTTTTGTAGAGAATCGTAGGTGAAAAGATTTCACCAATCTGGGAGTATGCACATCTGACTCTAATTCCCATGATGGTTCGTCTGGTCCATAGCCTTTCCAATCCACCAAGTAGTACAGTTTCCCTTTTACTACCTTTGAATCTAGAATTTCTTTCAATTCAAACTCTACCCCAGACTCTAGATGGATAGGTTTTGGGGCAGGTCTTTTCGCAGCTCAGGTGATGCCTTTTTCAATAAGGAAACATGAAAGACGGGGTGAATCTTTAGTTTAGTGGAGAGCTTCAGCCGATAAGTGACTGGAGTAATTTTTTCTTCAATTTAACATGGCCCTATAAACCTCGGTTGAAATTTCCGGTTCCCCTTTAATCTAAGGTTCTTAGGGCTAGATGTAGGTAAATCTTTTTTTACAGATTCTAAAATACAGAATTTTACCGATTCGGTATTTTAGAATTGGTAAATTAGATGTAGGTAATAATTCTGTATTATTTACCGAAGATAAAGGTAAGATTCGGTAATTACCGAATCGGTATTTACCAATTCGGTAATTGCTATTCATCCCTATGGGCCTTCAGGCCCATAGGAATGAATGTCAATTACCCAAATGGTTAAGGGTGGCAGGGTGTCACTTTGACACCCTGTTGCACCGCTCATTAGTGCTTGTGTGCCATGTGGCACACATACATGCCCTAAGGGCATGTATGTCTGTCACATGGCACAAGTGTACATGCACAGATTTGCATATACACAGGTATTCGTTATTTACCACCAAGTAATAGTTGGTGGTAAATAACGAATCCTTAAAGCCCTGTGGCACTGTTTACAGTGCCACCTACATCTCAAAATACAGATTTGGTAATTTTACCAAAACGGTAAATTTACAGATTCGTTAAATTTACCGATTCGGTAAAATTACCAATTCGGTTAAATTACCGAATCTGTAATTTGAGATGCCATACATCTCAGTATCCAAATACCGGTCGGTAACGGCCGAAAATCTGTATTTTCGGCCGTTAACAACCGGTATTTGCATGCCACCATCTGGCCGTTAGTGCTCAACCAGACTCTATCACCTTTCTCTAAGGGAGGGCCTTCACGTCTTTTCTTGTCTGCATAAACCTTAAATTTTCTTTTAGCTTGTTCTAGGTTTTGTATAGCAGTTTGGTGGACTTGTTTTAGATGAGACACTAAATCCTTTATGGCTGGGACTGAAATATCAGTTTGCCTGATGGTGGAATTTGGGTGTCTGCCATAATTCAGATAAAATGGGGAGTAGCCTGTGGAGGCGTTCCTAGCATTATTGTGTGCAAATTCCACAGCCCACAAATAGTCTGACCATTCTCCTTCCTGTTTCAAAAGGAACAATCTCAAATATTGCTCTAGTTCTTGGTTCACCCTCTCCGTTTGTCCATCAGTCTCGGGGTGATAGCTAGTTGAATATCTGGCTTCAATACCTAGCCCTTCCACAAATGCCTTCCAAAAATGAGACACAAACTGTGCTCCTCTGTCTGCAACAATGACTTTGGGAATTCCATGTATCTTTACAATTTGTGTACTAAAATGGTCAGCTAGTTGTTTGGCAGTGGGTACTCCCTTTAGGGCCATGAAGTGCGCCTTCTTTGAAAAGGCATCTACAAATACCAGAATGGTGTTGAACCCTTGACTAAGTGGTAAATCCACTATGTGATCTAGTGTAACTGTGTGCCATGGGAAGGGTGGTGTAGGCAAAGGTTGTAACAACACCTTAGGAACTTGCCGTTATGATTTCCCTGAGCACAGATTTCACAGGTATTAACATACTTTTCAATGTATTTAGTCATTTGGGGCCACCAGTAATGTCTTTTTATTAATTCGTTAGTCTTTGCCTCTCCCTTGTGTCCCGCTAAGAGGTTATCGTGACACTAATAAATCACATGATTTCTCAATTCCTTACTGGGCAAGTACAAGGCCCCCTTACGATAAGGTAGCTAATGCTGAATCTCTCTCTCTGCTTCCTCCTTAACCCGATCTTGCATCTCTTCAGGACTCATGGCCTTGATTATTTGTTCCTTCAGATCAGTTGAAATCGTTGCTCAAATGATTTTGAGCACTACTTCCCAAGCTCGATAGAGTGTCGGCCTTTCCATTTTGGGCTCCAGGTCTGTAAGTAATTACAAAGTCGTAGTCAGCAAAATATAGTGATCATCGCAGTTGTCTTGGAGTCAGAGTTCTGGCTGATTTCAGCAATTTTAAATTTCTATGACCTGTGAAGACTGTCACCTGGTGTTGGGCTCCCATAAGAGAGTGCCGCCATTCCTTGAAAGCATCTTTTATAGCCAATAATTCTTTCTCAGTTATAGTATAATTGGTCTCAGCGGGCGTCAGCTTTCGTGATCTGTAGGCAATGGGATGCAACTGACCTGTCATCTTGTGTCGTTGAGATAACACTCCTCCAACCGCTAGATCTGAGGCATCCATCTCCACATAAAATGGTTCTGAAGGGTCTGCGTGCAAAAGTATTGGGGCTGTGGTGAAGTCTTTCTTCAATGAATTGAAGGCTTCTTCTGACTCTTCAGTCCATTCAAAACGAATTCCTTTCCTAAGCAAATGTGTAAGAGGAAGTATCTTCTGCAAGACTTCGCTGATAAATCTTCGGTAAAAATGTGTGAACCCTATGAAGCTCTGCCTCGATTTCGTTAAACACATCTTCAAAATCTTCATACTCTTTTGGTATTTCCTGTGAATCTATGACACACACAGACACTCCGGTCATACACAAGGAATGAGCAGGATTACACTCATGGGTCTATTCTTTGGGTTCAAAACAATTCCTTCTACAAATACTCAGAATCCATTACTATTGTCTGGGAACTCCAATTAATGGTTGGGTTGTGTTCTGTAAGCCATGGTAGACCCAAGATGAGCTGAAATTGAGGGGCATCAATTAAATTAAACTGAATGACTTCTTCGTGTCCATCACCAGAAATTAATCGTACCTGTTCCGTATGGCTCACGATTGGCCCGGATGATAGATTCGTACCATCCACCGCCCGAACTGGTTCACTTTTAGGCTTTAGTATTGCTCGTAACCCCACCGTAGCTGCAAATTTCAAATCACAAAAGTTTCCGGTGGCTCCGGAATAGTGGACAATAGTGGACTCAGCCAAATCACTAGGAATCGCACTGGGCAAAAATGTGGAGATGCGAGCCCACATAAACACTCTGGCTAAAGATGCCAGGTTTCACCTCAGATATCTGAGAAATCTCAACATTTTCTAGACACTTCAGACCTAAAAATGACAGTTCAGGCCCTTATTATCTCTAGGATCGAATACGGATGCTCAAACTTATCTGGCCTACCAAAGATCTCTACAGCTCCCCTAAACGCCTGTCTCAACGCAGCTGCAAGACTCCTAACTGGCTCAAAAAGGTTTGATCATATCTCTCCGCACCTAAAGGCGCTGAACTGACTACCATACAAAGCTAGAATCCAACTCATTTTGGCCTGCATCACTCATAAAGCTGTACACTCCAAGTCTCCTGCATACCTTGCTCAGAAAATCATGGTTTCTGGAGGAGACGGTCAGTCTCGTGTGCCAGGGATTTTGTGTTGAAACCACCCCTCTTCTGGAAGAAGAAAACATGCCCCCAGAATATGGAACTCACTGCTGCCTTACATCAGAAGCATACTACCCTATCACATTTCGTAAAGGATGTGAAGACCTTCCTAATGGGCAAATTCCTACCCTAATCTCTCTCAGTGCCTCTGCAGTTTCAGCAGCCCAGCGACTTGCCTAATCTCGTATTTGAAATCTAACGGGATTGTCGACTCTTCTCTCATGTTTGTATGATCCTTTCTGTATCTAACTTGTTTTTGTTAATTCTTGTAATTAATGTAATTACTTGCAACTGCTGTAAAGCGCTCTGATACCCTCATGGGTCATGTTCGCGCTACACAAAACTCTCAATAAATAAACGGGACCCCAGCCACATTTATAGAAAAGAAAAATGTATTGAAAGTTGCTGCAAGTGCAGATTTGAATGTTAATGTATCTGTGTGTGTGTGCGTGTGCCTATCCCTGCTGTCACAGGCCCACACATAGTCGCAGAACTAGAAAAGACAAGCTAGCACTTACTCTCTCTAACGCTTAATTCTAGAAGCAGGGTATTGAGATGGGGGAGGTTTGCAATGCTTATGACTGCAAGCAACCCTTCAAGTCTCTTTCTTTTTTAGACTGTTTCACAGGTAGGAGGTGGGGGGAACTGAGGCGTGGGATGGGGTTAGGTGTGTGTACTGGACTGTCTACATGCATATTCAAGAGCTTGCAGGATCAAGTGTGCGCATTCGATTATTGATGGCAAGATAGCTCAGGGTATTTGCACACCTGTTGAGATTGCTTTTAGTAAATTGTAGTGCTCTTTAGAAGCCCTGCAAAACACCTGATATTTTATGGACAAAAATGGCAAAATAGGGATGCTCAGCTTGGGGTAAATTATCTTATATGATGTAGGGCCCCAGTACAAAGACTCAGAGGTTGGGATGTGGGACATTAAGGGTCAGGCGCTCAATGCCCATAGGGAAGAAAGGGCTTTAAGCCCCACTCCTCTGCCAGTCCTGTGTCTTAACGCAGGCTGAAGCTGCTTACAGGACAAACACAGATATTAAGCTGCTATTGGCTGTCTGAACAGTGGCTGGTGTCTTATCACAGCCTCATCTGGAAAATTCTACAGGCCTTAAAAAGACCATTTACATGTTAACAAGTTTTTCTTTTATTTTCACCTGTTCCCAGACCACCTTCGGATGCTGCATTTTGTCGATAACGGTTTAGTGTTGCCACGAGATCACCCTGATTGTGACAGTCTTATGAACATTAGGCCTGTGGTTAATTACTTTGCTGATCAATTTTCTGAGATCTATACTCCATGGAAAGAAATAGCAGTGGATGAGTCTTTGGTGTTGTTCAAGGGCTGCTTGGTTTTTAGGCAATACATTCCTATTAAGAGGGCACTCTATGGAATTAAGCTGTATATTCTGTGTGACAGTAGGACTGGATATGTCTCTAATTTCAGGGTGTACACCAGTACGGAATCCAGGATTAACTCCCTTGGTTGTCCGTTCACTTTTGGAATGACTGAGAAAATTGTGTGGGAATTTGGTATTTTACCAAAGGCCTCCGTTTATATGTTGATAACTTCCACACTGGTGTGCGGTTGTTCAGGGAATTGGCCAACATGGACACTGTTGCTTGTGGCATAATTGCTCTAACCGTAAAGGTTTCCCAAAAGAACTTGTTTGTCAAAAGCTTGTGTGGGGACAGTGAGTGCGTTGCGTTACGAGGAGTTTCTAGCTGTGAAGTTTTCAGACAGGAAAGATGTCTGCATGCTGTCTACCATTCATGATGAAAGCAAGCACTTCACCTGTGAATGCTTGGTGTCAGGTTGCTGAAGCGCGCAAACCAGTATGCATTTTAGACTATAATAGGCATATGGGTAGCGTTGATAGAGTAGATAAGAGGTTGGAACCTTACAATGCTCTCCGTAACGCTTACATTTGGTATAAGAAGTTGCTATCCATCTTTTCCACTTGGCAACCTTGACCCTAAATTTGAGGTTTGCCTGGCATTCTGGGTAGGAAAATGTTGGGGGATCCACACAAACCATACCCCGTTGAACTCCCCCAGGTGTGTAGTTTTCAGAAATGTTTGGGTTTAGTACTTTCTCAAGATGACCACTGAGCCCGGGGCCAAAATCTCAGGTGCCCCCCCAAAACCAGGTACTTTCATTATAGGTAATTTTGAAGTCTCCACAGTACGATTTGGACCATTCCGGTTGCAGCCACTATGCCTACCCACACAAGTGAGGTACCATTTTTATAGGGATACCCGAAGGAACGCTGGGTGGGACGAAACTTGTGGATCCACGCTGATTCCAGAACTTTCCCTCACAGAAATTTGAGAGGAAAGTGCTTTTTTTCAGCGAAATTTGAGGTTTGCAGGGGATTCTGGGTAGGAGAATGTTGGGGGACCCACGCAGGCCATACCTCGCTGGACTCCCCATGTGTCTAGTTTCCAGAAATGTGTGTGTTTAATAGTTTTCTCTAGATGGCCGCCGAGCCCCGGGCCAAAAACTCACGGGAATCCCCGTGCAAAACCAGGTTGGTTTGTGATAGGTAATTTTGATGTTGCCTCAATAGGTTTTTGGCCCTTCCCTGTCGCGGGTCCTTGACCCACCCACACAAGTGAGGTATCATTTTTCTTGGAAGACTTTGGGGAATGTGGGGTGGGTGGAAATTTGTGGATCTAAGCAGATTCCAGAACTTTCCACCACAGAAATATGAGAAAAATTAGGTTTTTTTGGACAATTTTTTAGGTTTGCAAGGGATTCTGAGTAACAGAACCTGGTGGGAGCCATTCAAGTCACCCCATCCTTGATTCCTCTGGGTGTCTAGTTTTCAGAAATGTATAGGTTTACTAGGTTTACCTAGGTGCCGGCAGAGATAGGGTTAAAAACCTACACCTAGGCACTTTGCCAAGAAAGGATCATATTTTCACTGTGAAATTGTGGTGTGTCCACGTCGCGTTTTTTGCCGTTTCCTGTCGCGGGCACTAGGCCTACCTACACAAGTGGGGTACCATTTTTCTTGGAAGACTTTGGGGAACGCGGGGTGGTTGAAAATTTGTGGATCCACACAGATTCCACAGCTTTCCACAACAGAAATGTGAGGACATTTTTTTTTGGGATCATTTTTTAGGTTTGCACGGGATTCTAGGACACAGGACCTGGTGAGAGCCAGTCAAGTCTCCCCATCCTGGATTTCCCTGCGTGCCTACTTTAAAAAAATGTATAGGTTTGCTAGGTTTCCCTAGTTGCTGGCAGAGCTAGGGTTCAAAAACTACAGCTAGGCACTTTGCAAAAAAAAAGGGTAATTTTTCATAGTTAAAATGTGGTGGGTTCACGTTGCATTTTGAGCTGGTTCCTGTCGTGGGCACTATGCCTACCCACACAAGCGAGGTACCATTTTTATCGGGGGACTTAGGGTAATTCAGATTTGTAAAGCAACTGTTATTACCTATTGACTTTTGATGCATTTCTGCCTTCCAAATGAAAGACAATGTGTAAAAAATAAGTCATTTTGAAAACTGACCGATAATTCTCATACTAGTATGAGTATTCCCAATTTCGGAAATGTGCAGATATCTGCTGTTTGTAAACTCTATATTTTGTTTCCATTTCAGAAATACATAAGTGTCTTTCATACCGATTTTTCCATGTATACATTTTCCCAGAATAATTGCTATATACCCTTTACATAATAAAAAGCCATTGCAAGTTGCTGCTCTGTTTTTGGTTCTGGGTTCCTGGGGTTCTTGGTAAAACTACAAGTCCTATATATCTCTACAACCAGTAAAGTCCAGCAGATGTAACAGTATATTGTTTTCAAAGAGCTGTCATAAATAGAAGAAGTTACATGTGAAAACTCTGACACAAAAGGCTGTTTTTTTCAACTAATTTTCAAATTTTCTTATATTTAACTGTTAGTTTCTATCAAGAAACCTTGATGGATCTACACAAATGACCCCTTGCTGAATTCAGAATGTTGTCTACTTTTCTTTAAATGTATACCTTTCCAGGATCCATTATTGCTTTCATACCCATATCTACCATTAACTGGAAGGAGCTTGAAAGCACAAAAAATAGCAAAAATAGGCTATGTCCCACAAAAATGCCGAAACTGTGTAAAGAATTTTGGTTTTCTGACAAAAGTCTGTAATTCCCTAAAAGCTAGGGAAATGGTGATTTCAGCCCGACAAACCCCTCTTTGATACTATTTACAGGGACAAAGCCAGACGCTTTCATTTGCAGCACTTATTTCCCATTTTTCCCAAAACCCCCAAAAGTTTGCTGTATTTTTGAAAATTTCTTTGTCCCTTTTGGGGAAATTCAAAAACCCTGGATACCTTTAGAATCACCATGATGTTTGAAGAATAGGACACAAATTTGGCATGGATACCTTATGTGGTCAAAAAGTTACAGGGGCCGAAGCGTGAACTACCCCAAATAGCTAAAAAAAAAAGGCTTAGCAGCGAAGGGGTTAACCTCCTGACCACACAGGAGTTCATCAAGCCTGAACATTTTTGTAGAGCAGGATGATTACTGGCAAACCCATATCCTGCTCATATATGCAGGAAAATACTCATAAATACCTCTGCAGCTAATCCAGCCAAAGGTTTCAACAATGCTTTGGATGAAGGTCTCTTCTCAAAAGAACGCCCTAAAACAAAGAGGGCTTCAAACAATGGCTCCTTCTAACTTCTGGCCAGTAACCAACTGTTTCTAGACAAAAATATTGAAAGATTTGTGTCAAAACATATAGCTACATTCATTGGAGAAAGTAACCTCTTAGATTACTAAAATAGATTCTTATATGTCTGTGGCACAAAAACAGCACTGCCTTTCGCACAGTATGATTTAAACAATGCAATGGATTCAAATAGAGTACCAGCATGCCTATTACTTGACCTGCGTATTGCTTTTGATTCTGTCAATCACTACTGAGTCTTAGAATCTGATAAATCTTTTTAAAAATACCTTTGTATCTGTAATTAGCTAGACCACTACCATTGAGATTGGCAACCCTACCCATTATACTCCTACAAGGCAACACATTTTTACCAGCTCGTTAATAACAGCTGAGTGCATTTCTGCATGGAAGTGACTCATTATATGCTGCATATATGCCAGCTGCTCAATGTGGAGTGCAAACAATAGCTACTGGATTTGATTTAGTGTAGCATAGATGTGTGTCATAGTGCATTTACTGGCGGCGATATTCCCAACTAATTGGCACCCAATTAAGTCAGGAAGAAAGAAGGGTATTTTCGGAATTAAACCTGCGACTTATTACTTAACATGTGGTAACCCACTAAGCAATCCTTAGTTTGTAAAATAATGAATGCCGGGGCCTAACGTTTTGCTCACGAACCTGTTCCTAGCAACTTTTAAGTGCTGGTTGAACCAAATACCAACACTACCTAGACCTGATTCTACTGTGTGCCACTTTCATCCGCCACCAGGTACTCCCTGCCCATTCATCTCACTATTGCAGGTTATTTTTCGTATTTGATTTCTCCCTTTGTCACAATTTTTCTATCTTTCTCTCCCTCCTTTGCCCCTTTTGTGTCTTTATCTCTCTCTTTCTGGAACAGTCTGATGAGGAACACTAAGCGGTCCATTATGATGTCGGGTGGAAAGACCGTCTGCTGCATTTCCGCTGGCAGGCAATCGTTCGGATTGGCTGCCGGGGGGAACTGAGGCCTTAAATGGTGCCGGTGTCTGGAAGACACCGTCATCCATATCAGGATGTCTGGCGGAGAAGGCCTTTCCATGGCGGTGATGCTGCCATGGAAAGGCATGCAGGAATTGCTTTGGGGGCCCATTGCGGGCCCCAGGGGGGCTGCACTTGGGGGGTACCTATGGTACCCCCAATATTGGCATGCACAGGGTGGCAGGCAGTGCCTGTCACGTTGTGCATGCCAATGCACAACATGCACATTTGACATTATGGCGGGTGCTGCTTACAGCACCGCCCGCCACAATGTTAAATGTGCAGGATGTGACCGCCAGGGTGGCGGCCGCATCCTAATGGGCACAGCGGGACCGCAGTATCTCTGGCGGTCGGTCCCGTTCACCATTACGGTGGCGGGCGGACAAACTGGCCCCTGAGTGTGAAGGCCCAAAAAAAGTGCAAGTGGGCTCCACCTGCAACCGCCTGCTCAAATTAATCACTGCCACTAAGCCTAATATTTAGAGACCTGTACATAAGAGAAGCATCAACAATGAACATTTTGTAACATTCAGTTGGGTAAACTAAAAGGCACCTTCTGTCATTAATGAGACAGGAGCATTTTCTGGACTTGAAATAATAAATATTTCACAAGTAAATTGTCCTGCCACAGAGGGGAAGGGATAGTGAATTGACAAAAAGGGTGTTGTCTTGAAATAACTTTGAAAGAACTAGTCTTATATGCTTTGGATTAAGATTTGTACAGGCTTTTTTGTGCCAATGCACTCAGTCTAATTTTTAAAGATCACTTTGAGTAGCCTAGGAATAGAGTTAAATCTTTAAAAACTTGTTAGTGATAATACCAGGTATACCTAGCAGTGGCAGATAGGCATAAAAGGGAACTGTAAGCTCATTTGATCTAAAACACACAGGACTGGGATAGCTAGGCAACAGGGATAAGAATATGGGTCCCATGGTGACACCGTTTGCAACTATCCACAAAACTACATCCTCACCCCAGTGCTACATTTTTAATTTTTTTTTGTGCTAACAGATATTTGTAAGGTGCTTTTTCTGTTGCATTTTTTGCAAATGTGTGTGAAAATGTTGCTGAAAATGCTGTACTTGGATCAACAATCTCCAGCCTCTGATAGAGGCCAAGAAAAATGTGATATTGTTAAATGCCTCCCCCACAGCCACGCCCCCCAGGCATGCCCCTAACTGCCCCTCATGGCGCACCCAATGAAATTGGTGAGTATTGGCACTTCTTTTTTCCCCCTTGAAAGCACTGCTTAGCACAAGCACAATGGTGGAAAAGTTCATTCTTTTCACTATTATGTTTATGCTAATCATGCTAATCTGCTTCATTTTATTCATTATCGCAGCACTAATATTTTACACAAGAATCACCATGCTTTAATAAATATTGAGAAGCCTTGCTGAGTATTTCTTGTGAATTTCTTTGGGTATGCATGAGAGTGCCAACGGAAAGGTCCTAGATCTCTAACCAAAACTTCCTTGCAGGATTAGGATTGTCATGTTCTGAAGTTGCACACACATTTGCCACCCTGTGAGGATAGGGGTCCATATGGTGCGCTGTGAGCTAGCAGGTAGATAGGCCAACATATCCTAGAGATGTGAATAGAATAATTCTAGCACAGTCCTGACATTTATGTTATCCGACAAATGCACAGTTTTACCTAAGGAGGTATAACCCATATGACATGGTGCCACCGACGTTAGAGTTTGGGTTCTTATTTAAAGAATTGATTGAGTAGTTGTCTTTCGTATACTAAAACATCCCTACTTACCTTTTAAGAGGAGGAATGCTGGGTGTTAGGGAAAAATCCTCCTTGGCTGATTAGGTTAACTCTATGTATTGTCTCTAGATTGTTCAAATATTCAGATACCCCTATGGGTGCCAGTGTTGCATTTTACAAATGCTGTTTGATTGATTTATTATACCATTCAAAGGATCTCCCCATAGGGGTGACCTGTTTGATTCTACATATCTAACATGTCTGACACTGAGAACATGGTTATCAAGGTACCAGGTAACAGCAGACATGCAGTTACATAAATGTTGCTGCAATGTGGCCTGCCCCAAATGGGTATGGAAGTTACCTGTGTGGTGGAGGTTCACGAAGCATTTAGGAAAGAGGTATTCTAATCATGGGTTACATTTCTAGAACTCAATGCAACTACAAGACTGTTTCACACATACACTGAAGATACAGTATCAAACAACTTTACAGCTTATGAAGCTTTAGAAATACCATTCTCTTACCAAGAACATGGAAATTTGTTTGAAGGTGCCTTACCACATCCACATACCAATGTTAGACCAGGTCCCCTCAGCAATGAGGGAGCTTCATGGCCAGTCTTATTCAGTCACAGACCATATCCAGATTTAGATAATATAGGAGAACCAGAGCTGCATATATTGTACACAGATCTGGTTAAAACAAATAGATGTTTAACACAGTTTTTCATATGAACGATAACAATGAATCCTGCGAGGGCTGCGAGGACTGCACAACCACAATTGGCTACACCAGGCATTGGACCACAGACTGTCAATGCAGCCATGGGTAAGATTCCCACCAGACAGGAGGAAATTCTGTTCTGGATTGTATAAAAAGACAAGTCAGCTTGACGCAGTGTTTCCCCATATGGTACTCCAGGAAAACCAGAGAATTCTTCATTGCTTATCATGGGAATGGCTTCCCCAGTGGAAGATTGCATCACATTGGGTATGGTCTTTGCTACAGTATATACCAAAACTGATTGTACACCCTCATTATCTGTTTCTCCAGAGGTGCCTAAACATATTCAAAATGAGTATGGGGCAGCCTCTGCCCTAGATTTGGAGATGAAACTAAAGGACAATTTTGCCACTGTGTCCGCCATTATGTTAAGTTACATTAAAGGAGAAGCAGCAGCGTTGACTAAACACCAGAGTCTACAGTATTTGGTGCCAGGACAACAGGAGCACGAATGATCAAAAATGATTTAAGAAACTTACGCAACAGTGGGTAGAGATAATTAGGGAGCCAGACCCAGTAAACCAAAAATAAGAGTTATTCTGAAAAGGATAACTCTAAGTAAGAACCTAACTCTTCTACAAAGAAGAAGTGGGATAGTAAGAAACATAAAGAAAGACAAAGTCACAGAGTGGATCTCCTCAACAAGAGGTCACTGAAAAATGCTACAATCTGTGTAACCATGATAATATTGAATCCCCTGACAGGTATCAGGATATACATGTTCATCTCGATCCTTTCAGGAACCATCCAAGAAATGATCGGAGAGAGGTGAATGATCAGAGAGCAGATCACAATAGTACGTGAAACCGAAGGTCTCACAACAATTGTCTGACTACATAATAAAAGAAGACAAACACAAACAGTCAAAATCTCGATTCAAAAGGAAGAAGGTAGCAAGACTTAAAATCAAGCATGCCACGGATATTGAGGGCACTGCTTCTGAGCAGGAAGTGGGCTCTGACCATGCTAGGCGGTGCACCAGAAGTCATAAAATTTCACCTGAAACTGACGGATTGTCTGGTGGCATTAGGGTTGAGTGACTACATCCAGGTGGAAACGCTAGGTACTTGGGTGAACGCCCCACATCATCTCTACGAGATGCAACTCTTATTGAAGGGAGACGTATCAAGATACATTAATGTTCTCTTTTGGTTGAACTTGCCATTCGACTACAAAATTTTCTTAGCCAAAAGGTATTGGCCACCTGAATTTGTGATGGATTGCCTAAACAGGGAAACAGTAATTATGACTGCCTTCTATGACCTCATTCCAGCATCAGTAAAACATTCATAAGGCAAGGAATGGGCACTTACTCCTGCATTATACCGCTACCATGTGGGGAGGCATGACAGTTCCCCTTACCATAAAATATCACCGAAGTCAACCCTACACCCTCAAACACAATGCTCCATTAAAAATGAGGGAAAAACAAGTTAGGGAGAGTCTCACACAGCTTGAGCATCAAGGTGTAATAGAAAGTTGAACCTCTTCTATGAATAGTCCCTTGTTTCCAATATTGAAACCAGATCATTCATATTGTCTCCTATTAGATTATAGACATCTGAACACAACCACACATACATTTCCAGTACAAAATGCTCACAGTGCAGCACTAATTAATAATGTGATGAGTACAAATACAAAACAGCACTAGATTTCTCAAATAGATTTTTCTGCCAGAATATAGCAACTGAAAGCAGTTTTTGATGGTATTCTCCATGATGGCTTCTCAGAGACAGTTTTGTTGATTGCCCCAAGGGTATAAGAACAGCCCTGGGTTGTTTTCTTCACTAGTTCAAGATCTGTTACACAATTCTGACAATCAGGCATTGTCATGTGTCGAATAGATTTACTTGATGGAGGATGACCTTTCTACACAATTAACCAGAGTTTATCACATAGTTCTGGGATGTGCTGATATGGGCTGCAAATTCAATTTTAAGAAATCAAAAATTTCCCATCTTAATGTCCTGTTTCTGGGATCGAAATGTCAAGTGAAGGCAAAAGACTTGCAACACACTTCCTAGAGAAGTGTGCACTTTTACAACCACCAAACACAATGAAGAAACGTCAGTCACTACTGGGATGCCTACATTTTGGAAGAATAGAATTCCAGATTACGCAGAATAGGCAAAACTACTTAATTTGTCCAGACTTTTCAAGCACACAATGGACACCTGAACATACACACATTTTACGTTTTGTACAAGTTGACATGCTAGACTCAAAATACTTACATACACATGTGTATAATACAAACCTTGCGATCTGGGTCATTGCGGGGTCATCTGGGTATACCTATTTTACATTCAATGAAGGTGACACTGTACCAATTGTATATATCGCATTTGTATACCAATGCTGAGATGCGTTTTGCACCGACAGAAAAAAAATCCTTACAGCGGTACAAACTGTTGTAGTGAGAGAAAGAGTAATGGCTTGGTCAACCAATAATTGTCGTGACTTTAGTCACAGCCTTAAAGGCTGTGACAAAGGCTAACACATTACATCTGGAATGGACGCAATGGGCAAAGCACCAATACTTTTCAGTGTGAGCGTTGTGAAGGTTTGTGTGCTAGATGGAGAATTCCACCCTCAGAAAACCTTCACACAGTCACTTGGTGACTGCACTGCCCAGCTGGCAGAGTTAAGGGCTCTAAATCTGGCACTGAAAAAATACGAATCCTGAATTCCCCCTACTCATAGTGTGTGATTTGTATTATTGTGTCCAGTCTTACAATGAGTATCTACACTATTTGAGCCACAATGGATTCAGTGATTTCAGGCATAAAAAGCTTTGGGGACAGGTGGTTAAGGTGAATCAATCCTTAGCACGGACTCAAGTGATATACACCTTGAGTCATCAGTGTGTAGGAATTCATGTTGTTAGGTAATCAATGACTGACAAAGCCGTACAAGCAAACGGCAGATGTTGTTGCAATTACTCGTTCCAGTTTGAGGATAAATAGAGACATCATCAAGGCTTTCAGCGGTTTGGGTTGATCTGAGCAGTACATGAGGGGTAAGCTTCTGAACACAAAAGGATAACAGCTACTATTTCATCACTATTGGTGGCCAGGTGTAAACAAACAGACTAGGGACTTTGCCCTGAAATATGATATCTTCCAACAGATGAAGGGTTCCACCATAGCACACTCACCACAGACACGATTCTTAATATAAAACAGGCCTCTCCCTTGTATTTATTTGGACCACTGCTGCCCCTTACAATTGGATGGGGATTACAAATACATCTTGGTTGCAGTGGATTCCTTCTCTTGATTTCTATGGGGTCTGGCCACAGCGATAGGATGATGCTCAAACTGTTATCAAAGATCTGCAAGTCTTTATAGAGACCTACGCAGTTGTCACATTCCATGTGGACCAGGGGCCGGCATCTGCCTCCAAGGCTTACAAAGTAACCATGGGAAAATTGGGTGTGACAGTGTGGTACGCCTCCTCCTACCATCCTGCGTGAAACGCAGTAGTTGAAAGGAAAAACTGGGACTTCAAGCAATCTTTAATAGCAAGGGTATTAGATTCAGGTCGCAGTTGGGTCCATCACCTAGACAGGGTCCAAAGAGAACTGAATAATCTGCCTAGGAAATCCCTGGGTGTGCGGACTCCCTATGAAATCCTGTTTGGGGTTAAAATGTGGGTACGTGACCTCGATAATCCCACCACAATGGCAGCTGAAACACATCAATAACGTTTGTCAGATTTACAGAAACTAAAACATTTTCAGAATGCGCAGAGCAATGTCCGAGTAAAATGCACCACCACTGGAGAAGTAAAGGCAGCACCAGAAGCTCCTGGTTAAATCTCCAAGATTGGTGAAGTAGTCCGGAAGAAAATTATGGCCTTCAATAAAGCTTTTAAATGTACACAGTGATGCATTGAGCAGACTGAAAGCATTATTGTTCCAGGATGTAGCCTTAACATCTACAAAGGAGAAATTTGATCTTCAAGTTGCAAATTCTTCCTCAGAGCTACAGTTGCTAGTTCGCACTAATTTCATGTTACACTGTGGGGAGCGGGTGCACCACATTGGTAACGTGTCTAGTACCGGGGGAGTGGGATACTTTTCAAAGATATTAGGCTCTGGCTTGGTTAGTACCTTCCAGAAAGTCTATGGAGTGATTCCGTCATTTATACATCCTGTGCTGGGAAGCATTTTTGGAGTTCTTCCACTGGTCCAGTTTCTAATTGTTGGGACTTTGCTTTTACTTATTTTGATCGACAATGGGTGTCCCATTAAGAGGTCAAATGAAATGAGCAGTTTGGCATGTGCTCCTGTGTCGTGAATGCATGATACAGTGTTTTGGCGTACCCTAGCTTCAGAAACTAAACAAACACGGGTTCTTGTCCTCTCAGCCAGCGTGGCTACACTGCAGGCAACCTGAATTCTGCTGTCTTCTGTGCACTTTCGAGTGTGCACTGGATTTGTGCCTAGGAACACAACTGGTTCAGTCTTTGGACATTTACCTACTGGTGAACCCATTAATGGCCCACCTGTACGATTGTCCCTTGTGCTTGAAACTGATTTTAAATGCATTTTACGTGCCCTCCTGGGATGCTTCTGCCCTATGTCATTGGGATCTTTACTCAGCTTCTGTGAATCTTGAACAGGTGACTCCTCCTTCTGTGCCTGCTGAATTGGATGGATTGGAACGTGTTTGCTCCACAGAGCTGATTCGATGGGTGCCTCTGGGAACCTCATCTGCAGGCTGATGACACTTACCCACAGGTAACGGGGAGTTAGATCACCCAGGCAGGGATTTGGCAGATCACACCCACTAGGCAAGATTAGGTTAGGGAGCACCAGGTAAGAGTACAACTATACACTACAATGATATGCCTGCATATATTTACTGTCTTAGCACAATGGTGGAAATGTTAATTCTTTTCACTGTTCTTGTTATGTTAATCATGCTAATCTACTTCATTTTACTCATCTCAGTGCACATATTTTTCACAAGAATCACCATAGTTCAAAAAATATTGAGAAGCCTTCCAGAGTATTTCTTGTGTATATATTTGGGTATGCATGTGAGTGCCAATGAAAAGATTCTGGAACTGTCATCGACATTTCCTTGGGGGATTAGGGCTGTCATATTCTGAGGTTGCACACACATTTGGTACCCTGTGAGGTTAGGGGTCCATATGGTGCACTGTAAGCTAGCAGAAAGATAGGCCAGCATATCCTAAGGGTGTGCATGGAATCAACCTAGCACAGTCCTGACATTTATGGTGTCTGACAAATTCAAATGCAGTTTATCTGCTTTCACGTACTAGTAGTATACTTACCGAAACCATTAACAAATCATTGTTTCATAATGTGCTGCAGAACGGCTCCAGAAGGAGTTTAGGGAATGTGCTCAAGGAGCGGTCCCCAGAGGAAGTGGCCCACCACCAAATCTGCCACTCAGGGGCCGAGAACCACCCCTTACACTGCCCTCAAGCAAGGACCTCTGATGGAGAGCCAGGGCAAGATCCAAGCTCCAAAAGTCCTTAAGGCTGACCTCAAAGCCAGCACATCACAAGGCACTACAGAAGCTCTGCCTGATCGAGTTCCACAGGAAGTGCCTGAGAGGCCACTACAGCCTGCCATCGACTATACTGCTTTTACATGCTTAAAACAGCTATTTGCACTTGATACTGCCAAAAAACACAATATTGGCAATAGATGGACTGCATGAAAAGTGACTTTTGATTTATGCAGTAGATGAAAAAAATGATAAAAGATCACAAAGTATCTGGAGAACATGGCTGATGAAGGAGTGAAAGAAGCAATGAAAATGCTACAAAAAGGTGAAGTGACGTGATCAAACTAATACAACCTTGAATGTCAAATTTAATTGAGTGCCAAATGTGGATTATGAAAAAATACATATTCAGCCTAGAGCACCAGAGACCAGTTGAAATCATTGATGAGTTTGTTGAGAGACTGGATGTTCTGCTGAAGCACTGTAGAATCAATGAGTTTGACTGAAGAAGCTACCCACCTCAGAGATGTATGTCAGATTCCTACTTACGATCAATGCTGAAGGAAACTCTGGGCATAGGACAAGCCCCCAAGGCTGCTCGTGTTGAAGAGCGTGCTGATCTTCAAGCGACTTACATGGAGGCCGGAGTCACCCAAAGTGCATCAGACATGAGCCTGAAGAGTATGCCAAACCAGAAGGCTGAGGGCCCCTATTTGATGTCTCCACAAAAGAAGAACACATTTTACTGATGTGGACTGTCCTCCCACATGAAGGCAAATGTCCTGCAATTGGTCAAATATGCATTGGCTGTGGTAAAGCAAACCATTTCATGACGACTTGCAGGGCAAAGAGAACAGTAAGTGTGCCACAACGTAACCACAAAATGGCCGACTGAATGCTACCTAAGCAATGTTTGATGCGCTCCCACAAGGCCAAGCAGTCAAACAAACTGATGGAATTCGACACCAAACGAAGTTGATTGTCGTTTAAATCATCAGCAAGAGTTCCTCAGAATCAGTGTCTGGTGAAAGTGATAGTGACATCTGTGCAATGTTACTATTTACGTCAGAAAGGCATGCATATGTGGGACTAGTTGGATGTGAGGAGTCAAAGTGAAGAAGAATCGGCATGAAAAAGTACCATAAACATTGTCCGTAGATCACTCTAAAGATAAATAGATGCTCCATACCGATCATAATTGACAGCGGTGTGCTAATAAATATCATGCCTGAGGAGATGACATAATTGAATGCTTCACTGGTCCAACACCATGGGTTTCTCCCATTGTAGTAGTGCCTAAAAGAGGTAATGAAGGAGTTGCACACATATGCATTGACATCTGTCAGTCCAACAAGGTGATTGAGCGAGAGAGACATACAGGTCTGCACTTTGCTGATATGATAACTCAAATGAATGGTGAGAAGTCCATCTCTCACTAAGCTTAAATAAATATCACCTATTGGGGCTTGAAGAAAACGTTACAACCTTTTCAATGCATATTGTTCTGTTTCACTACAAGCGATTGAGTTTTGGTGTATCCTCAGCTGCAGAACTTTTCCAAGTCATCATTGGACGTATCATGCAGCCTGTAGTCAATGCATTTACTATAGGGTATGATATATATTAGTTTCGGAGCCCCACAGAAAGAGCATGATAGTGTGTCTGTTGTAGAATTATGCAGGTTTAACTCTAAATGCTGACAAATGTGAATTCCACAAGAAAAAAATGTAAATTCTTTGTCCATGTATTTTCCAACGGGGTTATGAACCCTTATCCAGCTAAAGTGCAAGCATTGTCTACTACCAGTTCTCCACAAGACATTTTTTGTTACACACATTTCTTGAAATGGCCAGTTACTGGTCTAGACACATACAAGACTTTGCTATGATCAATGCATCATTACGAGAACTGATGAAAAAGAGTGTGTCTTTTCATTGGTCATGTAAATGTGAGAAGAGCTTTCAAAACAAATCGAACAAGGTATTGTGTATGCCACTGAAATGTCTGACCTTGATCCCAAACATCATACAGAGGTTGCAGTGGAAGCTAGCCCTTTCAGTGTTAGATGCAATCCTGGCACAGCACAGTGGACAGACAATTGCCCGGAGACATATTGTGGCACACACCAGCAAAAGTCTGTCACAAACAGAACATGCTCACTCGCAACTTGAGAAAGAGAGTTTGGCAGTGGTCTGGACTTCTTAATACTTCTATGTGTTCTTGTATGGAAAGTCTTTCACACTAGTGACTGATCATCAAGCACTGCTAACTCTTTTTGGCAATCCCAAAGTCAAAATGCCTCCCAGAATTGAACATTGGGGTTTGAGATTGCAAGAACACAACTATACGTTTCTCCATCATCCAGGGAAAGATCAGAATCCTGCTGATTATTTTTCAAGAGTGTCATTGTAGTGTCCTGATGATTCAGAAAAGGGGGTGGTGATGAACAGAGTGTCTGAATTAAGCAGACCACTCTTACCCAGTCCAAAGATCAGGGCTTGATCCATCACCGTTATTTAGCTCACTGCCCCATCCCAGCTCAGAACCTGGCTATATGCAAATTAGTCTGTCCCTGGCCCAGTGCATCATGGGAACAGGGAAGACCAAACTACCAAGCCAATTCTTCACCAGAAAGGAGACAAGCTACCGGGGACCGGTTTCTGGCATTTCAGCCTCGTCGGCCCGGCTTGCTTGAATCCTGATGGAGCAGTGAGCAAGGGACTCATGTCTGAGTATACCCTTCCACCCCTGGTTGTTAAATATTTTGTCCACCCTAAGCGTGGAAGGGTATACTCAGATGTGAGTCCCTTGCTCATTGCACCATCAGGATTCAAGCAAGCCGGGCCGACGACGCCTGAAAGGGCAGAAACCGGTCCCCGGAAGCTTGTTTCCTTCCCAGTGTAAGAATTGGCTTGGTAGTTTGGTTTGCCCTGTTCCCATCATGCACTGGGACAGGAACAGACTAATTTGCATATAGCCAGGTTCTGAACTGGGATGGTGCAGTGAGCTAAAAAACGGTGTTGGATCTAGCCCTGATCTCTTGACTGGGTGAGAGTATTCTGCTTAATTCAGAAACTCTGTCCATCACCACCCCTGGTTGTTAAATATTTTGTCCACCCTAAGCGTTGAAGGATATACTCAGATGTGAGTCCCTTGCTCATTGCACCATCAGGATTCAAGCAAGCCGGGCCGACGACGCCTGAAATGGCAGAAAACGTTCCCCGGAAGCTTGTTTCCTTCCCAGTGTAAGAATTGGCTTGGTAGTTTGGTTTGCCCTGTTCCCATCATGCACTGGGACAGGAACAGACTAATTTGCATATAGCCAGGTTCTGAACTGGGATGGTGCAGTGAGCTAAAAAACGGTGTTGGATCTAGCCCTGATCTCTTGACTGGGTGAGAGTATTCTGCTTAATTCAGAAACTCTGTCCATCACCACCCCTGGTTGTTAAATATTTTGTCCACCCTAAGCGTGGAAGGGTATACTCAGATGTGAGTCCCTTGCTCATTGCACCATCAGGATTCAAGCAAGCCGGGCCGACGACGCCTGAAATGGCAGAAACCGGTCCCCGGAAGCTTGTTTCCTTCCCAGTGTAAGAATTGGCTTGGTAGTTTGGTTTGCCCTGTTCCCAACATGCACTGGGACAGGAACAGACTAATTTGCATATAGCCAGGTTCTGAACTGGGATGGTGCAGTGAGCTAAAAAACGGTGTTGGATCTAGCCCTGATCTTTTGACTGGGTGAGAGTATTCTGCTTAATTCAGAAACTCTGTCCATCACCACCCCTGGTTGTTAAATATTTTGTCCACCCTAAGCGTGGAAGGGTATACTCAGATGTGAGTCCCTTGCTCATTGCACCATCAGGATTCAAGCAAGCCGGGCCGACAACGCCTGAAATGGCAGAAACCGGTCCCCGGAAGCTTGTTTCCTTCCCAGTGTAAGAATTGGCTTGGTAGTTTGGTTTGCCCTGTTCCCATCATGCACTGGGACAGGAACAAACTAATTTGCATATAGCCAGGTTCTGAACTGGGATGGTGCAGTGAGCTAAAAAACGGTGTTGGATCTAGCCCTGATCTCTTGACTGGGTGAGAGTATTCTGCTTAATTCAGAAACTCTGTCCATCACCACCCCTGGTTGTTAAATATTTTGTCCACCCTAAGCGTGGAAGGGTATACTCAGATGTGAGTCCCTTGCTCATTGCACCATCAGGATTCAAGCAAGCCGGGCCGACGACGCCTGAAATGGCAGAAAACGGTCCCCGGAAGCTTGTTTCCTTCCCAGTGTAAGAATTGGCTTGGTAGTTTGGTTTGCCCTGTTCCCATCATGCACTGGGACAGGAACAGACTAATTTGCATATAGCCAGGTTCTGAACTGGGATGGTGCAGTGAGCTAAAAAACGGTGTTGGATCTAGCCCTGATCTCTTGACTGGGTGAGAGTATTCTGATTAATTCAGAAACTCTGTCCATCACCACCCCTGGTTGGTAAATATTTTGTCCACCCTAAGCGTGGAAGGGTATACTCAGATGTGAGTCCCTTGCTCATTGCACCATCAGGATTCAAGCAAGCCGGGCCGACGACGCCTGAAATGGCAGAAACCGGTCCCCGGAAGCTTGTTTCCTTCCCAGTGTAAGAATTGGCTTGGTAGTTTGGTTTGCCCTGTTCCCATCATGCACTGGGACAGGAACAGACTAATTTGCATATAGCCAGGTTCTGAACTGGGATGGTGCAGTGAGCTAAAAAACGGTGTTGGATCTAGCCCTGATCTCTTGACTGGGTGAGAGTATTCTGCTTAATTCAGAAACTCTGTCCATCACCACCCCTGGTTGTTAAATATTTTGTCCACCCTAAGCGTGGAAGGGTATACTCAGATGTGAGTCCCTTGCTCATTGCACCATCAGGATTCAAGCAAGCCGGGCCGACAACGCCTGAAATGGCAGAAACCGGTCCCCGGAAGCTTGTTTCCTTCCCAGTGTAAGAATTGGCTTGGTAGTTTGGTTTGCCCTGTTCCCATCATGCACTGGGACAGGAACAGACTAATTTGCATATAGCCAGGTTCTGAACTGGGATGGTGCAGTGAGCTAAAAAACGGTGTTGGATCTAGCCCTGATCTCTTGACTGGGTGAGAGTATTCTGCTTAATTCAGAAACTCTGTCCATCACCACCCCTGGTTGTTAAATATTTTGTCCACCCTAAGCGTGGAAGGGTATACTCAGATGTGAGTCCCTTGCTCATTGCACCATCAGGATTCAAGCAAGCCGGGCCGACGACGCCTGAAATGGCAGAAACCGGTCCCCGGAAGCTTGTTTCCTTCCCAGTGTAAGAATTGGCTTGGTAGTTTGGTTTGCCCTGTTCCCATCATGCACTGGGACAGGAACAGACTAATTTGCATATAGCCAGGTTCTGAACTGGGATGGTGCAGTGAGCTAAAAAACGGTGTTGGATCTAGCCCTGATCTCTTGACTGGGTGAGAGTATTCTGCTTAATTCAGAAACTCTGTCCATCACCACCCCTGGTTGTTAAATATTTTGTCCACCCTAAGCGTGGAAGGGTATACTCAGATGTGAGTCCCTTGCTCATTGCACCATCAGGATTCAAGCAAGCCGGGCCGACGCCTGAAATGGCAGAAACCGGTCCCCGGAAGCTTGTTTCCTTCCCAGTGTAAGAATTGGCTTGGTAGTTTGGTTTGCCCTGTTCCCATCATGCACTGGGACAGGAACAGACTAATTTGCATATAGCCAGGTTCTGAACTGGGATGGTGCAGTGAGCTAAAAAACGGTGTTGGATCTAGCCCTGATCTCTTGACTGGGTGAGAGTATTCTGCTTAATTCAGAAACTCTGTCCATCACCACCCCTGGTTGTTAAATACTTTGTCCACCCTAAACGTGGAAGGGTATACTCAGATGTGAGTCCCTTGCTCATTGCACCATCAGGATTCAAGCAAGCCGGGCCGACGACGCCTGAAATGGCAGAAACCGGTCCCCGGAAGCTTGTTTCCTTCCCAGTGTAAGAATTGGCTTGGTAGTTTGGTTTGCCCTGTTCCCATCATGCACTGGGACAGGAACAGACTAATTTGCATATAGCCAGGTTCTGAACTGGGATGGTGCAGTGAGCTAAAAAACGGTGTTGGATCTAGCCCTGATCTCTTGACTGGGTGAGAGTATTCTGCTTAATTCAGAAACTCTGTCCATCACCACCCCTGGTTGTTAAATATTTTGTCCACCCTAAGCGTGGAAGGGTATACTCAGATGTGAGTCCCTTGCTCATTGCACCATCAGGATTCAAGCAAGCCGGGCCGACGACGCCTGAAATGGCAGAAACCGGTCCCCGGAAGCTTGTTTCCTTCCCAGTGTAAGAATTGGCTTGGTAGTTTGGTTTGCCCTGTTCCCATCATGCACTGGGACAGGAACAGACTAATTTGCATATAGCCAGGTTCTGAACTGGGATGGTGCAGTGAGCTAAAAAACGGTGTTGGATCTAGCCCTGATCTCTTGACTGGGTGAGAGTATTCTGCTTAATTCAGAAACTCTGTCCATCACCACCCCTGGTTGTTAAATATTTTGTCCACCCTAAGCGTGGAAGGGTATACTCAGATGTGAGTCCCTTGCTCATTGCACCATCAGGATTCAAGCAAGCCGGGCCGACGACGCCTGAAATGGCAGAAACCGGTCCCCGGAAGCTTGTTTCCTTCCCAGTGTAAGAATTGGCTTGGCAGTTTGGTTTGCCCTGTTCCCATCATGCACTGGGACAGGAACAGACTAATTTGCATATAGCCAGGTTCTGAACTGGGATGGTGCAGTGAGCTAAAAAACGGTGTTGGATCTAGCCCCGATCTCTTGACTGGGTGAGAGTATTCTGCTTAATTCAGAAACTCTGTCCATCACCACCCCTGGTTGTTAAATATTTTGTCCACCCTAAGCGTGGAAGGGTATACTCAGATGTGAGTCCCTTGCTCATTGCACCATCAGGATTCAAGCAAGCCGGGCCGACGACGCCTGAAATGGCAGAAACCGGTCCCCGGAAGCTTGTTTCCTTCCCAGTGTAAGAATTGGCTTGGTAGTTTGGTTTGCCCTGTTCCCATCATGCACTGGGACAGGAACAGACTAATTTGCATATAGCCAGGTTCTGAACTGGGATGGTGCAGTGAGCTAAAAAACGGTGTTGGATCTAGCCCTGATCTCTTGACTGGGTGAGAGTATTCTGCTTAATTCAGAAACTCTGTCCATCACCACCCCTGGTTGTTAAATATTTTGTCCACCCTAAGCGTGGAAGGGTATACTCAGATGTGAGTCCCTTGCTCATTGCACCATCAGGATTCAAGCAAGCCGGGCCGACGCCTGAAATGGCAGAAACCGGTCCCCGGAAGCTTGTTTCCTTCCCAGTGTAAGAATTGGCTTGGTAGTTTGGTTTGCCCTGTTCCCATCATGCACTGGGACAGGAACAGACTAATTTGCATATAGCCAGGTTCTGAACTGGGATGGTGCAGTGAGCTAAAAAACGGTGTTGGATCTAGCCCTGATCTCTTGACTGGGTGAGAGTATTCTGCTTAATTCAGAAACTCTGTCCATCACCACCCCTGGTTGTTAAATACTTTGTCCACCCTAAGCGTGGAAGGGTATACTCAGATGTGAGTCCCTTGCTCATTGCACCATCAGGATTCAAGCAAGCCGGGCCGACGACGCCTGAAATGGCAGAAACCGGTCCCCGGAAGCTTGTTTCCTTCCCAGTGTAAGAATTGGCTTGGTAGTTTGGTTTGCCCTGTTCCCATCATGCACTGGGACAGGAACAGACTAATTTGCATATAGCCAGGTTCTGAACTGGGATGGTGCAGTGAGCTAAAAAACGGTGTTGGATCTAGCCCTGATCTCTTGACTGGGTGAGAGTATTCTGCTTAATTCAGAAACTCTGTCCATCACCACCCCTGGTTGTTAAATATTTTGTCCACCCTAAGCGTGGAAGGGTATACTCAGATGTGAGTCCCTTGCTCATTGCACCATCAGGATTCAAGCAAGCCGGGCCGACGACGCCTGAAATGGCAGAAACCGGTCCCCGGAAGCTTGTTTCCTTCCCAGTGTAAGAATTGGCTTGGTAGTTTGGTTTGCCCTGTTCCCATCATGCACTGGGACAGGAACAGACTAATTTGCATATAGCCAGGTTCTGAACTGGGATGGTGCAGTGAGCTAAAAAACGGTGTTGGATCTAGCCCTGATCTCTTGACTGGGTGAGAGTATTCTGCTTAATTCAGAAACTCTGTCCATCACCACCCCTGGTTGTTAAATATTTTGTCCACCCTAAGCGTGGAAGGGTATACTCAGATGTGAGTCCCTTGCTCATTGCACCATCAGGATTCAAGCAAGCCGGGCCGACGACGCCTGAAATGGCAGAAACCGGTCCCCGGAAGCTTGTTTCCTTCCCAGTGTAAGAATTGGCTTGGCAGTTTGGTTTGCCCTGTTCCCATCATGCACTGGGACAGGAACAGACTAATTTGCATATAGCCAGGTTCTGAACTGGGATGGTGCAGTGAGCTAAAAAACGGTGTTGGATCTAGCCCTGATCTCTTGACTGGGTGAGAGTATTCTGCTTAATTCAGAAACTCTGTCCATCACCACCCCTGGTTGTTAAATATTTTGTCCACCCTAAGAGTGGAAGGGTATACTCAGATGTGAGTCCCTTGCTCATTGCACCATCAGGATTCAAGCAAGCCGGGCCGACGACGCCTGAAATGGCAGAAACCGGTCCCCGGAAGCTTGTTTCCTTCCCAGTGTAAGAATTGGCTTGGTAGTTTGGTTTGCCCTGTTCCCATCACGCACTGGGACAGGAACAGACTAATTTGCATATAGCCAGGTTCTGAACTGGGATGGTGCAGTGAGCTAAAAAACGGTGTTGGATCTAGCCCTGATCTCTTGACTGGGTGAGCGTATTCTGCTTAATTCAGAAACTCTGTCCATCACCACCCCTGGTTGTTAAATATTTTGTCCACCCTAAGCGTGGAAGGGTATACTCAGATGTGAGTCCCTTGCTCATTGCACCATCAGGATTCAAGCAAGCCGGGCCGACGACGCCTGAAATGGCAGAAACCGGTCCCCGGAAGCTTGTTTCCTTCCCAGTGTAAGAATTGGCTTGGCAGTTTGGTTTGCCCTGTTCCCATCATGCACTGGGACAGGAACAGACTAATTTGCATATAGCCAGGTTCTGAACTGGGATGGTGCAGTGAGCTAAAAAACGGTGTTGGATCTAGCCCTGATCTCTTGACTGGGTGAGAGTATTCTGCTTAATTCAGAAACTCTGTCCATCACCACCCCTGGTTGTTAAATATTTTGTCCACCCTAAGCGTGGAAGGGTATACTCAGATGTGAGTCCCTTGCTCATTGCACCATCAGGATTCAAGCAAGCCGGGCCGACGACGCCTGAAATGGCAGAAACCGGTCCCCGGAAGCTTGTTTCCTTCCCAGTGTAAGAATTGGCTTGGTAGTTTGGTTTGCCCTGTTCCCATCACGCACTGGGACAGGAACAGACTAATTTGCATATAGCCAGGTTCTGAACTGGGATGGTGCAGTGAGCTAAAAAACGGTGTTGGATCTAGCCCTGATCTCTTGACTGGGTGAGCGTATTCTGCTTAATTCAGAAACTCTGTCCATCACCACCCCTGGTTGTTAAATATTGTAGTGTCCTGGCACCCTATCTAAGACAAAGGAGGCCTACATCCAGTTTATTGTAAAATCGAGCATTGTCTTTGTCAAGAGCCAAGATAGTGACATGTTAAAATAAAAGACATTATTGCATCACGCGTGAAGCCAGCACCCTAGATCTCTCAATAGTAACAGTGAGTACTTGAAGTTCAAAAATGTTAGAGTCAAATTTTCAGTGACTCAGGAAGGCCTCATTCTGTGAAGTAAATGAATTATAATGTCTGAGAGTCTGCAACAACAAGTGATTGATGTAGCCCATGAGGGACATCGAGGAATAGTTGCCATGAAGAGAGCTCTCTGTGATCGAGTCTGGTTAGCACACCACATGCATAGAAGAGATACTTCAGGTTCAGATGGAACTACAGAATTAAATGCAGAATTAAATGCAGCAAAGAGATTGGGAGCCTGTCCACTCAAGGAAGATAGACATATGCTCTCGCCTGAACATCGTGAGGAATCAAAAACTGCCAAACAGAACAACCCATAGGCAACAATCTTTCAACTCAGTCATTCACAAACCAACATATCTACATTTCTCACATTTTCCAATGTCTCAAGCAAAATGCCACCTCCAGTGTAATACTGCCATGGGCTGAAAGGTGCTAATTGTGGGCATGGTCTCAAAAGATTTTTTCTGCATGTTAGTATACCTTATACTTAACATACACCTGATATTCCAAGAATAAACCACACCTACTCAGAAACAGTTGTGGCAAGGAATCACACTAGAACAAGGACATCTTTCACAAGCAAGAAATGTAAGCATCAGTGTATAACTAGGTCTATCGTGAAAGCACGCATCTGTCTGTATCTCTGGTTTTCTTTGTCTCCAACCTTCCCTGTATGTCCCTCCCTATCCTTCTGTCTCTACCAATCTCTTTTTTGCCAGGACTTTTAGTCTGACTCTGTGTTAGGGGTGCCTTTATCTGTCTTTCCATATTTTCTGTTGTCTTCATCTCTATCCCTGTCTTTACAGTTTAACCCCCATTTCCTCCTGGTCTTTTTTTCTTTTATGTGCTGTGTCCTTCCCTGAGTCACTTCTTCCCCTCCCTGTCTTTCTTTGTCCATCTTTTTCTAACAGTCTACCTGTCCCTGTTCCTCGATCCCCTATCTCTTGTTGTCATTCTCTGTTCCAGCCACTTTCCTCTGCATCCCCCTCGCTCAGCCCGTCTTTCAAATTTCTCTCACTGTCTCTCTCACTCCTTTCACCATGTCTTTTACTGACTTATTCTGTCTTTCTCTCTTTCACTTCCCTGTCATTCTATCTTTCTGTCCCTCTCTTCGTGGATTGTTGTGCCTTCCTTTAGCTCCCTGGATTGGTAGTTCTTTCCCCTCTTTTTTTACCTATTCTCCTTGTCTACCTAGCTACATTCTATCCCTGCAACTGAATCAACTGAAGTGGTAATGTGGACTCAATCTGTCAGTTGCCTGATAGAATATGGAAGATAAAAATATTGTGTGGACAGAATAATATGTCAAAAATATCTTGAGCCAAAGTATCAAGAAGGTAAGTGATAATAGTTAGTATACATTTATTATTTTTAACTCCAAATGTACGTACCTTGAAAAAATATATAGGTAGATTGTCATGGTACCTAAATGTAGAGGTAAGTATAGTAAAACTTTGCATACCCATAGAAACTTACCTTTACAATATATTTGTCCTCGATATTCTTGACACATTATTTTGTCCACACGATAGTTTTAACTTGATATTTTGTCCAAATACCCAGGAGAGAAAAGTGTTATTTTGATAATCTGTCTCTTTATCTGTGTGGGCAGAGCACATTGTGGGCCCAATCTGTCCCAGTAGCTGCAGTCTTTAAAGTTTGTGGGGTATTGTGGCCATAGCGTGTTAAACAACTGCGAGACAGACGTGTATGTGGCCCCAGTCTGTGTCTGAACCTGCAGAGACAGAATTGTGTTGTTGCCACAATCAGTCTCTGAATTTACGGTGGCAAAAATGTGTTGTGTGCCCATTCTACCTAGCATCTGTGGGAAAGTTGAGTAGGCCTTTTCTGTACAACAAGCTGCCAGGACAGTAGTCTCAGCCATTTGTTTTACTAAAGTTAGTCATGGCTGATCTCAGAAAAAAAAGCCAATGATTTATAAGAGAAAAGCAAGTAAAGAAAATAGCTTCCTCTGCTGGTCTGTATTCATTAATGTTAAAACACAGATATTTCAAGTTTACTACATGCCAATGTATCCGACTAAGGAATGTGGCACGTATAGAACAAATGTAAAATAAATGGCTGAGGAACTCCGATCGCTACATCCACTTGTTTTCTCCTACAATCTTCTGTACTTTTTCTTGGGAAAAACCATTTTTAATATTATTAAATAGTTGCACAGAGGAATGAGAGATACCTCAGATTGTGGATGATTCTAGCCACGAGGTTTCAGTCAGAGGGCCCAAATCATTCTGGTTACAGTGCAAGATGATTCACTGCACTGCTTATTTGAGGTGGTTAACATGCTGTGATGAGGACTTCTTGAAATGAAACACCACTTAAAGTATTGCTGAAAAAATGTGCTGAAGATCAGACCCTGGATACGGCATAATACAAGGGCTCCGAACCCATTGCAAAACTGGAAGCACAGTGGTCCAAGCAGGATGCAGCATCATTAGCATTACAACACAGTTAAAGAAGAGCATGCCAAGGTTTAGCCCAGAGGATATAGTGGAATTTTTTTTTAAGTAAACATAATGTTGCTAAAGAAGAAGCAGTATCATAATCACAGCAGCAGAGGGATGCTGAGTTAAAAGCAACAACCTCCAGTATATATAAAAGGGACATAAACGAGACGTGCACCAGAGGCACAGCAAGACATTACAACAGAGTGATTGGGTATTAACAAGCCAATAGATATCGCCTTTAGGGACCTATTGGTTTTGCCAATAGTTTTTAGTGATGCTACACACCTTTGATACTCGCAAATATGTTGCCCGCGGACAAAATGTATGGTTGTGATGTAGCCAGGGGCTCCGTTGATTCCAGCAGGGTGGGTGCCAGGGGACAGGTGGATTTTCGATGGGTGTAGCTTGAGTGAAGCAGGCACATGGTGTGGGTTGGGAGTCATGGAGGTACTCTGAGGGCTTCATTTCGTACCCCCTCTGAATTATGCCCTTGGTGTCCAGTAGAAATACAGATTTGACAATGCTATACTTTACTGTATGTGAGTTGCTGTGCCTCTACCAAACGCTGGGGTAAGCCTTATTTGCTTGCTATTGCTACCGTTACTGAGTCAAGTGTGCTAAGACAGTAATATCATTATCAAATTGGATTGGAATAGAATCTTTGGCCTCAGAATTTTCCTATTCCTTTAGTCTCTTATCTTTAAACATCTGTATCACCCATTGGAACGCCCCTTGATGCAAATAATTCATAGCGGCACATAGCACAACTTTGCGTTACTTTGGGAACCTATCCAACGCAAATCCTCCTTTGGGTTGGATAGTAAATTCCAGCTTTAACACTTTGCATTTGCTTTGCATTACAAAATTAATACAAACCAGCTGCAAAGCATTTCTAAATCTGGTCCTAACTTTTTAGAAATTACTTTACCTAAATACCTATTGAAAAAATGACTTCACCGGTCAATCGGATTTTTAATAAACATTACAAATAGTTTTTGAATCATTCTGGTAGCTTGCCACTTCTACAGTGAATCTAGCTTTTGAGGCTAGCCAATGTAGGTACATGATAACACAAAATTTGTGTATGTATCACTTTTAAATACTAGGCAGTCTACCGTATGGGCTACAAGGCCTATTTAGGGATGACTGAGTTAATATTTAAAAGTAGGTTTCTTTCACATCAAAAAGGTATATTTCAACAAGTTTTTCTTCAGGTTTAACAGCTGTAGCAGTCAGGCTACACAGGCATGTCTGCATCTATGTTTTCTTTGTCAGCCGAGGGAAGACATGCTGCAGTCCTCAGGTGACATTGAACTTTTCCATGTCATTGGTGTACTTTCCTGCACCATATGTCATGGCCTGAATGCACAGTTTCATATACTAGTTAAGAAATAGTCTAATTCTGTCATGTTTTACAGGGTAGAACACATACACTGGGTCCTGGACAGCAGTGCCCCAGTCTACAGTATTCAAAAACCAACTGCATCAGTCTGCGGCCTTGGGTGTAGAGACAGACAAACGGAAGGTGAGGAATTCAAATCAATGGAGTATTCCTGATTTGGTAAGGTTGCAGGACAGGTGGACTTGACAACAACCACAACACTCCTACCTGTCTTATGTGTGTGATCAGTGCACTGGGTGCTGTGGTGTGTAGGATTAGGATTTTTTAGGTGCATATGTACGTGGATGTGGTGTGTCAGCCATGTTTTTCTTATGAGTGTATTTATGTTATGTTGTGTGATGATGTCTGGGATGTCAGTGGAGCTGAGAACTGCCAGATATGTATTGATCAACATGGAGAGCTGGTTATGTTGTGCTGGTTGGGTATGTGGGATAGTGAAAGTAATGTCCCCATGACCCTGGAGGTTCGATATGGGTGTGTCATGTGAGTGAATGCATGTTCTAGGTTTGAATGTGGGCATAAGTGCATGGTTTTTGAAGCACATGGTGAGGGTACTTTAGTTGAAGGTAGGTAACAAGACAATACATACTCTTATTCTCAAGCATCCATTGCTGATGATATCTGGGCAAGCCAACCTCTGTGATTGGCAATTTTAGAAGACGGGAAATGGAAGCAGTGATCTGATTGGTGTGTTGAGGCTGGTTTTGGTGTTGGACTGGCTGTGGTGGCTTTTGGAGTGTGTCTGACTTCAGCAATTGCTGACTCATCCTATTTGCACTGTGTAGGAAAATGGGAAAATTACGGAGCAAGCTGATTGGCTGGTGGAGACTGGCAATTTCTGTAGTTAGATTTGTCTTTGGGGACCGATGTACCCATTAAGAGTAGGTTGTTGGTCCAATCTGCATTCTTGTGGAAGGCTAGAAAGGGAGGGAGTTGAGTGGCGGGAGCAGGTTTTTGAAATGGTTGAAGCCATTTATTTTGTGCTTTTGCCATCAGAATGTGTGACCTAAGTGTCATACATTTTCCCAAGGAAGGTTCATCTCTAGCACTCATAAACATTTGTCACTAAACCCCCCTGCTGATATATTGGGTCTGTATTGTAGGAATGAGATTCTTGAAAATGACAGATGCTCTGGTGATTGTTGGTGGGGGTCCATTCACTAAGGCTAATTATGTCACTGTTGTAGGAGTGAGGTACATGCACATGGCAGGCCCTCCTCAAGGTTTCAATACACTATTTGCTGGTGGTGACACTGCAGAAGTTGAAACCTGTGAGACTTGAAAAGATACTGTGGAGGTTGCCATGTATTTATTATCTACCTAGGTTTAACATTTCTTTAAGGGATAATCTTTGAATCAATCAATCAATTAGGATTTATAAAGTGCGGCTAATCACCCGATAGGGTATCCAGATACTTGAACCTACTATGTCTTTTGTATCTAAGTGGAAATTAAACAAACAAACTAAAATTACATTTCTTTTATTTTTTTTTGCAGATTTGTTTTGCAGTTTTTTTAAGTTCAAAAAGAGATTTTATTGATCAAAAGAAGGGTGTCAATAAATAATACAAAAGCGATACAAGGAAAAAGTAAAAGCAATCAAATATAACAGTACATCAATAATAATAAGTGAAATGGGTTTTAAGATAAAACTAACAAGGTGAAATAGCATAAACATAAGAAAATGCAAATGGTGATGGGACATAGTAAAAAAGTGAAGAAAGAAATAAGGAACATCAAGGTAATCAATTAAGGGGGTTTCGAGACTTCCTGTTGGGCAGGTCGTAAGTGAAATAAGCGTTTAGCACATGCATCAAGGTATAGCGTAATAGGAAGCCACAAATCCATGTGTTTTTTTGCCATGTGAAGAGGAAAGACAAAAGCAGTATCTAGTCTATGATTATGACAAACATTATACCACCATGCTTTAACAGAAATATTCGACACATTTTTCCAATTAGCTGTAATCTGTTGGAATGCGGCGGCTAGCAATAAATCAATAATTTAAACATTAAGTGTGGTGTCATCCCAGCAGGAAGAGAGGCTACCTAGGAAAATATGAGTGAAAGAAAAAGGAACTTGAGTGTGAAAAATTGCATTAATTTGGGACCAGACTTGTTTCCAGAAATCATGAACAGCAGTGCAGGAGAAAAACATATGAAACAAGGTAGCGTGTGGAGAAGAGCAAGCCCAACAAAGGTCTGAAATTATGGATTTTTTTATTCAGGGCATGTGGTGTGAAGAGGAGCCTATTATAAATAAAGAACAAGGATTACGTTATAGTCGCTGCTCTAGATGATTTGCGAATTTTGGTCCATATCTTATTCCACAAAGATATTGGTCAACTCGTGGCAAAATCATACTCCCATTGCTCTTCTACCTTAGTCTTCGGCCTTATTGAGTCTATGTTATGGAGAAATGTGTAAATAGTGGAAGCCTTAGATGTGGTACATAAGAAAGAATGAAGCTGTGAGGTAGGATTGAGAGATGGGGGAGGTGTATGAGAGTGTAAGAGACGAGTGTAAGTCACCATTACCGCCTCTTTGAGTAAAAGATATTTGCCGTCAAAAGAAGCAGGTAAGTTGAAGGATTGGCTGAGAGTTGGGAAAGGTATGAAGGTAGAGTGTGAGAATAGTTGAGAGACCCAAAGTAGTCCTGTTTGCCTCCAGGACTTCCAGTAGAAGGGTTTATTGTTATTCAGTAAGTTTTTATTATGCCAAATGGTAGAGTTAAGAAAATCAGCAACTGTAGTGAGAGGGGCAGGGTTGAAAGATAAAAGTAATTTGGTGGTAAATTTATTTATGGGAGTGGATAATGCTTGCGGCTTGCGGGAGAAAGAAAGACACTCAGCAAAGGAGAAAGGGAATAATGAGAGACGTTCCACCCACAAGGGACAGGTAGTGACAGGGTCCTGTAGCCAAAAGGATGCTTGTCGTAAAAGGAATGCTTTTTGATAGGGCGGACAATCCGGGAAGTTAACTCCACCTTCCGACTTGGGACGTATCAGTCTGAGAATGGACATCCGGGACTTCTTGCCATTCCAGAGAAAGGTAGAGAGAAGTGAATTAATTTTCCTGCAAAATTTTGTGGGAATAGGGACTGGGATGTTAGAAATCGTGTATAGGATTATGGGGGACAGCATCATCTTGATAGTATCAAGGCGGCACCACCTTGATAAATAAAGAGGATGTCATCTAGTTGTTAAGTCTGATATCTTCTGAATGCATTTGTTAAGACAAAGTGAGACTGTGTCTAAGAATAGAGGAGGTGACATGTAATCCTAAGCATTTAATATGAGACGGATTCCAAGTGAAATTGGAAGCACTAAAATCTGGTTTAAAAGTAAATTTCGTTAGGGGTAGGATCTCACACTTGTCCAGAAATATAGAGTATTTGCATACCTCTTCTAGAAAGGCAGGTATAGAAACTTGAGGGTTAGATAGAAAAAGTAAAATGTTGTCAGCATAGTCGGCGAATTTGATGTGAGAGTGCGGCATTTGAAAACCATAGATGTTAGGGTTCTGACGGAGCTTTGAAAGGAAAGGCTCTAAGGCCAAATTAAAAAGAATCCTTGGCGAACGTCTCTACCTAAGGTAAAAAAAGAAGAGACTAAGCCGTTAGCGTAAACTGCTGTGCGTGGATTAGAATAAAGAAGGGAAATTAAAGAAAAACATCTAAAACCCAACCATTGGAGGGCATAGAATAAGTAGGTCCATTCGACCCTATCAAATGCTTTTTTGGCATCCAATGCAATCGCTGCAAGAGAGTGTGGTAAACGTGAGGGTTTGGACAGGATATTAAACAGGAGTCTCGTGTTATCAGTAATAAAACGCCCTTTGACGAAACCAGACTGTTCTGTCCCTAAAAGGTCAAGTAAGAAGCGATCTAACCTCGCTGCAAGGGATTTGGCAAATAGTTTATAGTCAATGTTAACCAAGGAAATGGGTCTGTAATGTTTACAATACCTGGAATCCTTTCCTTCTTTAGGTATAAAGCAAATGTGAGCATCAGAAAAGGAACCTGAGGAACTACCCAACGTGACAAATGAGTCTATTAGAGAATGTAATTTTGGTATCAGTAATTTAGTAAATTGAAGATAAAATTCAACCAACCGTAAAACCATCTGGTCCACGGGCCTTGTCTTTCTTAAGATGTTGAAGTACATTAAATAATTCCTGCTGGGATATATCTGATTACAAAGAGGTTAAATCAAGAGGGAAATGTTGTGGTGCGTGTATGCCGGAGAAGAAGTTCGAAAGTGATTGGCTGGAGGGTTGAGTGTCAGAGGAGTAGAGAGTGTTGTAGAAGCGAGAAAATTCAGTTAAAATATCAGCATCTTTATGCTTAAGGTCTAATTTATCGTCATAGATAGATTCAATGTTCAACTTATTGTGTTTAGCTTTCAAGTAGTTAGCCAACATCTTTCCAGCTTTATTCTTGCCCCCATAACATTTTGCGCTAGATTTCAACAAAAACAAAGAAGCATCTTCCGTGGATTTCTTGTTGAATTGCATCTTAGCTTCAATAAGAGCTGTCAAGCTATCTTGAGAATGGGAAGTATAATAGGAGTGTTCCAAATTAATTTTCTGAAGAAGATCTCCAGTAAATTTCCGAGCAATCTTTAGTTTTTTGGCGACAAAATTAATTATAAAGTCTCTCGCTGCAGCTTTAAAGGCATCCCAAATGGTATGTTTGGGTATAGAATGAGTGTCATTAAACAAAAAAAAATCAGTAACATTTTTTGTAAAAGAGACGTTAAATTTAGGAACTAATAGGAGAGTGTTGTTAAAACACCATCTCCTAGGTCCCTCAATTTTAGGAAAGATATCGATATTAATGGAGACAGGGGCATGATCTGACAATAAAATGGGACCAATTTCTGCGTTAGTGACAGTTAGTGCAATATTATGGGATACAAAAATATAATCAATCCTAGATTGGGAATGATGAGATGATGAATTAAAAGTAAAATCTTTAGTAGTCGGGTTGCAGAGGCGCCAAGCATCAACCAGCCTATTTTGTGAGACTGCGTAAGCAAAGAGTTTATGCGGCTTGTTAGCAATAAAGGAGGCCTTAGAATGTCTGTCAAGGAAGGGATCAAGAGGCTGATTACAATCACCTGCTAAGATGAAGTTGTCATCCATAAATTTGGTGATGTGGGTAGCCATCATGTGCCAAAAACTGGGATCGCCTCCTGTAGGGGCATATACATTGAGGAAAGAGATTGGAACACTCCTTAAAGACAACTTGACATGAAGCCATCTGCCATCAGTATCTGAATCTTGAATGATTAGAGAACAAGAAAGGGATTTACGGCATAAAATCGCTACACCATTGCGTTTACCATCGCCAGGAGAATAAAACACTTCATCAACCCATCCTCTTTTGAGATTAACAGATTCAGCATCAGAATGATGAGTCGCTTGTAGAAACGCAAAATCAACATTCAATTTGGCTAGATGGGATAACATCCTTTGTCTCTTAATTGGAGAATTAAGACCTTTAACGTTTCAAGAAACAATTCTTAACGACATACACGATGATACAAAGTAGGATAGATAAATGAATGAAGTCACAGAAAAAACCCATAAGAAGGAGAAGATTTAAAATTGGTGCAAATATAGAACAGGGAAAGAAAAAGAAGAGGAAGGAGAATTTGATATAAGAAAATGCAAGGTAAAAAAGAATAGAAGAGTCAGAAAAAAAGAAGATAACAATATCGTGAAGAAGTTTAAAAGTGCAGAAAGAGAAGAACTGTATCGCCAGGAAATGTGCAAGATGATAAAAAGGGAAAGAGTAATAGAGAAGAAGGAAGGTTAGAAATAGAAGTGACACCTACTAAATGAAGGAAATGGAAAAAAGAGAAGGGGAGAAGGAAGACATACAAATATGTGAAACATTTGAAGGAGAAAGATACCTTTAGAAAAGGGGAAGGCGAGGGAGCGCAACCAGAAACGAGATCAGGAACAAAAGTAGGGGGATGGTGGAACCACATGGAACAGGCGGAACTTGTAGGGTCAGCAAGGCGCACAGCCCGAAGAACACCACGGAAAAGGGTTCAAAATCTACGGAGACATGAGGATAACATTGAGAAAAGATACTGAAACTACAATGTCAAAATTGCTGAAAATGCAAGGAATGAATCAGAGAAAATACAACTGTAATATAATCCTTCCATATATATCCACAAACATGAAAAACGGAAGGAATGATAATAAGCATTAAGGAACATGCAAAAAAGAAACAATGCTGAAAAGAGCCACATAAAAATCAAAAGACTAGGAAAGGATGAAGAAGGACCAGAAAGATCCATATCGGCAGATGTGCAGGAATTCAGGAAGCTTTGAAGATGCACAGGATCATCATACGTTGTTGTTTTGTTGTTATAGGTGACCTTGAAGAGACACGGATGGAAAAGTCCATATCGGGCACCTATGGATCGAAGGTCAGCTCGCATAGCCAGAAAAGCTTTACGCCTGTTTGCTGTAGCTTTAGCATAATCTTGCGCGAAAAACAGAGAGGATCCTGACAAAGTGAGCCGAAGAGAGGGTCTGGCCGCTGATAGGACTTTCAGGCGATCTGTGTATTCTAGAAAATACATGATAACTCCTCTCGGTCGTGACGAAGTGGAACTTGAAGAAGATACACGGCCAAGTCTATGAGCACGTTGGATGTTAAGCACAGTATCCTCTGGCAGATGTAGAAGCTTAGATAGAAAAGATTTGAAGAAGGCAATAGGGTCATTCCCCTCACATCCTTCCACTAGGCCGTAAATGCGCAGATTGTTGCACCTGTTGCAGTTTTCAAGCTCCTCCACTTGCCGCTGAAGGGAAGAAACATGCGAGTGAAGATGGGAAACTGTGGTGGATGTCTCTTGAAAAGATGTGACCCTTTGTTCCACTGATGTGACCCTTGCATTAATTTGTGCCCAATTATCTGTTAACACTTACAACTTGGCATCTGTTTCCTCCATGAAAGGGCAAAGAGCCCGTATTTCCTCAAATAAAAGCTCCACAGAGACTGACGATAGTGGCTTAGGTGGAGAAGGAAGATCTTTTTTCAGCCGCTTGGAGGTGGCTTTTCCTGAGGCTGTCACAGACGGTTCCATTGCAGACTGCGTGCCCTGGGAGGAAGATAATTGTGAGGCCTCAAATTGGGCAAATGCGGAGAAAAGCTTGGAGTTTTTAAGAAGACTGTGCTGCAAGTTGTTAGAGACAAAGTTCCTTTATTTCTGCCCATATGATACAGACACCGAAAAAAAAATAAGAATCTGTCAATGCAGGTAGGCCAGGAAGAAGTGTTCTCAAAAATCATAGACGTTGATATATGTGAAATTCAATAGGAAGGTCTAAGGAGGAAGCGACATGAACGTCTTGGTCAACTCAAAGGTAGAGGGCATCAGGTTCATGCAGCAGGAAGCCAAGTACCAGTCTCTGAGTCAAGAAATTAGCTGCAAGCAAGAGGCACGAAGCGTCATTCAGCAGAGAAAGAAAGGCAGTACCATTAGACCCCCAACGTAGCATAGATGAACAACGTTGTGAAGAAAAGGGGTCTAGCTGAAGAGGGTCGTAAAATGGCTGCCGCTTATGAAGAGAGGTATAAAAAAGAGAGCATAAAAAAACAGTATTTGAAATGAGGCTTCCAATTGCTGATAGAGACTGAACATGCTTAACATAAAACCGCTGTGTATGGCATTATATAGAGGCAATTGAAATTTGAGGAGGCTGGGAGCCGATAATTGCTTTGTGCGCATCGCGCATGAGAAAGAGAAAAAAAAATGGCGGCCGCGGCCGGCAATGAGCCGCGCCTGAACTTACTGCGGCCAAAAAGGAGTAGAAGCAGCCTCAACGGGCGTCGAAAGTGGCCTCAAATCATGCCCGCCACCTTCCGACAGCTTAATCCGCCTCCTTCAGACCTGAGCAGTTGCTCGAACCGCGGGTCTCCAGAAACGCCGGCGGAGAGCTCACCCCAGCGCCGCCATGCTCGTTGGGCGCCAAGCCACGCCCCCCTAAAATTACATTTCTAACAAGTCCACAGCAACATTGCTCTTTTTCTTCTTTGATATTCTGCTACTAATGTGGGGAGAGTTCATATATTCAACAACGTCTTGCATTTGATATAGAGTTTGAGGCAGAGGTGTTCTGTCATAAAATTGCACCCTCGGATAACAATTGGATGAAGAAATCAGTTTTATCACATTCACAATTTATGGAGACTCACACTAGTAGACTAAATGCACACCATTATAGAATTATGTAATAATGGCCTCTTAGTACTTCTAGTACATGGTTGTTGTAAACCCGCCCTCTCTGAAGGGTCAACCCAAAGTTTTTGCCTTCATCCTCCTCTTTTTGATGGATTCTTTTTGTTGGCCATATGACTGTGAGCACTTTACCACTGCTAAGCAGTTCTAAAGTGCATGAGCTGTACCCCTAAACCTGGTAACATTAGTGTATAGTTCCTATGGGAATGGAAGGCAGGTCTTTTCTGAAAAGTGCCCTCACACACCCCGACGGATGTCATGCTGCATCAGTTGCTATCTTTAGCCACAATGCCTCTACAGCCATAAGATCAGAATAGCCACCCTCTCCACGATCCACACTTGAGAGGGCTTCAACCCCAGGCATCAATACAATACGTTCTTCGAATGCCTTATACCAATAGATATCACATAAAAAATAATTTGGGACATCTGGCAATCAATAAAGTTTTTCAATGGCAGCCGCCTTTTGCCATCATTGCCTTATACGCTTGCATTCATTACCACCATTGATACACATTAAGGACATTGTCCATATAGTTATTCTCGCAGGGTCCTAATTTAGACCCCCACTCTCACATATGTGTCCCGTACCTTTGCAATTTAATGTGCCCTGGGACTGTGTTTGTTTCAATAAAAATTCCCCCCCAAGATGGTTGCCCCGCTTTGTGGTCATGTCATCCATGTCTTTCTGTATAACATGACTTCCACAAATACAGACATCCCGGAAGCAAGCACCATGGGGTCCATAGCATGGGGAGGACAGCCGCTAGTCACACTGCCTCCCAGCGTGAGGATGGATGTGTTTGCATTCGGTAAAAGCCTCTGAAAGCCTGTGGTAAGACAAGCACATTATTTCTGTTGGTTTGTTATGTCTTTTTTGCATCAGAGCAACGAGGCGCTCTGACATCTCCGCCGGCACAAGCCCCAACACCCAGGAGTGAGTCATTTGCCAAAAAACCTGGTGTCCAACGACAATAGCGGTCGCACCTCCTTATGTTCCACCTATTTACATTGCCAACACTCCCCTAGGGGGTCACATTAAATACCATGGAACACCAACAGTGGAGGTCGAAAAGATCCCTTTCGTCTAGTAAACACCCACTTATTTTCTGAAATTGTTACATCACAATACATATGTCATATGCATGCCAGAGTTAGTGTGTTTGCTATGTTTAATTTTGTTAACTTCAATTAATGTGCCTCTCCTTCATATCGCATGAACGCCTGAGTGTGCCTGCTATGAACTACGTTAAATATGTGTTTTAACCCAATCTATACCGTACATGGGAAATCACTCCCGTATATCTTCTCACGTTGATGTAACTTGGTCTCACGTATCTCACCCACTGGAACCACTGATACTAGGTTGGCACTATCAATCACATGTGCCTCAGATCACCTTGAGCCCTGATAGTATCACCTAACATCAGTTCTCTATGCTAGTGCTTACACTTGATTTTAAATTCCAGTCACTTGAAGCATAATGAATGCACGCTGTGTCATGGATTTTTAACAATACAACCTTGGTTCTCCCTGTTTTACTTCCCTTCCCTTTCTCCTTAGGTCGTTCCCGTCGGGAGCACTCAACCCGGGGCATCCTATCTGGGTACTAGCTTGGGATTCACAGGTCCAGATTAGCTGTAGTGCTACAAGTACCTATTGTTTCACCTTTTGGTCCTGATAAACGTCCGCCAGTCCAGTTAGGGGCTATTTGGCAAAGAAACATGCCGACCTTATGCACCACACTAGCCCTATAGGAACATTACATCGAGTTGGCACAGATTACTTTTAAGTAGGCCAGTGCCCCCTGAATATAAATACTTTAAGTAAGGACGTCTCTAGACCTATTTTAAACCCACTCACTCACTTACTGCACTACTAAGTCTACACACCCGCACTCACCCTACGGATTCATCCAAAAGATCTCCGCGGGTGCCCGTTGGGCATTGCAGCACTGCCCCGACGAGGAGCAAGGCCCATTGATGAAGCATGACATCCCTTGGGGTGTGTAAGGGCACTTTTTAGAAAAGACCTGTCTTCCCTTACCATAGGAACTACTTAAATATAGCTCCTGGTTCCTTTCGTTCACAACAACATTAGTGTATACACAATTGTCATATTTAGTTTGCTTATAAGTCCCTTGTAAAGTAGTATACCATATACCCAGGGCCTTTAACCTAAATGCTAATAGTGGGACTGCAGTACTGATCGTGCCACCCACACATGTGGCCTTTCAAACCATTGCAGGGCCCATGCGTGCAGGTTATTGCCACTTTGACTCAAAATTTAAAACCACTTACAAGCCTTAACCTCCCCTTTTTTTACACATACGTCACCACTAAGGTGGGCTCTAGGTAGCCCATTGGGCAAGGTGCTGTGTAAGTGAAAGGTAGGACATGTACTGTTAAGTTTTGCATGTACTGGTAGAGACATACAACCACATTAATTTTTCAGTACTGTGTGCCTACCCCTCTCATAGGTTAACACTGGAAATTCCTTTATACACTTTTGCAGTGTAATTGCTGATTGTAAAGAAGTAGTTACTTTGTGTTTTATACCTTTGGACTGGCAATGATAAATCCTCTTGATTGATAAAGCAGGACTTAACAGGGATATTTTAGAAATGTCATTTTAGAAAGAGTATTGCACACAAAGTGGGAGACCCAATATACCCTTGAGGGCTTGGGCTATATAACTGATAAGGAAAAGTTGCCTTCAAGGGATTTTGTTTACGTGCAATTAAATTCTCAAATTTTAGTAAGAAATGAATCTTAGGTCTGTCTTATTCTGACCTTAGCTAAATAATAGCATATCAATTCGTAAATGTCAACATCAAAATGAATTGAATGAAACAATAATAGCACAGAAACCGGTGTATATAAAAAGTATTCAATTTATAAATTTGAAAAGGGTACTTGAAATGTATATATACAATGTAACACGAGTGAAAGTCATATACAGTTAAATAACACCTTCACTGTCACATTTTGTATCACGTTTCCTCTTTAGGAATAAAATACACAAATTAATAGAGGAAAAAGTGTGAGTCGAAGTTTCGGTCTCTATCAGTTCATTTCAGAGACCATCTTCAGGACAATACAGATATACAAAGGATGACCCCTATAACAGCAAAGACAAAATAATTACTGTTCAGATATTTATCCTTATTCTCTCAATAGTAAAAACAACCGGCAAAACTGTGCATAAGAAAGAAAAAGTGCCAAGTGGTCTAAGCATATCTTGTTATCATTTAATCCATACATTTATTTCAATAGACATATGGAACAGATTTACTTTAATACTACAGGGTTTCTTTAATAAGACAAATATCAAAGGCTACCTGAAGGAAGAGCAACTGTATTCACAAGTATTGTACAAGTTTGCTTCCGCGAAAATGATCGGATCTGAAACCATTAAGGATACCATGTTATGCATGATTATTATGTCAGAAAATCGTATCCTGAGGAGAAAATTATTCGTATATATGCAAGAGTCATTTTTTTTTTCCTTTTCATGTTTAAAAACAAGGTTAAACAAACAACTGATTATTTGACCTAACCTTGATCAATGCCTGAGTTCTGAAGTATAGGCAAATTTAGGTATATGCGAGCGACAACTATCGTTTTTTACTTAAAAACAAGGACAGCGGCAAAATTAGTCTGCACGCGGTTTGTTGTTTAGCAGAACCGGCACATCTAAAGAGCGGTTTCATTCTAAAGGTGTTACATGCATTTAACATTATAGATGACAAGAAATGTCTATTAATAATTGTTCTGTCTGCCACCTGATATTTAAAGCGGGCTTATTTGTAATAAACCATCATTTTTAAATAGATAGTGCTACGTTTTTTATATTAGCTAAATATGAGCCCGGAAGAGACTGGAGCTAATAGAGGCACAGCGTATGGGCCTTAAGCCTGTGTAATGTTCTCAAAAAGATTTCTCAGTATCATGTGTTAAAGTATGACAAGATTTTTATTGTCTTGTTTTTAAACATTTGTGAAATGAAACAATATACATTCTATACGCTGTGAGTTATCACACAATGTTTTCTTTGTCATTAAAGAACATGAGCGAAAAATAATTCAACAAATGAAATAATTCTGTTGAATAATCTAATTAAATGACTGTTAAGTGCAACAACAATATTCCAAAAACCCAATGCATTTCGGGTTCTCCTGGAACCCTTCGTCAGGGGGTGAATTAAGTTAATAGTTGAATCTTGTATGAATGGCGTCTTGTGATGATGTCTTTACAGGATCTACAAAAGAGCAACATAAAACATATCTGTATAGTACACAATCCATGATTACATGATGTCAGACCACTCAAATAGTAACTGGGGAGTGCCGCTGAGAAGAAACCTGTGTGTGGGAAAAGACTCCGAAACCAGTGCCAGAACCAATAAGACAAGTACTTAATACAAAAGATGCCTAGATGCAAAAGTAACAGAGCGTAACTCATAGCAACCAAGAAAGTGATCATGACAAAAGATCAAAAAGTGTAATCTGCATGCCTAAAAAGAGTGCAAAACCCGAAAAGAAAACCTTCATGAAGAAACAAAACACAATATCTGGTCCTAGAGATTATCTTACCAGACGGTCATCCACAAAGAGTATATGTCTGTGTGCTTTTAAGCTGCCATATAATGGCTAGAGTGCCTCAAATGAAGTGACCTGAATAAAGAAACGAAACATAAGGACCCCTGAATTCAAAGCGTGAGTAAATGACGTGCCTAGCTCACCAGCCGGGAGACTTACCCATAGAGCTGATCGGTATACAAATCTTTAGTAACCGGGTCTCTGGTGTCTGCAAAATAGTATAACGTGTCCTTACTACAAATTCTCAAAAATAACATGAAACTAACATAAAGCAATGGGACTAAGCCTCCAAGTTTACCTCACTCTTCGTTGCCGCCAAACAGACAGTACTGCCGAACGCGAGTCCGCCCTGCAGGTCACGTGGTGCGGAAGTCGCGGAATGCATACAGGGAAAGAATCACAAAACTAAAAAACGGACTATGCATGGATTAGAAGCCATCTCAAGCCAAAACACACTTACGACTCCATCGTGGCAACAACCCTTTATTAATGTGTGTGATAAAAATCGAGGGAAGAGAAAAGTGGTAATGAAAAATTAAAAAAGGAAAAATAAAAAGGAAATTGCTAACTCTCTAATAGCATTACTAAATATTATGTCTCACGCGTGTGAAGGCGATATCATAGCTCTGGGCGATGTGTCTATAGTGCAAAGTCTATGGTGCTATCACAAACTAAGGCTGTATACTCACAACCAATAGAATATAGGTAAGAAAAGAAGAAACTAGGGCAGAACTGGAAAACGCTAGAACAGTGATTGAAATGTGTATTGAATAATGAACTGACACGCTGTTTTAAATCAAAAAGAGAAGGAAAAAGAAAAGACTCAGCGTACTCCCGTACAGTCTAATTGTTAGAATCAATCAATTACAGAAAGCAAAGTAGTTCGTAATGGTCATTAAGACTCCCTGGACTCACAGTGCCTAAGGTCTTTATCCAGTGCGTTTCCCTCCTGGCTAGGAGAGTATTGAAATCCATTCCTGGTACATGTTTAATGCATTCTAAAACCGTGTATCTGACTTGGGGAATAGTGTGTTTGGCTTCTACCCAATGTCTAGCCAAGGGTGAGTTGGTGTTATGGTTTCTGATGCGACTTTTGTGTTCCACTATGCGTGTTTTAATCTTCCTGCTTGTTCTGCCCACGTATACTAGTCCACACGGACACTTAATGGCATACACTACTCCTTCGCTATTGCAGTCCGCATTGTGTCTCAGTTTTATATTTGCACCTGTGTGTGGATGCGTGAACTGATTCCCTATGATGACGTTGCCACACTGGCCGCAGTTGTAACATTTCATCATACCCTTCTCTCTTGTATTGATAGAAGTTTTGGGTGGTTTAAAAAATTCACGTAAATTCTTTGCCCTTGTGTGTGCAAATAGTGGGGTCCCGTGAAACACTTGTGCAAAATCTGGTTCATTCTCTATGAGTTCCCATCGGTTTCTGATAATGGCTTTGATGTGTGGTGCCTGAACTGAGTTTTTTATGACAGAAACTTCCCGTTTCATTGGAATCTTTTCCTTGGGTATCAAAAGATCATCACGGATTTTTTCGGATACAATTTGTTCCGCTTCCTTTAGTATATTATCAGGATAACCACGATCCTTGTACTCCTTGATTTGCTTGTGAATTAGTTCTTGACATTGATCTTTATTAGATGTAATTCTTTTGATGCGCATCATTTGGGATATAGGAAGATGTTTTTTCAAACTATGTGGATGTGCACTGGTGAACAAAAGAGCATTGTTGACATCCGTGGGTTTCCTGTATACTGATGTTTCTAGGCCCAAAGGTGTTTTTCTGATCTCAATATCTAGAAAATGATTTTTCTCTGCATCAATAGCGTGGGTAAATTGTATCTTTGGATTGCAAGTGTTCAGTAGAGAAATGCTGTCTTCCAATGACTCTCTGGTCCCTGTCCAGATGACCAGGATGTCATCGATGTACCGAATGAATAGTGCTGCATGTGTCTGCCATTGTGGGTTGGAAATTACAATTTGTTGCTCAAAATGAGACATGAAGGTATTAGCATAAGACGGAGCCCCTGGAAAACCCATCGAGGTTCCAGTACGCTGTATGTAAAATTTGTCCTACCAAGAAAAGTAACTGTGGTATAAGGAAAAGTCGAACAATTCTAAGAGAAAAGTGCCTTTTGGATGATCAATGTCTGAATGTAACAAACTCCATTCCACAGCCTCCAGTCCTTCTGCATGTGCTATGGAGGTATACAATGCTACCACATCTATGGTGCAAAGCCAAATGTCTTTCAAAAAAAAGGTGGCGTACCGTTTCCAATTTCTTCAAACAGTCAGTCGTGTCTTTGACGTAGGTGACACACGTCTGCACTAGAGGTTGTAAGTGAAAGTCCAGGTAATACCCCAAAGGTTCGTGGATGGATCCACACCCTGCTACAATTGGACGAAAAGGTGGTGAAGTTCTATGTTGATGTACTTTAGGTAACATATATATCGTGGGAACCTTAGGTGTGGGATTTAACAGACATTTCTTGGTGTTGTCATCTATGACTCCAGCTTCAGATGCTCTGTTTAATAAATTACTCAGTACTTCAATCAGTTCCTTCGTTGGATCCAGTTCCATGGATATATATGTTTCTTGGTCTTGTACGTGTTGATTCACACTTTGAATGTAGAAATCAGTGTCAAGCACTACGAGTGCCCCTCCTTTGTCAGCCGGGTGAAATGTAATAGAAGGATCTTGTCTTAATTTGTTCATTATTCTTCGTTCCTTAGTCGTGAGATTAGAATGATGTATGGGACCATACTGTATGTCTTCTAAATGTTTTTTGACCAACATCTCAAAAATCTCTAATGTCTTGTGCAAAATAGGTGCAAGAAACTTGCTTTTGGGTCTAAATTTTCGTTGTGCAGGTGTCAATTCATCAGTACTAGGATTGGCAGAGAAGAACCATCTTAGTCTCAATTTTCTCATAAATTTGAAGAGGGTTGCCTCTGTCTCCAGTGCATTGGATGTATAAGTGGGGACAAATGATATACCCTTGTTCAAGATTTGTACCTCTTCCTTGCTCAATGAACTTTTCGAGATATTAATGATTAAAGATTTCATTTCTTCACCGTTCTCTGTGGTCTGCCTTGTTCTTTGGTGACTTTTGATTTTTCCCCGCCTGGTGTTTCGTCTAGGTTTGCTGGAATCTTGTCTGGTGGAATTTTTGTCATGGAACCTTCCACTAAAAAAGGCACGTTGCTGGATGAAGTGGTTGCAGACAACTCTGTAGTTGCCATGGTTATTTGCACTGAAGAAGCACTAGGCCTCTGTAAAGTTAAATCCTGGTCAGTTACAAAACTTTCTTCAGATGAAGTTGTTCCCGATTTTTTGAAAACTCTCTGCTGAGCATATTTCTCGGCCCACGTATAAACTTCATCCAGCTTATAATCTATGGTGTCCCGACGAAATTTACGGGTTTTTCTCTCATGCACTTCTTTTGCGTGGGTGTCCAAGTTTTTGTTTATTTTCTCTAGTACTTGATTCCAATCCTCCTGTTCCATGCGTTGACTAATATCATCTTTAAGTTTGTTAATGTCAAATGTAAGTTCATTAAGTAAAGTTTAAATTTCTTCGATAATTAACAGGATGAGATCCAACGAACATTTATTTAAAATGGCATACCACCGTGCCATGAAAGATTTATTGAATTTGAAGAGCATTGGGCGAAGAGCAATCTTCAAGCCGCGGGGTATTCGTTTTACCTTGTGGTATTTGATTAATGTAGTCGCATGTAATCTTTGATTTATTTCTTTTCTCATAAGATATTCCAGTTGCTTAAGTTGCTGTGTTGTATTGCCTGTTGATGTGCCATATTCTCTCGCTTCTTTGACTAATGCATAAATAGATTCTGCTTCCTCAGAAGAATACGCTTTTGTTTCTGCTTGCTTGGTTGTAAGATTTGAAATGTCCTGCCAGGACATGATTATTCGGTGGGTGCTGGTCCACTGTGGGCACTTGGGTAAGAGAGTGAAATGGTAGGTGGATTCGCACTCCAATGTTTAACTATCCAGAGTCAATTAATACTACAAATTTGAAGATATGTAGCGTGCTCTCTAGTTATGAAGGAGCGTGCCCAGCTCCTCGAATATGGAAACTAGCTAAATACGAGCCCGGAAGAGACCGGAGCTACTAGAGGCACAGCGAATGGGCCTTAAGCCTGTGTAATGTTCTCAAAAAGATTTCTCAGTATCATGTGTTAAAGTATGACAAGATTTTTATTGTCTTGTTTTTAAACATTTGTGAAATGAAACAATATACATTCTATACGCTGTGAGTTATCACACAATGTTTTCTTTGTCATTAAAGAACATGAGCGAAAAATAATTCAACAAATGAAATAATTCTGTTGAATAATCTAATTAAATGACTGTTAAGTGCAACAACAATATTCCAAAAACCCAATGCATTTCGGGTTCTCCTGGAACCCTTCGTCAGGGGGTGAATTAAGTTAACAGTCGAATCTTGTATGAATGGCGTCTTGTGATGATGTCTTTACAGGATCTACAAAACAGCAACATAAAACATATCTGTATAGTACACAATCCATGATTATATGATTTCAGACCACTCAAATAGTAACTGGGAAGTGCCGCTGAGAAGAAACCTGTGTGTGGGAAAAGACTCCGAAACCAGTGCCAGAACCAATATGACAAGTACTTAATACAAAAGATGCCTAGATGCAAAAGTAACAGAGCGTAACTCATAGCAACCAAGAAAGTGATCATGACAAAAGATCAAAAAGTGTAATCTGCATGCCTAAAAAGAGTGCAAAACCCGAAAAGAAAACCTTCATGAAGAAACAAAACACAATATCTGGTCCTAGAGATTATCTTACCAGACGGTCATCCACAAAGAGTATATGTCTGTGTGCTTTTAAGCTGCCATATAATGGCTAGAGTGCCTCAAATGAAGTGACCTGAATAAAGAAACGAAACATAAGGACCCCTGAATTCAAAGCGTGAGTAAATAACGTGCCTAGCTCACCAGCCGGGAGACTTACCCATAGAGCTGATCGGTATACAAATCTTTAGTAACCGGGTCTCTGGTGTCTGCAAAATAGTATAACGTGTCCTTACTACAAATTCTCAAAAATAACATGAAACTAACATAAAGCAATGGGACTAAGCCTCCAAGTTTACCTCACTCTTCGTTGCCGCCAAACAGACAGTACTGCCGAACGCGAGTCCGCCCTGCAGGTCACGTGGTGCGGAACTCGCGGGATGCATAAAGGGAAAGAATCACAAAACTAAAAAACGGACTACGCATGGATTAGAAGCCATCTCAAGCCAAAACACACTTACGACTCCATCGTGGCAACAACCCTCTATTAATGTGTGTGATAAAAATCGAGGGAAGAGAAAAGTGGTAATGAAAAAATAAAAAATGAAAAATAAAAAGGAAATTGCTAACTCTCTAATAGCATTACTAAATAATATGTCTCACGCGTGTGAAGGCGATATCATAGCTCTGGGCGATGTGTCTATAGTGCAAAGTCTATGGTGCTATCACAAACTAAGGCTGTATACTCACAACCAATAGAATATAGGTAAGAAACGAAGAAACTAGGGCAGAACTGGAAAACGCTAGAACAGTGATTGAAATGTGTATTGAATAATGAACTGACACGCTGTTTTAAATAAAAAAGAGAAGGAAAAAGAAAAGACTCAGCGTACTCCCGTACAGTCTAATTGTTAGAATCAATCAATTATAAAAAGCAAAGTAGTTCGTAATGGTCATTAAGACCCCCTGGACTCACAGTGCCTAAGGTCTTTATCCAGTCCGTTTCCCTCCTGGCTAGGAGAGTATTGAAATCCATTCCTGGTACATGTTTAATGCATTCTAAAACCGCGTATCTGACTTGGGGAATAGTGTGTTTGACTTCTACCCAATGTCTAGCCAAGGGTGAGTTGGTGTTATGGTTTCTGATGCGACTTTTGTGTTCCACTATGCGTGTTTTAATCTTCCTGCTTGTTCTGCCCACGTATACTAGTCCACACGGACACTTAATGGCATACACAACTCCTTCGCTATTGCAGTCCGCATTGTGTCTCAGTTTTATATTTGCACCTGTGTGTGGATGCGTGAACTGATTCCCCATGATGACGTTGCCACACTGTCCGCAGTTGTAACATTTCATCATACCCTTCTCTCTTGTATTGATAGAAGTTTTGGGTGGTTTCAAAAATTCAAGTAAATTCTTTGCCCTGGTGTGTGCAAATAGTGGGGTCCCGTGAAACACTAGTGCAAAATCTGGTTCATTCTCTATGAGTTCCCATCGGTTTCTGATAATGGCTTTGATGTGTGGTGCCTGAACTGAGTTTTTTATGACACAAACTTCCTGTTTCATTGGAATCTTTTCCTTGGGTATCAAAAGATCATCACGGATTTTTTCGGATACAATTTGTTCCGCTTCCTTTAGTATATTATCAGGATAACCACGATCCTTGTACTCCTTGATTTGCTTGTGAATTAGTTCTTGACATTGATCTTTATTAGATGTAATTCTTTTGATGCGCATCATTTGGGATATAGGAAGATGTTTTTTCAAACTATGTGGATGTGCACTGGTGAACAAATGAGCATTGTTGACATCAGTGGGTTTCCTGTATACTGATATTTCTAGGCCCAAAGGTGTTTTTTTGATCTCAATATCTAGAAAATGATTTTTTTCTGCATCAATAGCGTGGGTAAATTGAATCTTGGGATTGCAAGTGTTCAGTAGAGACATGCTGTCTTCCAATGACTGTCTTCATATTAATAATAGTACGTACAGATAGTTATTTGCATAATGTCGTGACCATATTCTAAAGTTAATAAAGTTGTCTATTGTTGATAGCCCTATGTTATTTGACAATAGAATATGGAATATGGTCTCGACATTATGCAAATAACTATCTGTACGTACTATTATTAATATGATGTCTGGGATCTGAAACCATTAACCATTAAAAATTAAACCCTTTCATATGTTATAATAAGATAATACACTTTACACACAACTTTGTTTCTATTACCATGGTTATCTTGATCAGACCGACAATGGATACATAGTGACTAGTTTAAGATGGCCGCCATTATGCGTAAGTCCTCTCTCGCGCTCCAAACATATAAAAGGGAGTCACTGTGCAACATTGTAACTCTGCATGAATTGCTGCTGCGTGAGTTTTCTGTGACTCGGGTCCTTTTCCAAAGGTATGTTGAGACGCATATAGCATGACCTGCCTAAATTTAAATTTAAACTACCCCCACTTTGTCCCAAGATGATGGTTGCTTAAAACCATTTCTCTATTTCAGGTCTTATGTTTGAACTACGTAGATCGACCTGTTACGTGTGATCCATAAAGAATACAACCAATGAGAGACACTAGAAAGCACGTGTGTCGTTGCACGGAGTGACTAAGGTGATTAGAAGTTTTTAGACCCTTCGTATACTGTACTAATGCGAGTAAATGCATGAGAGAACCATATGTTTTTTCTCTCTTTATATCGATTATACAGAACTCCATTCCATTGGTACCCAAATCGTTTTAACGTTCAGGAAAGAAAATAAGGAATAAACACTGACACGTCGATTCAGACAGGTGACATATTTATGCATTTGTTATTTAACAACCATGTGATTAGATACCCTAAAACTACATTATGCTGTTATGCTAATATAAAAAACGTAGCACTATCTATTTAAAAATGATGGTTTATAACAAATAAGCCCGCTTTAAATATCAGGTGGCAGACAGAACAATTAATCATAGTCATCTATAATGTTAAATGCATGTAACACCTTTTGGAGAAGTGTGGCTCACTGGTTAGAGGAGGCAGACCTGGAAGCAGAGGTCAGCCCGGGACCAGGGTTCAATTCCCGGCTCGGTGGGGTCTTGAGTCCTAAAATGTCCATGGACTCGACAATTCTCGCTCCGGTGCCTACTCGATTCACGGGTTCACACTCTGCGACTCTGAGCTATAGCTTGCTTAATCTCCACAACGGCCCCTCGCGGCGGGATGCCTGGCTTTCACCTTGCGGATACCCTGCCGGGGTTATTTCACAGGGGAATACTAGGACGGGTTCCCTAAGCAAGTGCTTAGAAACCGCTTGGTGATTTGCGCTATATAAATTCCTGTACATTTGCATTTACCTTTAGAATGAAACCGCTGTTTAGATGTGCCAGTTCTGCTAAACAACGAACCGCGGGTAGACTAATTTTGCCGCTGTCCTTGTTTTTAAGTAAAAAACGATAGTTGACGCTCGCATATACCTAAATTTGCCTATACTTCAGAACTCAGGCATTGATCAAGGTTAGGTCAAATAATCAGTTGTTTGTTTACCCTTGTTTTGAAACATTAAAAGAAAAAAAAAATGACTCTTGCATATATTCGAATAATTTTCTCCTCAGGAAACGATTTTCTGACATAATAATCATGCATAACATGGTATCCTTAATGGTTTCAGATCCGATCATTTTCGTGGAAGTAAACTTGTACAATACTTGTGAATACAGTTGCTCTTCCTTCAGGTAGCCTTTGATATTTGTCTTATTAAAGAAACACTGTAGTATTAAAGAAAATCTGTTCCATATGTCCATTGAACTAAATGTATGGATTAAATGTTAACAAGATATGCTTAGACCACTTGGCACTTTTTCTTTCTTATGCACAGTTTTGCCGGTTGTTTTTACTATTGAGAGAATAAGGATAAATATCTGAACAGTAATTATTTTGTCTTTGCTGTTATAGGGGTCATCCTTTGTATATCTGTATTGTCCTGAAGATGGTCTCTGAAATGAACAGATAGAGACCGAAACGTCGACTCACACTTTTTCCTCTATTAATTTGTGTATTTTATTCCTAAAGAGGAAAAGTGATACACAATGTGACAGTGAAGGTGTTCTTTAACTGTATATGACTTTCCCTCGTGTTACATTGTATATATACATTTCAAGTACCCTTTTCAAATTTATAAATTGAACACTTTTTATATACACCGGTTTCTGTGCTATTATTGTTTCATTCAATTCATTTTGATGTTGAAATTTACAAATTGATATGCTATTATTTAGCTAAGGTCAGAATAAGACAGACCTAAGATTAATTTCTTACTAAAATTTGAGAATTTAATTGCACGTAAACAAAATCCCTTGAAGGCAACTTTTCCTTATCATTTTAGAAAGAGGACAGATTTCTGCTTTTACTGCTCTGCTGCTCTGTGTGCCTACAGCCTTTCTTCGATACATATCTTAGGTGGGTGACAGCTCCGCTTTGTGCATCCCCTCTAGAATGCCACAAACACAGTAAGGTTAGGAATGTCTGTATACTCATTTGCCTTCTGATGGCTCTTCCTGAGCAGGAAGGAAGGGGGAAGCTGACAATTATACCTGAATAGGCAGTGCCCTCTACACAAAGGACTGATTACCCCCTACTGATAGTCTAGAGGCAAGACTGGGAAGAAAGAGTTTCTGTGTATTTCAAAGACCCTTATTTGAAGTCATCCTCACTTCAAAGGCACAACTGGGTATAAGAACTGAGTTTATGACCCTCTTAATTTAGACATTTCTGGACCGACAACTGGACTCTGTCAGAAGAACTGCTGTGCTGCATTAAGGAATTACTCTGCTGAACTGCTGACTTGGAAGACCTGATTTTCTGTTGTGCTGACCTGCTACCTGCTGCTCTCTGTACCTGCTGAGAGAGAGCTGGATGCTGTCTTGCAAATGAAGTGATCTCCAAGGGCTTGTTGGCTTGCCTCCTGTTGCTTGAGAATCAGGGATATCATAGTCTTTACCCATGCTCCTGTGCCTCGGTCTCTGGAAGTGAACACATCTCCAGTCTGTGTTTAGCAGAACTTTCACATTGACTCCGTGGCAGGAGTAGAACCCTCCAGCTTGGATTAAGCATGTACATCATCTTCCGATCGATCACACTCAGAACCGGCACTTCAGTCAAGGACCACAACGCATCATCAGCTCAGCATTAAGAAAACCAACACTTTACCTCAACTGCGGGCCCCACATCAACCCATCTCTCATCTGCACCCAGCATCTCAGAATTGCGACCAAAATCAAGGTAATGTGTTCACCGAGCCTGTGTCATGGTCAGCCTGAACTGTTAACTTTACCCCAGTCCAGTACGACTTTAAATAACCCTTGAAGCGCTATTGCTTCTAACAGTTATTTTTGTTCTTAATCTTTTAAAAGTCATATCTCAATTTGTACTTACTGTATGTTTGTTGTTTTGGTTTTGTTTTCTTCATAATACAATGACCTATTTTTCTAAACTTGTGTGAATCTTTTCGTGGTGTTTTCATTGCGTTACTGTGTGTGTGTGTGTTAAACAAATCCCTTACAAATTGCCTCTTTATATAAGCCTGACTGCTCTGTGCCAAGCTACCAGCACAGGTTATCTTTTAGTGTGTTTCTAGCTTATTCTGAGTAGGATTGTGGTTCCTGCTTGTACAGGATACATTTTCTGACACACAGAAACTCAATTTCTAACATTGTGATCAGCGGTGAAGATTGGACTTGTGTTTGTTCAATACCATATAGTAACTCATTGTTCAGTACAACTCTATACTAAAGAATATTATGAGTTTCAAAGTCTCTGCTTTCTCTCAAATTGGTCATTTTTCTCAATTTCGCTCCTGCTTATCTGCAACAACTTGGGACTCTGTTTTTTTGTTGCACTTACCTTGTCAAAATGGAAATGGATCTCAATTGCCCGTCATCTTATACTATGAGCAAGTTGAGTGGGTTCTGCAAAGACAGGTGGTTGCCTGTGGAGAAAGGTTCCACTAGCCTAGACCTGAAGCTTGCCCTTCATGCAATTGAGCTAAAACACAGGAATGAAGCAACAACAGAGAACACTGGGGAAGACTCTGAGGAGGAGGGCCCTTTTGGTATTCAAAACAATACAACGTCATAGTACTACTTGGAAGATTGCAAACCAGAAGTCCAAGAGGGCAGTTGCCCTGAGAAAGAGTAGAGGAAGAATGACTAGGCAAAAGCTCCAATAGAGAAAGGGGATCCCACAGAGGAGGTGTCCCCTGCTCGATCCATTGAGAAAGCAGTATCTCCTTTCAAATCTTCTTCCTTGCGTAGTTCGAGGACAGACAGGCTGAAAGGGACCTAAGCCTGCAGCTGGCCCAGATGAATGCAGAGGCGAGAAGACCTGAGGCTGAAGGGGCCCTAGCCAGAGAAAAAATGCTGTGGAGGCAGCTGAGGCTGAGAGAAATATAGAAGAAAGAAAGATCTTGCTGGCTCATGAACTGAGTCTCAAGGAACTGGACTTGAAGTCCTAACAACTGGCAGAGTCTGACTAAGAAGTGGTAGCAAAAGTATTGTGTACCGTATGGAAAAAAGAGTTCACATATCTAGGGACTTGGTGCCTGACTTCAAGGAGGGGGTGACATAGACACGTAGTTTCAAGTATATGAGCTAGCTCTAAAAGTACATAGGATCCATGAGGAATATTGGGGAGCTCACATATGGAGTCATATTCCTGCTGATGGGAGGGATGCCTCACAGGCCCTAGAAAAGGGGGACAGACTGAGGTATCCCACCATGAAGGAGGCTCTAGTCAAGAAATATGGATTCACCCTAGAGGAGGGCAGGTCAGATTCAGGGACAGTCAGAAACTGTCTCACCCGTCCTAGGAGGATTTTGTGAGGTACTTTTGCAAGGTACTAGATGGCTGGGTGAAGGGTAGTATGGTACACACTTTAGAGAGGCTGTAAAACTTGGTTGTTTCAGGGAGCACACGTTCAGTCACTGTTTTTCATAGCTATGCCAACACCTGGTTGATTGTAGAGTCTCTGACCCCAGGTCACTTGCAAAGGATGCAGAACTCTGGGTGAGGACCAGAGTGTCTGAATGGGCATTTGGGAGTGATCCTAAAGGAATGGACTAAGGTTCCCCTCAATGGAGCGAGAGGGAGGTTAGCAGCAACCCAGATAGGTTCCAGTAAATTTGTGGGGGGTAAAGAGGGTACCATGTCCCTTCTAAGAGTAAGGAAAGAGGTGTGGGGGGAGAGGCCCGGGTTGCCCTATTTCGAGCCCTGAGCTTAGACTATTCCCAAAGAGAGCACAAGCAGGGGAACCTGATCCGTACCAAGAGACATTCACTGATGGGAGCTCCCAAGTATCAGGAGAGTTAGGGAGGGCAGCTGCCACAAGCACACAATCAGTTCTGTTTTCTGGGAGTATCACTCCACAGCAGATGGTACAAAGGCCCAGAGGAAGGGGCAAAAGGTGGACACAGTCCCCAGTGGGAGGACCAGGGGGTGGCAGCCTTGAGATCAGAGCACCCCAAGACTGACCCTGGTGAGGGGACGTCTGGCCTAAGGGAGCTCCATGCACTGTCACTGGGACAGAAGGCTGGAGACCTGCGCCAGGTAGACTTGTGCACAACACATGCAGCATGCATTTCCATTGGGGGGTAGTTGTACTCCCTTAGAAGTCCTGGCTTGCCAGGCACATGTTCAGATTAAGGGTACAGGCTCTGGATTGAAAATCCAGTTTCAGTATACTAAAAGTCAAAGTCAAAGTCAAATAATTTATATAGCGTGCTACATACCCAGAGGGTCTCAAGGCGCTTGAGGAAGGGTGGGGAATTACATGTCGAATATCCAGGTTTTAAGTTGCTTTCTGAATGCTATGTGGTTCTGAGTGAGGCGAAGGTGAATGGGAAGTGAGTTCCAGGTTTTAGCCGCTAGGTAGGAGAAGGATCTTCCTCCCATGGTGGTTTTGTTGATGCGAGGTACAGCAGCAAGGGCTTGGTTGGAGGAGCGAACCTGGCGGGAGGGGGTGTAGAAGGAAAGTCGTGTGTTGAGGCATTCGGGTCCAAGTTCGTAGAGTGCTTTGTGTGCGTGGGTTAGGAGGCGGAATGTTATCCTCTTATTGACGGGGAGCCAGTGGAGGTTTTTCAGGTGACCAGAAATGTGGTCTTTACGCGGGATGTCTAGTATGAGTCTGGCTGATGCGTTCTGGATGCGTTGGAGTTTTTTCTGAAGTTTTGCGGTGGTACCGGCGTATAGGGTGTTTCCGTAGTCCAGGCGGCTTGTAACCAGTGCGTGGGTGACCGTTTTTCTAGTTTCGGTGGGGATCCAGCGAAATGTTTTTTTGAGCATGCGAAGAATGTTGAAGCAAGATGATGAAACGGCGTTAACTTGTCTGGTCATTGAGAGTGAGGAGTCCAGGATGACGCCCAGGTTCCGTGCGTGGTCCGTCGGGATGGGTGCTTTTCCAAGGGCCTCTGGCCACCAGGAGTCGTCCCAGGCGGAGGGGGAGGTACCCAAGATAAGGACTTCTGTTTTGTCTGAGTTCAGTTTCAGACTGCTGTGCTTCATCCACTCGGCTACTTCTTTCATTCCTTCATGTAGGTTGGTTTTGGCGGTGTTAGGGTCTTTGGTGAGTGAGAGGATCAGTTGAGTGTCATCCGCGTAGGAGATGATGTTGAGGTTGTGTTGGCGTGCGATGGCCGCGAGGGGGCTCATGTATACGTTGAAGAGGGTGGGGCTGAGTGAGGATCCTTGTGGCACGCCGCAAATGACTTCAGTGGCCTCTGATTTGAATGGTGGGAGGCGGACTCTCTGAGTTCTTCCGGCAAGGAACGAGGTGATCCATTCCAGTGCTCTTCCTTGGATTCCGATGTTTCTGAGGCGTTGTAGCAGGGTGCTATGACAGACTGTGTCGAAGGCTGCGGAGAGGTCGAGGAGGATGAGGGCGACTGTGTCTCCATTGTCCAGTAGAGTTCGAATGTCGTCTGTTGCTGCGATGAGTGCGGTCTCAGTGCTGTGTTTGGCTCGGAAGCCGGACTGTGAGGAGTCGAGGGATTTGATGGTTTCAAGGAAGGCGGCGAGCTGGTTGTTGACGGCTTTCTCGATGACTTTGGCCGGGAATGGAAGGAGCGAGATGGGCAGGTAGTTTTTGAGTTCGGTGGGGTCAGCTGTGGGTTTTTTCAGAAGGACGGTGAGTTCGGCGTGTTTCCAGCTTTCCGGGAAGGTGGCGGAGCTGAGTGAGCAGTTGATGGCGTCTCGGAGGTGTGGTGCTATGATGGAGTCTGCTTTGTTGAAGATGTGGTGAGGGTATGGGTCTGTTGGGGATCCTGAGTGGATAGAGTTCATCAGGCGGATGGTGTCCTCAGTGGAGATTGGGTTCCAATCATTAAGGATGTTCAAGGGGGGTGAAGGTACGGCAGAAGGTTGGGTGGGTTGGTTTTCGGGTTGGTTGTCGAAGCTGCTGTGGATGTCTGCGATTTTGTCGTGGAAGAACGAAGCTAGGGAGTCGCAAAGGGTTTGAGAGGGAGTGATGTCGTTGGAGTTGGCAGTAGGGTTGGTAAACTCTTTGACGATGTTGAATAATTCCTTGCTGTTGTGGGCGTTGTTGTCTAGTCGGTCTTTGAATGCGGTTTTCTTGGCAGTCCGGATCAGTTGGTGGTGTATGCGGGTGGCGTTTTTGAAGGCGTCCCTGGTGCTGGAGTTCGGGTCTTTTTTCCAGGCCTTCTCAAGGGAGCGACAGAGTTTCTTGGATTTTTTAAGATCATCGTTGAACCAGGGGGCGTTTTTGCTGCTAAGTTTGATTTTACGTTTTTTCAGGGGTGCTAGGTTGTTGGCGCTGTTAGTTAGCCATTGAGTGAGGTTAATGGCTGCTTGGTTGGGGTTCGAAGAGTGGGCAGGGGGGTTATGAAGAAGCGATGAGGAGATCTGGTCGAAGGTTATTTTGTTCCAGTTTCTTCGCAGAGTAGGTTAAGGATGGTTGTGGGTTGTGGTCTTTTGTAGACAAAGTGAACGCAGCTGTGGTCCGTCCAATGGAGAACTGTGGTGTGACTGAAGGAGATGTGTTTGCTGGAGGTGAAGATAGGGTCGAGTGTGTGACCTGCGTAGTGAGTGGGGGTATTAACAAGTTGTTTGAGTCCGAGGTTGGCGAGATTGTCCAGAAGGGTGGTGGCGTTGGTGTCGTTGCTCTTTTCCAGGTGAAAATTGAGGTCTCCCAAAAGGATGTAGTCCTCGGAGGGGAGGGCGTGTGGGGTGATAAATTCAGTGATGTCTTCACTGAATTGTGCACGGGGTCCTGGTGGCCTGTAGAGGAGGGTGCCTCTGAGTGTGGTCTTGGGGTCGGTGTGGATCTGGAAGTGACGGTGTTCGGCGCTAGCGCTGTTGACGTCTGAGCTGGTTGAGATGCAGATGGAATTCTTATGGACGATAGCGATGCCTCCTCCTCTTTGGTCGGTGCGGTCTTTTCGGATGATCTTGTAGCCTTCCGGGATGGCAATGGTGATGTCTGGGGCTGAGGAGGCGTTCATCCATGTTTCTGTTAGGAAGGCGACGTCCGGAGAGATGGTGTCTAGTAGATTCCAAAGATCGATGGCGTGTCTGTGGACCGAGCGGGTGTTGAGCAGGATGCATTTTAGGTGGTTGGTGTCAGATCTCTGTTTGATGTTAGTGGGTGAGTAGTTGGACTTGGTGCTGTCGTACTTGCAGGAGTTGCATGAGAAGGGTCCATGGGTGTGTCTAGGGGCGGCTTGGGCGCAGTTGGGGAGTCGACCGGGGTTTAGGGCTGAGAGGGTGGAGGCGTCGTATGTGATGCGGGTGGGGTGGGTGGGACGGGGGCCAGGGGGTCTGGCGCTGGGCGCGGTCCAGGCGCGGACGGGCGTAGACGGGCTTACCTTTGGCGCACCTTCGGCCCGCATGGGCCGCTTCCGCTGCGCGTAAACGCTGCGCGATTGTCCAGCAGTCATTAATGGAGGGTGGAGGGGGGCGGAGCATGGGCGGGGCGGCTGGGAGGCGGGAGCGTGGGGGGAGGGACGGGCTGAAGGCACAACCAAATGGCAACACGTAGAAAACAAAACACAAAGGCTAACACGCCGATATTCGGGCACAGGAAATGAAAATAAAGGTAATGGTAATGCTAATTCAGATACTTCTGTGGGCACAGTTAAGCACACAGGCACCAATTACGAGTCAAGAGTCAACAAAGGCAGACACACGGCACAATCAATAAATGTATAGCAGTGCGAGGCGCTTGTGGAGGAGAGCAGCGCTACGATACCCAGAAGCTGCAGGAGGCAAGGGGGAGCAACCGCTGCGTCCGGAGACAGGCTGGTCACAGGGAAATGTCGGACCGGACGATACAGATATTCAGTGGGTGGGCGGGGCGGCTGGGAGGCGGGAGCGTGGGGGGAGGGACGGGCTGAAGGCACAACCAAATGGCAACACGTAGAAAACAAAACACAAAGGCTAACACGCCGATATTCGGGCACAGGAAATGAAAATAAAGGTAATGGTAATGCTAATTCAGATACTTCTGTGGGCACAGTTAAGCACACAGGCACCAATTACGAGTCAAGAGTCAACAAAGGCAGACACACGGCACAATCAATAAATGTATAGCAGTGCGAGGCGCTTGTGGAGGAGAGCAGCGCTACGATACCCAGAAGCTGCAGGAGGCAAGGGGGAGCAACCGCTGCGTCCGGAGACAGGCTGGTCACAGGGAAATGTCGGACCGGACGATACAGATATTCAGTGGGTGGGCGGGGCGGCTGGGAGGCGGGAGCATGGGGGGAGGGACGGGCTGAAGGCACAACCAAATGGCAACTCGTAGAAAACAAAACACAAAGGCTAACACGCCGATATACGGGCACAGGAAATGAAAATAAAGGTAATGGTAATGCTAATTCAGATACTTCTGTGGGCACAGTTAAGCACACAGGCACCAATTACGAGTCAAGAGTCAACAAAGGCAGACACACGGCACAATCAATAAATGTATAGCAGTGCGAGGCGCTTGTGGAGGAGAGCAGCGCTACGATACCCAGAAGCTGCAGGAGGCAAGTGGGAGCAACCGCTGCGTCCGGAGACAGGCTGGTCACTGGTATACTGCCCCTGAACTGGTAGGAGGGAGAGTGGAAATGGGTGCAAGGCCCCTGGGGCTATTGCCCCCACCCACTCTGAGACACCTCAGAGGCATGAGATACCTGAATGGCCTGTGGCTTGGATTCTAACACTGACAGCTGTCAGTGGCCTCTGTTTATAACTGTCCATGTGGACTGAGTTTTCTTTGGGTTGGGGACAGAAGCCAAATCCAGGGGAGGAATGGCCACATCATCACTTTGATGGTCATGGTGGTACTGTCTACATACTGGAGGCCATCTGTGAGCAAGTTAAAGTTAAGGTGCTGCACAGATGGGGTCCTCAAATAAGGAGAAGGATTCTCCATTGGCTAGCTCAGTTGCCCCGGAGAGTATAGACAGAGAAATCCACATTGATTCTGGGAGGCATAGAACTGGCAAGTGACCCTGCAACAGTGGGCCATTGCCCAAGTTCTATCGCCCTAAACAGGGAAGTCCATCAAGGTATTGATTAGTCTACCCTGACTTTAAGCTGGAGAGGGGTTCTGTTGGGAAACAGCCCTCTCTAAAGGGTCACCCCAAACCTTTTGCTTTCCACCTCCTCTTTTTGCTGGAATCGTTTTGCTGGCCTTAGGACTCTGAGCACTTTACCACTGCAGTCCAGTGCTAAAGTGATTCTCCCTTAAACATGGTAACATTGGTGTATACACAATTAACATACTTAGTTTACTTATACGTCTCTTGTAAAATGATATAGCATATACCCAGGGCCTGTATCCTTAATGCTACTGGTGGGCCTGCAGCACTGCTTGTGCTGCCCACACAAGTAGAATTTCAAACCGGTCTCAGACCTGCCATTGCTGGGCCTGTGTGTGCATTTTACTGCCACTTCGACTTGGCATTTGAAAATGTTTACCAAGCCTTAACCTCCCCTTTTATTACACTTTTAAGCTGTAATTCCTGATTAGAAAGGAGTAGCAGTATCATGTTTTAAACATTTGGAATGGTAATAATAAAACTATTTAACAGTAAAATTGGATTTAACATTACTATTTTAAAAATAACACTTTTAGAAAATGGACATTTCTCTGCACCTACTGCTCTGTGCGCCTGCAGCCTGTCTCCAATACATGTCTGGGGTGAGTGACAGCTAAACTTTGTGCATTCCCTTCATAGAGCCACAAACACAGAATGGTTCGGTGTGTCTGCATACTCATCTGCCTTCTGATGGCTCTTACTGAGCAGGAGAGGAGGGGAGGGGGGAGCTGACACTGAATAGGTAGTTTCCTGTTTTCCTCACAAGGTACTCTGGGCACACCCCACCCCTATGTATATAAAAAAAAATCCCTGGTGCCTCATGGGCTTTCTGCACCCCCCTCCCGGGAGGCTGATCAGGGGCTACTGCTCCCATCTGCCTCCTGAAGGGGCAGAAAGGCTGTGGCATTTTTGGGGGGGGCATTGAAATGCCCGTTCTGGGTGGCCCAACCCTGAACTTTAAAAAAACAAATCCCTGGTGCCTAGTGGGCTTTCTGACCCTCGGGGCAGATAATGGGCTACTGTTCCATCTGCATCCAGGGGAGCAGAAAGACTGTAGCAATTCTTTTGAGGTGGGGGCATTGTCAAATCCATTCTTGGAAGACCCCACCCCTACATATTTAAAACAAATCCCTGGTGCCTTGTGGGCTTTTTGTCCCCCCCCCCCCCCCTCCCCCCCGGGAGGCAGATCAGGGGCTACTGCCTCCATCTGCCTCCTGAAGGGGCAGAAAGACTGTGGCTTTTTTTTGGGGGGGGGCATTGGCATGTCCATTCTGGGAAGACCACATCCCTATGTATTTAACAAAATATCCCTGGTCAATAGTGAGTTTCTGCCCCCTGGGGTGCAGATCAGGGGCTATTTTCCCCATCTGCATCCTGGGGGGGCAGAACGTTTTTTGCCAAATTTGGGGAGAACGGTGGGGGCATTGGCATGCCGATTTGGGGAAGCCCTCACTTCTGGCCTATAAAAAATGATCCCTGACATCTAGGCTGCTTTCTGCCCACTTCAGGGGGCAGATTGGGGGCTACTTCTCCCATTTCCCCCCGGGGGGGGGGCAGAAAGACTGGTTGTGTGAGAATTAAATGGGGTGAGCAAATCCCTTGCCAAAGGTGCCGCTCCCCCTCCCTGTTGGCTAGTGTGTGGATCCCTGCTTGGGAATCACCCTCCTGGGGCAATCCCCAAGCAGGGATCCACTAGGGAAGGGTACCATTAGAAAGAGGAGATTCAGCCCTTTCCAATGTTAACTATCCCATGTGTTTCGATGCTTGTGAGCTGAGATAGCCCCACAAGCACCAACATTGTGAAACTGAAACTAAGTTTCAGTTTCGTTTTCGTTGTAATGACGACAGCGCACCATGCACGTGATCGTCATTAAAAGTAAAATTAAACTATGCCAAGGGGAGGTTGGGGAAGCTCTTCCCCACCTCACAAGGCAAAAAGGAAAAATGGGAAACCACTCTGCTGTTTACAGAAGAGGGATTGTTTGCAAGGGTGCCTTATTACGGAATGGTTTTGTTACGAGCACACTTGCACTTGTGCTCATGAAGGAACCATTCCATCATGAGCACAGAAGGAGTTAATTGTGTTACTGGGTGTGTTTTGTACAAATAGTTTTCACATTGCCTCTTTAGATAAGCTTGACTGTTCTGTGCCAAACTACCAGTGAGTGAGCACAATTTATCTTTTAGTGTGTATGTAGCTTACTCTGATCAGCCTTGTGGTTTCTGCTTCTACAGGGTGCATACTCTGACATGCAGAAACCCAATTTCTAACAATGTGGTCCAATATGCTATCACCTGAACGTATGCTAGTCAATATATGCACTAAAATATCTAGGAGGAATCTTATAACACCTTATGATGGACACCAGCAACAAATGATGTGTTCTAACACTCCAGCCCCTGAATCTTTCCCTATCCCAAAACTATTTGAAACGGGTGTATTTCAATATGCTAGCAAATAATAAACAAGACATGAGCACAGCACATGTAAAATAAAGGATGCTCACTTAAAATACGTATCACCACAACTTTATCTTCTCCAAAGCATAACACTGTCTACACAGTAATCAAACCCTCCCAGTTTCCAGTCGCTTCTCTTTATGCTGTAACCCTTACTTCCTATTTAGTCCTTGTGCAGGGATAGTGATAGATAGAGGATTGGAGGGGCTGTCCAGTCCCTTTCGTGCTCCTTTTCACCTTCTTCTTCCTAGCAGGATAAAACGTATGTGATCAGACATTTGGAAAAGACAAGGAGCACTAGTTGAACATTTTAATTTCAGCCATCTGCATTTTCACTTCTGATCTCCTGATAGTCAGCTTGTTGACTGGGGATGGAGGTAGTGTGAGAGGCCAAAAATCCCTGATTCAGCCCCCTCATTGTTCTCCTTTCCTAGGTTTGAAGTGCACCACTGGTAGAAGGTGTGCAGAGGAAGAATCTTGAAGCGGTAGGCATTTCTTCATCTCTGAGCCAGGGTAGAAGGTGGGGAAAGAGAAGGAGGTGAAAGACAGGAAGAAACAGGTTACAGGACGACAGAACGACACACTACCTTCTCTTAGTGTATTCATTGCACTAGCCTAGAAGCAATTTTTACTTGTAATGTGACTTCTAGGTATTTTTGTCCTCAATCCCTCACGCACTGTCCTCTGTGGCAATTGTCCTGCAAGGGATTATCTTTGCATCCCTCTACTGCCAACTATTCACCTTTGCGTAGCTTGATAACGTGCAAATGTAGGAAAGAAAACCGTTAACTGCTAGAAGTTTTTTTTTTTTTAAAAACAGTATGAAACCAGTTTAAAAGTGTAGTAACCAATTTCAGCACTTTCTTAAAATGATGTCACTTTCAGCTATTTTTAGGCTCATTTGTAGTTGATATATGGAAATCATATATGTAACATATTTTAAGTAAAACCGATTTTTTTTTTAATGGGGTGTAGCTCCACTTTCTCTAAGGTCATTGCATATGCTAATTCGTCTCCCCACTGTTTTGATAGGACTTGTACCCTGGGACGTACCCCAGTACTTGGTCACTGCTAGGTATGAAGAGGTGAATTGAGCTGTAATACAAAGCAGGGGGCCAGAGCTTAAAGACAGAAAAAATAAATTTTGTATTTTAGAGGGAAAACTACTTGTATTATTTAAGGAAGAATTGAATGATCTTTCTCTGGGAGGGGATTGCTGCAGTCATGTTATGAAGATTCCTGTTATTAAACTAAGCGATGTGCTACTCTACTATGGAAGCAGACATTCTTAGGTAGGTTGTAGGCAGACATTTTTAAAGGCCATGTGAAAAGTAAGTGTCAAAATTCTTATTCAAATGCGGGTATTTAATTAAAAGAAAGGTCTTCAGATACAGACTTGATGTTTCTGTGTTGTTGTTTGTCTGCTCATCCACCACAGTCATTAGGGCGGTAGAGTCTTTCAGATAGTCACGCTGCCAGTGAGGCTGGCGCTGTAAGTCAGGCCCTGCTGTGTGTCATATTATCTCTCTCTCTCACCTAATGAGCACGGTGAACAACACGGCATCCTCCGCAGACCTCTAGCCAGAGCTCTTCCTCTCCATTGACGTCACACGCCTGTTTCTCCCGAATCTCGGGGCGAGATAAGAACATGCCTTCTGGCTTACAGCTGATCTGCCGGGTTTCAAGGCTCTGTTGTGATGTTTCAGGCAGTAATTACTTGCCTGCACCTGCAGCTTCAGATGAAGTGTTTGCACGAGAGACATAGTCAGCATGGCGGTGACGTTTGGAATAAAGACTATTCAGTGCTAAAGAAAAGGTTGAAGCTTCTTCACTAACTGATAAGAAGGACGAGAAACCTGGTGCAGGCCATTTCTATGGCAAATGCTTCACGTGCTGTCATTTAACGATTTAGGGCATATTTGTAAATCTTTTACATAATACAGGGAAGCAAGCAAAGTTGCTGTCATTCAATGTGTGAAATGAAGGGAACAGAAATGTGCCATATTTGCAAAGATGTGGAGCATTTCTGCTCTCTCCTTGCGTTGACACTCCATGTGCAGCCTAGCAGAGTAGGCAAGCTTGCGCCATTTATTTATTTATTTATTTTCAAAGTTTTATATAGCGCGAACAAGATCTTTGCAGATATCAGAGCACTTTACAGAAAGAAGGGGTAAGGGAAACAAGAGGGTGATTAAGCAGACTTTTTGTTACAATAATGGTAAAAGGTAATACGTGAGTAACAAAATAAGATCGCAGTCAGATAAAAGCATAATACATGTAGATAATCAAATAAACAGCTAGTACAGAGTCGGTGTAAAGTCTTAGATCGGACCAAAAATAGAGTTCAGGTGAATTTAGCCATTAGGATGGCTTTTACTTCTTTCTTAAAAAATGCAATGGAGGAGATCAGCCTCGTTTCGGGAGGGAGTGCATTCCAAATCCTGGGTGCCATTCCTGAGAAGGAGCATTTGTATGTTTTTTCCTTCCGGAATCTTCGAGGTTTCAGGAGGAGATTTTTTGAGCTTCTTTTGCTTCTCGAGCCTCCTGATACAGTCAGCTTTTGGGTGAGGTAGTTGGGTGACCTGTGGTGTACAGCCATGTGTGTCATGCAGGCAATTTTCAACTGTATTCTGGCTTCAAACGGCAGCCAGTTCAGGGATCTTAAGTCAGGGGAAATATGCAAATGTTTTTTTGATCCAGTGATCAGTCTCGCTGCAGCGTTCAAGGAGGCTCTTAGTGGTGCGGTTGTAGATAGGTGGAGTCCGCTGAGAGCCACAATTCCGTAGTCTATGCGTGGGATGACTAGGGCTTGTACTGCGGTTTGGAAGTCCTTAGCTGGGAAGAAGGGTTTAAGTTTCCTCAAAGTGTTGATTTGGAAATTAGCTCCTTTAGTTGCTTTGCTGATATGCTGCTGCATGTTGAGATTGGCGTCAAGTGTGATGCCTAAGGATTTTGCTGAGTCCACGATGGTGGGTTGGATATTGAGTGCGGTTAGGTGCTTGAGCCAGGATTGGGTTGTGGATATTTTCGCAGGAGGTGAGATCAGAAGGAACTCAGTTTTCTGCGCATTAAGTTTGAGGTGATTATCAGCCAACCATGATTGGGTGTTTCTGAGCGTGGAGTTCAGAAGTTTGATGTCTTCCGGGGATTCTAGTTTGAGGTAGAGTTGAGTGTCATCAGCGTACATGTGAAAGTGTACATTAGATGCTTGAAGCAAGGTGGTGAGTGGTTCCATGACTAGGTTGAACAAAGTGAGGGATAGGGAAGATCCTTGTGGGACGCCTAATGTTACAGGTACAGACGAGGACAACAGGTTGTTGATCTTGAACGTCTGAGACCGGTTATGTAAGAAGGAAGTGAACCATTTGAGAACAGTCCCAGATAGACCCATTCTGGAGTTTAACAGCTCAAGTAGATTCTCATGTTTGACGGTGTCAAATGCTGATGAGAGATCAAGTAGGATGAGGAGGCAGGAGTCATTGTGATCAAGGATTTGGAGGGCGTCATCAATTATCTGCGTCATAGCCGTTTCCGTACTGTGTCTTGCTCGGAAGCCTGATTGATGAGGGTTGAGAAGGTCAAACTGATCAATGTGTTTTGTCAGTTGGAGTTGTACGCATTTTTCCAGCAGTTTGGCCAAGGTGGGGATATTGGTGATAGGGCGGTAATTGTTTAGGTCGGCCGGGTCAGCTGTAGGTTTCTTGAGTATAGGCGTGACTTGTCCTACCTTGAGGGAGTCGGGGATGAGTCCTTGTTGTAGGGAACTGTTAATGATTTTAGTCCAGAGTGGGAGGAGCAGGGGGGTGAAGTCTTTTACAGCATTAGCAGGTAAGGGGTCTGTGAGGTGATTAGAGGGTTTCAAGGTGCCGAGCAGTTTGTTAATTGATTCTTCAGAGTAGGTGTCGAAGGACGATCATGCCGCGTTGTTTTTAGGTTGAGTGGCAGTTCTGCTGATGGGGCTGGAGTATCGGCTTACATCATTGAGGAGTTCGTTTTTTATATTATCTGTTTTTTGCTTAAAGAAGGCAGAAAAGTCTTCACAGGATGGTATATTACTTGATGTGCTGTTTGATTGTAGAGGTTGTTCCTTGGTTTGAGTTTTGACTAGTTCAAACAGTTTTCTTGGTCGATTTTTTGCTTGGGCGAGCTGGAGGCTGAAGAAGTCTGTTTTCGAGCGCTTGATTTTCCTAAAGTAGGCGTTCCTCTTTTTCTTGAGCGTTCTAAGGTGCAATGCTGAGGGATCTGATCTCCAGGTGCGCTCTGCCATTCGCATGGCACGCCTATCTTCATTGAGTCTGCCGTCATACCATGGGTTCGAGATCTTGGAGACCATGGAGCAAGGGTGCCTGTGTTATAGGCAGGATTGTTTTTGAGCAGGAAAGATTATCTTCTTGCACAAAAGCTATCCTTAGAAGCATGTTTCAATGTGTGATGCAGAATGCATCACGTATAAAAAGAGGAAATAACAAGGAGAAATAAACATATTTTTCCTTGTTATGCCTCACTGAGGAAGGCATAGAATTTTTATGCTTTCCCAGGTGTATTACCTTTAGTAAATCTGGGAATGCACCAAAATCCTTTGGTGGATGAATGGGAATGCCCATGCTCCAGCCATGGAACGCCTGCCACACGCAAGGGGCTGACATTGCTTTACTTTTTCTTAACCGCATCGGTGCGGCGCAATTTCCCGCTGTGCGCTGAAGTTTTAAAAAACCCGCGGTTCATGACGAGCTCAGCTCGTCATGAGCGTACGAGAGGTGTACCTCATGACGAGCTGAGCTCGTCATCAGCGTCGATGTGGTTAACAAAGCCACTCAAGGTGGTGCAAATTGCCCCTTATGTGGCAGGTAGAGCTGTGTAGTAATGACTCCACACATTAAGTTAAGTTTATTCAATAGAGCCCTAGACACGTCATAGTCCTACAGCATCTTTTGACAAATGTCACACTACTACCGTTTAACTTTCATCAGTGGAATCTATGCATAACAGGTGAACTCGGGACCAATAGTTAGTGTTAATGGAATCTGTGTACCTCACAATGCCCTGTGAAATGACTAGTTAAGCTTACAACATTACAACATATCTTCCTCTCATTCAATTTGAAAAACAAATAATAAGATAGCTAACTTGAATTACACAGTCCATAAAAAATGAACGTGTGCAATGGAAGGCAAACATTTTCTCCATACATTATATACAGAAATGACCAACTAAAATACAATAAAACTAAACATTGAAGATGAGGTTTTCACATTTTATTGGTTTAGTAATGACTCTACCAAATCTTCTCCTTTTGCCTCGACTGCTATTATTTTTGTCAATCTCCTTGGATACACCAAGTTTATTACCATGTCTACCGCTATTGTCATTTGGTGAGCCAATTTTGTCAGCTGCATCACACAATTGATCCCCAAACTCACCATTCCCTTCTCTTGAATCATTTCCAACATCATCCAAATCCATCTATTCATACTTATTGATATTGGAATCAGGATCCCTATCACCAGAGTGACATTTTGCCACTCTGCTCATGTGCGATACTTTTCCATCACCCAGTTTAACCAAATTGCGAAATATTTCACAGATTCGCAAGGGTTAGGAAAATCCATTTTCATCCTCCTTGACCTTTCTTTCCTTCCTCACTTTACCACAATCTCCACATTCAAGTTCCTGCACTTTTGACCTGTACTGTTATGTTCAACCAAGACTTTTTATGATTGTTGGGTTAAAGCAATTTTCTTTCTCACTTGTTGTGGCCATTCCGCCTGTTTGGAAGATGTCATCCACCGTAAATCTTTGTTCAAAGCCTCCCTTCCTCTCATCGATGAAAAAGGGACTGTTATTTGTAACCAAACAGGGGGTGAGCCTATGAACTCAAATTCATTTGCAAATCTCACTTTCCTAATTCAATTTATTGCACTTTGACATTTGAATACTTCCTTTGAGAACCCTATTAAAGTGCTCAACTAAACCATGTCCTTGAGGATGATAAACGGAGGTGGTTTTATGAGCAATGCTATTTCTTTCGATACATTTCTGAATAGAAGCAGGCATGAATTGCAGGCCATTATCTGTGACGACTCATTTTGGTAGACCTTCTCTCATGAAAGTTTTACCCGAACAATGTAATAATGCTTGCACAATCAGCATTGTGCACAATCTCTATCTCAGGCCATTTTTAAAAATTTCTGCTCCGTCATTGTGTGAATGCAAGCGTGTTGCTTGCCTCTGCTTCTGTATAATGCAAGGTCTCGAAATAAAATAATATAAAATACAACAAAATAAACTAGCACCAACAAGTACAAGAAACTAGTGGTCACAAGCATCAACCTATTTAGGAAGTGCAAACGGTGCGAACCGGTAAATTCGGCCGTTTGCGCTTCCTAAATACGTTTTTGGGATGCATCAAACAATTTTTCAAAATTCGTTTTTTTTTGCATTTCCTAAAAATGCGAATGCATTTAAGGAATCGCATTTGTGCGATTCCTTAAATGCAATGCATCAATTTTTAAAAAAATGCAAATTTTGAAATAGGAAGTGCAAATTAACACGAGGTTGACCCTCGTGTTAATTTGCGAAAATCTTTAAAAAAGCACAAAAATGCATTTTGTAAAGTGTCATGTTACAGACACACATGTCCTTAGGACATGTGTGTGTGAAACAGGCACTTTAAAAAACATTTCAGGGGTGCAGGGGGGTCCTCTGCACCCTTGCAATGCATCAAAAAATTGCGAATTCCCAAAAAAAGAAATGCAAAACGGCATTGATTCCTATGGGCCTCTAGGCCCATAGGAATCAATGTAATGCCATTCCTTAATTGTGATTCGCAATTAAGGAATCGCAATTTCCGAAAATTAAGAAATCCTAAAAACTTTTAGGATTTCTTGATGCATAGGATTTTGCAATTCCTAAATTGCGATTCCTTAATTTTCGCAATTTAGGAAGTGCAAAATCCTACAATGATGCATGTGCCCGCAAATCTTTGTCTATCTTAGTTCTGTTTTCGCTGGTAATCTAAGCCCCAGGATACCCTTCGGGTGACAGCTGCACTATACAAGTGCACATTACATTACATTACATTACTTGTACTCACCATCAACACATTCAGTGGGTCCGACAATGTCCAAACCAGTTCTCTACCACAACATGTTTGAGCTTTCAATGGGGCGTAAAGGTATTTTAAAGGTTTAGAGACACTTATCAGAATTACTGTATTGAATGCAATACGGGTCAAGACTTCAATGTGTTTTAGTATCTCCCTAAGGGTTACAAGTGCAACCACCCTTTCACATCAGAACAACATGTTATCCTCAACACACAGCTCATTTCATACATCCCAAAACATTATTTCCGCTGTTTTCAGAACAATCTGAACACAGACTGTGTAATTCCCGACGAGAGATGGGTACAGCATTTTAGCAACATTTATGGGGGTGAACCATCAGTCTGCCCAATTACTACTGAGGTGGCCCATTGTGCAACCACAGTGGCATTCACGGAAGAGCATGTCCTAAAAGCCATTATGGATACCACAAAAAATAAGGCTCCTGGCCCTGACGGTGTCCCGGCAGACTTTTTTAAATTCTGCCCAGTAATCTGGAGTAAAGTACTGTCCAGAGTGTTTAGAGCAGCAGCCGAAGGATTCTTACCTCAAACATGGGCAACATCCATAATAGTTCCCATCTTTAAGAAGGGAAATCGGGAGGACCCCGGGTGTTATCGCCCAATTTCCCTTATCGACTCTACTTTTAAAATCCTAGGTAGAGTCCTATTGGTTCAACTAAGGGAAAATTTAGAACTGAACGGGGGACTCTCGAATATTCAATACGGCTTCCGCGAGAATAGAGGGACATTGGAACAATGCTCCAATCTTCACCTTCTAGTCTCCAGGTATACGGTGGCCGGGGAGGGGTCAGTTTACCTGGCATTTATGGACCTTTCCTCGGCCTTCGACCTGGTGAATAGGAGTAAGTTATGGACTATTCTATTGGAGCTAGGCATAGAGGAGTCCTTGGTGGTATTTATGGCAAGGTTACACCAAGATCTTGAGGCAAAAATAAGAGTCACCAGGGATGGAAGGTGCACGGAAAGTTTTAAATCTGAAAAAGGGGTGCGACAGGGTTGTATCCTGGCCCCCCTTCTTTTTACTATTTATATAAATGGCCTGGGGAAACACCTAGAAACAGGATTGGCTGACGTTCCCCGTGTAGGAGGAGTGCAGATCCCAGCCCTCCTATACGCGGACGATGCCGTCCTGATAGCCCGCACAGGGAATAGTTTACAGATTCTTCTGGACCGTTTCGGTTCTTTTATGGAGAATCTAGATTTAAAAATCAATGTCTCCAAGTCCCACACTATGATTATTGGTCGTAAAGTGAATATGTGCCAGAAAAAATCTTTCATTTGCAAAGGGGAGATTCTTTCTAGGGTTCCAGTCTTTCCTTACCTGGGAGTCCTTTTTGACCAAAGAGGGTCCTGGGCCCCCCAGATTAAAGCAAAAAGTCTTAGCTTAGCACGATCCTCATCAGCCTTGTTGGCCTTTGCAAAAAGATTGGGAGCCAAACCAATGGAGGCGCTTATTAAAATATACAATAGTAAGTGCGTTCCAATTGCTATGTATGGATCTGCTATTTGGGGCTACGTAGAGACGGTAAAGTTACAGAGGATAGAAAATGGTATCATTAGGAAGATTTTATCTGTCCCTGATTCCACACCCACTTTCTCTATTCACGAGGAAATAGGTTTATCATATATCTCTGACAAATTAAAATTAGCCCCCCTCCTTTTTTGGGTCAAAACATGGCTGAACCCCGAGCTGACGCTAAACCATGCTATCCTTAAGGACGTCATTGCAAGGGATAACGCCATGAGAATCCCCTGGCTAAAATATATTAACTCCACATTATTAATGCTGGGGAGGCCGGAACTTTTTAATGACCCAACCAGCATTAGGAGGGAGGATGTCAGTTTGATCAAGCAGATGTTTCTGGAGAGGGCTTGTATGGATAGAGAAGAATTGGAATTGAGGAAACCCATGGTGAGGGCACATATTGCTCTAATGATTTCGCCCACCATGGAACCCTATCTAAAAATTGTGACCAATCCTCTCCATAGACTCCTCTTGACTAAATTCAGGATGAACTTAATCCATTACTCTCTAGGAAACTTTCCGGTGTGGTCAAAACCTGAGGATGGTCCACCATGCGGATGCGACCAATTTTCAGTTCAAGACACTCTTCATTTCATATTCTTTTGTGACTTTTATAGTAGCGAAAGGAAAAAATATCTATTCCCTGTGTTGAAAGCGGCGGGCTTCTTTCAAGTTAGACCAGCTTTAATCTTTCTCCAAATGCTAGCTGATACCTACACCATGTTTAGCGTTGCTTGCTATTTAACTGCTGCATTTAGATCTAGGAAAAAAAGATTACCCCGGATAGACCTGTTTTAAACTTAAATTTGTTCTTAAAGAAAAAATTTTAATATTTGTAAATAGATTTGTATTTTGGAGAAACAACCTGAGGAAATGTAATCACTAAGTAGAAACTTTTTGTAATGAGATTGAGTAATGTTTTAAAGAAATTGTATATGTGTTTGCTTTATGTCTTTTATGATTTTAACAAAAATCGAATAAAGAGTATTTTGACTGACTTATCAGAATTACTGTATTGAATGCAATACGGGTCAAGACTTCAATGTGTTTTAGTATCTCCCTAAGGGTTACAAGTGCAACCACCCTTTCACATCAGAACAACATGTTATCCTCAACACACAGCTCATTTCATACATCCCAAAACATTATTTCCGCTGTTTTCAGATTTCTTTTATTGGGACAACATTTATTCAGCAATTCTTTTTAAACATTTATCCTTATCCACATTGTTCATTCACTCAGTTAATGAAATGCCATCCAAACCTACATCAATTAGCTATGTTACTCTGTCATCATCTTGCATGACTACATTTTCTTTTGCAATGGGCAAAGGCATCCTACTAAGGAAATCAGCTACTTTGTTCTTGACACCTGGCCAGTAGCCAACATCATGTGTGAAATCCAACAATTTTACAGTTATTCTACTTAATCTGGGCGATTCAATTGGAAACCTAGTAGTTGTCAGAATATTTGATAGAGGTTTATGATCTGATAATAGAAAAAAACATGGAAGACCCAGACATACTGGCAAAAGTGATTCAATACTCACACACATTCTAATGTTTCATGCTTGATCACAGAATATCATTCCTCAGCTGATTTAAGAACATATGAATCAAACTTGACCACCCATCCATTATGTTCATTGTGACATTGTGAAAGGACTGCGCACAGTCCTTTATTACTTGCATTCATGGTTACTAAAATGTGCCACTTGGCATTAAAACCTTTAAGAAAAGGTGCATTACAAATTTATTTTTTCAAGTTTAAAAATGCATCTTGGCACACATTTTTTTTTGGGGGGGGGGATTTTTAAAACCTTTATTGACAAGTTAAAAACCAGTCAGAGTACATTTTGCATCAGATCAGATCGGCATACACTGTTAATTCCAAGTCCATTATCGAACATGCAAAGTCATTTTCCAAATACTAGAATCACAGACCAAGTGCTATTGTTATGACAATAGAGTGAACATGAGCATTGTCACCTGGGAGGAGGTGTGGGCACCACAGCTATATGAATGGCGAGTGCATCAAACGGGGGGATGGCGGAGTATATGAAGCTATTACTGACCAGCACAGGCAGCCGCCGCGGGCAGGGAGCCGGCGGGGATCGCAGGAGAGGCAGTACGGCTCGAGGGTCTTCGGGAATGGAGATATGTCACCAAGGGACCCCATATGTCTACTGGGCAAGACCTTGCAGGCAGAAAGTCCCAGAATTCTAAAAGCAAGGTCTGGCTTCTAGAGGCATCCTCAAGCCAATGGGCAAATTTAGGCGCAGTCCTACGACCCCAGCACATGGCCACCCTACGCCTAGCCAACACAAGCCCCATTGCGATCAAGCGGTGGGAAGCATCAGGGCAAAACTTTACAAAGCCTAGCAGACAGAGCGGAGGGTCGGACTGTACCATTGTGGTGGTTATCTCAGAGATAGCAGCGCATACCTCCCGCCAAAAGTCTGACACCTTGGGGCATAGCCATGCCAAATGGGCAAAATCTGCTGTAGGGGCAGCGCAACGCAAGCAACAGTCATTAGGCATGAGACCAAGTTTGTGAAGCTGGGCAGGAGTGCGGTATAGTTTATGTAGAAACTTAAAATGAATGAGACGAAGCCGGTAATTTGGTGACAGTTTCTTCGTCTAATTGCATCAGTACAGCCAGTCTGCCTGGACGATGCCCATGCCCAGGTCTACGCCCCACGCAACGCGCGCCCGATCAGTAGAGATGGAAGTGGATGCCAATGTGAGGCCATATAGTTTAGTTACTATTTTGTGTGGTGTCGGGCATGTGTATATGAAATTCAGGACTGGCATCGTGGGCAGTGGCCGGGGGAACGTAGGATGTATCTCCCAGCATATAGCACATAACTGATAAAACAGGAGAGTGTCCAGCGGACCAGAAGAGGCAGGGAGAGAGTAGAATGTGTTGTCGGGGTATAAATCTGCCAATGTCAACAGGCCCAGACGTGATGCATGTCTGTACATGCCGGAAGGCTGGAGAGGGGACAACGTCTCCACCGTGACGGCTTCCGCCTGTTGACGACACGCCGTGGCAAAAAGGGCAGTGGTCAGCGGCCAGGGGGATGCAATATCAGTCTCCACAGCCACTTGTGGTTAATAAGGGGGGGGGTGAATCCAAAAGTGCAGAAAGCTGGCCTGAGCACATAAAGCGTAAAGCTAAAAATTAGGATCTCCCATGCCCCCTGCCGACATAGGAAGCGTGAGGATGTCATACGCTACTCTGGGTTGTTTGCCCGCCCAGACTAAGGAAATTATCAAGGAACGGAGTTTGCGAAAGAAATGAGCAGTAAGGAGGATCGGGATGATCAGGAAAAGGTTGAGGAATTTAGGCAACACCACCATCTTAGCAATGGCGATGCGTCCGGCCAGAGACAATGGAACCAGACTCCAATTTGGGATTTTGGATTCCAGCCAATCCATCGCACGCCCGAAGTTAGATCTTCAGAAATCATCAAGGTCCCTACTCAGGCAGATACCCAGGTACCGGGTGGGGCCAGTGGCCCATATAAAAGGGAAGTCTGGCGTGAATGGTCTGGTGGCATCCTTAAGAGGGAATAACACAGACTTACTTCAGTTTACCTGAATGCCCGACAGTGCACCAAAATGAATCATCTCACGTACAAGAGGACTAAGATTGCGCTGGGGGTGGCAAACGTACATATCGTCCGCGTACATAGAAACCAGGAGAGAGCAGGCCGAGAACCCTATACATCTGTGGGTGTGATGTTGCTGGAGTCTAGCAGAAAGGGGCTCCATCGCAATGGCAAAGAGAATAGGTGACAGAGGGCATCCTAGCCGAGTGCCACGTCCAACACATATGGGCTCTGTTATTTGCCCATTAATCCAGAGACGGGCCGAAGGGCGGGTGTATAGAAGAGATACCTTTCGTATAAACATGGTGCTGCAGCCAATGCGAGGTAAAAGAAAGAATAGAAAGGGCCATTCGAGTGTTTCAAACGCCTTAGTGGAGTCCAGAAGGGCGGCCACTGCAGGGAGACTGGGTTTGATCTGGTGAAGGACGGAGAATATGGTCCGGAGATTATGCGAGTTGGCCCGTCCTGGAATAAAACATGACTGGTCGGGGAGGGCAATGCAGGGCATAAGAAGAAGAAGACGAGAGGCGATTCATTTAGCGAAGATTTTGTTGTCAGTGTTTATAAGACAAAGGGGGCAATAGGAATCGCGACAGTCGGTTGGCTTATCGGGCTGAAGTAACAACGTTATTATTGCCTCCCGGAGGGACTGAGGAAATAGGCCATTATCAAAGGAGTCATTGTACATAGCCACCAGATGCGGTTCTAACAACGATGTATACGTTTCTATAAAAAGAGGCAGGAAGGCCATCCAGTCCGGGAGCCTTTACCCCAGGCAAACTGCTGATGGCAGCAAGTATTTCCTCCCTAGTGAAGGGCTCATCCAGAAATTTCCGGTGGTGATCTTCCAGCCATACCAGTGCAATAGTCTTGAAGTATTGTTCGAAGTCCTCGCGTGAGGGGGGGAGCGAGCAGTATACAGCTGCGAGTAGAAATCAATTAAATGGCTCTTGATGTCTGCCTGAGAGGTGGTTCTAGCGGGGCCCCCATTACTTAGTGCTGTAATATATGATGCAGCTTGGGGAGGGCATAAGAGGTTCGCCAAGGTGCTTCCAGGCCAATCGCCCTCCCCAAAACAACGAGCTCGGGCATCTCAGCCCAAAAAGGCGAGTTCTCTCTCAGACTCCTCAGAAAAGTCACTGTGCTTTTGCCTCAAGCGCGCCATGTTCTCAGGACTGGGGTGTGCTGCCTGGGAAGCATCCAAAGCCCTAATCTCAGTTTCCAACTATGCCAGAGTGGTACGAATGGAACGGAAGACAACGGCCTGTTTCTAAATATTACTGTTTTAAAGCCTTCCCAAAGAATGGAAGGAGATTCTACGGAGCCCACATTTAGATCAAAATAATTGACGATTGCTGTTTGAATTTCATCGCAGAATACTGTGTCACGGAGCGCGTTCAGAGGGAGAGGAGCCAGGAAACCACCCCCGCAGATGATATGCAACAGATGGGGGCAGAGCGCATGGGAAGGTCGAGCAGCAGAGGAGGCTCCACATTCGCAGAGGCCCGGTGTGCATACAGTACCAGAGGGAGGGGGAAGAAGCCATTGAGTGTGGAAAGGGGACGATGTCATACATGTCATAGCTGCAGAGGAGGACAAGGAGCACAGTGCGAAGATGCAGTCTGAACTAAAAAAAACAGCATGGAGCAATCAAAATTTAACAACCCATAACCCCCCACCCAACATACCCCCCCTTTGAGCACAGATCAAAAACCAACCCCAGAAGCATGTCAATGTCGCGTTCTCAACCCAGCTATTCCACCCCAACAAGACCAACAGTAGTGACAAGATGATACAATACCTGACACCCAACCCCACCCCCAAAACAGACTGCAGAAAACCCTCCACCCCCACACCCACTCCAACCCCCAATCAGGCTGAGAGACCTCCCTTTCCCACCCCAGGAACCAACAACTTGGAGGAGGGGAAACTATTTGAAGATTAGGAATTATCCCAGTAGGGCATGACATGGCTCGGCGGACACCCCTGCAATAAAGCAGGGTGGCCAAGCATCCAGAACTTCAGACAACATTCAGTAAGTCGTGGCCCCAAGCATTACAACCAGTCGTGATGATTTGTCGAGTTTCTTTGCAATACGAGAGTCTCCCTGGGATCAGTGAATACCAGTGTTTTAGCGCCCTGTCAAACTCTCAGTTTTGCTGGGTACGCCAAAGAGTAGGATACCTCGTGTTTTTGCAGAATTCGCTTCGCGGGGAGGAATTCACGTCTAGCAGCCTGTAGAGTCAGAGTATAGTCTGGAAAGAATGAGAGTGAGTTTCCTTGATGCTTTATTTTGCCCATGTCCAGCGCCGCACGAATAATAGCGTCCCGATCTCGGAAGTTTAACATTTTTGCAATGATAGGACGTGGAGGTAGTCTGGGACCGGGGCGTGGACCAAGGGAGCTGTGTGCTTGTTCGACAATGAAGACTGTGGAAAGTACATCGCTGAAGAGTTCCTTGATCATTTGCTCCACGTAGTACTCCATGTGAGCTATGTTGGTGGATTCTGGAACACCAATTATACGGAGGTTACTCCGACGGGAGATCCCCTCCAAGTCCTAATTTTTCTCCCGAATCAAAGTAAGGATTTTGTCCATCTGTAGTAGTTTCTGGTGGTCCTGGGTGGCTGCGTCCTCAGCGTCCGACACCCTGGACTCAACGTGGAGGAGGCTATTATCATGGGAGTCAACGCGTGCCTTCACTGAGTCAAGTCGGGCAGAGACCTGATCCAATTGAGTCACTATTCCCGTTACCGTTGACTTAATATCTAACATAATCGCTTTTAGGTCGTCGTCGCGTGTTGGAGGCGATTCCATGGTGGCATCAAGAACACCACTGTCCGAGCTGGCGCCGTCCTGGCGAGTCAACCTGCGTGGATCAAACGTGATTTCGGACTGTTTTGGATCGGACCTACCCATTGCGAAGGAATCTCAAAGCAGGTGCCTCCAAGAGATGGGGGTGTTACAGCATGCCCCCGACAAGCAGACTTAACGCCAGGGAGAGGTACAAAGACACCTGCAATTGTGCACAGCAGCTGGATCTTAGGGTGCCCAGTTGGAGGAGAGTGCCGGGGAAGACACGGCCCCTCGGCCCCAGAGCAAACAATGTTTAGAGGAGGTGGCAAAAGTGTAGACAGAAAGCGGAGTGTAGACTAGAAGGGCCCGCGGGATACTGAAGAGGTGGCACAGACGTTCAGCCCAAGCGGGGCCCCGTGCAGAAAGGCATGCACCACTCAGGGCCAAATATGAGAACCCTCCCACTAGGGAGACCACGGTGGAGTGCCACTATCGCCAAGAGATAGGAGAAGTGGAAAAGTGTGGCTCAATGGTTAGAGCGGCAGACCCTGATGCAGAGGTCTAGCCCGGGACCAGGGTTCAATTCCCCGCCTCGGTGGGTCTTGGGCTCAAAATTCCACGGACCTGATAATTCTCGCCTCGGTGCCTATTCCAATCATGGAGTCCCACTCTGCAACTCTGGGCAATAGCTTGTTTAATCTCCACAACGGCCCCCACAACGCTAAGGATGCCTGGCCTCCACCTTGGGGGTGCCCAGGAGTGGACACCTCACAGGGAAAGCCAGGATGGGTTCCACAGCGGTATTCGTACAAGCGCCTTGAGACCCTTGCGGGTGAGTAGTGCGCTATACAAGTATCAATTTACATTTACATTTATCAATTTACAAACCGCTAGTCCAGATGCAGCTCTGCTGCTGGTGGGTAGTGGTACAGAATCGGGAGATGCATTGATGGTGGCTCAGCTACTGAACTGATACATTGACGAAAGTGGCGAAGAGGCAAACTAGCTGAACTCGGTGGAGGAGCAGGGCCCAGTACCGCTAATAGCAGTGGCAATTAAAGCCCTCCTGGGGACAAGATAGAGGAGGACGAGAGCTCCTTGCCTCAGGTGTCACCAGCATACATGGCAGAGGGGCGGCCGCCGGGTGCATACAACCCGTGTGTATAGCAATGAGGGGTAGAAGTTTTAAGTCTGTGCTGCACTGTTGAGGGCTTGGCGGTCACTACATACTTCTGCAATCAGCGAGCCAGCAGGGGAGGACTGACGTTTGGCACAGGCAGCAGGCAGGTTTTGAAGAAGAGTAGGAGGCCTCAGCAAAGCTAAGCCCTGGATGTCCTGTGCGCCGGGGGCTGCAGCGCCACGATAAGGCAGGAGAGGCCACAGCCAGCTGAGGCAGGCCCGGGGATCAGCGCGTCACACCGCAGCCGGGTAACGGGGAGTGCACACCAGCCCCGGTCAGCCGTGATGAGGAAGCACAGGGGCGTACAGCTCGCGCCAGGCCGAGGTCGAGGCGCGCAATTAAAGAGCGGGGTTGGAAATGGCACCCACGCTTCAAGGCCCGAGCCGAACAGCCCAATGCTAACGCCTCCAACCCCGCCGCGGAGTGCCCAGGTGGCAAGCTGCACTCACCGGGAATCAGCAAGTGCCTCCACCATCCCCGCAGCAACACTCAGTCCCTGAGAGCCCCGCCAGCGGCAGGAACAGTGGGGTAGAGATCTCACAGGCCCGCAAGGCGTAGGCCCCGCTCCAGCGACAAACAGCACCCCAACTGTTATTGAAGACGAAAACCACTCCCAGCGGTGCCACAGGTGAGCGGACCTGCACCGCGCCCACCAAGCCAAACACCAGCAGCAACCTCAAGTGCATCCTGCTCAACACCCGCTCCGTCCACAGACACGCCGTGGAGCTCTGGAACCTGCTCGACACAACATCACCAGATGTCGCCTTCCTCACGGAAACCTGGATGAACGCCCCCTCAGCGCCCGACATTGCCATCGCCATCCCGGACGGGTGCAAGATCACCAGGAGGGACCGCGTCAACCAGACCGGAGGAGGCATCGCCATCGTCCACAAGAACACCATCCACATCACGTCCGACTCCAACGACACCTTCGCCGCCGCCGAGCACCTCCACTTCCAGATTCACACCGACCCTAAGACGACCCTCAGAGGCACCCTCATCTACAGACCCCCTGGACCACGCACACATTTCAGCGAAGACAACACGGACTTCATCAGCCCACACGCCCTCCCCTCCCCCGACTACATCCTCCTAGGGGACCTCAACTTCCACCTGGAGAACAACAAGGACCGCAACACCGCCGCCCTGCTGGACAACCTCGCGAACCTCGGACTCAAGCAACTGGTCAACACCCCCACCCACTACGCCGGCCACACGCTTGATACAGTCTTCTCATCCAGCAAGCACTTCACCTTCAGCCACTCCACCGGACTCCACTGGACCGACCACAGCTGCGTCCACTTCAGCTTCAGAAGAACCACAACCCACCACCACCCGCAACAGGTTCCTCACAGAAGCTGGAGCAAGATAACCGTCAACCAGCTCACCACCTCCCTCAGCCAGAACCCACCCACCAGCACAACGGACCCCAACGAAGCAGCCCTCAACCTCACCCAGTGGCTGACCGCCTGCGCCGATGAACTCGCACCACTGAAGAACCCTCCCAGCAGACCCAGAAGCAAGAAGGCCTCCTGGTTCACCGACGAACTCAAGGACTCCAAGAAGACCTGCCGCACCCTCGAGAAGGCCTGGATCCTCGACCGGACCACTGACAACATGACCGCCCTCAAACACGCCACCCGCAAGCACCACCAGCTCATCCGCACCACCAAGAAGAAATCACTGAAGGAACAACTGGACAACAACGCCCACGACAGCAAGGAACTCTTCACCATCGTCAAGGAGTTCTCCAACCCCAGCACCGGCAACAACGACATCACTCCCTCACAAGATCTCTGCGACTCCCTCGCCTCGTTCTTCCACCGCAAGATTGCCGACATCCACAACAGCTTCGGCGCACCACCCACGCACCCAACCACCGAACCAACGCCCCCCCACCGCCACCCTCCGCACCTGGACTACGGTGACCACCGAAGACACAGCCCGCACGATGAACACCATCCACTCCGGATCTCCGACTGACCCCTGCCACCACCACGTCTTCAACAAGGCCAACTCCACCATCGCACCCCAAGTCCGAGACGTCATCAACACCTCCTTCAACACCGCCACCTTCCCGGAGAGCTGGAAGCATGCCGAGCTCAGCGCCCTACTGAAGAAACCAACAGCGGACCCCACCGACCTCAAAAACTTCCGCCCCATCCTGCTCCTTCCTTTTCTTGCCAAAACCATCAAGAAGATCGTCAACAGACAGCTTGCCGCCTTCCTCGAGACGAACGGATCCCTCGACCCCTCGCAGTCCGGTTTCAGAGCCAACCACAGCACCGAGACCGCCCTCATCGCAGCAACCGACGACATCCGAGCCCTGCTCGACAACAGGGAAACAGCGGCACTCATCCTCCTGGACCTCTCCCCTGCGTTTGACACTGTCTGCCACCGCACCCTAATACAGCGCCTCAGCAACATCGGCATCCAAGACAAGGCACTGGAGTGGATCGTTTTGTTCCTCGCCGGAAGAACACAGAGAGTTCGCCTCCCCCCGTTTCGATCCGAGGCCACCGAAGTCATCTGCGGCGTTCCGCAAGGATCATCACTCAGCCCCACCCTCTTCAACGTCTACATGAGACCTCTTGCTGCCATCACACGCCAACACAACCTCAACATCATCTCCTACGCCGACGACACCCAGCTGATCCTCTCCCTCACCAGCGACCCCGACACTGCCAGAACCAGCCTACACGAAGGGATGAAAGACGTCGCCGATTGGATGAAGAACAGCCGCTTGAAACTGAACTCAGACAAGACGGAAGTCCTCATCCTGGGACCATCACCCTCTGCCTGGGACGACTCCTGGTGGCCCCCAGCCTTGGGCACCGCTCCCAAGCCAACAGACCACGCACGCAACCTGGTCTTCATCCTGGACTCCTCCCTCTCGATGACCAGACAAGTCAACGCCGTCTCCTCATCATGCTTTCACACCCTTCACATGCTTCGCAAGATCTTCCGATGGATCCCGACCGAAACCAGGAAGACGGTCACCCAGGCCCTCGTCACCAGCCGATTGGACTACGGAAACACCCTCTACGCCGGAACCACAGCCACGCTACAGAAAAGACTCCAGCGCATCCAAAACGCCTCCGCCCGACTCATCCTGGACATTCCCCGATGCAGCCACATCTCCGGTCACCTGAAGGACCTGCACTGGCTCCCCGTCAACAAGAGGATCACGTTCAGGCTACTCACCCACGCACACAAGTCTCTCCACGACCTGGGCCCGAAGTACCTCAACGACCGCCTGACCTTCTACACGCCCACCCGCCAGCTATGGTCTACTAGCCTCGCCCTCGCCGCCATACCACGCATCCGAAGAGCAACCGCCGGAGGCAGATCCTTCTCCTACCTGGCGGCCAAGACATGGAACTCCCTCCCCATCCACCTTCGGCTGACCCAGGATCATCTCGCCTTCAGGAGACAACTCAACACCTGGCTGTTCGAGCAGTAGCGGACCCCCTCCCCCAAGCGCCTTGAGACCCTCCCGGGTGAGTAGCGCGCTATACAAGTGGTATGATTGATTGATTGATTGATTGATTGATTGAACAAAAGGGGGTGGTGGTGGACGGAGCATCTGAACCATTGAAACACTCACACCCAATCAACAGATCTGGGTTTAATCCATCACCGTTCTTTAGCCCACTCTGCCACCCCATTTCAGACATGGCCATATGCAAATCAGTCTGACCCTGTGCCTCATGGGAACAGTCCAGCTTGAACTGCCAAGCCATGCCTTCCCTGGAAAGGAAACAAGCTTCCTAGGACCGGTTTCTGGCATTTCAGCCGTCTTCAGCCAGGCTTGCTTGAATCCAGTGGCAAAGTGAGCAAGGGACTCACGTCTGAGCATACCCTTCCAACTTATGGCGAACAAAGTGGTACAAAAGGGGGTGGTGATGGATGGAGCATCTGGACCAATCAAACACTCACACCCAGTCAACAGCTCTGGGTTTAATCCATCACCGTTCTTTAGCCCACTCTGCCGCCCCAGTTCAGACATGGCCATATGCAAATCAGTCTGACCCTGTGCCTCAGGCGAACAGTCCAGCCTGAACTGCCAAGCCATGCCTTCCCTGGACCGGAAACAAACTTCCTAGGACCGGTTCCTGGCATTTCAGCCGCCTTCAGCCAGGCTTGCTTGAATCCAGTGGCAAAGTGAGCAAGGGACTCACATCTGAGCATACCCTGCCATCTTATGGCGAACAAAGCGGTACAAAAGGGGGTGGTGATGGACAGAGCATCTGAACCAATCAAACACTCACACCCAGTCAACAGATCTGGGTTTAATCCATCACCGTTCTTTAGCCCACTCTGCCACCCCAGTTCAGACATGCCAATTAGTCTGACCCTGTGCCTCATGGGAACAGTCCAGCCCAAACTGCCAAGCCATGCCTTCCCTGGACCGGAAACAAGCTTCCTAGGACCGGTTTCTGGCATTTCAGCCGTCTTCAGTCAGGCTTGCTTGAATCCAGTGGCAAAGTGAGCAAGGGACTCACGTCTGAGCATACCCTGCCAACTTATGGCTGACAAAGCGGTACAAACAGGTGAGTGGAAGGCAGAGGACACCAGTTGTGGTTGTTAAGGAAGCCGTTGTCTGCAGGATGATAGCGGATCTTGTGCTTGGCCGGCAGAGACCACTTACAGTGCGACCATCTTGCAGCCGGCCAAGCCTTGCCCACCCGCATCTTGGCACACTTTAATCCAAATTTTACTCTCCTTTTAAATTCTTGTCGTAATTGGTATGTTTTTTCTGAATTTCTTTTACGAATTTCTAATAGAAATTAGTTAGCTCTAAAAAGGCTCTAACTTCATCCCTTTCAGTAGCACTAGGTGCTTTCCTTATAGCTTCAAACAATCCTTGGTTAGGTTTGATACGATCCTTACAAATACTGTGACCAAGATAAAAATTTATTTCTGTGAAAAATGACACTCACTGAATTCCACTGTTAAGCATTTCTTTTTTAAATATGATATAACCTCCATAGCTTGAGCAACCTCTCAGTCTGATCCACCCCTGCTGCTCATAACTTGGGGGTCCAGTATCAGCTGATGTTCTCACGAGAACCATCCTGCACAACACATCATGGGCTGACCAAGAAGTATAATCATTGGACACAATAGTGCAACCATTCCCTGCTAATCAAGATCGAAAAGATTCCAAAAATAGCCCATGCTCAGTTCTTTCTCTGTAGACATTACCTTTTTGATTTAAATCCCTAAAATATCTCACTGAGTTCCACCAGCCTCTCCAAGTTGGGGGTGCCATCTGGTGCCAGTTCTTACAAATCTCCCTTCTTGCCAAGATGATCAAGTAAAACACTAATTTATTCTGTGTTGGACTTGGCCTTTTCCCCCCAAAATTTTTCGCTTTTGACCCCCTAACTTGAATGTCTCCCCCATGGGATTAAACCTGTATAGGCCATGAGTGGTGTGAGACACCTTGTGAAAATGTAATTACCTGACATAATGTGAGCACTTGTAAAATCCCCCATTTTGGAAATGTACCTGACTGAAATGTATTGTTTTTAAAATGGATGCCATGGCCATGGGTTTTGCCACTGGACTGACATAGGTCAGCAGTCTAGATAATATTACCCAGCTACCCCTAGTTTTGGAGGGAAAGCCTGGCACCCAGGGTGCTCACCCCCTCCCCTAGAACCAGTTTAGGCTAGATGTGCCAACATTCTAGAAGGTCCTGGCACTGCCTGGGAGGAGGGTATAAATAGGGTGAAGTGTCACCAGAGAGTCAGTCAGCGCTGGGACAAGGAAGGGAGGGGGACCTGCTGTGAGGTGCTACCGCCACATGGACCTGTGAGCTGGGCCCTGCACCCCTATAAACCCCCCCGCTGCTGTCCCCATGGGCCCCTGACAAGGGAGGACTCTTCATAGGTCCCTGACGCTGTGGGACCTTGGACTACGCCAGCGCTGAGGGAAAAAGGTACCCAGAAGAGGAGGAATGCTGTGGGCTTGAACCCCCCAGGAGGTGAGGAGTGTGCCCCTGGGGCTGGCTGTGGAACTGTTCGCCCCCCTCCGTGAGGAGCCTACTTGGAAGCCCTGGTTTGCCTACCTAAGCGCTGTAAACTCCAAGACTGTTGCTGCCCTGACCTGAACTGTCCTGCCTGGGAAGCGCTATAATTTGGAAGCGCTAGAGAAGGACTGTGAGGAGCTGCGTGTCCCTAGAAGCCCTGAACTGCCTCTATTCTGTTGGGCTAAGAGGGAGGAGCAGTGCGCTGTAAATAGCGACATCTGCTGAGGAGAATCGCGCTGTGGCCTGAGGGCGCTGTGAGGAGGATCGAGTGTGAGGAGCCTACCCTCGTTTTGGCGCTGTCCGCCATATAAATAATTAAATAAAGGGAGCCTACCCCTTATCACCGTCGCGGCCCGGGGAGTGTTGGCGCTGCCTCGCGCTGCCTGGTAGCTGCCAGGGAGCCCCCCCGCGGTGGTGTGCATCGTCGCGGCGGCCCCCGGTGCCAGGAGAGGGCCGCCGATGTGAAGTGGGCCGCGCTAGGCCCTGAGGCTGCGGACTCGCGTCACGTGATGGGGGCGCCCGGCCGCGTCATCGGCCCGCCCCCGCCAACGCTGCGCACGGATTGGCTGCGCGGCCGAGCCCCCGAGAAGGCCGCGCAGGGATTGGTGGAAGGCCGGGAAGGCCAGAAGAAGCGGAATCGGAGCCCCGGGTCCCCGTGAGGTAGGAGGGGGACCCGGGTGAAGCTTTGTTGCGGGGCCCCCGTGCCAAGGTGGGAGCCCCGAGAGAAGCGACCGGAGCGGGAGGCCACCCCGCCGGTCTGAGCCCCACGCGAGGGGCCGGTGAAGAAGGCGGGGCCGGGGCACTCTGTCGGTGCCAGCCCCGCCTCCCGACCAGAGAAGGGAGCCGTGCGAGGTGGGAGGAAAGCCAGGCAGGCTTCCCCCCACGTGTGCTGAGACACTGCGTGTGTCCCCTGACGCCTCCCTGAGGGTGGATCAAAACCCCGGGCCCCTGTAAGGAAAGGAGGCCCGGGTGAGGCGAATATAGCGGCCCCCCAGGCCCTCGAGAGGAGGAGGGGCACGAGGGTTGCCACAGAGAGGAGGGGCCTCGAGGCACATTGCCGGTGCCTGCCCCCTCCTCTAGAAAGGAATCCTGCAACTCGAGGCACATTGTCGGTGCCTGGTTTTCCCCCCCCCTGCAGAGGAGGCCCCGCAGGACCTACTGAATCCCGCAGGAGCCAACGAGGAGAGCCCGGTGAGTGGGGTTTTGATTATCCCGTGTGGAAGTCGGGGCACAGGGTCGGTGCTCACCCCAGGACTAGGGCTCGCCCCTGGAAACTGCTCTGAGCCTCGCTGGCCCTTTTGGTCCCCTTTGAGACTTCTAGACTGGGCCGGGACATTACTGAGGCCCCCCAGGATTGGTACAGGGACAAGGTAACCCCTAGCTAGGTGTTGGGCCCTGCAGAGTGAAGGGCTGGGTAACTTAGCCTGATTGTTAGTGGCTTGTTTATCCCTGGGTCCTGCAATGGTTAATTGCCATGTTTAATCCTAATTAGGATACTGGTGGCCCTAAGGTAACGCAGCAGTTCCATGTGATCTACTAAAGTGTGGTGCGCTTCCGTGCCTAGTTTGAATTGTAGGCTGTTTATCTTGCTAATATTATGCCTACACTAAAGTGATGCCCAGGTGCAGTGGGATTCAAGCCTGGTTTAGATGTTGTGATACCAATGCACTGCTTAATGTTTGTGTTGCAGGTTGCAAGGGGGGCTGAGGATTCATGTTCCTGACTGGTATTATATGATGTTTTTCCCTTACAGGGGTTGGGTTGGCGTTGCCACGCATGAGGTGTAGTTATGCTAATATGCAACTTACAATTTCAGCCAACCTCCCAAGGATGAAGGCCTGAGTAGGCCCCGCCTGATGAGTTATTCCAGGTCCCTGTTTATGCCCTTGTTAATGAGCCTGCCGTACTGATTTCTTACAGGTGCTCCTGACTAGTATGTGCTGTAATGCTCTGTTTTTCCCTTACAGGGGTGGGTTGGCGTGATTGTGCATGATATATATACCTATGCTAATGTGGTATTCTGCATTTACAACCCCCTAAGGATGAGAGCCTGAGTTGGCCCCGCCAGATTGGCCCCAGGACTACTGTTATTTAATCACAATTGTTCTTTATTTCAGCATGGACTACTTCCTATGTAAATAATTCCCCCCCTTTATTCACTTGGCTCTGGCGCCATTTGGCGTCCTGTGTGACACTACTGTTTTGCAATCTTTTGCCTTGCAGGTTGGAAACCCTACTAAATGACGTATCTTTTTCCAACTCAAACTGGTGTCCTGCCTCTTTTGTGGTGTGCCTGGTGTGTTGACTGAGGGTACTGCGTGAGTGCTTCACATGTCCTCCAAGTTTGGCCTGCCCGCTTGATGCCATGCTACCCCCTTTGAGACTTGGGCAACCCCCCATTTCCAACATTTGGTGGCAGAGCGGTGGGATAGGACTTGTGTTTGCGCAGTACCACAGCGGCCACAGGTTACACCACAGGTAGAGCCTTGTGGTGGGGATTATTGTTTGAACATTGTTTTTGATTGCTTCCTCCTGAAGAGTATTCTGAATTGTCCCCTTGTTCCACTGGGAGGGTGTGTCCCGGGTGTACCTCGCCACGATGGGGTTGATTTACCAGGAAGTGGAACTAATGGAGTACACCGAACAGGAGGTGATAGACTTCCTCCTGGAGAGAGGGATACCCCCAGTAGGGAACATTAGGAGGAATTTGTTTCTCTATGAGGCCCTCAAGAGGGGAGAGCCCTTAGAGGTTAATGGGGACTTGTCTGACTACCCCCCCGAAGTGTTGAAGGGTCAGTGGGTTAGAGACCAGAGTGAGGGCTCCCCATCCAGAACCCTGGGAGGTAAATGCTCCGATGAGGAGGAGGAAGAGTCTAGCAGGGCAGAGACGCCAGTAGCTGTGGAGGACACCGAAGATAGGGAGTCTCGCACTGGGTCCAGTCCCGGGGGCACTGCCCCATCCCTTTCCCTGTCCCCAGAAGAGTGGGTAGATAGGAGGGAGGAAAGGGAGTATCAGCTGGCGCTGGCAAAGCTCAGGCATGCCGAGGGCTTAGCGCAGCTGAGGGTAGAAGAGCAGCGACTAGAGACTGAAAAAGTCCTAGCGCTGGAGAGGATGGCGGAGGCGGAGAGGGCCTTCGCCAGAGAGAGATCAGCTCAGGTGGGTAGGTTGTCCCCTGAGAGTGGTTTTAGGAGTCTGGATTCACCGAAGAGGGTGGGATCCAGTGGTGGCAGCGAGTGTAGGTCCAGTGCAAGGAGTCCCACTCCCGAAGCCCAAGAGACTGTGCCTGATTCCCCGGAAGAGGAGGACGGGTTAGTGTTTAGGGGCAGGGGAAAGCTGTCCCATCAGTCCTGGGGAGAGTTTGAGGAGGAGTGTTGGACTGTACTGGAGGATTGGGTGGTGAGGAGAGCAGTGGAGGATTGGGAAGGGCTGTGCCATGCCGTTATCCGGGAGCACATGCTGAGGAGTTGTTTCCCAAGACTGCGTCACCATCTGTTGCAGTGCGGGTTCTCAGACCCCAGGGAACTTGCACGGGAGGCAGACCTCTGGGTAAGTGCCAGAGCGTCTGGGAAGACATTGGGGAGTGATCCAGAAAGGAGAGGTGCAGGGATCTTCCGACCCAGCGTGGCGGGAGAGGTGAGAAGCCCAGCTAGGTCCCAGGATAGTGGGCGGGTTGTAGGGCCTCACATCCCATCTAAAGGAGGGAGTGAGACGGGGAGGTGTCCCAAGATGCCCCAACTGCAGTCACAGGGACTGGAGAGTTCTTTTAGGGAACCCCAGGTTGGGAGTCTAGGCTGTCCCGGTGTGCCTTCTCGTGGAAAGGATCCCCTCATGTCAGGAGGACCCGGAGCATCATTAATTGGAGCTCCAGTGGTTCGGGGGTTTGACCAGTCACAGGGTTTAGATCCTGGACTGGGGTTCCAGGTTAAGGGGTTGCCTGACCTGGAGGGTGGGGTACCTGTAATTCAGGTCCCTACCAATTTGACTCCTAGGGGTACTACTCCCAGTGGGAGGGTGCGGAACTCTGGGAGGGGGTGCAGAGGGAGGAAGGTCTCTTCTCTGTCACCAGCTCAGCCACAGGGCGCAGATCCTGGGTTGGGTGGCCAGGGACAGGGTTTGCCTGCCCTGGTGGGAGGGACCTCTGTAACCAGGGTCCCCCCGGAAGTGACTCCCAGGGGTACTACTCCAGTTAGGAGGGTGTGGGACTCTGGGAGGGGGTGCAGGGAGAGGGAGGACTCGCCCCTGTCACCGGTTCAGCCTGTGGGTTTCGGCTCCAGGTTGGGGAGAGAGTTGTGTGAGGGTGTCCCCCAGCGTAGGAGATGGAGGAACCCTAGGAGGAGAAGTAGGGGGAGGAGAGCCTCGCCCCTAAGGGCTGGTCAGTCTGAGGGTGTAGACCCCAGATGGGTGGACCAGTGGCAGTTTGGAGAGAAGAGAGTGGTCCAAGGGAATTACAAGCCTGAGGCTAGAGCCTCCCACTCTAGGAAGGAGAGACATCCCACTAGGGAACACCAGTGGGGTGGTGATGTTGGTGAAAGGAGGGATGCGAAAAAGAACCATTGGGTTCCAGAGTGGAGGAGAGACTGCAGGTGCTCCTGTAGTTGCAGGCCTGCGTCCACCTTTTTCCGCCCCAAGCAGGGAAGCCCATCAAGGCATTGATATGTCTACCCTGGCTTTTGGCTGGGGGGGAGTCGTGTTGGACTTGGCCTTTTCCCCCCAAAATTTTTCGGTTTTGACCCCCTAACTTGAATGTCTCCCCCATGGGATTAAACCTGTATAGGCCATGAGTGGTGTGAGACACCTTGTGAAAATGTAATTACCTGACATAATGTGAGCACTTGTAAAATCCCCCATTTTGGAAATGTACCTGACTGAAATGTATTGTTTTTAAAATGGATGCCATGGCCATGGGTTTTGCCACTGGACTGACATAGGTCAGCAGTCTAGATAATATTACCCAGCTACCCCTAGTTTTGGAGGGAAAGCCTGGCACCCAGGGTGCTCACCCCCTCCCCTAGAACCAGTTTAGGCTAGATGTGCCAACATTCTAGAAGGTCCTGGCACTGCCTGGGAGGAGGGTATAAATAGGGTGAAGTGTCACCAGAGAGTCAGTCAGCGCTGGGACAAGGAAGGGAGGGGGACCTGCTGTGAGGTGCTACCGCCACATGGACCTGTGAGCTGGGCCCTGCACCCCTATAAACCCCCCCGCTGCTGTCCCCATGGGCCCCTGACAAGGGAGGACTCTTCATAGGTCCCTGACGCTGTGGGACCTTGGACTACGCCAGCGCTGAGGGAAAAAGGTACCCAGAAGAGGAGGAATGCTGTGGGCTTGAACCCCCCAGGAGGTGAGGAGTGTGCCCCTGGGGCTGGCTGTGGAACTGTTCGCCCCCCTCCGTGAGGAGCCTACTTGGAAGCCCTGGTTTGCCTACCTAAGCGCTGTAAACTCCAAGACTGTTGCTGCCCTGACCTGAACTGTCCTGCCTGGGAAGCGCTATAATTTGGAAGCGCTAGAGAAGGACTGTGAGGAGCTGCGTGTCCCTAGAAGCCCTGAACTGCCTCTATTCTGTTGGGCTAAGAGGGAGGAGCAGTGCGCTGTAAATAGCGACATCTGCTGAGGAGAATCGCGCTGTGGCCTGAGGGCGCTGTGAGGAGGATCGAGTGTGAGGAGCCTACCCTCGTTTTGGCGCTGTCCGCCATATAAATAATTAAATAAAGGGAGCCTACCCCTTATCACCGTCGCGGCCCGGGGAGTGTTGGCGCTGCCTCGCGCTGCCTGGTAGCTGCCAGGGAGCCCCCCCGCGGTGGTGTGCATCGTCGCGGCGGCCCCCGGTGCCAGGAGAGGGCCGCCGATGTGATGTGGGCCGCGCTAGGCCCTGAGGCTGCGGACTCGCGTCACGTGACGGGGGCGCCCGGCCGCGTCATCGGCCCGCCCCCGCCAACGCTGCGCACGGATTGGCTGCGCGGCCGAGCCCCCGAGAACGCCGCGCAGGGATTGGTGGAAGGCCGGGAAGGCCAGAAGAAGCGGAATCGGAGCCCCGGGTCCCCGTGAGGTAGGAGGGGGACCCGGGTGAAGCTTTGTTGCGGGGCCCCCGTGCCAAGGTGGGAGCCCCGAGAGAAGCGACCGGAGCGGGAGGCCACCCCGCCGGTCTGAGCCCCACGCGAGGGGCCGGTGAAGAAGGCGGGGCCGGGGCACTCTGTCGGTGCCAGCCCCGCCTCCCGACCAGAGAAGGGAGCCGTGCGAGGTGGGAGGAAAGCCAGGCAGGCTTCCCCCCACGTGTGCTGAGACACTGCGTGTGTCCCCTGACGCCTCCCTGAGGGTGGATCAAAACCCCGGGCCCCTGTAAGGAAAGGAGGCCCGGGTGAGGCGAATATAGCGGCCCCCCAGGCCCTCGAGAGGAGGAGGGGCACGAGGGTTGCCACAGAGAGGAGGGGCCTCGAGGCACATTGCCGGTGCCTGCCCCCTCCTCTAGAAAGGAATCCTGCAACTCGAGGCACATTGTCGGTGCCTGGTTTCCCCCCCCCCTGCAGAGGAGGCCCCGCAGGACCTACTGAATCCCGCAGGAGCCAACGAGGAGAGCCCGGTGAGTGGGGTTTTGATTATCCCGTGTGGAAGTCGGGGCACAGGGTCGGTGCTCACCCCAGGACTAGGGCTCGCCCCTGGAAACTGCTCTGAGCCTCGCTGGCCCTTTTGGTCCCCTTTGAGACTTCTAGACTGGGCCGGGACATTACTGAGGCCCCCCAGGATTGGTACAGGGACAAGGTAACCCCTAGCTAGGTGTTGGGCCCTGCAGAGTGAAGGGCTGGGTAACTTAGCCTGATTGTTAGTGGCTTGTTTATCCCTGGGTCCTGCAATGGTTAATTGCCATGTTTAATCCTAATTAGGATACTGGTGGCCCTAAGGTAACGCAGCAGTTCCATGTGATCTACTAAAGTGTGGTGCGCTTCCGTGCCTAGTTTGAATTGTAGGCTGTTTATCTTGCTAATATTATGCCTACACTAAAGTGATGCCCAGGTGCAGTGGGATTCAAGCCTGGTTTAGATGTTGTGATACCAATGCACTGCTTAATGTTTGTGTTGCAGGTTGCAAGGGGGGCTGAGGATTCATGTTCCTGACTGGTATTATATGATGTTTTTCCCTTACAGGGGTTGGGTTGGCGTTGCCACGCATGAGGTGTAGTTATGCTAATATGCAACTTACAATTTCAGCCAACCTCCCAAGGATGAAGGCCTGAGTAGGCCCCGCCTGATGAGTTATTCCAGGTCCCTGTTTATGCCCTTGTTAATGAGCCTGCCGTACTGATTTCTTACAGGTGCTCCTGACTAGTATGTGCTGTAATGCTCTGTTTTTCCCTTACAGGGGTGGGTTGGCGTGATTGTGCATGATATATATACCTATGCTAATGTGGTATTCTGCATTTACAACCCCCTAAGGATGAGAGCCTGAGTTGGCCCCGCCAGATTGGCCCCAGGACTACTGTTATTTAATCACAATTGTTCTTTATTTCAGCATGGACTACTTCCTATGTAAATAATTCCCCCCCTTTATTCACTTGGCTCTGGCGCCATTTGGCGTCCTGTGTGACACTACTGTTTTGCAATCTTTTGCCTTGCAGGTTGGAAACCCTACTAAATGACGTATCTTTTTCCAACTCAAACTGGTGTCCTGCCTCTTTTGTGGTGTGCCTGGTGTGTTGACTGAGGGTACTGCGTGAGTGCTTCACATGTCCTCCAAGTTTGGCCTGCCCGCTTGATGCCATGCTACCCCCTTTGAGACTTGGGCAACCCCCCATTTCCAACATTCTGCATACCCAAAAGGCCTTCCATTCCAATGGGTAACAGGGCAGTGCTAAACAAAAGAACAGAAGGGCTTACCTCCACTTCTTTACCCAGGATGTCCGACAGTGTCTTACCCACATTGCCTCAGATCTCCTGAATCAAGAGCCAGGAAGTGAACACATGGATCTCATCCACCTTCTGAGCACTGCATCTTATACACTTTGCTTCTACACTGCTTTTATTTTGGAAAGTTTAAGTGGGGTCCAGTATTTACTGTGGAGCGTAAAAAAGTGCTTTCTCCCTAGTATAGCACATTTGATCAACAGGTAAAGCATGTCTAAAGATACTTGCCATACATTTTATAGCTCCTCGTTCGGCAAACATTTCTCCCAAACCAAATAAGGATATTCCAGCTTTCTGTTGGCTGCAGCAAGGAGATGATTGCACCACTGTGCTACTTCCTTCCTTTTTAGGTTCTGATCGTGTAGCTCGTCCTCCATTAAATTGTCCTCTGGATAAATACCACTGCTGGCTCTTACACCATGTTGAAATTTGATAGTATTTAAACCTGGAAAGAGTACTGGTAGTTATCTTCCTCCAAATATCCCATGATAGGCATTTGTTACCATCCACAATGTCCTTCCAGCGTGCAACACCCACATCCTTTAGTGGCTGAAAGAGAGCATCCAAAAGACACTCTGGTATTCCTGGGGAGTCCCACACTTGGCCCATTCACTGTAGCAGGGGAAGGCCAAACAGGTCCGCAGTAAGACCACAGCTTGACCGCTGCATGTAAGACCTTCAGCCAAACTTTTTTTTAAAATGTGGGTGCTCCACATTTATACATAAAACCCTCCTCTGAGGAGTCCAACAGCATAGCTTTAAATATGCTGCCAATCAGAGTACTATCTGGCCTAAGAAGTAGCATCCTACAATTTTTGAATTGGTACACCCAACAGTACAACTGGAGGGTATACAGCAGTTAGCACGCATTTTTTACAACGCGGTACTGTTACCACGCTACTTTTACCACGACTTGCGCTGGGGGGCGCTCCAGGATAGTAAATAGTTTAATTTACTATCCAACTCCTTCCCTAGAGTCCACGGGGACTGGAGTTGGAATAGTAAATTAAAAAATTTACTATCCAGCGCCCCTCCACGCAAGTCGTGGTAACGACTTGCGTGGTAAAAGTAGCGTTGTAACGGTACGCGTTGTAAAAGTACGCGTGGTACCGTCATACATCCCAACTGGAGATCAGGTAAGCCCATACCACCATGTGAGTGTACGGCTTAGTTTCTTCCAGGACAGCCTAATCTCTTTATCTGCACATATAAAAGAAGAGATTTTGCCCTGTATTTTAGGTAAACAACCTTTATCAAACTCCAATGGGATGTATGACGTTACAACGCATACTTTTACCACGACTACCATTACCACGCAATTTTTACAACGCAGGATCCATTACAACGCAGTACCATTACAACGCATGTATTTACAACGCTGGTACCTTTACAACGCATACAATTACATCGTAAGTATTGGTAAGTTTAAAATATTTTTTTAATGTAAATTAATTACAATTAATATAATTTAATTTAATTTAATTATTTTTTTTTAATTTAATTAATTAAATTTAATTTAATGTAATTACTTTATTTTAATGTAATTTAAATTTAATTGTATTTAATTTGTACCCTGTACCTCTTTACCCAAAAACCCAAAACTGACCCTTAATCTTAAAAATACCCCTTTACCCAAAAACCCCAAACTGACCCTAAACCCTAAAAATACCCCTTTACCCAAAAACCGGCCACTGCCCACGATGCCAGTCCTGAATTTCATATACACATGCCCGACACCACACAAAATAGTAACTAAACTATATGGCCTCACATTGGCATCCACTTCCATCTCTACTGATCGGGCGCGCGTTGCGTGGGGCGTAGACCTGGGCATGGGCATCGTCCAGGCAGACTGGCTGTACTGATGCAATTAGACGAAGAAACTGTCACCAAATTACCGGCTTCGTCTCATTCATTTTAAGTTTCTACATAAACTATACCGCACTCCTGCCCAGCTTCACAAACTTGGTCAACGCGTGCCTTCACTGAGTCAAGTCGGGCAGAGACCTGATCCAATTGAGTCACTATTCCCGTTACCGTTGACTTAATATCTAACATAATCGCTTTTAGGTCGTCGTCGCGTGTTGGAGGCGATTCCATGGTGGCATCAAGAACACCACTGTCCGAGCTGGCGCCGTCCTGGCGAGTCAACCTGCGTGGATCAAACGTGATTTCGGACTGTTTTGGATCGGACCTACCCATTGCGAAGGAATCTCAAAGCAGGTGCCTCCAAGAGATGGGGGTGTTACAGCATGCCCCCGACAAGCAGACTTAACGCCAGGGAGAGGTACAAAGACACCTGCAATTGTGCACAGCAGCTGGATCTTAGGGTGCCCAGTTGGAGGAGAGTGCCGGGGAAGACACGGCCCCTCGGCCCCAGAGCAAACAATGTTTAGAGGAGGTGGCAAAAGTGTAGACAGAAAGCGGAGTGTAGACTAGAAGGGCCCGCGGGATACTGAAGAGGTGGCACAGACGTTCAGCCCAAGCGGGGCCCCGTGCAGAAAGGCATGCACCACTCAGGGCCAAATATGAGAACCCTCCCACTAGGGAGACCACGGTGGAGTGCCACTATCGCCAAGAGATAGGAGAAGTGGAAAAGTGTGGCTCAATGGTTAGAGCGGCAGACCCTGATGCAGAGGTCTAGCCCGGGACCAGGGTTCAATTCCCCGCCTCGGTGGGTCTTGGGCTCAAAATTCCACGGACCTGATAATTCTCGCCTCGGTGCCTATTCCAATCATGGAGTCCCACTCTGCAACTCTGGGCAATAGCTTGCTTAATCTCCACAACGGCCCCCACAACGCTAAGGATGCCTGGCCTCCACCTTGGGGGTGCCCAGGAGTGGACACCTCACAGGGAAAGCCAGGATGGGTTCCACAGCGGTATTCGTACAAGCGCCTTGAGACCCTTGCGGGTGAGTAGTGCGCTATACAAGTATCAATTTACATTTATCAATTTACAAACCGCTAGTCCAGATGCAGCTCTGCTGCTGGTGGGTAGTGGTACAGAATCGGGAGATGCATTGATGGTGGCTCAGCTACTGAACTGATACATTGACGAAAGTGGCGAAGAGGCAAACTAGCCGAACTCGGTGGAGGAGCAGGGCCCAGTACCGCTAATAGCAGTGGCAATTAAAGCCCTCCTGGGGACAAGATAGAGGAGGACGAGAGCTCCTTGCCTCAGGTGTCACCAGCATACATGGCAGAGGGGCGGCCGCCGGGTGCATACAACCCGTGTGTATAGCAATGAGGGGTAGAAGTTTTAAGTCTGTGCTGCACTGTTGAGGGCTTGGCGGTCACTACATACTTCTGCAATCAGCGAGCCAGCAGGGGAGGACTGACGTTTGGCACAGGCAGCAGGCAGGTTTTGAAGAAGAGTAGGAGGCCTCAGCAAAGCTAAGCCCTGGATGTCCTGTGCGCCGGGGGCTGCAGCGCCACGATAAGGCAGGAGAGGCCACAGCCAGCTGAGGCAGGCCCGGGGATCAGCGCGTCACACCGCAGCCGGGTAACGGGGAGTGCACACCAGCCCCGGTCAGCCGTGATGAGGAAGCACAGGGGCGTACAGCTCGCGCCAGGCCGAGGTCGAGGCGCGCAATTAAAGAGCGGGGTTGGAAATGGCACCCACGCTTCAAGGCCCGAGCCGAACAGCCCAATGCTAACGCCTCCAACCCCGCCGCGGAGTGCCCAGGTGGCAAGCTGCACTCACCGGGAATCAGCAAGTGCCTCCACCATCCCCGCAGCAACACTCAGTCCCTGAGAGCCCCGCCAGCGGCAGGAACAGTGGGGTAGAGATCTCACAGGCCCGCAAGGCGTAGGCCCCGCTCCAGCGACAAACAGCACCCCAACTGTTATTGAAGACGAAAACCACTCCCAGCGGTGCCACAGGTGAGCGGACCTGCACCGCGCCCACCAAGCCAAACACCAGCAGCAACCTCAAGTGCATCCTGCTCAACACCCGCTCCGTCCACAGACACGCCGTGGAGCTCTGGAACCTGCTCGACACAACATCACCAGATGTCGCCTTCCTCACGGAAACCTGGATGAACGCCCCCTCAGCGCCCGACATTGCCATCGCCATCCCGGACGGGTGCAAGATCACCAGGAGGGACCGCGTCAACCAGACCGGAGGAGGCATCGCCATCGTCCACAAGAACACCATCCGCATCACGTCCGACTCCAACGACACCTTCGCCGCCGCCGAGCACCTCCACTTCCAGATTCACACCGACCCTAAGACGACCCTCAGAGGCACCCTCATCTACAGACCCCCTGGACCATGCACACATTTCAGCGAAGACAACACGGACTTCATCAGCCCACACGCCCTCCCCTCCACCGACTACATCCTCCTAGGGGACCTCAACTTCCACCTGGAGAACAACAAGGACCGCAACACCGCCGCCCTGCTGGACAACCTCGCGAACCTCGGACTCAAGCAACTGGTCAACACCCCCACCCACTACGCCGGCCACACGCTTGATACCGTCTTCTCATCCAGCAAGCACTTCACCTTCAGCCACTCCACCGGACTCCACTGGACCGACCACAGCTGCGTCCACTTCAGCTTCAGAAGAACCACAACCCACCACCACCCGCAACAGGTTCCTCACAGAAGCTGGAGCAAGATAAGCGTCAACCAGCTCACCACCTCCCTCAGCCAGAACCCACCCACCAGCACAACGGACCCCAACGAAGCAGCCCTCAACCTCACCCAGTGGCTGACCGCCTGCGCCGATGAACTCGCACCACTGAAGAACCCTCCCAGCAGACCCAGAAGCAAGAAGGCCTCCTGGTTCACCGACGAACTCAAGGACTCCAAGAAGACCTGCCGCACCCTCGAGAAGGCCTGGATCCTCGACCGGACCACTGACAACATGACCGCCCTCAAACACGCCACCCGCAAGCACCACCAGCTCATCCGCACCACCAAGAAGAAATCACTGAAGGAACAACTGGACAACAACGCCCACGACAGCAAGGAACTCTTCGCCATCGTCAAGGGGTTCTCCAACCCCAGCACCGGCAACAACGACATCACTCCCTCACAAGATCTCTGCGACTCCCTCGCCTCGTTCTTCCACCGCAAGATTGCCGACATCCACAACAGCTTCGGCGCACCACCCACGCACCCAACCACCGAACCAACGCCCCCCCACCGCCACCCTCCGCACCTGGACTACGGTGACCACCGAAGACACAGCGCGCACGATGAACACCATCCACTCCGGATCTCCGACTGACCCCTGCCACCACCACGTCTTCAACAAGGCCAACTCCACCATCGCACCCCAAGTCCGAGACGTCATCAACACCTCCTTCAACACCGCCACCTTCCCGGAGAGCTGGAAGCATGCCGAGCTCAGCGCCCTACTGAAGAAACCAACAGCGGACCCCACCGACCTCAAAAACTTCCGCCCCATCCTGCTCCTTCCTTTTCTTGCCAAAACCATCAAGAAGATCGTCAACAGACAGCTTGCCGCCTTCCTCGAGACGAACGGATCCCTCGACCCCTCGCAGTCCGGTTTCAGAGCCAACCACAGCACCGAGACCGCCCTCATCGCAGCAACCGACGACATCCGAGCCCTGCTCGACAACAGGGAAACAGCGGCACTCATCCTCCTGGACCTCTCCCCTGCGTTTGACACTGTCTGCCACCGCACCCTAACACAGCGCCTCAGCAACATCGGCATCCAAGACAAGGCACTGGAGTGGATCGTTTCGTTCCTCGCCGGAAGAACACAGAGAGTTCGCCTCCCCCCGTTTCGATCCGAGGCCACCGAAGTCATCTGCGGCGTTCCGCAAGGATCATCACTCAGCCCCACCCTCTTCAACGTCTACATGAGACCTCTTGCCGCCATCACACGCCAACACAACCTCAACATCATCTCCTACGCCGCCGACACCCAGCTGATCCTCTCCCTCACCAGCGACCCCGACACTGCCAGAACCAGCCTACACGAAGGGATGAAAGACGTCGCCGATTGGATGAAGAACAGCCGCTTGATACTGAACTCAGACAAGACGGAAGTCCTCATCCTGGGACCATCACCCTCTGCCTGGGACGACTCCTGGTGGCCCCCAGCCTTGGGCACCGCTCCCAAGCCAACAGACCACGCACGCAACCTGGTCTTCATCCTGAACTCCTCCCTCTCGATGACCAGACAAGTCAACGCCGTCTCCTCATCATGCTTTCACACCCTTCACATGCTTCGCAAGATCTTCCGATGGATCCCGACCGAAACCAGGAAGACGGTCACCCAGGCCCTCGTCACCAGCCGATTGGACTACGGAAACACCCTCTTCGCCGGAACCACAGCCACGCTACAGAAAAGACTCCAGCGCATCCAAAACGCCTCCGCCCGACTCATCCTGGACATTCCCCGATGCAGCCACATCTCCGGTAACCTGAAGGACCTGCACTGGCTCCCCGTCAACAAGAGGATCACGTTCAGGCTCCTCACCCACGCACACAAGTCTCTCCACGACCTGGGCCCGAAGTACCTCAACGACCGCCTGACCTTCTACACGCCCACCCGCCAGCTATGGTCTACTAGCCTCGCCCTCGCCGCCATACCACGCATCCGAAGAGCAACCGCCGGAGGCAGATCCTTCTCCTACCTGGCGGCCAAGACATGGAACTCCCTCCCCATCCACCTTCGGCTGACCCAGGACCATCTCGCCTTCAGGAGACAACTCAACACCTGGCTGTTCGAGCAGTAGCGGACCCCCTCCCCCAAGCGCCTTGAGACCCTCCCGGGTGAGTAGCGCGCTATACAAGTGGTATGATTGATTGATTGATTGATTGATTGATTGAACAAAAGGGGGTGGTGGTGGACGGAGCATCTGAACCATTGAAACACTCACACCCAATCAACAGATCTGGGTTTAATCCATCACCGTTCTTTAGCCCACTCTGCCACCCCATTTCAGACATGGCCATATGCAAATCAGTCTGACCCTGTGCCTCATGGGAACAGTCCAGCTTGAACTGCCAAGCCATGCCTTCCCTGGAAAGGAAACAAGCTTCCTAGGACCGGTTTCTGGCATTTCAGCCGTCTTCAGCCAGGCTTGCTTGAATCCAGTGGCAAAGTGAGCAAGGGACTCACGTCTGAGCATACCCTTCCAACTTATGGCGAACAAAGTGGTACAAAAGGGGGTGGTGATGGATGGAGCATCTGGACCAATCAAACACTCACACCCAGTCAACAGCTCTGGGTTTAATCCATCACCGTTCTTTAGCCCACTCTGCCGCCCCAGTTCAGACATGGCCATATGCAAATCAGTCTGACCCTGTGCCTCAGGCGAACAGTCCAGCCTGAACTGCCAAGCCATGCCTTCCCTGGACCGGAAACAAACTTCCTAGGACCGGTTCCTGGCATTTCAGCCGCCTTCAGCCAGGCTTGCTTGAATCCAGTGGCAAAGTGAGCAAGGGACTCACATCTGAGCATACCCTGCCATCTTATGGTGAACAAAGCGGTACAAAAGGGGGTGGTGATGGACAGAGCATCTGAACCAATCAAACACTCACACCCAGTCAACAGATCTGGGTTTAATCCATCACCGTTCTTTAGCCCACTCTGCCACCCCAGTTCAGACATGGCCATATGCCAATTAGTCTGACCCTGTGCCTCATGGGAACAGTCCAGCCCAAACTGCCAAGCCATGCCTTCCCTGGACCGGAAACAAGCTTCCTAGGACCGGTTTCTGGCATTTCAGCCGTCTTCAGTCAGGCTTGCTTGAATCCAGTGGCAAAGTGAGCAAGGGACTCACGTCTGAGCATACCCTGCCAACTTATGGCTGACGAAGCGGTACAAACAGGTGAGTGGAAGGCAGAGGACACCAGTTGTGGTTGTTAAGGAAGCCGTTGTCTGCAGGATGATAGCGGATCTTGTGCTTGGCCGGCAGAGACCACTTACAGTGCGACCATCTTGCAGCCGGCCAAGCCTTGCCCACCCGCATCTTGGCACACTTTAATCCAAATTTTACTCTCCTTTTAAATTCTTGTCGTAATTGGTATGTTTTTTCTGAATTTCTTTTACGAATTTCTAATAGAAATTAGTTCGCTCTAAAAAGGCTCTAACTTCATCCCTTTCAGTAGCACTAGGTGCTTTCCTTATAGCTTCAAACAATCCTTGGTTAGGTTTGATACGATCCTTACAAATACTGTGACCAAGATAAAAATGTATTTCTGTGAAAAATGACACTCACTGAATTCCACTGTTAAGCATTTCTTTTTTAAATATGATATAACCTCCATAGCTTGAGCAACCTCTCAGTCTGATCCACCCCTGCTGCTCATAACTTGGGGGTCCAGTATCAGCTGATGTTCTCACGAGAACCATCCTGCACAACACATCATGGGCTGACCAAGAAGTATATCATTGGACACAATAGTGCAACCATTCCCTGCTAATCAGGATCGAAAAGATTCCAAAAATAGCCCATGCTCAGTTCTTTCTCTGTAGACATTACCTTTTTGATTTAAATCCCTAAAATATCTCACTGAGTTCCACCAGCCTCTCCAAGTTGGGGGTGCCATCTGGTGCCAGTTCTTACAAATCTCCCTTCTTGCCAAGATGATCAAGTAAAACACTAATTTATTCTGCATACCCAAAAGGCCTTCCATTCCAATGGGCAACAGGGCAGTGCTAAACAAAAGAACAGAAGGGCTTACCTCCACTTCTTTACCCAGGATGTCCGACAGTGTCTTACCCACATTGCCTCAGATCTCCTGAATCAAGAGCCAGGAAGTGAACACATGGATCTCATCCACCTTCTGAGCACTGCATCTTATACACTTTGCTTCTACACTGCTTTTATTTTGGAAAGTTTAAGTGGGGTCCAGTATTTACTGTGGAGCGTAAAAAAGTGCTTTCTCCCTAGTATAGCAAATTTGATCAACAGGTAAAGCATGTCTAAAGATACTTGCCATACATTTTATAGCTCCTCGTTCGGCAAACATTTCTCCCAAACCAAATAAGGATGTTCCAGCTTTCTGTTGGCTGTAGCAAGGAGATGATTGCACCACTGTGCTACTTCCTTCCTTTTTAGGTTCTGATCGTGTAGCTCGTCCTCCATTAAATTGTCCTCTGGATAAATACCACTGCTGGCTCTTACACCATGTTGAAATTTGATAGTATTTAAACCTGGAAAGAGTACTGGTAGTTATCTTCCTCCAAATATCCCATGATAGGCATTTGTTACCATCCACAATGTCCTTCCAGCGTGCAACACCCACATCCTTTAGTGGCTGAAAGAGAGCATCCAAAAGACACTCTGGTATTCCTGGGGAGTCCCACACTTGGCCCATTCACTGTAGCAGGGGAAGGCCAAACAGGTCCGCAGTAAGACCACAGCTTGACCGCTGCATGTAAGACCTTCAGCCAAACTTTTTTTAAAAATGTGGGTGCTCCACATTTATACATAAAACCCTCCTCTGAGGAGTCCAACAGCATAGCTTTAAATATGCTGCCAATCAGAGTACTATCTGGCCTAAGAAGTAGCATCCTACAATTTTTGAATTGGTACACCCAACAGTACAACTGGAGGGTATACAGCAGTTAGCACGCATTTTTTACAACGCGGTACTGTTACCACGCTACTTTTACCACGCAAGTCGTTACCACGACTTGCGCTGGGGGGCGCTCCAGGATAGTAAATAGTTTAATTTACTATCCAACTCCTTCCCTAGAGTCCACGGGGACTGGAGTTGGAATAGTAAATTAAAAAATGTACTATCCAGTGCCCCTCCACGCAAGTCGTGGTAACGACTTGCGTGGTAAAAGTAGCGTTGTAACGGTACGCGTTGTAAAAGTACGCGTGGTACCGTCATACATCCCAACTGGAGATCAGGTAAGCCCATACCACCATGTGAGTGTACGGCTTAGTTTCTTCCAGGACAGCCTAATCTCTTTATCTGCACATATAAAAGAAGAGATTTTGCCCTGTATTTTAGGTAAACAACCTTTATCAAACTCCAATGGGATGTATGACGTTACAACGCATACTTTTACCACGACTACCATTACCACGCAATTTTTACAACGCAGGATCCATTGCAACGCAGTACCATTACAACGCATGTATTTACAACGCTGGTACCTTTACAACGCATACAATTACATCGTAAGTATTGGTAAGTTTAAAATATTTTTTTAATGTAAATTAATTAAAATTAATATAATTTAATTTAATTTAATTATTTTTTTTTAATTTAATTAATTACATTTAATTTAATGTAATTACTTTATTTTAATGTAATTTAAATTTAATTGTATTTAATTTTTACCCTGTACCTCTTTACCCAAAAACCCAAAACTGACCCTTAATCTTAAAAATACCCCTTTACCCAAAAACCCAAAACTGACCCTAAACCCTAAAAATACCCCTTTACCCAAAAACCCCAAACTGACCCTGAACCCTAAAAATACCCCTTTACCCAAAAACCCAAAACTGACCCTGAACCCTTAAAATACCCCTTTACCCAAAAACCCAAAACTGACCCTGAACCCTAAAAATACCCCTTTACCCAAAAACTAAAAACTGACCCTGAACCCTAAAAATACCCCTTTACCCAAAAACCCAAAACTGACCCTGAACCCTAAAAATACCCCTTTACCCAAAAACTAAAAACTGACCCTGAACCCTAAAAATACCCCTTTACCCAAAAACTAAAAACTGCGCCCTAAACCCTAAAAATACCCCTTTACCCAAAAACCCAAAACTGACCCTAAACCCTAAAAATACCCCTTTACCCAAAAACCCAAAACTGACCCTAAACCCTAAAAATACCCCTTTACCCAAAAACCCCAAACTGACCCTAAACCCTAAAAATACCCCTTTACCCAAAAACCCAAAACTGACCCTGAACCCTAAAAATACCCCTTTACCCAAAAACCCAAAACTGACCCTGAACCCTAAAAATACCCCTTTACCCAAAAACCCAAAACTGACCCTAAACCCTAAAAATACCCCTTTACCCAAAAACCCAAAACTGACCCTGAAATCTAAAAATACCCCTTTACCCAAAAACCCAAAACTGACCCTGAACCCTAAAAATACCCCTTTACCCAAAAACCCAAATTTATAATATTTTTAATAAAATGATATACTTACCAATACTTACGTTGTAATGGTATGCGTTGTAAAGGTACCTGCGTTGTAAATACATGCGTTGTAATGGTATTTCGTTGTAATGGATCTGCGTTGTAAAAAATGCGTGGTAATGGTAGGTCGTTGTAAAAGTTGCGTGGTAATGGTTGTATACCACTCCAATGGGATAATATTAAATAGGTAGGCATACTTGGGAAGAACACACATTTTAATCAAATTAACCCACCCACAGTGATATAATAGGAGATTCTGCAACCTTTTCAGTAGTACATCCACCTCCTTGGAGATTCTCTCCAAGTTTATTGTAGGAGTATTTCTAAAGTCCTGAGTTATGATGACTCCAAGATATCTTAACTCCTTAGAGAGCTTCACCCCCAGAGCTGTGATTTTCCAGGCCATGACTTCCGTCTTATCGTCATTGACCTCGTAGCTGGACAGTTTCCCAAAATCCTGAACTTGAATAAGTAACTGAGATAAAGTATGATTGACATTGGATGATAATATAATCAAGTCATCGGCATATAGGGCTAGCTTCCTCGTAAAGCCATATACAACAACGGTGAGGATCTTTTCATTCTGCCTTAAACTTTGGGCCAAAGGCTCAATGTACAAATCAAAAAGAATGGGAGACAATGGGCACCTCTGTCTTGTACCATGCTCCATTGAAACCGAAGCAGTGAGGCTACCATTAAGCACAATCTGAGCCCGGGGAGCTTTATAGATTTTCTTAAGGACCTCCCTAAAGATCTCACCAAAACCAAAAGTCTTCAAATCTCTATTTAAGTAATTGTTAAGCCTTTCACCTTTAGAATCTCAAGGACTTGTTTAATGTCTATCATCACTATCAATTCTGTCTTTACCAATAATCAGGATGTCATCCTGGAAAAATATTACACTCACTACCCCTTTGAAGATGTTACTCATTTCTCTATGGAATAAAACTGCAGTTCATGCTAAACAGAAGGGCATCGTGGCAAATTGAAAGCAGTCAAAGGATGTAATAAACGCTGTAAGTTCCTTACAGTCTAACTGTGAAGGCACCTGGTAGCAGGCTGATTTCAGTTCCAAGGTTGAAGACCAACACATATCTTTTTATAGCCACAAACATCTCATTTATACGGGGTAATGAAAACGGACCCACAAGAATGTTTTATTTACGCACTCATACATAACCAACATTTCCATTGGGATGCCTTACTGCCACCAATGGAGAAACCCATTACACGGATTCAACTTGTTCAATTGTACCAACTTCAGCTCATTTCTGTAACTCCATGTGCACTTCTTACTTAATGGATATTGGTATGTGCCTAACCTTGTGAACATATGGAACTGCAGAACATTTCAATTCAATTATGTGTTCAAAATAAAAACATGGATATTCTTTTTGTATACATTTTCTTTTGCGATGTCAGTGCTATCTTCTTTACCATGACTGACCACTTAGAGGATCCATAAAATTTGTATTTAAAATGATTCCCGTACTCCTGATCAGCTCAACCTAAAACTGAAGATCCTTTCTTTGCCACATACAGCTTACAATTGACTTTCCTATTTTTGATCTGAAAGTATGGATTCCGACAACCAACAAAATCTATTCTGATCTCAGTATAAAAGGCAATTACTTCAGATTTGTCCATATGAGAACAAACTTTACCCATGAAATGATTTCTCCAAATATCTTCACAGACAATGGTAAAGAATGAGCCAGAATCCGCTATCATGTTCAACATCACCCCACCCATGCTCACACACTGGTTTAACTTTAACTTTATTTACACCTAAAATATCATAATCAACATAGAACACATCATTAACATTTGTCATGTTAGAATCATCTGAATTCTCATCACTTTCCTCATTCATACAGTTCACATTTCCCTTATTATTCCTCAATCTTCTCCTACAAACTTTGGCATAGTGACCAACAACACCACAAGTGGAGCATTTTTGGTTCCTAGAAGGAGACTTCTTATAAAAACGGTAGGTGATCTGCTGAACCACAGCAGTAACACTTCCGGGGACTTGACGTTACCCCTGTATTCATGCTTGAACTTTTCAGCTCACAAGAAGCTTTTGACTTTCCTTCATTAGCATTAAATCCCCCTTAGCCTTTCCCCTATTCGTTCTTGTTTTTCGAGGATACAATTGTATTCAGCTCTTTGACATCCTGTGCTTCATCTGAAACTGCTTTGGCACACATCCCGTTAGTTCTGCTTTTTTTTTTCACTAAATCCACAACTTCTTTCAAAAGAGACATGCCACTGACCCACAATTTGGATTGCTTGAAGGCATTAATATGTGGTCCAGTATAAGTTCTTCTTGCAGGACATTAAATCTGCATGTCAATGATAAGGCACGTAACACAGATACAAAGTCATTCACACTTTCAATTTTCACTTGTTTTCATTGGAAACATTTCTATCTATCCACAGCCACATAAACAATAGGAGAAAACGTGCATCTGAATCGTCAAAGGCATACATAATCACATTACATGCATCTCATGTTTTTTTTACATTCTAGTTGTAGGTTTTGAATCCACTCGGACTTAAGCAATAAAATATATATTTGTTTCTTTTTAGGAGCAAGGTCCTCATCCTCAAAAGTGTCTATGTATTTACAAAAATATTCTTTGCATTCCTTCCAAAGCATAGATGATTCACCCTTGAAAGGTAGGAAAGGCTACGGATTCATTAAATTCAATGAATTTAAAGCACACATGGTTATAAATGTTGTAAAGACACCTAAAGAGCCTTAATACTAAAATTATGCTTTTTTTTTAAAATTAGGACAGGTACAGAAACTGTAATTGAGTTGTACTGGTAAAAACATGGTGGTATTTTCGATTGCTGAAACAGAAAACTAAAGAGGCATATAGACTAGAAATACTAAAACAGCGTTCAGTCAATGAACACTATAAAAAAATTACGAACAATCCTACTAACGGATTAACTAACATAATTTCTAATCTTAGTCAAGAAGGATTTGAGGCAGGCTGGTTAAGTGAAAAGGAAGCTAACTTCCTTATAAATAATGCTCCTATTGGATCAGCAATTTATATCCTGCCAAAGGTACATAAAGATGCCTTAAAGCCACCTGGCCGTCCAATTGTATCTGGCTGCAACTCAATTCTGAAACCTCTAGCACAATATGCAGACTTCTTTATCCGTCCATTTGCTGTTGACTAACCACTATATATTAGAGGTACCATGGCCGTCATTAACATCATAGACAACCATCAATTTGATCCAGCTTCTGAACTTCTGGTCTCAATGGATAATGAGATTCTATACACTAACATCCGCCAGGATGATATACTTATCAACCTGGATACTCTACTAGAAAGTAGACCTAGGCATCATAAAGTTCCCACGAGTTTCATCATAGAATGTACAAAAATATCTCTATGTAAAAATGTCTTTCTCTTTGAGGACACCTATTGTCAGGTAGGACATTTGCCTGAAGCGTTGTAGGGCTTGGTTCCTTGGCGCTAGCGCTCTGCTGCACTTTATTTCTCTTGTGTGAAAAACGGGAAAACTGTATTTTAAAAATTGTAACTCTGTGATTTTAGACATTGTTGAGCCCGCGCTCATTTTATACATTGTGATTTGGACTTTGTAGAGCAAGCGCTCACCTTTTAAAATACTTTCGTTGTCTCCCACACACCTTGGGCACTTGTTCTCCCCGTTCCACCGCAGCCGTTCATGCTGTTTGAGTGGAGGGAGTATTCTCGAGGCCACCGCACCCTCACTTCCTGCACTGACACACGAGAGCGGCCATTTTGGGCAGGGTTGGCGCTCTAGTGGTTGCAGGGAATTAAACCTTAATAAGGCAGAGCAAGATGCTGACGCGCGGTAGGACATTTGCCTGAAGCATTGTAGGGCTTGGTTCCTTGGTGCTAGCGCTCTGCTGCACTTTATTTCTCTTGTGTGAAAAACGGGAAAACTGTATTTTAAAAATTGTAACTCTGATTTTAGACATTGTTGAGCCCACGCTCATTTTATACATTGTGATTTGGACTTTGTAGAGCCTGCTCTCACCTTTTAAAATACTTTCGTTGTCTCCCACACACCTTGGGCACTCGTTCTCCCCGTTCCACCACAGCCGTTCATGCTGTTTGAGTGGAGGGTTGGCGCTCTAGTGGTTGCAGGGAAATAGACTATAAACTTACAGTATGGTGCTGACGCGCAGCGGACGCGCGCAGCGGGGGCGCCGGTGGCGAGCCGAGGGCACGCCAAAGGCAAGCCCGTCTGCGCCCGTCCGCGCCCCGGAGCGCCCAGCGGCCAGAAACGCTGTTCAAATTGTGGCAGATTATTGTAACCCTGTTACCTCCTCATCCGAGGAGTTACCCCGGATCAGAGGTAACTCTCTTACCTGCTCACTCCTCGACCCATTAGCAAACGACCTGGCAAAATGCCCTCATTGTAACTTCGTATTCAGTCATGAGACTGTGTCCTCAGTACCTCTGATTCTACCTTACAAGTTTTGGAGCATTAATTGCCATTCTCTGCCAAAAAATAAAGATCACATTTTTGACCTCTTGACTTCCGCCCAGACAGATGCTCTGTTCCTGACAGAAACCTGGCTTCATGCCGGCTCTGGTCCGGATGTGGCTAGTGCTCTGCCACCCGGCTATGTTATCGTCAGACAAGACAGGGACTCTGGGAAAGGTGGCGGGATAGCAAACATTTTCATGGCCACTCACTCTTGTCAATTGGAAGCTCTTCCATTCCCCGACTGTGAAGCCGCTTTATTTAAACTCGCAGTCTCCTCCCAAATGACACTTTCGGGAATACTTATCTATCGCCCCCCGATAAATCTACTCAATGGCTATCATCGTTTGCCGAGCGAATAGCCCCACTTGCATTGAAGTCAGCCAATTTTATGATCCTGGGGGACTTAAACCTCCACTTAGAAGATACTCAAAATAGCTTAAGTAGCATGTTCTTTTCTGACTGTGAGGCTATTAACTTAATACTTTGCAATTATGGTCCGACTCACCAGGCTGGTCACTTACTTGACCCAGTTATTTCAAACATCTCGCTTGACTGTAGTACCCCTGCTTTTCCCCTTGACTGGTCAGACCATTTCGCCATCTGCTTTAGCCTGACCGTAGAGAATGTTAGGAAAGCGCCTCTGCCTGTCAGTATGGGCAGTTACAGAGCCTGGTCTAAACTGAATATTCCTACGTTCAATGCCACACTACTTGCAAGCCGCCCTAACTCCAAGCTAATGTATACCTCTTTGAATCAGGAAGTCTTCCACTGGCTGTCCTCTAACATTAACCGCCATCTGCCGTTAAGCTCCAGACGACCTATCACACATCTCCCTCCAGCTCCATGGTTCACGGACAATTTGAAAATTTTGAAGTCCAAATGTAAACAGCAGGAGAGATCCTGGAGAAAAACATATACCCTAAGTGATAAACTGATTTATTGTTCAGCGCTTAGGCAGTACCACCGAGCCTGCAGAAAGGCGAAAGCCTCCTACGTCTCGGAGTCCATCAACAGTGCCACTAGCCGGCCAAAATCTCTCTTCTCAATGGTGAAGAAGCTAGCAGGCTCAAATACCTCCCCCACCCCACTGGCTTTGGGGGAAACTCAATGTAACGAAATCGACGATTTCTTTATTTCTAAAGTTGATACGATTTATAAATCGCTCTCCTCGGCTACCACTAGGACACTGCATGATTTTTCCATCTCGGGAACACATGGCTCTTCATCCTATGTGGCACAGATTTCAGAGTGGCCCCAGTTTCATCAGAGCTCGCTTCACAACTGCATGGCCAAGGTAAACTCAGGCTCTCCCCTTGACCCAATTCCCATTGATATTCTCCGCCCGCTTTCTCCTGACCTACTCTTGGTCATTCAAGAGCTCTTAAATTCATCATTACGAGAATCTATTGTACCGGATGAATGAAAAGAGCCATGGTGATTCCACTCTTAAAAAAACTTGGTGCGGATCCCAAGACATTTTCTAACTACCGCCCCATCTCTTTGCTGCCTATGTTCTCAAAGATCTTGGAGAGGCATATCAATACACATCTTACCTCCCACGTCAAGGCTACAAGCTTCTTACACCCGTCTCAATCTGGGTTCCGTACCCATTTTTCCACAGAAACCACCCTCTTGGGGGTTACTGAGAACTTGCGTTCTCGTCTCGACCAGGGCGAAACCTCGGCGCTTATTCTTTTAGACTTAAGCGCCGCATTTGATACGGTTTCGAACCCTGTTCTTCTGAAAGCATTGAAGGCGGCCAGGTTGACTGGCCCTGCACTGGCCTGGCTCTCCTCCTTTCTGAGTGGCCGTTCATTCCAAGTCTTCTCTTTCAACTCATCCTCCTCTGTTCGTTCGTCTGCGCATGGGGTGCCCCAGGGGTCCTCACTGAGCCCTATGCTCTGTAACATCTATGTGAGGCCCCTGGCAAGCATTGTGGAAGACGCTGGTCTTTCCCTTTACTCATACGCAGACGACACTCAAATCATCTTCTCCCTCTCCCCGGCTAAGTCGTGTGCCCCGTCCGCCCTCAAACTGGGGCTTAGCCGAGTGGCAGAGTGGATGAAGACTAATCTCCTGAAATTGAATGGAGATAAGACGGAGGTGGTCATCCTGGGCAAACATAAACATCTCTGGGGTCCACAACATTGGCCGCCAGAAATGGGTCCGCTACCCCTGCCTGTTGCGCAGGTACGGAACCTTGGTTTTGTCCTGGATGACTCGCTTTCTATGCGACACCAAGTAGTCAGAGTGGCAGCCTCCTGTTTTTCCATTCTAGGTTGGCTTCGCAAAATCCTCTGGATGCTTCCGGACTCGACAAGGCGCACCGTAGTCCAGGCTCTGGTCATCTCGCGCCTGGACTACGGTAATGTACTTTACCTTTAGAGTCACCGCGGAGTCCCAGAGGAAACACCAGCTTGTTCAGAACTCGGCCGCTCGCCTACTCTGTAAAGTTCCATGGAGATCCTCCATCTCCCCGTATCTTAAAGATCTACATTGGCTCGGCATTGAAAGCAGAATCAAATTTAAGGCCCTTTGCTTTATGCACAAGATCAAGCAGGGGTTAGCTCCAGCTTACCTCCGGTCTCTTGTCCAACTATACTCTCCTTCTCGTCTTCTCAGAACCTCTTCTCAAGGGAATTTTCTGATTCCACGTTTCAAATTGTCAAGAATGGGCGGACGCTCTTTCTCCTGTCTAGCTCCCAAACTGTGAAATTCTCTTCCAGTTACATTGATACTTGAACCTTCCCTGACTAAATTTCGCAAAGATCTTAAAACCTTGCTTTTCCCTCAATGATAACTGCTAGACTCATGTCATTCTACCTCTAATTGGCGCCGGGAGACCCCATGCGGGTAGCTGTGCGCATTATTAGTTTAATTACAATACAATACAATACAACAGTTAAAGGGTGCAACTATGGGCATGGTTTACGCCCCAGACTAGCTAATATTATGTTTCAACCTTTGAAAATGCATATATTCACATAATATCTAATTCTTTCTCAGCCATCATTATCCGTTGGTTGAGATATATCAACAACCTCTTTTTGATTTGGCGTGCCAATAAAGACCAACTAATGACTTTTCATACTTGGCTCAATGAAAAAATCCCCATGTCAGATTTACAATTGAGTCAGATTCACAAAGCATGAACTTTCTGGACATAACAATACAAGCTGATAGTAACAACTGCTTGCACACTGCACTGTATACCAAGCCAACAGCTAGAAACACATTATTGAAATACAATAGTCCCCATCCTCAAGCGCTAAAGGGTGGGTTACCCTTCGGGCAATTTGTACGACTTCATCGCAACTGTACCCCTAAGGAGGACTATTTTACAGAAGCAAAAAAGTTAAAACAGAAACTAAAAGCACAAGTATACCCATCAAAACGTATTAAAAAATCACTGAAACGTGCTTGGTATAACAACCGCAAAGCATTGTTAGAGGTGAGACAATGCCATGAAGAACCTCACCTAAGATGTGTGTCAACCTTTGGGACTCACTCAAACAGCATCAAAAAGATTGTTAATAAACACTGGTCTCTCTTTCAAAGTTCACCTGAATTAAGAGATAAACTCATGTTCTCTTTTAAAAGAGACTCAAACTTGCAAGACCGTCTGGCACATCCTTATTAAAATACTACTACCAGCCTTATAAACATCATGAGACAATTGGCATCAAACAATTTTCAATTTGTAAAACTTCCAACGTGGTTTATTGCATTAGATATCCTTGTGGATTCAACTACATTGGTAAAACAACACAGATTGTAAAAAAACTTATTTTACAACACCAATCGAGGATTTGATGTCGTGTAGAAAATGGTCCCTTAGTGGAACATTACCTCAAATTTGGCCATACTGACAAAGATATGACATGGCGAGTCATAGAAGTTGTAAAACCAAATAAAAGACAGGTGAATGGGGATAAAGTACTAACCATGAAAGAAGATAGACTGATTTGCCGCACAGACAACATCAATAAGGGCCTGAATTCATCAACCGAGTGGCACACACTAGCCTGTATTTTGTAAATTAGACTTTAGACCACGTGTTCTGATATCATTTGTTGGGAATTTTATGAAGGTAAATAATTTTTGTGTATGTGAAAATCTAACATATTTTTCATTCGCGCTGATGAATTGTTCATTATATTCAATATTAATATATACAAAAGTCAACTTTATGCATCTATTTAATATACGCTGATTTGCAAAATTTAATATCCTTTACCATGTTGAGAGACCACATTTAAAGTATGTATATAAGCTATAGCAGACCTAAAGTGTTTATACATTTTGATGTATATGTGATTCAGTCATCAACAGAAAAGTAAACATATGCTTGTATACTCTGTCAACCAGTGAAATTGCAAAATATGAGTCTGATTTCAAGGAAACAGCGACCAATTAAAGCATTTTGTTACTGCATGATCAAAATGTTTATTCGAAATTATCATGATCTGTGCCCAGCAAAATCATTTTCGGACATCCCAGAGATCCTAAATCCAGCAGTCACTTTGGTTCTGAATTCCTCATTACAGCAGGGGCTGGTTCCTGTCCGCTGGAAAAGGGCTACAATCATCCCCTTGCTGAAGACGCCTTCTGCAGACCCCACTGTGGCTGAGAACTACAGTCCAATCTCACTGCTGCCATTCTTCTCCAAAACCTTGGATAAGTATGTCAACCTACAACTGACTGAGTATGTAGATGCCAACCATATACTGCATGATAGACAGTCTGGTTTTAGGACCCAGCTCAGTACCGAAACATCTTTACAGGAAGTTTCTGAAACCATTAAAGAGCAATTGGATGGTGAGGAAGTGTGGTGTTGATACTTTTAGACCTCTCCGTAGCTTTTGATACCGTGCCCCATGACTGGCTTTTGCAAAGCCTGTCGGACTGGGGCATCAGGGGCACGGTACTTAAGTGGTTTGCTTCCTTTCTCAATGACCGCCATCAAGAAATCTGATCTCTTTTTTTGGCCTCCATTCCCCCTATGAAGGTGGGGGTCCCGCAGAAGTCCATTTTGAGTCTATCATTTGTTAACATCTACATGGCTCCTCTTGCGCTTTTAGCGGACTCGCACAGCGCTAAGATAGTATGTTACGCTGATGATACTCAACTGCTCTTCATGTGTGATAAAGGTTGTGATTTCAGTAGAGAGGAGATTAACACCTGCCTGTCAAACATTTTCAATTGGTTGTGGCTCAATCAACTGAAGTGCAAAACTGAAAAATCTGAGATTATCTTTTTTGGCTGTCTACCTTGTGAATCATGGCTCAAATGGTGGCCTGGTGACATGTCTCCTCCTTCGGCCCCTGTAAGCATTGTGAAAAACGTAGGGGTAAAGTTAGATGTCACCCTAACCCAAATTCAGAGTGTTCTTGGCACATGTTTTGGCATGTTGAAAATGTTAAAAAACGTTCTCCCTCTGCTGCCAGTTGGGAAGCGGAAGACGGTAGTTCAAGCCTTATTCACCTCCAGGCTTGACTATGTCACTGTACTGTATATGGGTCTTCCTGAGTACTTACTGAACTGCTTGCAGGTTGCTCAAAATGCAGCGGCCAGAGAGAGCTATTCTCATGGTGGGACCCGGAGCATTCATGTCTATTCATCTAAAAACCCTGCACTGGCTCCCAATACGCACAGGATCCAGTTGAAAGTATTAGTTCTGGCGTTCCGGGACTTTCATGAAACGGGCGCCATCTATCTCAGGAGACCGGTTCAACACTATGGCCCAGATGTAGGTAAACCGAATCGGTAAGCAAACAAAAGTGAAACTTAGGCAGGCAGCCAATCAGGTGCTCCCACCCTCCCCTTCCCTCCCAGGAAGTGGCTACACAGGCAGCTGAAACTAATTAGAAGCTCCTGGAAACGCTGTTGGAGCTGAGCGGAGTCACTGAGCAGCAGAAAGGGTTTGGTGCACTTTTAAAAGTGTAAAATGGCAAGCAGCAAGGAAAAAGAGCAGCCTGAGAGGAGGAGGAAACTGAAATTCAGCAGCATGGAGTTGCAGGTCCTTGTGGAGGAGGTGGTTAAGGTGCACCACAAACTGTTTGGCAGGCAGTCCCTCACTGTGGCAGAATCTGCCAAAAGAAAAATCTGGCTGGAAATTATGGACAAAGTAAATGCAGTTGGGGTGACCACCAGAGACATAGAGGACCTGAAAAACGTTTTTATGGCCTCAGGAGCCAGACCAAAAGAAAATGGCTGAACATCACAAGCAGGCATCCAAAACTGGTGGAGGCAAGAACCCAGCACCCCCCCTTACTGACCTGGAGGAGATGGTGGCCTCAACCATCGAACCGGACAGCGTCTGCGGACTGGGAGAAGTAGACAGCTCAGCCAGAGCTGCAACCAAAAAAGTTAAGAGACATGCACAGCATTCCCCCCCATACCATCATCCTTACCTGTACCCTTTGTGGCCAAGTGAACCCCAGTCCAGTACTGCTAGCACCATACAGGGCCAAATCATGATGCAAAATGTAGTGAAGAGATGCAATAACATGTCATACAGCACAACAACCAACTAATGAAGGAAATGACTGCATTGAGAATATAGCCATTGTGATACATATTTAATTGTAGTGACTGTGAGACAGTAGCGCTCAGCTAATGTACGCTCATATGTCCACAGGTGAAACGTCTCGCAGTCGCTCGCAGGAGACTGAAGGCACACCACCTGAGAGGGAGGACAGTCAAGAAGCAGGTCCAACTACCCACACCGTACCACAGGATACAGGGGCATCAAGTAGCCATCCTCCTGCACAAGACACAGAAATGCCTCAAGACTTCCTGGCGTCCCCTGACAGATCTCAATCCCCTCTGTTGTTGTCATCCCCAGAAATGCCAGCATCACAGCATGAGTCCACACCTGCATCACAACCCAGCAGGAGGCATGTCGTGGCCCCACTCCTAGAAATGGAGTCTGCAGCAGTTGACATTGAGGGCGACGAAACACACAACTTGCCTGCAGACGTTAGCACTGGTACAAGGCACTCCAGTGCAGTGGTGGTCCATAGTGGTGCAAGATGCCGCAGAGTCCAAGAGAGGCCAGCAGATGCTCCAGTTGAGGGTCCAAGTGTGTTCTGTGGTCTGGAGGGGAGCATGGTGAGAATACAGAGGATGCAGGGAAGAGCCATCAGGCATGCCAACGGCAAATGAAATCCCTGAACAGCAACATTGGAGAAATAGGAAAGGGCATCCGTTAGCTGGTACAAGTCAACAAGAGATGTCCGCAGGGATGCGCGTAATTGGCAACTCGTGCAGCTGCTATGCACCAAACTAGACACTGATTTCGAGGCAAGGCATAGAGAAAGGCAGCGTGGTCATGGACTAAATAAAGCCATCAACCGCCTGGCCACTGCCACATCCCTGTCATGCAGGAGAAGCAGTAACATGCAGGAGGCCATGGCCCAGAACACCAATGAGGTCACTAGGGGCATGGGCAGGATGACCAGTGCTCTTGAGGCGCTGTTAAATGCCCAAACTGCACATACAGCTGCTCTGGATGTGCCTGTCAGTGAGGAGAGCACAAGCAGCATAGGAAGCACCCTTGTCCCTGAAACAAGGAGGAGCAGGCGCCACGCTGAGGCCACAGGCCAGCAAGACAGTGAGCAGGGTGAGCAACCGGCAGGTGTTACAGGGAAGCGAGGAAGGAAATGACTTTTGAAGTTCATGGTGATGTGAAACAGGACTGACATCATTGCAGTTAAATACCTTTTGTTGATTACAAATCTACCTCTTTACCAAATTAAACCACATTTGGTGCATACTCCACCTGTCTGTGTCTCTTACCTTACTTAGAAGTAGTTGAGTGTGATCTCATCCCGCCTGTATCTGCCATCAGTAGGTGTTGCAACTCCAGATGCGTGTGGTTCAGGCACTGCTTCCTCATCATCATGGTCCTCGTAATCTGAGAGTTCCACTGCTGTGCCCTTCTTGACCGCAAGGTTGTGCAGCATAGCACAGGCTGCAATCATCTTGCAGCAGATGATTGGTGTATACTGGTGGGCACCTCCACTCTTGTGGAGGCAGCGAAACCTGCTCTTCCACATGCCAAAGGTGCGCTCCACAATGTTTCGGGTTGTCTTGTGTGCCTTGTTATATCTCCTTTGACTTGGTGTTGTAGGGTTGAGGTAGGGAGTGAGGATGAAGGACCGGAGGGCATATGCACTGTCCCCTAATGGCAAGAGAAAAAACATTACTCACATGCACACACACACATCCACCTGTAATACGTATCAAGGGAGTTTCACACAGTGTGTTACCTAGCAAGTATCCCTCGCCAAATTCCCCCGCTGTCAGGCGTGCGTAGATCCCACTGTTTTGGAAGATGGAGGAGTCGTGGGTACTCCCTGGGAATTTGGCTACTAGGTCAGTGATCATCTACTTGGAATCACGGATCACCTGTACATTTATGGTGTGGGCGAACTTGCGGTTCCGATAAATGTACTCATGCACGGCCAAACTTCCTTTTTCACCTATCCTCTTTAAACAAACCTCTACCTACGGCCATTGATGTCACTGGTTCCATTCATGTTTCACCACCGCACGTCGCCAAATTTTCTTTGTAATTACAGGGTTCTCTAGCCCTAAGTTAACCTATTGTTTTTGTTTTCCTTATTTCCCACCCTTCTTCCTCCCCATTGTCTGGGGTGCGCCATATGTAGCAACTTGCTGCTGTCTACTCTAAGACAAGAATCATGTATTTTCTTGGGTTTAAAGTTACAGGCATGAACTTTTAATGTCCTGAAGATGATCCCTTTATTCTGACACAGGGATTGAAACACTGTTGACGATTTGTACACCATATTTATGTTATTATACTGTATAGCTTTATTGGCAATGGTGTCTTCATATTACCCAAGTCTACTACAAGTATATGTTTTTAGACTTTTTTCTGTTGCCTGAACTGTTTCCCCATTTATTTTTATTTTTTTGTTTTTCGTTTTGTCGTAGTAGGACCCAGGTAGTATCCCACTTGTATTGTCTGTGAATGTTTTTGCTCTATATATGTATTGACTGTTAAAATTCTGTCTGGCTGGACAAAGAATATAGGAGCTATTCAGCCTATATTTATTATCTATTAAATTCAACAGCTGTCTAGGGACCACTGTCTTTAGCGATTTCAACTATATAGCACTGTAGTATAATACCCTTCTGTTTGTTGAATGGGTTTTTAATCTTGCCTATTTCCCTTTGACTTCTCGTTCTGTGTATTATCTATCCTTGTCCTTTGTGTTTCAGTTAATCGTGATATTTACTAAGGCGCCCGTAATTTTAAAAAACTATGTGCACTCAATTTATCTTTAATATTATCATAGATTATACATAGTTACCTATCAAACTAAGCCCTGATGAAAAACAACTCAAAGATGGATCCCATAAGATTGGTAAGGGCAGTCCTCTTTTGATCTTCAAACACTCGGAGAATGATGATACGCTTAACTACAGGCAAGAGCTCTCACTGAGTTCATTCGCTGATTGCTACGCAACGCCAACTCCTTCAAACCAGAAACGCTGTAATGAAGGTATTTACGATCCCATCCTTGTTTATTTATTGGAAATACAGCAGGCCGGCCCCGGACGAGCGGAGATTATGTCCTGGCATGTAGCTCTCCAGGCGATCCTTGACACTACAACGATTTACAGAATGAGACTTACTTCATCTTGTGTTATTATCTCACAAATGGCGCTAAAAAAGGCACTTTACATAAAATCCCCTTGTAGTTTTCTTTCCTAATATGGCCAGTATGACTTTACACTTAACATAGTACTGTTTATCTTTTTCATATATACTGCATCCTCTGAAATGCTGTATTGTTGGGATGAACTTATGTACTTCATTTGACATATCAATTTCTGGATTTCTGTTTTTTGCATGTATGGTGCTGTCCATGGTTTTCTTATAATGTCCGTTCGTATATGTGGGTATTTTTTCCCCAACAATATTAGGATTATGATTTACTGTTTGGTAATGATGCTGTCATGACAATTTACATGATTTACTATCTTGGTCTATGTCCTAATTTTGGGATCATGATTATTTGGAAAATAGTGTCATTTAAACTTTGTTTTGTTTGCACTGTTCACTGGTTACTTTACTCATGTATGTATTTGGGTTTTCTTCTTATGTTTATACTTGCTTTATATGCTTCCCTTTTAGTTTGTTTGTTCCAAATAACTATTCAGCCTTGAGAAAGCTCCTGGCTTGCAGGCATCAGGGTGGGGGGGGGGGGCAACACCAGATGGCTGAACTAAAATATGGTTGTGGCACAGCTGAACTAACATAGTTGTGACACACTACTCTTTGCACTAGGAATTCCCTTGAAAATTAAAGACTCTAAATATTACATTGAGCATGTTATTACTTAACATTTTGGATTTCCAACATAATATTAATACGCTCACCTGTCCTTGTTTACTTAAATGATTTACAGAATGGAGGTGATTGTTACTGAATCAATTTATGAACCAGGAGCCTCCACTCGCCCACATCATAGGAATCGTAATTTTATTGAATGACTGAGTGTAAGAGCCTGATTACACGTAGGCCTTTAAATTGCGGGCCCTATACCCCTGTTTGCGTAGGGATTGTAATTATAAGTAGTATGGTGTTTATCGCACTAAGCTATTACTATGTATGACAAGTTTCCACCCTCCATTAAATTTCAGCACATGTAACATGCAGTAATTTAACAGGTGAAAATGCTCTCTGTTTATCAGGATGTGTAGATCCTAGTGCTGTTAGCACCAAATTTAGCATAGTATCTCCCAAATAGTTAGATCAGGCCACAATTATCATACCTAGTAAATTATAAAAACCTCGGTGTCAGTTTTTGTTGTAAACAACTGGGAGCACTCGTGGTCAGGTCCTAGAAACAGCCAAGCCATTTCCTTGGGACAAGGCTCACCCTCCCATTACCTCCACCCTCCCCGGTCGCCGCCTTAACTCTAAGCATTTTGCAGAGAATGGGCAACAGTGGTACACGTTAAATCCGTTGTTTAAAAAAACCTGTACCCAATGTGGTATGACATGTGTTATTATTAGCATCGGAATGTTTTATTAAGAGAACAGACTCTTTGTTAATGTGGGGTTTTATTTAGGTCTATGTGAATCTGAGTAGTTGTAATTTCTATTCAAAATAAGCCGAATTCATAAGAATTATATTTTTCATTATGTATGCTTTTTCTACAAGCTGAAATAAATGTGCTTCATGCATGCACTTGTATTATAAACCCCACATAATACTGGCATGTGACTAAATGGCATGATGTCTGTATGATTATTGTGCATGTACATCATTTCCTTTCATTTTCCTGGTGGGAATTGTACTTCTAACTGCTGTTTATTTTTATTATTTGGCTTGACAGCGCAGCTGTCACCGACAATCATGTGATCATCCCTAGAGAGGGGTTATGGCTCTGCTCACATGATGAGAGCAAGGAGTACATGTTTTGATTGGGAAGAAATTGTGTGCTTCCACAAACAAAGTGCTTGCCCTCCACAGCTGTGATCATTTGGATTATTTATCCAGCTGCCTAAACTGGATCTTTCAGGGGCACACAGATCACACTGGAAAGCTAAGAAAGTGTCTTAATTATTAATGGTATAATTGATGTCGGTTTTTTCCTGACAGCAGAACAGATGGCATGAGGGTTGTCATTTACCTACATGGATCTTTAGGTCTCGCTTCACAATACAACCAGCACTTACCCTTCTAACGTACACCAATACTATTCAACAGTTCTTTGCTTGCACACAAATGCATATCTATTATCCCAGCTATTTAAATGTAATGCTTAACGTTATCATCCAATATTTAAAGCCATACCTATTGGCCTTGCCAATGCTTGTTATTACCTGCAACCTGTCCTTAGTTTTTTTTTCAACCCTCCCTTCCTAACTGTGAAGATTTAGGTAATAAATAAAAAGACTTTATTGTTCAGTTAATTAAAACTTAAGATACATCACAATACGATCACCAAGTAAAGCATCATCAATAAATTGGAATACCCAAAATGTACTTAATTAAACCTCAAAGAGGAAATCGTTAACCTGAGTCAGATGTCACATGCTAATGATATGCAACTTTAAACCACCACCTATAAAGTATAATCCTGCCAGTGTTGCCCAGTTGAATATTGGAAAAGCAGTGCTTTCATGTTTAAGAATTACAAAGGATGGACCTTGTTTCATTTTAATTTACATGCAATTAAAATATCCCAGCAGGCAATGGTATATCCATGAATATTTAATGTGTGCAAAAAAGTAAAAACAAAGTGGTACGTGCCTTTATTAAAATTCCTATATCATATTAAAACTATTCTAATGGTAGCAAAACTATAAATAAAACGTGCTTGTTTAGCAAGATCAGTCATTACCTCATCGTCCCTCCCTCGCTTCCCTTCCTTACGCAATGAGGCATCCCTGCCTCACCAGACACATGTGATTTATCATGTGGGGACTATAAGAAGCCCCCAGCCTCCACACACTACTGTTTTTTTCTTGTCTCACCTGAGACACGCGTGCCACGCGCTGGCCGTTTGCGGAGCTGCGGTCATTCTGCTTTTTGCTTCAGGGGGCTTCGCCCTCACTTTCTGCTGCTTGCTGGGTCTGGTGGTGACGGCCTGGAGTGCGCGAGGCTTTCCTCACCGTGTCTCGGAGTAGCAGTGCACTCTTCGGCGGCTGGGCGGACGGGGTCTGGGTGACCGAGTCGCCGGCCCTGAGTGGCTGGGGCTGTGTTTCCGGTTCGGGAGGCCAGAATGGGAGACGGCTGCTGTCGGGAGGGCTGGTGACCCTCGGCGGGATGTTTCTGGTGCCTCGTTACAGTAAGGGCCTTGTGTGAGGTCGTTTTTATTTCGTTTTTGTTGTTTTCTGATTGGTTTTTTCTTTCTTGCTTCATTGGTTTCCTCCCGGTTTTTCATACCTATTTGTCGGTTTCTGGGCTGCTTCCTTTTTAATGCTTGTCACTGCTGTGCTTCCAACTGTCAATTTCATTATGGCTAAGCGGACTTCCAAGCGCTTATGTGTTTGGTCCTCCTCCTCTGTGGATAAAATGGTTATCCCGGCTCGCCGGACTAGGTCCCAGGGTCCAGAGGATTCTTTGGGCCTCCTGTCTGCTTCTGAGGTGCAGGCCATGATTGAAGCAGCTGTGGCTCGCGCTCTGGAAAGCAGGGTTCTTGCGAAGCACAGGTCTTCTCGTGCTGTGGTGGGTCCGGTGGACTATCCCTCTGAGGACTCTTCTTCTTTGGACACTGACAGGCCTTCTACCTCTTTGGGGAAGTTTGTGCATAGGGAAAAGGTTCCTGCGATTCTCCAACACATTAGGGAGAACTTGGGGTTTTCGCCATTCTCTGCTCCCGTGGGGTCGGATGACATCTTTCCACAGTAAGTTAAACCTCAGGTGCTCGTTATGCCCTTTCATGGTCGCAACAAGGACTTGATTTCGGAGGAGTGGTGGGATCTGGAGCGCTCCTCAGTTCCTCGCTTTTTGCAGAAACTTTATTCCCTGGAGGAGGGGTTCTCTCTTCCTCACTCTGTCAAGGTGGATGCCATGTTGGACACTCTGATTGGTCGTACGTCTATCAACCCGGAGGATTGTTCTCCTGCTGATGCTATGGATAAGAAGGTGGATGGGGCGCTGAAGAAGGCCTTTTCTGTTGGTAACTTGTCTTTGCAAGCTGGCATTTACTCTGCTTATGCGGCACAATCCTTGGTATCTGACTTTGGGAAGCTGGCCACGGCTATTCAGGAAGAGACGGACTGCTCTGGCTTGCTGGTCCACATGGAGCAGCAGGCTAAACTCTTGGCTGACGTCTCTTCGGATGTGCTTCGGTCTTCGGCTATGGCCTCTGACTCCTTGGTTTTGGCTCGTAGAAATTTGTGCATGAGTGACTGGAAGGCTGATTCTTCGGAGAAGTCCTCGCTCCTTAAGATTCCCTTTGATGGCAAGATGCTTTTTGGTGAACAGCTGGACAGTATGATCACTAAGGCCTTTAAGGATCGAAAGCATGCAATGCCTTACAAGAGCAATGCGTCTGCCTTTGGTTCTCGCCGTTTCTGGAATCCGGCTCCTTCCTCCGCTTCTTCCTTCCAGTCTTCCCGGCAGTCCTCTAGGAACTTTTCGGCCTGTCAGCGCAAGTTCCAGCCCAAGAAGTCTGCTGCCTTGGCTGGTCCCAAGACTCCGGCGGATGCCTTCAAGAGGAAGTCCTGATGTCGACTGCGTTTCAGCCGCAGGTCCTGTGGGCGGGAGACTGTTGTCTTTCCTGGAGGCTTGGCGGCTGGATGTAAGGGATCTCTGGGCATTGACTATTTTCAGGAGAGGTTATCTTATCGACTTTGTCGCCATTCCACCCGGCTGGGGCACCATCCTTACTCCTATCCCCAGGTCTCTGGCCAAGCGGGAGGCTCTTCTGGAGGGGGTTCAGGATCTTCTGTCGAAGAAGGCAATCGTTCCGGTCCCTCTGGCACAACGGGGTCAGGGATGTTATTCCATTTTGTTTCTGTTCCAGAAGGTGTCAGGGAGATTCCGGCCAGTTCTGGACCTCAAGAGGGTGAATGGTTGGGTTTGGACCGTTCACTTCAAGATGGTGACCTTGCAGTCCATCATTCCGTTGGTGGGGGTCCGGGACTTCATGATGTCTATCGATTTGCAGGACGCCTACCTTCATGTTCCAGTGGCTCAGGCTCATCAGCAGTTTCTACGTTTTGCGGTTGGCGACTCCCACTTCCAGTTTGCGGTTTTGCCATTTGGGCTGAAGTCCGCTCCTCGGGTCTTCATCAAGCTTTTGGCTCCGTTGGTGGCCTGGTCCACTGTCAGGGGATATTTCTTCATCCTTATCTGGATGATTGGTTAATTCATGCTCCCTCGTTCCGGTTGGCTATCAGTCACAGGGAGGTGGTCCTGGCCGTTTTGAGAGAGCACGGCTTTCTTATGAATGTGGGAAAGTCGTCCCTTGTTCCGACACAGGGTCATCTCTTCATTGGGGCTCGGTTTCGGACAGATTTGGGGGTTGTCACTCTGCCCGGGGCTCGGGTGGACAAGATTCATTCTCTCATCCTGTCTCTTCTCTCCGGCCCGGTTCAGGTGGCAGCTCGTTGGCTCCAGGTTCAGGGGGATATGGCGGCCACGGTTTTTCTGGTTCCGTGGGCCAGGTTTCATTTGCACACTCTGATGGCTCATGTTCTGGCGCATTGGTCTCCTCATTGTCTCCCCCTCTCTTCTCCAATCCCGGTATCCCCTCAGATCAGGATGGCTCTGGGCTGGTGGCTGGTTCGGGGTCATCTGCTGAAGGGTGTCTCTCTCTCTCTCTCCTCCGGCTCCGGTTGTGGTTACCACGGATGCAAGCCTCTCGGGGTGGGGAGCCTGGTTGGGGTTTCATCGGTCCAGGGGCTTCTGGTCCCCCTCTCAGAGCAGGATGTCGTCGATCTGGAGGGAGCTGGAGGCGGTCCGTTTGGCTCTGTTGGCCTTATCCCGGTTTCTGCAGGGTTCCGTTGTTCTGGTCAGGACGGACAACGTCACTGCCGTGGCTTAAGTGAACAGGCAGGGGGGGACCAGGTCCTCCTCTCTGGCTCTAGTGACGAGCTGGTTGTTTGTTTGGGCGGAATCTCATCTTTTGGCGCTCTTGGCGATCCATATTCAGGGGGTGTCCAATTCCCTTGCAGTAGCGCTCAGCAGGGCCATTCCGTCCTCTGTGGATTTCTGCCTCCGTCGGGAGTTGTTTGTGGATCTGTTGGGTTGTTCCAGTGGTGGCCCAGTTTGTCTCCCGCAGTAGGGAGGGGTCGGCCTGGGCGGTGGATGCTCTCTCCTGCCCTTGGCCCCGCGGGCTTCTGTATGCCTTTCATCCTTTCTCCCTTCTTCTCCGCTTCCTGCTGCGGGTCTGCTCCTTGGGGGCTTCTGTGATTCTGGTGGCTCCGGCTTGGCCTCGGGCCTCCTGGTTTCCTCTCCTGGTGGAGATGAGGTCAGAGGTGGAGTGGTTGCTGCCTCTGTCTCCACCCCCTTTGATCTTCCCGGTGTTGCAACAGGATGTTCTGGCCCGGATGCGCTTGGCGGCTTGGAGGTTGAACGCTTGGGTCTGCTGCGTCAAGGGGTTCCGGCTGGCTTGACCTCTACTCTGCAGGTGGCTAGGCGCGCGTCGACCATCAAGTCTTGCCTGCGGCACTGGCGTTCCTTCAGTCAGTGGTGTCTTGTCAAGGGTTTGGACCCTACTTCCTCTTCTTTGTTTGAGGTGATGCTGTTTCTCAAGGATGGTGCTGCCTTGGGCTTGAAGGTTTCTGCCCTTCGTTTACAATGGGCTGCGATTAAGGCGTTTCAAAGCTCTTGGGGCAATCTCTCCGATTCTGAGGGATTGGTTGGTTGCCTTTTTAAAGGGTTGGGTAATGTTCTTCCTGTCCCTCTGCGGCATTTTCCCACCTGGGATCTGTCTCTTGTCTTGGACGCTTTGATGTCCCCTCCCCTTGATCCCTTACTTTCTGTGGATCTGCGCCTTTTGTCCTTCAAGACTTTCTTTTTGGTGGCCATTTCCTCTGCTCGCTGCCTGGGTGAACTGGGTGCTCTTTCTTCCAAACACCCTTTTTGTTGGGTTTTTGCAGATAGGATCGTGTTGCGGCTGATTCTTTCCTTTCGTCCTAAGGTGAATTCTCAGTTCCACAGGGATCCGGAGTTGGTCCTTCCTTCCTTTTTTGATTCTCCGTCCTCGGAGTCTAAGGTGCGGCTGCACTCTTTGGATGTTCGGAGGCCCCTCCTGGTCTATTAGGAGTGGGTCGCTTCTTTCCATCTCTCGGATTCCCTTTTTGTTAATTTTGGGCCTGTGAATCAGGGTTTGCGTTCTTCTACTCCTTCCTTGAGTCGTTGGGTTCGGCCTCTGATTTCTTTGGCGTACAAGGAGGCGGGGCACCTTTCTCCTTTGGGGGTTCAGGGCTGTTCCACTCGGTCCATGGCTGCGTCCTGTGCGGAGGATCAAGGGCTTCCATTTCTGAGATTTGCCGGGCTGCCACCTGGGTTTCACCGTTGACCTTTGCCTCTCATTACAGGATTGGCCAGGAGGTTGACTGTGCTGATGTCTTTGGTCACAGGGTTCATTCCACTATGGTTCCTGAATCGTGGTTTTTCCTTGTTTGCTGTGTTTTTTAATAAACAGGTTTTTGCATACCTTCTTTGGCTTTGTACATCTCATTGGTAAGGAAGGGAAGCGAGGGAGGGACGATGAGGTAATGCCTCAATTACTTACTGGTAATTGCATTACTCTGAGTCCTACTCCCTACTTACATCCCTCCCTCCCTCACTGATGGTCCAGGCCAACCTTTTGGTATGGTATCGGTCTATGTGGTATTACAGGAGGTGTGTGGGGGCTGGAGGCTTCTTATAGCCCCCACGTGATAAATCACGTGGGTATGGGTGTCTGGTGAGGCAGGGATGCATCATTGCGTAACTAAGGGAAGCGAGGGAGTAGGACTCAGAGTAATGCAATTACCGGTAAGTAATTGAGGCATACACAGTCATAGCATTCGAAGTTAAGAATAAAACCATTGAAATTCAGAATGAATAAATGACCAATTCAAATAATTTTTTAATACAGTACAGAAGGGCACATAGGCAGCTGCTGCACGCAACATGTACCACAGACTATTACCATTATAATTCAAACTTTGCTAGTTTTAACTCAGCAATAGACATGAACTACAGGAATTCCCTTCAAAATGCTATGTTAATGTTATGTAATGTTAAAAATTTGTAAAGCCCAATGGTTACTTCAGAACGGAGCGTCCCCACGCTTGGATTGCCCTATCCAGAGACAAAGGCCAGAATAAAAGAAGAGAGAAACTACTGAGAAAGGAAACTGAGCTGAAATCAAAGGCAGTCAAGAAGACACTAACAAAAGGCCAAAAGTTAGGGCAACCTAAGCAACCACGTTTTAGGTGTCTTCCTGCAAGTTGTTCAAGGGGATCTTGTCTCAGGTGGAGGGGCAGGGTGTTCCACAGCCCAAAAAGATAGTAATGATGGGCGTGTATAGAACATATGCTCTAAGTCTACTGCGTATAGGTCACATTTCGGGCATCTAGTCCTATCACTATTTGAGTTATTTAAATTAGTTCCAGCCCATTTTGAAATACGTGCAGGGGTATAATAGAGAAAGCATATAGTTCCATATGATTGTAACCTTAAGCTAGTGGAGTGGACTGTTTTTCTAATAGTATCCAGTGCAAGACGTATTGAATTAGCAGAAATAGTAGATCCCAGTTTATGACTCCAGCGTGTAGCTAATGTCCCACAGTCACCTTCCTTTTGAGAGTTACATTTTTTATATACAGAGCTGACAAATGATTTATCTTTTATTAAATAGATACATTCCCACATACTAGAATCAATCTTTGAGATTACGCTGAAAGTAATCTCTAATCTGATAGTATTTAAAACGCATGCTCTCGGTGGCATTATTCAGAAGTTGGAGTTTGATAAACATTAATAGGCCTGTGTTATCATATAGATCCCATACGTCTTTAATCCTACAGTATGACCATTGTCTCCCTGCCCTATCATGAAAAATTCCAGGGAGGATTGAGTTATCCCATAATGGTAGTTTAGGGTGATATATAGGCATTTGAAATTTACTAGCTATTGCCTTCCAGATATATGCTATATCTTGTGCGATCTTAAATTTGACCCGTTTAAAATAATTCTGGTCATTAATACAGTATAGGATCATTTTAGACTCTGTTCCCAACATGAATGTATAATTAAAAAATGGTTCTTTATCAGGGTGTATCAAACTACGGATACGTCCTAGAAATGCAGACCAAAAATATTTTTTTAAATCTGGAAAGTCCAAGCCACCACCTACATATGGTAATTTAAGTGCTTCTATTGCACGGCATGCTTTTTTATACCCCCACATAAAGCTGCTTAGTATGCCATCTAAGTGCTTAAAAAAAAGGTTATTAATGCGCAGTGGAATGGACCGGAATAGATAGATGAATTTGGGAAGAATTTTCATTTTAATTAAATTAATTTTGCCAATTAGACTAAGTGGAACCTTGTGCCACTTTTCTAAAGTAAAGGTTGTTTCCTTTAGCAATATTTTGTAATTCCTAGTGGTTGGTTCTTCTGGGCACGCAGAGATTTTAACTCCCAAGTAGATAGCATTTTTACATACCCCCTGGATAGAATCCTTTGGTTTGTAGTTCATTATTATTTGAGTTTTATTAGTATTCAACCTGTAGCCAGATACTATACCAAACTTCCCAGCTTCCGTAGTGATCTCTATCATGGCCTCTTCTATATTTGTAGAGTAGATCGCAATGTCATCTGCATATACCGTCATCTTCAATGTACCTAAACCAGATGAAACAAGATTTATATTTCTGTTGTTTTGTAGTGCCACTAAAAAAGGCTCAATAGCCAGGGCAAATAATAGAGGTGATAGTGGGCACCCTTGACGGGTGCCACGCAGGACAGAGAATATATCAGAGTGTGCCCCTGCATACCATACTTTGGCTCGAGAATTATCATAAAGAGCCTTAATCCATTGCAGGAATAAGCCCCTGATGCCAATACTGTTCAAGACTGCCCATAGATGGTCCCACTCCACACGGTCAAATGCTTTCTCGGCATCTAGTAGTATCATACCGAGTGGGGTGGACATAACCCTGGCAACGTGGAGAAGTGTGGCTCACTGGTTAGAGGAGGTAGATCCTGAAGCAGAGGTCAGACCTGGGACCAGGGTTCAATTCCCGACGCGGCAGGGTCTTGAGCCCAAATATCCACGGACTCGATAATTCTCGTTTTGGTACCTACTCGAATCATGGGCTCACACTCTGCAGCTCTGGGCATCAGCTTGCTTAATCTCCACTACGGCCCCCCGCAGCGTGATGCCTGGCTTCTACCTTGGGGATGCCCAGTACGGGTATCTCACAGGGAAAAAGCCAGGACGGTTCCCAAGGCAAGCGCCGAGATGCCTATGGGTAATCAAGCGCTATATAAGAACGCATAATAATAACGTCAAAAGCAGCAAAAGCCGTATTTATATGAATTGTGGTGTCCCTACCGGGTACACAGCCATGCTGTTGTGAGGATACCAAGGTAGAAATTATTGGGGCTAAGCGATTGGCCAGTATTTTAGCAAATATCTTTGCGTCAGTGTTTATTAATGAAATTGGTTGGTACGACCCACACTCATCCGTCGTTTTGCCCGTCCAGTAAGTATGATCACCTGGCTAAGTATAGGGGCTACTTCCTCAATGCAATGTTTATATAGTTCTACTGGTATCGAGTCTTCACCTGATGCTTTACCGGAAGGTAGAGAAGAGACTGCCAATCTAATTTCTGCTAGAGTAATCTCTTTGTTTAACAAATCCAGTTGATTTTCGCTAATACGGTTCGCTACATTATTTTCTAAGTATAAGTTGATATCACCAATTTCTGGGCAGCATTTAGGGGTACATACATTTTTATAGTTTTTAGCAAACTGTACCAGAATTAGGGGAGGGCAGTTAAATTTCGCGTTGTCATGGCCTTTATAGTCCTCACCAGCGTTTTTGCCCGATTTTCTGCTACCTTATAGGCTAGGACTTTCCCTATAGTTTCCCCACCCTCATACTGAGAGAAACGATATTTATGCAATTTAATTAAGCTTTTTTCTCTCAGTGTTTGTTTTAGAGCTATCTTAACATCTATTAGAGTGTGACCCAGCTCTTCCGCTGACCTGGACCCTTGTAGAAATGCAGCTGCCAATTGTTCTTCTACATGTAGTATTTTCGCTATGGTATCAGCTGTATTCTTTTTATTCTCTGAATTCTCTCTAAAAATATACTGCTGTGTGAAGCCCCTAACACTAGCTTTGCAAGAATCCCATACCACGTTATGTATGGCTGAGCCGATATTAAATTCTAAAAAGTCTTTATTATGAATCTTAAGTTTACTCATAAAGTCTGCGTTAAGAAATAAATATCTTGGAAATTAAAAAGAGTGGTGATTTAGTGTTTTTGGTATTGTTTTGAACGAGAGGATAATGGGGTTGTGGTCTGAAGTGACCCATGGGCAGATCTCCATGTTGCTTGTTTGCAAAATAATATCTAATGCCCAGGCCATATCTATGCGGGAGCATAGTTTATGCGCAGCCGAATAATAGGTGTAACCAGAAACATCAGGATGTACTACCCTCCAAGCATCTTTAATATTATGGATTCGCCCTATTTCCCTAATAGCAGCACGTGTTTAGCGCATCCTCCTAGATGCCCCCCGTCTGGTGGTATCTATATCGTAATTCATGATAGAATTAAAATCACCAAATATCAAGCGCTCTCCCTCCCACTCCAGAAGTTCCATATTGATTTTATCCATAATGGTGGGGTCATCAATATTTGGGCCGTAAACCACACAAAACGTGTATTTCTTGCTTGCTATAATAAGTTGGGCAATGGCCCATCTACCGCTTTTGTCTGTGAGAGTTTTAGTTACCTCTGCTTTAAAAATATTATTTTGTAATATAGCCACCCCCGTATTGAAGTATTGAAGTCTGAGCTTATGATGACATTATACCCTAATTCTTTAAGAAATTTCCGGTCCTTATAAGAAATGTGTGTCTCAGTCAATAAAGCAATGTGCGGGTTATACATCCTTAATTCTTCATACACCAAGCGCCATTTATTCCTGCTATTTAATCCTGCCACATTCCATGCTAAACACCTTACTCTATCCATAACAGTTGCTTTCTCTTTTTTCCTTGCCCCTTACACATAAGAAGTAAAAAATAGAATCATAAAAAAACAAACCCTTGAAGAATATTGTCCTTCTAAGAGCATGCCTCATGTCGATTTTATTGTTTTTACCCCCCCAAAGCCCCCATACCCCTGACCCCACCACCCAAATCGAACCTTGCCATCCCCATCCACACCACCCACCCACCGACCCACCCACTTCTTCCTAAAGGTGGATTCCTCTTTTTGACCAGCTGCCATTGGTTTGTGCAGCCAGAGGAGTAGCAGCAGTGACCCTCCCCCCAACCTCCCAGATACCAGCAGCTCAAAAATCATCATAAAAAACACAAAAAGGGTAAGTAAAAAAAACATTATTTCCTTAGTTCTCTACATAGAGTTTCTTTATTTAGCCTAATAAGAGACAAAAAACATAAAAAACACAAAGTCAGAATGCAACATCCCTTCCCCCTTTATATCAAGGGTTCCAATAGCACTGCCTACTTCACTTTTAAGGTTGTTTTACATAATGTTTCCCTGTATTACTATTCTATGGGTTTTTCTGTAGATTCGCTCCGCCATTTTTTCAGCATTTTCTCCACTTCCTGGTTATCAAAAAAAAGAAATGTATGACCGTTCCTAAATACTTTGAGGCGAGCCGGCTCTTGTAAGAACGCTTGCCCCCCAGGGCCTTGATTGGATCAATATATTGTTTCAGCTTCCATCGCTTCTCCATGGTGATCTTACTTAGATCTGACCTGACGAAGAAAGTTATTGACTCTATGGTAACTGGTTTGTTTGGTCGAGCCTTTAATGACACCGTCTGTCTTAATAAAAAGTTGCCCAGATAGGTCAGGAATGGTCTAGGATACTTATTATCCTCATTCTGCTGGGATAGAGGTAGTCTATGCACCCTTTGTATCTGTGAATCCCAGTCCCAGTCCGATAAATCTGGGAATGCCTTCTGAAAAAACTGAACCAAGAACGCCCGTGGGTCACCTCCTTCGGCCCCTTCTGGTATACCAAAAACCCGAAGGTTTTGTCTTCTTTGTCGATTCTCCATATCCTAGACTTTAGTTTGCAGCTTTGAGATCTGTGTCTCATGATTATTACCACATATCTCTATGCGTGTAGATAGCTCCTCTGTATCCGCTACCCTTTGTTGTAATTCTGACATCTCTGACGTAAGGCCACCGAGTTTCTTTTCTAGAGTGGTTAAGGATCGTTGCATTTTATCATTATCCTCACGCATCTGTGTATAGTGTTGCTGAGACTCCTGTCTCTGTCTGTTCAGAAGTTGAACGATCAGATTAAGTGACAGGTCCTCTTTATTAGCACTGTTCGCCGCCCCACTCTCAGTCTGCGGTGGTGTGTCTGCTTAATTCATGCCCAAATCCAGATTTTCATCCTCGATATTATGAATTGTTTCAGTTATTGCTTGGGTGCCGGGTATGCCCAAAGGCACGTTTTGACCCGGTGTGGTTAATGTATAGTCATCAGATACACTGACATTTTTAATCTGATTTTCAGTGGTAGCTTCCTCCCCTGGACTGTTTCCGGATAATCCTAATACCATTGACTTAACACCGCCCTTGGCTTGTACCCATTTTCTTAGGGGGCTGTTATCAGCAATTGGTTTGGCTTTTACCCCAGTTCGACCGGGCATAGATTTCTCAGTTTTGTTTTTTGATTTTCCTCTGGTTTTCTTTAAAGCAGGGCCCTTATTTGTGCTATGAGTTTTCATAGATACATCCTCCTCTATTTCTTCGAACTCATCATCATTGAGTTCGAAATCAATTTGAGAGTCATCACCGGTTATAATGCCATCTATTGCTATAGTTGTAACAACCCCTATTTCTTTCCGCATTGAGCTTTTTTTGAGGTTGTCGGAGAGGGGTTGCTCATCATTGATAGAGGCGGATAGCAGTACAGAATCCAGATCCTCAGGTAAGGCAGCATTGCCTAGTATAGCACCACCACCACCTGCCCCACCTACATCTACAGTTGACTACACACTGATCATTGCAACTTCTTTAGCAGCTTCATTAGCAGTGATTTGATTTAGGGCAAGAGCAGAGGACGCAGCTACCCTGCTATGAGATGGGCTATGAGATGGGCATTTTGATGTCTCCGGTGTCCCATTGTTGCCTTGTTGTTGTTTGGAAGTTACAGCATTGCTTATATTAAGTCCTCCATCATTTTTAGCTCCGTTTTTGCTAGATAGTGGTATGTTAATTTTAGGGGGCTGAAGTATCGGGGGCTTAATTAAAGACAATATATTATCGTATACAGTCTTTTTAAGTGCACCCCCTTCATTCCCGGGGCTATTGGCCTCCTCATTGACTGTAGTCTTGCTAGCACGTGTAGCTCTGGCCGGATTTTTAGGTGCCATCTTCCAGTAATGAGAGCGCTGAGGATACTGCCCCCTTGTCTCCGCGATACTTTCTGCAGATGTCGTGGTCGGAGTCTGGGCTGTAAGAATAGAGATAGACCCCCGCTCTGATCGGCCTGAGTCTCTGGGTGTAGATCTGTATCTCAAGCGCATAAATAACCAAATACGAGTCCCTCTGAATCAAAGCATTTGTTTTTCCCCTGATTCAGCCTGATCCTGCCACCACAAGCCTCGGTCATTTACCACTGTATCCCCTTGATGTATAGGTACAGCCAAAGCCTGGCCAGCAATCCAACAATCAGTAGTAGAGAAAAAAAAAAGGGGTGGCGCCTCAGCTTCCCTGCAATTATCTATTGAGAAACTGCCCAGTCCGTAGTAGATGCTGAAGAGGCTATCAAAGGCTATCAAGAACTGCGGCTGCATTTAAAACAGTCTAGCAATGTACCAAAGAAGTCTGGGGAAGTATTGAAGAGACACTGTAGCAGAAAGAGCTGTACCAGAGACGTTTTGGGGGGATTTTGGGGAAACAATGTTGCAAGAAAGACTGTGCCCCACCTTTTGCTATGTTACTGCAGCGGTGCGCCCGAAAGGAGAAAAAGAAAGAAAAAACAGTCTCAGATACACCCCCGTCGTACAGACCACCAAGCCTCGCGTTCTTGCTCTAGCTCGAAAGCTTCCGCTGCACACAGCCTCTCACTAGCTGCAGCGCTCCAATTATCAAAGCACCCTGCAAGTCCCGGCAGATCCCGACAGGTCCCGGCAGGTCCGCGGTCCCTTACCAGCGTTTCTCCATTCTATGTCTCCGTCTCCTTCACCGTCTCCTTCACCGTCTCCTTCACCGCGGGTACTGTTCTCGCGGCCGTCGTTGCTCTCACGGCTCCTGCTCAGAGCCCAACTACGGCCTGCCTCCAGCCGCCCCAGCTGGCGTGAAAACCTCCAGAGCCTCCGAGGCAGCAAGGCGTCGACGAGCCAATGATTGTCACCAGAGGTGGGGATATCCTTTTACTTTTACTTTTTTGCGTGTTAAGCTACCGCATTTACCGCAATTAATAATCTGCTAGTTGGTAGCTGGAAATTGTTGGAGCATCGCCTACTCGGTATCAGTGGGTGGGAGAGATCCCTCGCTGCTACTCCCCAGAGGCGGCTTCAGTCTGCCATCTTACTCCTGAGTTGGAATCCCACGGTATCGGTGGGGGGGAGAGATCCCTCGCTGCTACTCCAAGGGTTTAACATTTGTGAAAAGTTTTCTCAAAGAGTTGGATGAAGACTCAATCTTATGCACATAAAGTTGACTTCATGTAGTGTGGATTAACTTATGGTATTACCTCAAGGCCAAGGAGTAGTTGGCTTTACTATTGGCACTGAAATCTGTATGCCATTCTTCAGATGGTTTAGAGTGGGCAGCGTGGTGTTCTGCCAGTGGCGGAATCCTATCTAGGGACCCCTTAATCCAGTCTTCAAAATGCTGGTTGGCCTAAAAGATGAAATGTTTAGGCTGAGAGCCATCATTCATAAGTGCGTCAGTGAAGGTCTTCAGGGTACCTTCGCCTTATTCCTAATTTTACATTTCACATCCTCTTTGTGGGTTTAAATTGGGCTGGCCAGTAGGAATTGAAATAGGATAACATAGTGGTCGGGCCAAATAAATGAGAAAGGATCCCCAACTATCGATGCCGTGGTGTTAGACTTGGCCCATTTTGGCAGATTCACCCCTAAACCTTTTGCCTTGTCTGTAACCTGGTGTTAGTGATTTTGTGCCTCTGGGCACTTTAGCACTGTGGTCCAGTGTAAAGTGCGTTCGCTTTCTGTGTAAATGTGGTGAGATTGGCCTGCCCTCCCATAGGAATGCATTGGGGATGAGTGTGTCTGGTAATTCCTGGTATGAGAGGAGTGGCAGGGGCGAGTTTAGTATGTATGAACTTGTGAGAATAAATCCTGCGCAATGGTGTGCGCAGATTTATGATGACTGGTGGAGAAATGCCACTTTTAGAAGTTGGCATTTCTGTATGCTATGTGTCTGCCTGATGTGAATTGCTTGTCTGGCTTGTGAGTGACAGGGGCTGAGAGGTGTGTGGCTCCAGGAGGGGCAGGGTGAGTTAGCACTAGGCTTAATGGGACACCTGGGCTAAGAGTAGTGGAAGGTCTAATCTCCTGCCTCTGAATAGGATGGTGCCTTTGCTAGTGAATGCTGGTCCGCCCCCCTGTGGTGTGTCTGATGACAAGCTCCTACCTGACAAAGGGGCTTGCAAAACAAAGTGCTCCAAATCCCCCCTGGACCCGTTGCATCTGGTTCCCCCATGCCCTGCACTCAGTCAAAGGATTATGTAGTATAAGAGGAGGGGCTGTGACCCCATGAAAATGTTCAGTTCCATGCTGCTGTGCTGATCTTGCTGGGGCGTGCTGCTGCTGGGGCCCAGGAGGAACTGCCATGAGGGCTTGCCTCCCTGGGACCTTCATGGCCCCCTGGACCTGGAAGACCTTTTACTTGGACCCCTTTGCTTGCGGGTGCCCACCCTGTTTATTTGCCTTTCACTAGGGCCCACCCCGCTTTGTTTTAATCATTGAGCGGGTGCCCACCCCGCATTATTAGCCTTCTATTAAAAATCGCCGCAGCGACCCAGAGAAAGCAGGACGGCCGGCCCAGAAGTCAGGCAAACTCCCTGACTGGAGGCGGGGCCAGACGTGTCTATCCCGGAAGCCGCAGGCGAATCGGGAGTTATGGATTGGAGCGGGCTCCCGTGACCTGTTGAGAGCTCCAGCGCCATAGAGGAAGTGCTGCATTCCATGGCCCAGAAGGGAGCCAACCCTGCACTGGGACATACACTTAGAGGAAGTGAGGAGCAGAGTGGCCGAATCGGAGCCTGCAGTCAGGCAGGGCTCCCGGCGCAGCTGAGGAAGCCCCGCCTGCGTCGCCAGGAAGGAGATAGTCCCCGGGGAGTGAGGGCTCTCCTGCTACACTCCGCCAGTCCAGAAAGGGGTCTAGAGAAGCCGGGAGCAGCCTCAGCAGAGGAGCGGAGTCCCCGACAAAGCCTGGTGAGTGGGGGCTTTTGTATGCATGCCGCCAGAGGCACAAAGAGGAGCCCGTGAAATGGTGCTCCAGAGGCGCTGCCAGGGCCTCTCTGTTGTATTTTCAGCTGCCCCGCCTGACAGTGAGCAGCTATAACGATCTGGCATATTTGTTCTCGGGGCACAGTCAGTGCCCATGCCCCACACTTGAGTTCACCGCTCCATTGAGGGGCACAGCACTTTCAGGGCCCCAGTGGGGGTCCCGGAGGCCAGTAGTGCCCGTGCCTTCCTCCTTCTTGGTTATTGATTTTTACAGCTGCCCCTCCTGGCAGAGGGCAGCTGCAACGATGGGGGCATTCAGTCTAGGAGACACAGTAGTGCCAGTGATCAGTTACGGAACAGCTGCTCCGCTGGACAGTGGGCAGCTGCAACGGTGGGCATTTTGTGTTTATGAGAGAGTCCAAGTGGAGGACTCAGGGCACATGAGTGCCCGTGCTTACAGTTTTCCACAGCTGCCCAGCAGTTAGTGGGCAGCTGCAATGTTTAGGTCAGTGCATGTGTGCACTTTCTTCTGCTGCATTGGCAGCCGCCCTGACTCTATTGGGAGAGAGGGCATTTGAGCCCCAGCGACAGGTCAGTTGGCTTGGGGGTCATGCTGTGCACCATGAGTTATTGCACCCTATGGTAATGTCTAATACGATTATTGCATAATGTCTTTATGCTTGTGAAGGGCATTGCCAAATGTGATGTATGCACCTGGTCAGTGTCCTGTGGTGCACTGCGTTTTATTGCATAATGTGTTTATGCTTGTGATGCATAATGTCATGTTGTGATGTTTTGGGGTAGTGCCTATTTGTGTAATGTGTTTATCCTCATGGGATAGTGCATAAGGTGTTTATGCTGGTGAGGCCCCTTGCGTAATGTGTTTATGCTGATGAGGTTTGGGCCTAGTGTGGGTTTATGTCTAATGTGATAATGCTTAGGTCATTATGGTACCAGTAATTACTGGTTGTGGTTTTGTGGAAAAGTAAATTATGCCATGTTCTGTGTCCCTACGCGTCCTCCATCATATGTTATCCGTGCATGATTAATATGCATATGTATTCCCCATGTTTGATTAAAGACGCAATTATAGTTGTGTCCACCTTTAGTATGTCAGTTTCCAGTTCTCGTGAATACTACGAATATCAGGCCTATGTAAAGCTACGTTGCCACGTTTCTCAGTGTGCACGTTATTCCATTGTAAAGTCTCCGTTTCTAGGCCTCAAAAGGGCCCGGACACCAGATTCAGCTCCTGTCTCCTGAAGCCTCGCTGAGGAGCGATACAGCCCCCACCTGTATCCTCGACCCTTCACTTACTTCCTGCCTCGCAGTGCCCGGTTCAGCCTGGCTCTGCCTCTGAGTCTGCCAAGAGTATGTTATGATTCGAGTTATCAGTACAGCCCTCCTTCTCTGCATTCCTAAAGCTACTGAATTGCATCAATAGTTTCCGTCATTGTCTAGCCTTTACGTCTCCATGTAAGAGAAATACTGCATTTAATGGTCATTTAATATTCTTCATCACGCACTACATGTAGAATAATGCATGCTCTAGTCTTAGAGTCTGTTCGCCTTTACCCCGATAACTTTTGGATTCCATCAACATGTTCTCTAAACATCAGATACTAGATACTACTTAGGTACATGTCGCCCTGACTCTCCAGACTTCAGTCTCTGCTCCTAGCACAGAGTTCATAGCCCCCAGCTTCTCCTAGTAACACGTCATTGCTAGTTTGCGCGCACCATCAGGTTAGAGGTCCCGGCTCCTTAGGTAGCCCCCTCCATGTTTCCGCCCCATTCATGACATATTCTGTTACGTTTGCATCACATGTCTATGTATACGCCTCTGTTACACCTACTTTCACCCTTATCTTTCGCGACTGCTATTGATCACACCCACTGCTCCGCCTATCGTATGTATTGTAATGCAACTGTTTTAGTATATATGATTGTGTATTGTTATTAAATGTTAGCGCGCTCATCCCAGATCCAGCCCCAGCAGCTGCTGGGCCCTGCCATCCTATTCCTATGCAGGTTGTCCCGCTCCTGTCCTTTATGCTGTAATAAACCTGCAAAAACTCCTACTACCTCGAATCTTGACTCTTATTTATTGAGCTATCTGTTATTGCTATATCCAGACAAACCTAGATCCGGTATTATTTATTTATATACCACATAATGGCGCCCGAACAGGGACTTGCCCTTTCCCCACGCGCCGGTGAAGCCACGCCGGCCCCCTGACCCTCTGCAGCCGTGACGGAACCATACCGTGCACGTGCAGATATTTCTGCTTCAAGTATCCCTCAGGCCCACGGAGGAGACGGAGGAGGCGGTCCAGCATCCAGACGAGGCGGTGGAGGAACGCGGCGAGTCCCGACCAGAGCCCAAGCCGAGAGTCCAAGGTCCGAGGTATCTGGAGGTCCACCCGTAACTGAAGTCCGAAGTTCGTCGTCCGTCGTCGTAGCAGTCCAGTCCAGTCCGAGGCCTTCCGTTCTTGCTGCCCGGTGAGTACCGTTACTGGGGTAGTATCTAGACAGGGTCAATTTAATTGACTCTGGTCCGTGGGTTGGTGGTACACAGACCCACAAACGAAGTGTCCACTTCGGTGGATGCGGGTCCTGACGTGTCTCTTTATGAGACCGGTAAGTTTCGTACTGTTTCAGCAGTGCATCTAGTTTCTGTTCTAGTCAGTTCTGTTCTCGAGAAAATTCATGTATTCTGTGTTCCGTATTCCAGGTAGTATTCTGTTCGAACTGTTATTCTAAATGTTCTTCATGTATTTTGATGTTGTGGTATGAGTGTGAAGTAATTATCGTGTTTATTGTGTAATTACGTATTGTGTCTCAGTTACAGTTCAGTCATGCCCTTGTTTTCTAAGTTACGTCAGTTAAAAACTAGAAAGGGTCTGCTGGAAGCAGCAGTTCCAGTCCCGCCTAGGGACAGTCCAGGTCATTTTATGTATCAGAAGCATGGCATAAGTGCCATATTATATCTAGATTTATGGGTAGAGTATACCAAAGAGTTAGAGGAAAAGTATAGATGGCCTGTATCAGGCACATGGGATGCCGAGTGCATCATGCGAGTAGAAGAGGCATTATGGAAAAAGAAAGCCAGACAGTCACAGAAAGATGCCATCGAGTTATGGCGCAAAGAATCTCATAAAAGAACCGAAAAAGAAATCAGAAAGTCAGAATTAAGTAGAGAATCCTTGGAACGAGCCCAAGAAAGGGAATTAATCGAGATTGGTGAACGAGTTAAAACCGAACAGTCAGACAGACAGAGAAAGAAAGTAACTCTGATACTGAAGAGGTAGACGACGAGAATCCCGCCAGAATAGCGTATGTAGGAAAATCTAGATTTCCAGATCGCCATTTACGCCTAGAACACAAGTCAACTTTCCATCATCCAGCACCAAAACAAGGTTCTCTAGAACAAGTGTTTCAAGCTACCGATCACATTCTGAAATCACGAATCGGTTACAGTGAGTTAAGTACTATGCATGAACAAGAACTAGCCCGATCAGCAGTCCGATGGATTACTGATTCTACCACTTTTCCAGACGAAATAGTGGCACAAATGTTTCTGAAACTGCCCCCAGCCGAGCAGCGACTGGTGGGTATGTATATGATCCAGCACCTCATTACATTGTATGAGGGTCAGCACTCTGATCCAGGCCCGTTACATGATATCCTGAACGAGTTACTCCAGTATAGATGGAAAGGTCTAGGTACCGATTTAATTAGTGTCATTCTAGAACAGCGTCACAAATATAGAACGTTTTTGAACCCGCATTTTGTTCGTGTCTCACCCCCAGAAAGTAAACCATTTTACATGGAGAGACAGAATCCGTTACGAGAAGTCCACACAGTTAGAGGAACGGGTGGTGAACTAGAACGAGTGTTTGTTTACACCCCGATCACAAAGATGGAACTCTTAGAGATGAAAAAATTAATTCCCTGTCACGATAAAGATCCAGCAGGGTTCCATCGAGAATTAAAAGACATGCTCCGTATGGGAGAATACACGTATCCAGATATAATTAAAATGTTAAAGGTTCTGCTGCCCGCAGGGGTGTATGAAAAGCTCAAGGAAAAAGAATGGGAGGTGGGAGAGAAAAAGATAGATTGGGCAGTTCTAGAAGCTGAAGACAAGGCACGAGTACCAGGTACCGGTCTTGGAGCGAAATGTAAAGAATTACCTGAATTATTGATTCAAGTTTTACCCAGATTGTTAACAACGAAAAAGGAAGACTGGGATGCAATCTCAGCCTGTAAACAGAAACAAGACGAAGACATTAGTGATTTTTATTCTAGATTTGAGAAATGTTTTAGCATCAACAGTGGCCTCAAGACAAGTAGTGAGTCATACCCTCATCTTTTTGTTACTAAATTAGTCGAGAATTCAAGTCCACTAATTAAAAATCGAGTTTTGAAAGTCGAAAGTACCTGGCAAGCTAATACCCCGTCCCAGATGTTACAGATGCTCCAATACCACCAGAATAGAATCAGGGAAGAACAAGAACACGAGAGAAAGCGTATGAAAGACACGAAAATGAAAGTACTAGTTGCACAATCTATTCCACAAGACAGTCAGAAGAGGGGTCCGAATCAAGCCAGTCATCCTGCAGCTCCCGTTAAAGGGAACTGCAATTATTGTAAACAGCCAGGTCATTTTATAAACGAGTGTGCAGTTCTGAAACACAACATAGCTACTGGTAAGACTAAAGAAAGACCACGTCCACCTAGACAAGAACAAGTTTCACAGACTCCTCAGCCACAGAATGCACCACAGACAGTTACAGCACCGCAGCCCATCGCTGCAACACAGCATGTTACACAGCAGATGTACCAGTATGCACAGTCCGAGTATCCAGAGTATCAGCCGTATTCATGAAACAGCCTAGAGAGGGAGGTAGGCTTGCCTCTCATCGAGATACCTGTAGATCAAGAAGGTCCCTATGTTCACAGTCAAGTATTAGGGAAAGACAGAAAGTTTTTGATTGATACAGGGGCAAGTAGGACCACTATAAGTCACGCCGAAGTTCCAGGGGCTCCGCTCTCAGGCTCAAGAAATGTTTCCCTTGGATTTTCAGGAAAACCCATTGTAAATGAAATATCAAAGCCAGTTACTCTAGAAGTAGGTCCATTGTCCCGTACTACTGATCTGTTACTTACTAAGTCATGTCCAGAGAATCTATTAGGTATTAAAACACTGAAAGAGTTAGGTGCAGTTATATGTTGTTCCCCAGAGGGAATACGATTGTTCCTGCGTGACTTTAAGGGTCACTATGTATTACGAGATTTTGATCCCAGATTGTCTAATGTTCCGCAGCATTTATGGGCGCAAGGTCCAACTGATGTAGGTTACATGCAAATCACACCCCATCGTGTGACTCTCAAGCCAGGTGTAGTCCTGCCACGAATCAGACAGTACAGATTGCCATCTGAGGCTGTAGCAGCCTTATCCAAAATTATTGACGAGCTCATCGCTCAAGGAGTGGTTGTAGAAACTGACTCCAATATATGCAATTCTCCGATCATTCCAGTTATGAAACGTACTGATCCAAATGCACCCCCAGTATATCGATTAGTGATTGACCTACGAGAACTTAATAAATGTATTATTCCCCAGTACCCAGTGGTCCCAGATATCTCTTCCCTATTAACAACCATTGATTCCGAAGCCATGTTCTTTACTGTAATCGACCTCAAGAACGCGTTTTTTAGTGTCCCCATTCATCCAGACAGCCAGTTCCTTTTCGGATTTTGTTTAAATGGAAGGAGCTATATGTTCACACGAGCTCCTCAAGGTTTCACAGAAAGCCCTAGTATTTACAGTCAAGCACTTAAGAGACAACTTGATAATGTTCACATGCCAACTGACACTGCCCTGCTCCAGTATGTCGATGATCTATTGATCACAGCCCGTTCTGAACGTGCTTGCGAGCGAGCATCCCTCACAGTTCTGTATTTCCTAGCCGAGATGGGGCACAAGGTGTCCCCTTCGAAGCTTCAATTCTGTGTCCAGCAAGTGGTCTACTTAGGACACTTACTGTCCAAGAGGGGTAGGCAGTTGACACCTGACCGTATTCAGTTAATAGCGAGTCTTCCTCAGCCCAAGACCCAGAAGGAGGTACGTGCTTTTATCGGCCTTACTTCTTATTGTAGACAATGGATTCCTCAGTATGCATTTCTAGCCAAGCCACTGATACAGTTAACGACACAGGAGGCAGCCGTATCGACTGTTCTCCCTTGGACATCTGAACATACACTTAGCTTCAATGAGTTAAAGAAAGCTTTATGCCAAGCTCCAGTTCTAGCTACACCAAACTACAGTAAGCCTTTTACACTTTTCGTCACAGAACGTGAAGGTACAGCATTATCTGTTCTCACACAAGATCAAGCAGGACAATACAAGCCTTGTGCTTATTTTTCGAGCACATTAGATCCTGTAGCCCAGGCTCTGCCTGCGTGCCTCAAGTCAGTTGCAGCCACAGCACTAGCTATCAGACAAAGTGATTCCATAGTATTAGGACACTCCCTGACAGTACAAGTTCCACACTCCGTGGAAGTTCTTTTAAACCGAACACAAACTCAGCACTTGACAATTGCACGTTTGACAGGTTATGAATTGACACTGTTCCAGCCACACATAGAAATCAGACGCTGCAACGTTTTAAATCCTGCTACACTGTTACCGTCAGTTACTTCGAATTCTGCCACACACGATTGTGTGGAAGTAGTTAACATCATGACCAAGCCAAGACAAGATCTGACAGATATTCCATTACCAGATCCCGACCTGACACTTTATGTGGATGGTTCATGCATGAGAACTAGTACAGGAGAACTAGTAGCCGCGTATGCAGTAACCACTGACACTGAAGTTATTGAGACACACCGTATTGACACCCTGTCCGCTCAAGCAGCAGAGCTAGTTGCTCTGACACAAGCCTGCATACACGCTAAGAACCGGAAAGTTAATGTTTACACAGATTCACGCTACGCATTTGGAGTCGTACACGACTTTGGAGTGCTCTGGCAGGAGAGAGGTTTCATGACTTCTCATGGAACCAAGATTCAGCATGGTCTCCTCATTCAAGCTCTGTTAGATGCAATACATTTACCGACATCTATCGCTATCAAATGCAAAGCACATACGAAGGTTACTGACACTATTTCCCAAGGTAATGATCTAGCAGATCGCACAGCCAAGCTTACAGCTCAGACTCCAGACATTCCAGCTAACATGACACACACTCCAGATCCGACTACATGTATGACAGTTAAGGACCCTACTCAAGATGTCATAGATATACAGTTACATGCTACTCCCGAAGAAATCAAGAAATGGTCCGAACAAGGAGGGGTCCAGACAGATCAGGGATGGTTAACGAAGGGAAAAGCCACTTGGTTTCTCCCCGACTCTATGGTTCAAGTCATTATCAATACCGCACATAGTCCAGCACATTTAGGAGAAAAAGCTATGTTAGACAGCATCCAGAACATTTGGTTCAACAAGCATTTACGAGCTGCAGCCAAGCAGAAAGTCCGTACCTGTATGATATGTTGTCAGTTTAATCCAGGTAAAAGTGTCCCGGTGGAACAAGGTGGATTCCAACCTCCTGACCACCCTTTTGAAGTCCTCCAGATGGATTATATTCAGATGGAGCGATGTCGAGGTTTCAAGTATGTCCTTGTAGTTGTATGCGCTTTGTCCAGGTGGACAGAAGCATATCCAGTCCCAGATTACACAGCCGCGACCACTGCCAAGCAGTTGGTTCGTGAGTTCTTCCCCCGTTATGGACTCCCTAGGGTCGTATATTCTGATAACGGCCAGCCATTCTCCTCAGAGTTAATGAAGCATGTTTCCCTTTTGTTAGGGTACCAGTGGAAGTTCCATTGTGTACGCCACCCTGAAGCAGCAGGTCTCGTAGAGAGACATAACCAGACCCTGAAAATCCGCATCGCCAAAGTATGTAAAGAGAAAGGTGTGGACTGGCTAGTAGCTCTGCCAGTCGCTTTGTTCTATATGCGCATGGTCGCACATTCCAGGTCAGGTCTGTCCCCGTATGAGGTCGTTTTCGGCCGCCCCCCTAACATGTGGGGTACACCCAGACCCCGAAGTATTACCGATGTTTCATGTAATATGCTGACAGATTACCTAGCTTCCTTGATGTCTGCCCTCAACTCTTGTCGTTCACAGGTTGCCGCCGCATTTCCAGACAATACCGAGGTGGCACCGCATGAAATCGTTCCAGGATCCATGGTCCTAGTGCGAAATTTCGATCGCTCAAGTCCGCTGGAGCCTCGCTGGAAGGAGCCCCGACAGGTCCTCTTGGCCACCCGTACAGCCGTGAAGTTGGAGGGACGCAAAGGCTGGGTGCACCTTTCGCACATAAAGAAATTTTATGGACTGAAACCAGTCTCAAAGAACATTTCCCAGGATTCTAAAGACTGCCAAAGTACTATTCTTAAGGACTGTCCCGCAAAAGACACTGATACTGCACCCTCCCTGTTAGAGAAAACTCCGCAACAGGAGTATAAACTCAAGTTAAGGTCTAGTAAAATAAGTCAGCCAGTTTGATTGTCTAAGTCCTCCCCTAGGTGAAACGGTTAGACTGTTTCTGACATGTATAAAATAGACCCGCATAGTGAGAGAGTTAGTCAAAACTCAATCCGATGTATCGTTTTTCTATGTTTCATATTATTTCTCAGTATTATGATTTCCTGCACCAGTTATGCGTTTTACCTGTATTTTCCAGTTTCTCATGTAAATACATCTTCTAATGTTACAGTAGAGCACACGTTTAGTGATCTGCCTCCTCATGAACTCTCTTACCGCCTCGCTATGCGAAATAATTCTTTCATTTGCATGTTACATTATTCACACCAGACCAGCAATGCCACTAATTGTTGGGTGTGTGGTCGACTCCCCCCTTTCCAGACACCGAAGGGAGTTCTGCCACTCTTTCCTTATCCATTTTCACATAATGGTTCGTGTGGAGCATGGTCCACGTTAACGTCATCCTCAACAGATATGTCTTTTCTTAACAGTACATGTTTTCCAGACAAGCAAGGTCTCCCCCACAGAACCGGGTTAGATCTAGAAAATGAAGTGTATAATTTAGGTAATTATTCTTCGAATTTCATGGTCCTGAATGTTCAGTCTGATACTACTCCAGACTTACCTGCAATTTCAGTACTACCAGTCAAAGGCGAATTATGTGTCCGAAATAATGGTTCCGTACATGTAGGACATAGCGATTGTACTACTATTGTCAAGTATAGTGACAGTGGGAAATCTATTTTCAAAGCTTCACGTCATTCATATTTTATTTGTGGTCAAACCGCATATGTTCGTCTGCCCCTCGATTGGGAGGGAACCTGTTACATTGCCTTCCTACTGCCACCGGTTTTTCTAGCCCCACCCGACTACCATAGGAATTCCCACCTAGTACATACTAGACACAAGAGAAACCTCCCGATTGTCGATTATACTGAAACTACTCTAGAACAATATATAGATATCAATAAAGGTGTCTTCCCTTATTTAGGTACAGTCGTGAATAGTAAACTGATACGTAGATTAACCAGAACACTCGAAGCAGTAGTAATTGAGACTACTTCTGCTCTAAGTAATTTAACCGAAGAACAATCCTTTATGAGAATTGTCGTGCTCCAGAATCGTCTCGTCCTTGACGTCATATTGGCCGATAGGGGCGGGGCCTGTAGAGTCATCAGATCTAGTTGCTGCATTTTCATTCCAAATAACGCGCCGTCTGTTTATTCAGCTATAACCAGACTCCATAAAATTGCCCATCTGTTACACCAAGATCCAGGCACCTGGACATGGTCCGGTTGGTTCTGGACTATAGTTTCCGCCTGGGGATGGAAAGTCTTGTCCTTTCTAGGTATTGCAGTAGCGATCATATTCAGCTGCTGCCTCTGTATACAATGTGGCCCTGCGATTTGCGGCATCTGTGCTACCTCTTGTATTCCTAGTCCCAAGCCCCGTTCTAAAACCCGTTCCAAGAAAATTCGAGACGAGCAAATGATACTGTATGAAATAATAGACGGTATCATGAATATTGATGTTTCCTGATGGGAACGTAGTGACAAGGAGGGAATGTGGAAAAGTAAATTATGCCATGTTCTGTGTCCCTACGCGTCCTCCATCATATGTTATCTGTGCATGATTAATATGCATATGTATTCCCATTTGTTTGATTAAAGACGCAATTATAGTTGTGTCCACCTTTAGTATGTCAGTTTCCAGTTCTCGTGAATACTACGAATATCAGGCCTATGTAAAGCTACGTTGCCACGTTTCTCAGTGTGCACGTTATTCCATTGTAAAGTCTCCGTTTCTAGGCCTCAAAAGGGCCCGGACACCAGATTCAGCTCCTGTCTCCTGAAGCCTCGCTGAGGAGCGATACAGCCCCCACCTGTATCCTCGACCCTTCACTTACTTCCTGCCTCGCAGTGCCCGGTTCAGCCTGGCTCTGCCTCTGAGTCTGCCAAGAGTATGTTATGATTCGAGTTATCAGTACAGCCCTCCTTCTCTGCATTCCTAAAGCTACTGAATTGCATCAATAGTTTCCGTCATTGTCTAGCCTTTACGTCTCCATGTAAGAGAAATACTGCATTTAATGGTCATTTAATATTCTTCATCACGCACTACATGTAGAATAATGCATGCTCTAGTCTTAGAGTCTGTTCGCCTTTACCCCGATAACTTTTGGATTCCATCAACATGTTCTCTAAACATCAGATACTAGATACTACTTAGGTACATGTCGCCCTGACTCTCCAGACTTCAGTCTCTGCTCCTAGCACAGAGTTCATAGCCCCCAGCTTCTCCTAGTAACACGTCATTGCTAGTTTGCGCGCACCATCAGGTTAGAGGTCCCGGCTCCTTAGGTAGCCCCCTCCATGTTTCCGCCCCATTCATGACATATTCTGTTACGTTTGCATCACATGTCTATGTATACGCCTCTGTTACACCTACTTTCACCCTTATCTTTCGCGACTGCTATTGATCACACCCACTGCTCCGCCTATCGTATGTATTGTAATGCAACTGTTTTAGTATATATGATTGTGTATTGTTATTAAATGTTAGCGCGCTCATCCCAGATCCAGCCCCAGCAGCTGCTGGGCCCTGCCATCCTATTCCTATGCAGGTTGTCCCGCTCCTGTCCTTTATGCTGTAATAAACCTGCAAAAACTCCTACTACCTCGAATCTTGACTCTTATTTATTGAGCTATCTGTTATTGCTATATCCAGACAAACCTAGATCCGGTATTATTTATTTATATACCACAGTTTACATTTTACTTACCTTTTCAGATAGTCCTGACAGCGGCCCAGTTGGCCCTGTCATGTCTATATAATCCCCTGTGAATATTGCCCATGCCAGTTGGCACAGTATAAATGTGTGATTATGTTTCTAATGTGTTTATAACAATACTATGTCTATTTTTCATATAACTTTGTGTGGAGTTTCTTTTGTAGTGTTCCTAGTGTGTTGCTGATGTGTGTTTGTGTTGCGCAAATGCTTTACACATTGCCTCTGGGATAAGCCTGACTGCTCGTGCCAAGCTACCAAGGGGGTGAGCAGGGGTTAACTCCCTTGCCCTGACAAGAGTGGGGGTTTCTGCCTGGCTTGGGTGCAAGCCTTAGCCAACCAGAAATCCCATTTCTAACACGTGGACTTGAAGAAAATCAGATCTAACGTATGGCCTAGGATATGGGTTCTGGACAGCAACTAGTTGCAAGATAAGATCTGGAAGATTTCTAAGTCCTTGGTAAGAGTGGAGGCCAAGCAACAATTAACCTTGTCAAAATATAGATTAAGATCTCCTGTGACTAGCAGGTTGGAGTAGCGCAATGAGAAAGAGGGCAGAATATCCGCTAGTGAGGAGATACATTTTGTGACTGGTCAAGGTGGATGACAGATTAACCGGTTCCGTGCTGATGACGGAACCGCTCCCTCATCAGCCGCGGTGGCTCTGTGCTGATGACGGAGCGGTGCTGTCATGGTCCCCCCGACGCGCCTGCGCGGAGCTGATTTCGCGCCTGCGCCGCACGTTCTATTAAGCGGGCGGAGCCATGACGGAACCGCTCCATCATGAGCACAGCTCAACCGCGGCTGGTGACGGAGCGGTTCCGTCACCAGCATGGGCCTGCCGCGCAACCCCCCGCCCCCTTAGCGCTGCGGCGGAATAGCCGCCGCAGCCATGTGGTTAAGAATCCTGCCAGTGTGCAATTAAGGGAGATGGTCAAGATGAAAAAAACTGCTTTTCAATCTAGAATACCTTTGTCTAACAAGGTACAGCAGATGGATTGTTTAAAAATAACCGCTAACCCCCCCCCCCTCTTTGTATGATGCTGTTCCACCTGACTATTGAGTAACCTGTTTGGATTCAGCTAAGGATGACCGGGACGGAATTTTGTCGGTAAGCTAGGTTTCAGATCGAAAAGGTACATCTGGTTGTTTGCCTGTAAGAAACTTTAAAATCTCATTCTTATGCTTACATAGGGATCAATTGAGTAACTGTGAGTGATCGGGGGTGAACACACATCAGTTTTGTCTGCCGAGGTCGCCAAAACCAGGCCACTTTGAATGAAACTGCACTAACCACATCCTAAGGTCTTCTGGGATACGTCAATGGCATGGCGGCACTCCTCAGCCAGGGCAGACAGAAGCCAAAGAAGTTCTTTGGATGAGTACCATCTAGTGTGGGCCCTTGGTGCTGTTCAGGCATGGATGGGTGCAGGCGGGCTTGCCTCTGGCGCACCTTCAGCATGCCAGAGGAACAACTGTGCACCGGCAATGCATATAGGGGCACATGCATCAACCTATTTAGGAAGTACAAACGGTGCGAATCGGTAAATTTGGCCGTTTGCACTTCCTAAATAAGTTTTTGGGATGCATGAAACTATTTTTGAAAATCCGCATTTTTTTGCAATTCCTAAAAATGCGAATGCATTTAAGGAATCGCATTTGTGCGATTCCTTAAATGCAATGCATGAATTTTAAAAAAAATGTGAATTTTGAAATAGGAAGTGCAAATTAACACGAGGTTGACCCTCGTGTTAATTTGCGAAATTCTGAAAAAAAGCACAAAAATGCATTTTGGAAAGTGTCATGTTACACACACGGCCCACATGCATCAAGCATTTTTGGAGTCGTAAACGGTGCGATTCCTTAAAATCGTCCGTTTGCGATTCCAAAAGTGCTTTTAGGTATGCATCATGATATTTTAGAAATCGTAACTTTTTTGCTATTTCTAAAATTGCGTTTGCTTTTAAGAAGTCGCAAATATGCGATTTCTTAAAAGCAATGCATGATTACTTTTAAAATTGCTAAATCGCAATTAGGGGGTCAAATTTACCGAGTGGTTGAACCACTCGGTAAATTTGCAAAAAGTGTTTAAAACGCTGAAAATGCATTTTTTTCAACATTCATGTTACGGACACAGGACATGTGTGTGTGAAACATGATGCGAAAAATACATTTCAGGGGTGCATGGGGGGGTCCTTTGGACCCCCCCCTGCACCCATGAAATTTTCAAAGTGAAAATCGCAATTTGCTAATGCCTTCCCATTGCATCCTATGGGCCTTTTGGCCCATAGGAACCAATGGGAATAGCGAATTCGTAAATTGTATTTCGGTAATTTATGCGATTCGGTAAAAATTGCGATTTTTACCGAATTGCAAAAAAAAAAAAAAAAAATATTCATGCATAGGCTTTTGCGATTTCTAAATTGCGAATCGCTATTTTTCGCAATTTAGAAATCGCAAAAGCCGATATTGATGCATGTGGGCCACATGTCCTTTGGACATGTGTGTGTGAAACTTGCACTAAAACAAACATTTCAAGGGTGCAGGGGGGGTCCTTTGGACCCCCCTCAGCACCCTTGCAATGCATCAACACAATGTCATTCGTAAAAGAAAAATTCGCAAAAAGGCATTGATTCCTATGGGCCTCTAGGCCCATAGGAATCAATGTAATGCCATTCCTTAATTGCGATTCGCAATTAAGGAATCACAATTTCCAAAAATTAAGAAATCCTAAAAACTTTTAGGATTTCTTGATGCATAGGATTTTGCAATTCCTAAATTGCGATTCCTTAATTTTCGCAATTTAGGAAGTGCAAAATCCTTCAATGATGCATGTGCCCCATGGAGCCCACCTTCCAAGGGGCATGACTATGAAGTGTGCAAGAGATCAGAGAGACCTGGGAGGGACAAAAGATACAGGAACCCAGCAGCCCAGCACCTGTCTGGAGGGCTACCCTTCCAGGTAGCCCCCCAGGCTCCCGGCTCGTAGTGTATAAAAGAAAAATAAAAGATTTAAAAAATAAACTACACAAACAGGCAGTTGATGCCGCAGAACAGGTAGACACAATGCTCCTACCAGTGAGCAATCCAGCACATCTGTGCACTAGCCATGAATACGTACGCCCGCCTTCCAAGGGGCATGGCTATGATGTGGGCAAGAGGTGGGAGAGACCTGGGAGTCCAGCAGCCTCGCACCTTTCTGGAGGGCTACCTTTCCAGGCAGGTGATTCTGATGAAATTAACAAAGTCAAAATAACAACATTAAAATAAACGTGAGGAAGAAAAGCATAACTTAAATTATTAAAAAAGGAGTCAAGGTTCTTGTGCTCCGATGCCACCTAGCCCTCCACCGGAACCAGGCAACTCTGAGCACGTAGTGCATACAAGGAAAATAAAGGATGTAATATATACACTGCGCAAGCAGGCCGTTGATACACCAGAATTGGTAGACACATATGAGTAATCCAGCGCATCTTCGAACGAGCCATGAAAATGCAAGCCGCCTTCCAAGGAGCGTGGCTATGACATGGGCAAGAGGTCGGTGAGACCTGGGAGGGGCAAAAGAATACAAACAGGAGCCCAGCAGCCCTGCGCCTGTCTGGAGGTCTACCCATCCAGGGAGGTCATTCTGGTGAAATTCATGAAGTTAAAATAACAACATTAAAACAAACATTAAGGGCAAACACATAATTTAAATTGTTTAAAAAGTAGTCAAAGTGCTCGTGCTTCGATGCCACCAAGCCCTCCACTGGAGCCAGGTAACTCACTGTGCATACAAAGAAAATAAAGGGTTTAAAAGGTAAACTACACAAGCATCCAGTTAATGCACAAGAATGGATAGACATAATGCTCCCACCAGTGTGCAATCTAGCGAGCCCAAGCACCAGCCATGACTATGTAGCCCGCTTTCCAAGGGACATCGCTATGATGTGGGCAAAAGTTTGGAGAGGCCTGGGAGGGGCAAAATAAAACAAACAGGAGCCCAGCAGCTCTGCATCTGTCTGGAAGGCTACCCTCCCAGGCAGGTGATACTGGCAAGTGAAAGTGGTGATAATGGTTAAAATATCAAATCATCCCTTTGGAGACAGACTTTAACTGCTTGCCAACAAGTTCACATGGTATTTATACTCTGCCATTGGAGCTGGGAAGGTACAGACAAAATGACAAATGTCTTCCTAAAGAATAGTTACAAATACAACATGATGACTCTTCAGACAATCTCCTCCAGATGGGCAAATTTAAACAAGTTTGCAAATCACCCAGTCAGTAATGCAGCAGTTTAGTTTTAGCTTAAGATGGCTCAAGCTCCTCAAGTACGATTGACATTTTAGTGGGCCATATGAGCCTATAACCATCCATGCATGGGTTATTTTATCCATAAGGGATGAAATATTTTTTCCTGATCCGTTTATAACTGTATTGAATGCAATATGAGATAGAGCGGTAAGGCCCAGAGCTCCTCTGCCTTAAAAGTAGTTAGGGCAAAATTAAAATAATTGTGTGCTGCGATATTTCTTGGGTCACCTATCGCTTCCCACACAATTGTGCTTAATATAGGTCTTCAATAACTTATTTGCTTGTATCAAAATTTCAAATACGCTCTCAAGCTGCTTATAAACTTCCTCCAAAGGCCAAACTCCAATCAGATTTGGGCGGGACGAGGTAGATTAAATAGGCGACGATAGGTCCCTACAATTGCATTATGAATTAATTTGTTAACTTTTCCATCTAAGTACCTCTCCTCCATATGTCAAAGAAGGGGCATGTTTAGCAGCCATTACTTGCAAGAGTGACTAGAGGGACAGGTCTTTTAAGGAGTTACATAATAAAGAGAAGGCAGCAGATGGTGTGTCATTTCTTCTTTGAATTGCCAAACTCTGGTTCTTAAATAAACCTCTAGAGACAACAAGCATTTACAATGCAACGGTCTCGCCTTTGCAAAAGTTAGAGCTATTGGCATTGTGAATGACAATTTTTATTTATGTGTTGGTTTTGAAAACAGATAAATAAATGGAATTGTCATTTACAATGCCAGTAGCTTAATCTCTCGCAAATGCGAGATCTATCGCATTTGCACCCACACACAGACAGAGCCACACACACACACACACACAGAGCCACACACACACACACACACAGACACAGACACACAGAGCCACACACACAGAACCACACACACACACACACACACACAGAGCCACACACACTCAGAGCCACACACACAGAGCCACATGCACACACAGAGCCACACACACACAGAGGCAAACACACACACACACAGAGCCACACACACACACACACAGAGCCACAGACACACAGAGCCACACACACACAGAGCCACACACACACAGAGACCCCCACACACACAGAGCCACACACACAGAGCCCCCCACACAGATCCCCCCACACACAGAGCCCCCCCCACACCAAGAGCCCCCCACACACACAGAACCCCCACACACACAGAGCCCCCCCACACACACAGAGCCCCACACACACAGAGCCCCCCACACACACAGCCCCACACACACACACAGAGCCCCACACACACACACATAGCCCCCCCACACACACAGAGACCCACACACACAGAGCCACACACACACACAGAGCCACACACACACACACAGCCACACACACACACACACAGCCACACACACTTACAGAGCCACACACACAGAGCCACACACACACATACAGAGCCACACACAGAGCCACACACACACACAGAGCCACACACACACACAGAGCCACACACACACAGAGCCACACACACACAGCCACACACACACACAGAGCCACACACACACAGCCACACACAGAGCCACACACACACAGAGCCAAACACACACACACAGAGCCACACACACACACACACACAGAGCCACACACACACACATAGCCACACACACACAGAGCCACACACACTCACACAGAGCCACACACACACACACACACACAGAGACACACCCACAAATCACACATTCATACACTCAGCAGCACATGCACAGACACAAGGACTCGTGCACGCACACAGAAGCTGACAAAACATTCAAGTCACGTGCCTTGAAGGCTGCTACTCTAGAATATCGACTTGAGGGACGGAAAACAACCGAACAAACACAAACAGCTTTTGTGATTTATCTGTTGTGCCTAACACGATGGATAATTGAACGGCATCTCGGTGTGTGTGAATTTATTTTAACTCGATCGTGTGAAGATTAAGTCACAAGAGCGTAGGGAGCCAAAACGAGGGAAAATGTGCACGAGCCTCGCAGCACCTCGGCGTAGCAGCTGTTTCATTATAAATCTCCTAAGGAAAGCAGGCCTGCTGACATAAAAGGTTAAGGAGGGGGCACTGCTTGGTGTCCTGCAGGAGAAGCCGCTCTCTCGATCAGTGCTCCGAGTTGCTGTGCTGGCGGGTAGGTGTCCGGGGCTCCCTCGCTTTCAAGGACCTCACAAAAAGCCTCGGAGGGCGCGCTGCCACTGGATTGCAGCATTTCATCCCGAGGGGGTGCATCCCGCCTGAAGCCACATTCACCCAGGGCTGACGGACGCCCGCACTTCCTGCACTGGCCTCAGGTAAAAAGGGTGCCTGTGAGGTGCTGGCCACAGCGCCTGCATGACAACCTGTGTAAGGGCTCAACTAAACAAGCCAGGAGTTTACAAGGGAAGTCGTCACCCCAGGCAAGCTATGTCCAAGAGCACCAGCATTGTCCGGGACATCCCGGGTAGCAGTGTGACCATATAACCTCTGCACACTGCCCCCGTCACCAACTCCGGCCCCGCCACGCCATGCACCCCCGAGCTCCTCACCGCCGGGACACGTGAGACAGAGGCCCAGAGGAGGCACTCTAGGAGCGCACACGGTCCCCTTCCCTTGTGCAGAGCAGGATTGAGTGATGGGGCGGGGCGGCCTGCAGGCCACGAACCCGAACAGAGCCACTGGCTGCCGGGACAGTGAGGGGTTAAAGGGCTGTTTCCAACATAAAAGGTCCACAGGGAGAGGATGTGATGCTGCGCACTGGAAGGGACAAGCATGACACAGGCAGACGAGGCCATGCGAGGCCGGCGATCCCGAACTCAGTGCATGCAGGTAGGACAGAAAGTCTCGGCACACCCCATATTAGACAGCTCGCCCCAAGGCCGCACAGGCATCCCCCGCGACTTACAGTACACAAGGAACAGGGAGGGAAGCAGCACATGAGCTGCCAGAAGAGCCACCACTATCAAGAGGTCACAAACCAACAGGGAGAGAAGCACCTGGGCAGAGAGCGAGGAGCACAAAGGAAGACAAGAAACAGGGGAAGGGACACGAGGGAGAGGAGGAGGAGCAGGGGAGCTTGAAACGAGGACAGGGGATGTAGCCTCTCTCTTCCCCCGACTTCCTTCTGCTGGTAAAGGTTTCTAATATTTATAGGGCAGGCCCCATAAAGATAACAAATCTTTTACAACAGAAGGAAGGCAAGGAACCCAGCCTGAAAAGTACAGGGCTTAGAGAGAACGAAGAACATCACTAGGACCTTTTCTCCAATGGCTGGCCACTGTTTAGGACGCCAGCCAATGGAGAAGAGGGGCGGGGCTTAACCTCGCTAGTGAAAGTTCCTCTATCTCATTAAGTCTCACCAGCTCGACTGCGCATGCCTTTGGCAGGCCGAGACCTAAAAATCAGCCCCAAGTTACCTTCATAAGTGCTCCAATGCCTGGTGGGGAAGAATTGACCATCATCGTTTGGGCAACAGATGTGCTCGCTTAACAGGTGCGGGCAGAGAAGCAGGCATTTTTAAACTGGGGAAATCTCTCACGAGCCTAGCCTCAATTCCTCCTGACCTACAGCTCTGGGAAACAATTCTCCTGCAGAGTACCAGCGGGGAGCCAGAGTTTCCAAGGTCAGAACAAACATCCCAGGAAAAGCAATTGTTTCCGAGTTCAAATACTTGGGGCTGATTTTTAGGTTCTCGGCCTGCCAAAGGCATGCGCAGTCGAGCTGGCGAGACTTAATGAGATAGAGGAACTTTCACTAGCGAGGTTAAGCCCCGCCCCTCTTCTCCATTGGCTGACGTCCTAAACGGTGGCCAGCCATTGGAGAAGAGGTCCTAGTGACATTCTTCTTTCTCTCTAAGCCCCGTCCTTTGAGGCTGGATTCCTTGCCTTCCTTCTGTTGTAAAAGATTTGTTATCTTTATGGGGCCATGCAACAAAGACAGAATTCTTACCAGCTGGGCAGAGGTTTGATTGACTCCCCAACCCAGCAACAAAGGCAGTTGCCACAGAGTGAGGAGAGACCTCCTCTTCCAGGCTAGCCACTCGGGTGTTAGGCCAAAAGGTGAGCTTCAAATGAGGAGCTGTTTTTGAAGGGCCGACTTTGACAGCACCGCTGAGCAGGATGCCTTTTGTTCCTGCAGACAATTAGGAGACAGGTACAGAGAGGGAAAACACATCCCCAAACTGTTTTTTCTCTGTGGACATGTAGCCCACTGGTAGCCACACCTCTAACTTAAGGCCCACCCCTGAGGTTACCAATATTCAACAGCCATCTTCGGAACTTAAATTACCTCTCTTCAAAAGACCAGCATCGAACATTGCTTGCCCCCCAAACAAACTCTACAATGTGATTTTCACCCAAAATATAAATCAAGGGCGCATTTCGATAAAATTAATAGAGGAACTATGATCCGTATGGTAAAAGAAATACCTTTTTAAAGACATTTGAAATCATCTGATATCCATTCAGTAGCCCCTTCTGTATAGAATGTTGGTGGTGAAGATATTACCCTTGATACAAGCATGATTTTTGTTTTATTAAGATTATACCTTAACCCATGATCTGCAGTGTGCTGAGCGGTTCCGTTTTTTAAACGCTGTACACCAACCTTTGTATTACTATCATGACAACATAATCACCCTACAGCATGTGTGAAGCATTAAAACCAGCCACCGTAGGAAAATAGGGATTGACCAAATTTACGGCAGGAGACATTTCAGCAAGATACAAATTAAATAAAAGCAGAGTCATGAACACAGCCTTGTTTTAAGACATTTTTGTTGGAATTTTTGGGGAAATCGTTGTGCCATTACCCAGCATGACTTTTGTCTAGGTATCTGTGTACAGTAATTGGATCAGGAGCGGCTTGTGCAGGTAAGAGCAGTTGGGCGAGGACTCTGCAGACGACGAGGAAAAATATTTTATTTTATTAATTTTCCCTTCTCGTCTTCTGTCGACCCCCCTCACCCTGCCCTACTGCTCTGACCTGCACGAGCCACAAGCCACTCCTGAATTGGATAGCTCTTAGGAGGGAAAGTGGGATTTCCCAGTTCAATAGCTTAGATCATAAGATGTTTCTCCATACTGCATCAAATGCTGAACAAAATCTATGCAGTATTGGTATAGATTTAAGGAGCTGTACTTCGCCTGTTCGATTAATAAGGCCAACATTTGGATGTTGATAGTTGTGCCCATTCCCTTAACAGACCCTGTATGGTTCTTTGGCACCAAAGAACTAATATCAGCCCAGTCTGTTAGTTCAGGTAGCAGACATTTTGCTAAATATGTTGCCTCCCCAGCCATTAAAGCAATCAACCTGTAGTTGGAAGGTAAGGTGGTTTGAGCGGCTTTATACATTTTTGGGCAAATAAGGTGACCAGTTAATCTGCCCAAAGTTGTGGATTATGCTTGTAGATCATCTGTGGAAATCCATTAGGACCAGGAGCACCATCTCGGTGGCTCCTGGATATTATTTTCTCTACTTCTTCTAATGAGATCTCTTTGAGTGAGGCTTCCCCTCCCAGTTTCAAAAGCTGCTTTTTGAGCACCGTATGGGATTCTGCACCCACATGCATTTTATCTAAACAAGTTGACCAGGAGGCTTCCAAAATTATCGAGGTAGAGGGAGACTTCTTCAGGCCTACTGGTTGATTCACTAACAGCCCAAAATTCTCTGACATCATTTCTTCTGGAAACTGAGAGGATTTTACACCAATAATAACCTACCTCAGATCCCAAAACAGCTTTTGTATAATGATCTTAATTTGGGAAGGATCTTGCTCAGTGTGTTCTAATGTTGATTATTTCTCAGCACCCGTAAGGCATGGTTCAGCTTTGTTCTTGCTGTTTTGAGTTGGGCTGAGACTTTTCTGGGCCGGGATCGGGTCAGGGCAGAGGCATTTCCTGCCTTATAGGTCCTAACTTGACTCTCCAGCAGTAGCTTAGAAATTTGAACCTACTGTACCAGAGGGTTTGAGGATGTTTCACAAATGTTTTCCCATTGAAGTCTTTTTTGATGTTCTATCAGTGGAATCTATGGACCACTGCAGCTTCTTATAATTGGTCATAGAAAGATAGACAATATTCAGTTGAGCTTGTTCCTGCAGGGAGACCTGCAGATTTAGTTGGATCATATGTGGTTGATCGTCACTTTCCAGTCTGCTTCCCAGTGCTCAGTGAGCCATCCTGTGAAATAAAGGGAGTGACACTAGCGTGTAGTCAATAAATTAATGAGAAGTTGTGGAGTGATCGGTTGCATCTGCAGGAATATCAAGAGGAACAACCCAGCCATTCAAGACTATAAGACCCAGATGCTCCATATTACTTATAAATTGCCTCTCACTTGCATCCTTCCTCTGTTTGTTGGGTTGAAGCTATGAAATATACCAGATATAGTCAAGTGTTTCCCCTATTTGATCATTCCTGGGTGCCCTCTGGAGTCAATTCATGTTAAAATCATCAGTCATAAAAATAAAGGGAACCAGATTTTTTATGGATTGGGCGGTCATAAAACCCAGTAAAATATCAATGGTTTCTTTCTGTTTCCAGTGAGGGATGAATGTAAACGTTTATAATCAGTAAAGGGAGTGCACCTGATGATGTGTTATCCTAACCTAATACTGCTTGCAGATTGGGATTAAGCATGGGCGGATTTTGCGGATCCACGATTCACGAATTTGCGAATTCACGGATCGTGGATCCGCAAAATCCGCGGATTTTGCGGATCGGCGGATTCTGGGGCGGGGCTTCGTCGAGTGTGTGGGCGGGGCCAAACGGACGGGGCTTCCATGCGAGTGCACATGCCTCTTGTGTGTATAAAAGGTCAGAGACCGATCAGAGCAGCAGATAAAGATACACAAGCTCCTGGCCACAGGAACAGCACGAGGATTGCGCTCGTGAAAGTCAAGGATGCAAAGGCCGATGAATGAGTCACTGAATTTAAGCTTCAACTAGGGCACATGCGTAACGGATATCTGTAAGTGCTTGCTGTTGAGGTTTAATTTTTGTGCCAGGACCGTCGTGCCAGAATGAACCCTGCCCTTCATATTTATTCAAGAAGACACCACCGTTTTGTGCCCCTGCTGTAAATAATTTACGATGGCGCCGGCAAGCTGCAAGCGCCATCGTAAAAAAGTTACTTAATTAGCTTCAACAGGAAGCTCCAATTGGTAAAATAAAGCAGGCGCTCGAGCCCCTGCTTTATCTTATCTATTAGAGCTTCCTGTTGAAGCTAATTAAGTAACTATTTGAGGATGGCGCTGGCAGCTTGCCGGCGCCATCGTAAATTAGGCTTGAACTTTTGACCGAGGAATCCGCCGCTCGCGGATTGCGGATTTTCGGTAAATTTGCGAGAGTTCGCGGATCGCGAATTCACCGAAAATCCGCAAAATCCGCGATCGGAGCGGATTTTGCGCTCATGTTTAATTGGGATGGTCAATGATACTCTCCTATATTCTGGCATTAAGGTCAATGGATACATATAAGGCAAGACCTTCTTCAGAGTGTTCCATTGTATTTGTTTTGACCACCTTTTTGTTGAAACACATGTTTGCTGGAAGATTTAGTAAATATTGGGCCCAAGTTTCACCACATAACAAGAAATGTTTTAATATACGTTAAGAAAGCCTCATCCTCAATTTTTCCCAAGAGCCCCTCTATATTTCAAACACAAAATAATAGAGTCTCCTTTGAGGGGCTGTCAACTGAATGGTTATTTTGTCAGTTACTCTGGCTATTGTATGAAGAAGGTAGAATGGCACCCGGAGGTCAGGACCAGTCTGTTGCTAAAAGTTGTGGTTGATGTGCAGAATGGGCCACAGTGCCTTTACCATTTGTATACACCTCAAGGTCACATGATCATGTTACTGAGTGACTTTGGGCCCCTCTTAGAATTGCAGCTGGCTGGGACTGTTTGCTTTTCCCGGGATGTTTGTTCTGACCTTGGAAACTCTGGCTCCCCGTTGGTCCTGTGCGGGAGAAGTGTTTCCCAGAGCTATGGATCAGGAGGAATTGGGGCTAGGCTCGTGAGAGATTTCAATTCCCCAGTTTAAAAATGCCTGCTTCTCTGGCCGCACCTGTTAAGCGAGCACATCTGTTGCCCAAACAATGATGGTCTATTCGTCCCCACCAGGAATTAGAGCACTTATGAAGGTAATTGAATGGATATCAGATGATTTCAAATGTCTTTAAAAAGGAATTTCTTTTACCATATGGATAATAGTCCCTCTATTAATTTTATCTAAATGAGCCCTTGATTTATATTTTGTGTGAAAATCACATTGTAGAGTTTGTTGGGGGGGGCAAGCAATGTTCGATGCTGGTCTTGTGAAGAGAGGTAATTTAAGTTCCGAAGATTGCTGTTGAATATTGGTAACCTCAGGGGTGGGCCTTAAGTTAGAGGTGTGGCGACCAGTGGGCTACATGTCCACAGAAAAAAACAGTTTGGGGAAGGGTTTTCCCTCTCTGTACCTGTCTCCTAATTGTCTGCAGGAACAAAAGGCATCCTGCTCAGCGGTGCTGTCGAAGTCGGCCCTTCAAAAACAGCTCCTCATTTGAAGCTCACCTTTTGGGCTAACACCCCAAGGGGCTAGCCTGGAAGAGGAGGTCTCACCTCACTCTGTGGCAACTGCCTTTGTTGCTGGGTTGGGGAGTCAATCACACCTCTGCCCAGCTGGTAAGAATTCTGTCTTGTGTTGCATGGCCTTTGTGAAGCCACTGGACTAGCTGGAGTGCAAAGTGCCAACTTTATTAAAGGTTGCTATCTTTATTAGTGACTTTAAATCTGGTCTGGGCATTAGGTTGGATTTAATGCAATGACTAATGTGATACCTTACTGAACCTTGTTAGGTAGTCCCATTCAGAGGTTAGCCATGCTGGGATGGAAGCCGATAACCCTGTGTTAGCCAAAGGGGCTACTAAGCTTTCCACAGCAAAACAACAATTTGGAAGTGTTGATGTTAAGACAAATTGAAAATCATATGCCCTGCTTAATAATAGACAGCTCCCTGCCATAGAGCTGCATAGGTCTTCCTTAGGGGAGACTTACAAATATCCTTAAATGAGACTTACATATATCCTTAAGGGAAGTGGCAGCTTTGTCATTAGGTGTAATGGCAAAGTTGAATTAGCAGTGTAAAACACTGCTCTGTCAGCTTACAGTGGCAGGCTAGGGTCCATTTTGACCTTGTCACATGCAGAGTGGCACAAACAATGAGGCAGCCCTGGTTGAAAACTCTGCCTTACATCCCCTCGGTATCCTGGGTATCATATACTAGGGGCTTATAAGTAAGTCAGTCCTTGCCAGTTTGGGTGTATCCAATTAGGCATACTTTTGAAGAGAGTTAGAATGCAGGCACCGAGGTCTGGTTAGCAGGTGTAGGAGAGTAGGGTCTGCAATCCTATGATCACCCAGATTTTTGCTTTTTGCTGCACTGGTTTACGACTTTCCCTGGCTGTGGGCCTGCTAATCAGACCCACAGCCTAGCTGTTCTCTCTATCCAAATTGTACTTAGGTACTGAATTGGCACTGGGCCCTCTCCAAGTCCCTGTACCCAGGGCTGAGGTGCACCCAGAAGTCTCCCAGGGGCTGAAGCATGTATTGTGCCACCCCTGGATTGACTAACTAAAACTGACACAACTGGCTGCACTACAGCTGGGGCAAGGTGGTGTAAACACCCTTTGCTTTAGATATAGTATACCTATATCTAACCCTAAAATGGACACACAGATCTCCTATCAGTCACTCCTATGGCAGGCCTTAACAATCCTGAAGGCAGAGTGCTTGGAATCGTGTGAGATGGTGCTCTGGCATGAGCTGAGCCTGTCTGCGGCTTTCGGGATCCATCCCTTAGCCGTTTCCATGATATCGCATACCATATACTCTTAAGTGCATTATAATCCTCGCGGTTATGTGCCAACTCTGGTATCGCTTTATCAAAACATGTCGAGTAAGGTGTCATACGAATTGGAATACTAACCCCTCGCCAATTCTGGCGACGGGGTTAGCATTCCACCCTTCTAGAGGGACACGACATGTATGTAACCCCTAACCCCGGTTAAAGTCAGACAGAGCCTTAGCATCCACAAAATGGATGCTGCCACCGAGACACAAGTCTGCCCTCCTGCTGCTGGGAGTCCTCCCAGAGCAGGAGATAAGGACAAAGGGTTTCCTGCCAGGGGCGGGGCCAGCACCGTCCCAGACAGGGTTTTGTGTATTGTAGGTAGGCAGGGCTTTAGAGGAAGGTGACTGCACGTGGCACCCCGGTGCTCACTGTGCATAGGCTGGCTGGAACCAGTTCCAGGGTCACTCCAGACCCTGTGCTGGGGAAAAGCCCGCCAAGGAAGTGGGTGTAACCACCCCCCTCCTAGTCCCACCCATAGGGCAGGACTTAGTCGCGTGCCAGCCCCCTTTTACAGGATAAAGGTAGAGACTGGCCCCCTTCCAAATCAGATCATCTTTGAATCCTGAAACTACTTTCTGCGAAAGGAACTCAAGACTTCTTCCTAAGATTTCTCCCTTGTGACTAAGGAGTAGTCACCCTGCATCCGCAGGCACCATCTAAAGAACACTGCGGTCTGCTGCAAGTCCTTCCTCCGGAATCCGACTGCCCAGCTCGACGAGAACCGGCTTCCCTGGCACCTCTGACCTCTACCCACCTCTACAGCCCAGCTGAGAACCGTGGGTGCGACGAGACCTCAAGGGACCGGCCATCTGCAAGACTGCACGACTTCTTTCCAGCAAGCCCGCCGAGTGAATTCCTGGTGAGTGCTTTGGGGTCCGAGAAGCCCCCACCCTGAGCAGCTCCAGCACCGAAGAGTAGCCCCCCAGCATCTCCACGATCTGCGTGGGGCCCTTCTGCTTTTTACTGCTCACCGCGTTGTTTGGCTACTAGCCCGCTGGCTTGTGGCCTTCCTGACGACGCCCGACGACATTTCTGCTGCTGGTCTGGTTGCTCCAGACTGGCCCTTGCTTCCCTCCATTGGAGAAGTACCCTGGACCCTCCTGGTCCGCCCAAGACGCCATTTTAGGTCCACCGCGTGGGCCTTGCATTTGCCAAGACTTGTTGCCCAATCCTGGGTCCAGTGACGTCGACAGCAAGAACCTTTGTGGGACAGCTCGCACCTCCATCCTGGTCGCCGACAACGCCTCCTGGTCCGAGAGACTGCAGAGCCCAGCAGCGCCCACTCACCTGACTGCGGTGACTTCGCCCGGTGCCATCCTGGTGCCCACTTAATCACTGGCTAGTGATTCAAGAACTTGGTCCCCTCTGCTTTCAGGTTTTCTTCTTCCTTGATCCAGGCTTGGATCCATCGAACTTTTCTTCACTGGTCGCCTGCCAGCAACTTCTTCCTTCCAGGCTCCTGGTCCGGCAACGAGATCCCCGACGTCTTTTCAGACCTATGCAGCTGCAGCCCCTGGGCTAGGTAACTTCGGCACTTCGGTGTCCCAGCATAGCCTCACTATCCTAGGGTCAGGATCCACTGTCTTTTTCTTCCTACCAGGTCGGGTTCGCCCGTGAACACTAACTTTGCCTTTACTAGCCTCCATAGACTTTGTCCCGCATCCCGCGTGAGAGTGCACACTCTGCACCCGAGTCCCCTGGGTCTCCTAGTAGTAATCTAACGATTCCCTAGTCCAGTCCTAGCGATTCCAAAGCCTATTAGAACTGTTACTTACCTGCTAGTAATTCGCATTCCACTTTTAAAGTATATGGTTTTTCGTGCCCCTCGGGCATTTGTGTATAACGTGCTAACTTAAGTATTTTCGTAAGAGTTTTGTTGTGTGCTTAGCACCCTGTCCTCATAAAGAGTACAGGGTTGTTGTGATTCTAATAAATACATTGTTTATTTTCATAACACTTGTGTGGTGTCCTTTCACTGGGTGTTCAAGGGGTAATGTGATGGTAAAACAGCTGGCTTAACACGCCCTCTAGAGTCTTAGCCTTAGACTGCTCGTATCCATGCTACTAGGATAGCTGGTCTATAAGGTTGACTTACAACCAATCATCAATAAGGGTTGTTTGGACTGATATATAGTGATCACTAGAATAGTGAACACTGCACATCAGGCCAACTTCTCACATTGGTGAGCAGCGGTTGGGATTTGAGCTTGCTGTTGTTTTACCACACATGCCCTAAGAATATCTTGTGAAAGATCACATAAGTATTAAAGGTACATATAACTTAGCTTAGAATACTCTGAGTTCTACTGAACCAGCTGTTGTAGCTCCTAGGGCCTAGCACACCCTAAACTACAACTCTAGCAAGGGATCAGTAGGCAAACATATAGTGTAGGTAAGTGCACCACTTACACCTCACTAGAAAAGCATGTCGACTCAGGGGGACTCTACTGAGACTCCCCTGGTCAGTGTTGACCCTCCACAGGTCACTTCAAGATATGCAGCTCTCAGTTTTCAGGAGATGAGACAAATCTGTGTCTCCAGGAAACTGAAGCAGGGGTCTAACCCCACCACTCCCTTTCTGATAGGTCTCTTAGAGACATATGATGCCAGAAAGCTTTCTCAGTTACATGAGAACATGCCAGCCTTAGAGGGAACCTCTGGGGATCCAGATCTCCCCAACACTGATTCAGCAGTTGAGGAGGAGGATCAGGAGGTACTCTCTGGGGATGAGGTAGACAAGGGTCTTGAGGTAGTCAGAAGGCTAACTAGGACCAACTTAGACTTACTTGGGCTAGGATCTGGGGGCCCCCCAGTACTGACCCGAAGTGGGCCTAACCTTGGAGTTAGGAGAGATAGATCTCTTTCTAGGGACTCCAATAGATCTCTGCACTCTAATGCCTCTTCTCAGGGGAGAAGGAATCCTCCACAGAGGAGAGTTACTTCCCCTCAGAGAAGGGAGCATGAGGCTAGGATGAGACAAGCTGAACTGAGGATTGAAAGGGAAGAAATTGCCCTGGCCAAAGAGAAGCTTGCCCTGGCAAGAGAGCAGCAGATGAGTGGGCTAGCTCCCATTGGTGGCAGCAATCTCCCAAGAGATAGAGAGAAGGGTTTAGATACTAAACACCTGACTAAAATAGTGCCCCCCTTTAAGCAAGGGGATGATATCCAGAAATGGATGGCTGCTCTGGAGAGGGCCTGCACTGTGCAGGGCATTCCCCAGAGTCAGTGGGCAGCTATACTGTGGCTCTCCTTTGATGGTAAAGGTAGAGATAAGCTCCTCACTACAAGAGTGGAGGATGCTAACAATTACCAGGTCCTGAAGAATACACTGGTTGATGGGTTTGGTTTAACCACTGAGCAGTACAGGTTGCTGTTCAGAGACACCCAGAAAACTCAGTCTCAGGACTGGTCTGATTTTGTGGATTGTGCCACTAAGGCTTTGGAGGGCTGGTTGCTGGGTAGCAAGGTTACAGATTACACAGGATTGTATAATCTAATGATGAGAGAACAAATTTTGAACAATTGTCAGAACCAGTTGCTGCACCAGCACCTTGTTGATTCAGATCTGACCTCTCCCCAAGAATTGGGAAAGAAGGCAGACAAATGGGTCAGGACAAGGATCAAGCAGAACCAGAACCAGAACCAGGGTGGTCAGAAGAAAGCAGACCAGAAGGGTAATGTTAAGAATGAGCAAAATGACCAGAAGTCTTCACCAGGTCCCCAACAAACCAAAGAGGGTGGGGGTCAGGCTTCCCAGAAGAAGAAGACTCAAGAAGGCCAGTCAAAAAGGTGGTGCCAGTACTGCAAAAGTAAATCTCACTGGTTTAGTGAGTGCACCAAAAGAGGAGGACAAACTCCTGCCACTACAGCTCCTAAAGCAACTGCACCCCCTAGTACAGTCAGTAGTGGTAGTGTCACTCCCAAGGCATTAGTTGGGTTAACCTTGGGTACTGAGGGGTCTGACAACTTAGTTGGCACACTCACTCAGGCTGTCCTTGTCTGTACAGGGGATATGGATATGTCCCCTGAAATAAGTCCCAATACTTTGGGCAAATACAGGCAGACACCTTTGATTAATGGCAAAATGGCTCAGGCCTATAGGGACACTTGTGCCAGTGTCACCATGGTGACACCTAACTTTGTGGACCCTGGACAGATCATGCCAGGTACTGATTTCCTGGTGACCAATGCCAGCAATGTCACTACTAGTCATAGTGTGGCAATTGTGGCTTTCTCCTGGGGTGGAGTGAAGGGACAAAAGAAAGTTGTAGTCAGTTCAGACCTCCCAGTTGATTGTTTGTTGGGCAATGATTTGGAGTCATCACAATGGTCAGAAGTGGAGCAGAGGACTCACATGGAGATGTTAGGCTTGCCAGCACATGTGCTTGCTGTGACTAGGTCACAGGCCAGAAGATGCCCCACTGAACAGGTGCTGGATCCTGAAATTATGGACCAGACACCTCCCAAGAAGAAGAGCAGTAAGGGTAAGGCTTTGCCTTCCCCCTTGCCCCAGGTTGAGGATCAAGTCTCTGAGGAGGCTGATCTAGAAGAGCTGAGGGAAACTGAGCCTAAAGAGCTTGAACTTGATCAAGTTGAGTTTCTGGGCTCAGGGGGACCCTCCAGAGCAGACCTGGGGAAGGAACAGTTGAGCTGCCCTTCCCTTGAACCCCTCAGACAGCAGGCTGCTGCTGAGGCTGCAGGGAATGCCACAGGTGCCCACAGGGTATACTGGGAAGATGGACTCCTGTACTCTGAGTCAAGAGACCCCAAGCCTGGTGCAACCAGGAGGCTGGTCATCCCCTTGTCTCTGAGAGGTTTCCTTCTCACCTTGGCCCATGAGATTCCCCTTGCAGGTCATTTAGGTCAGACAAAGACTTGGGACAGGCTTGTCTCACACTTTCACTGGCCCCATATGAATGAGAATACCAAGGAGTTTTGTCGCTCATGTGTCACTTGCCAAGCCAGTGGTAAGTCAGGTGGCACAACAAAGGCCCCCCTCATACCACTACCTGTGGTGGGGGTTCCCTTTGAAAGAGTGGGGATTGACATTGTTGGTCCAATGGAACCCCAGACAGCATCAGGACACAAGTTTATACTGGTGGTGGTGGACCATGCCACCAGGTATCCTGAGGCTATTCCCCTTAGGACCACTACAGCCCCTGTAGTGGCAAGAGCCCTAGTTGGAGTGTTCTCCAGAGTGGGTTTCCCTAAGGAGGTCGTTTCTGACAGAGGTACAAACTTCATGTCAGGATATCTGACTGCCATGTGGAAAGAGTGTGGTGTGAACTACAAGTTCACCACACCCTATCATCCACAATGCAATGGGCTTGTGGAGAGATTCAACAGGACCCTGAAAGGGATGATTCATGGACTACCTGAAACTCTTAGGAGAAGATGGGATGTCCTGATCCCCTGCCTCTTGTTTGCTTACAGAGAGGTCCCACAGAAGGGGGTTGGCTACAGCCCTTTTGAGCTTCTGTATGGGCATCCTGTAAGAGGACCCCTGTGTTTGGTGAAGGAAGGATGGGAGAGACCTCTCAAAAAGCCTGCAACCAACATAGTGGACTATGTACTTGGTCTCCGCTCCAGGATGGCTGAGTATATGGAGAAGGCATCTAAAAACCTTGAGGCCAGCCAGGAACTTCAAAAAGCTTGGCATGACCAAAAGGCTGTACTGACTGTGTACCAGCCAGGACAGAAGGTGTGGGTGCTGGAGCCAGTGGCCCCAGCAGCTCTGAAAGACAAATGGTCTGGGCCCCACACCATCATTGAGCAAAAGGGAGAGGTTACCTACTTGGTGGACCTTGGAACTCCCAGGAGCCCTCTCAGAGTGCTCCATGTTAACAGGCTCAAGGCATATGTTGACAGGAAGGACATGAGCTTGCTCATGGCCACAGATGAGGGACAGGAGGAAGAGAGTGACCCTCTCCCAGACCTGCTCACTCAGAATCCTGATGATGGATCAGTTGATGGTGTTGTCTTTTGTGGCAGCCTCACTGAACATCAGCAACAGGATTGCAGGCAAGTCTTGCAATCCTTCAGACATATGTTCTCTCTGACACCCAGCCAAACTGATTGGTGTACCCATGATGATGACACTGGAGACAGTCTGCCTGTCAAGAGTAAAATCTACAGACAGCCTGATCATGTTAGAGACTGCATCAAAACTGAAGTGCAGAAAATGTTGGAGCTGGGAGTCATTGAGCCCTCAGATAGCCCTTGGGCTAGCCCAGTAGTTCTAGTGCCAAAGCCTCACACCCAGGGTGGTAAGAGAGAGATGAGGTTTTGCGTAGACTACAGAGGCCTCAATGCAGTCACTAAGACTGATGCCCACCCAATACCAAGAGCAGATGAGCTTATAGATAGATTGGCTTCTGCCAACTTCTTAAGCACATTTGATTTGACAGCTGGGTATTGGCAAATCAGGTTAGCTGAGGAAGCCAAACCTAAGACAGCATTTTCTACCCCTGGAGGGCATTATCAATTTGTGGTAATGCCCTTTGGACTGAAAAATGCACCTGCCACCTTCCAAAGGTTGGTGAATCAAGTCCTCACTGGGCTGGATGACTTCTGTGCAGCTTATCTGGACGATATTGCTGTCTTTAGCTCCACCTGGGAGGATCACCTGGTCCACCTGAGGAAAGTGTTAGAGGCCCTGCAAAAGGCAGGCCTCACTATCAAGGCCACAAAGTGCCAGATAGGGCAGTCACAGGTTGTATACCTGGGCCACCTTGTAGGTGGAGGCCAGGTTCAGCCACTGGAGAGTAAGATACAGGCCATCAAGGACTGGACTCCTCCAATCACCCAGACTCAGGTTCGAGCTTTCTTGGGCCTGACTGGGTACTATAGGAAGTTTGTCAGAAATTATGGGTCCATAGTGACCCCCCTTAATGACCTGACAAGCAAGAAGATGCCAAAGAAAGTTCAGTGGACAGCAAGCTGTCAGAAAGCATTCAATGACCTAAAGCAGGCCATGTGCACAGCACCTATCCTCAAGAGTCCAGATTACTCCAAGCCATTCATTGTCCAAACAGATGCTTCTGAGTTGGGTGTGGGAGCTGTTCTGTCTCAACTGAATTTTGATGGTAATGATCAGCCTATTGCTTTCATTAGTAGGAGGTTGACACCCAGAGAGAAAAATTGGTCAGCTATTGAGAGGGAGGCCTTTGCTGTGGTCTGGGCCCTGAAGAAGCTGAGGGCCTACTTGTTTGGCACTCACTTCACCATTCAGACAGACCATAAGCCCCTCTTGTGGCTAAATCAGATGAAGGGTGAAAACCCCAAACTGCTTAGGTGGTCCATTTCCCTACAGGGGATGGATTTTACAGTGGAGCATAGACCTGGGACTGATCACAGCAATGCTGATGGGCTCTCCAGGTATTTCCACTTAGAGCAAGAAGACTCACCTGGTCAAGGTTAGTTTATTGTCCCAAAGTTTGGGGGGGGGTCATGTAGGAGAGTAGGGTCTGCAATCCTATGATCACCCAGATTTTTGCTTTTTGCTGCACTGGTTTACGACTTTCCCTGGCTGTGGGCCTGCTAATCAGACCCACAGCCTAGCTGTTCTCTCTATCCAAATTGTACTTAGGTACTGAATTGGCACTGGGCCCTCTCCAAGTCCCTGTACCCAGGGCTGAGGTGCACCCAGAAGTCTCCCAGGGGCTGAAGCATGTATTGTGCCACCCCTGGATTGACTAACTAAAACTGACACAACTGGCTGCACTACAGCTGGGGCAAGGTGGTGTAAACACCCTTTGCTTTAGATATAGTATACCTATATCTAACCCTAAAATGGACACACAGATCTCCTATCAGTCACTCCTATGGCAGGCCTTAACAATCCTGAAGGCAGAGTGCTTGGAATCGTGTGAGATGGTGCTCTGGCATGAGCTGAGCCTGTCTGCGGCTTTCGGGATCCATCCCTTAGCCGTTTCCATGATATCGCATACCATATACTCTTAAGTGCATTATAATCCTCGCGGTTATGTGCCAACTCTGGTATCGCTTTATCAAAACATGTCGAGTAAGGTGTCATACGAATTGGAATACTAACCCCTCGCCAATTCTGGCGACGGGGTTAGCATTCCACCCTTCTAGAGGGACACGACATGTATGTAACCCCTAACCCCGGTTAAAGTCAGACAGAGCCTTAGCATCCACAAAATGGATGCTGCCACCGAGACACAAGTCTGCCCTCCTGCTGCTGGGAGTCCTCCCAGAGCAGGAGATAAGGACAAAGGGTTTCCTGCCAGGGGCGGGGCCAGCACCGTCCCAGACAGGGTTTTGTGTATTGTAGGTAGGCAGGGCTTTAGAGGAAGGTGACTGCACGTGGCACCCCGGTGCTCACTGTGCATAGGCTGGCTGGAACCAGTTCCAGGGTCACTCCAGACCCTGTGCTGGGGAAAAGCCCGCCAAGGAAGTGGGTGTAACCACCCCCCTCCTAGTCCCACCCATAGGGCAGGACTTAGTCGCGTGCCAGCCCCCTTTTACAGGATAAAGGTAGAGACTGGCCCCCTTCCAAATCAGATCATCTTTGAATCCTGAAACTACTTTCTGCGAAAGGAACTCAAGACTTCTTCCTAAGATTTCTCCCTTGTGACTAAGGAGTAGTCACCCTGCATCCGCAGGCACCATCTAAAGAACACTGCGGTCTGCTGCAAGTCCTTCCTCCGGAATCCGACTGCCCAGCTCGACGAGAACCGGCTTTCCTGGCACCTCTGACCTCTACCCACCTCTACAGCCCAGCTGAGAACCGTGGGTGCGACGAGACCTCAAGGGACCGGCCATCTGCAAGACTGCACAACTTCTTTCCAGCAAGCCCGCCGAGTGAATTCCTGGTGAGTGCTTTGGGGTCCGAGAAGCCCCCACCCTGAGCAGCTCCAGCACCGAAGAGTAGCCCCCCAGCATCTCCACGATCTGCGTGGGGCCCTTCTGCTTTTTACTGCTCACCGCGTTGTTTGGCTACTAGCCCGCTGGCTTGTGGCCTTCCTGACGACGCCCGACGACATTTCTGCTGCTGGTCTGGTTGCTCCAGACTGGCCCTTGCTTCCCTCCATCGGAGAAGTACCCTGGACCCTCCTGGTCCGCCCAAGACGCCATTTTAGGTCCACCGCGTGGGCCTTGCATTTGCCAAGACTTGTTGCCCAATCCTGGGTCCAGCGACGTCGACAGCAAGAACCTTCGTGGGACAGCTCGCACCTCCATCCTGGTCGCCGACAACGCCTCCTGGTCCGAGAGACTGCAGAGCCCAGCAGCGCCCACTCACCTGACTGCGGTGACTTCGCCCGGTGCCATCCTGGTGCCCACTTAATCACTGGCTAGTGATTCAAGAACTTGGTCCCCTCTGCTTTCAGGTTTTCTTCTTCCTTGATCCAGGCTTGGATCCATCGAACTTTTCTTCACTGGTCGCCTGCCAGCAACTTCTTCCTTCCAGGCTCCTGGTCCGGCAACGAGATCCCCGACGTCTTTTCAGACCTATGCAGCTGCAGCCCCTGGGCTAGGTAACTTCGGCACTTCGGTGTCCCAGCATAGCCTCACTATCCTAGGGTCAGGATCCACTGTCGTTTTCTTCCTACCAGGTCGGGTTCGCCCGTGAACACTAACTTTGCCTTTACTAGCCTCCATAGACTTTGTCCCGCATCCCGCGTGAGAGTGCACACTCTGCACCCGAGTCCCCTGGGTCTCCTAGTAGTAATCTAACGATTCCCTAGTCCAGTCCTAGCGATTCCAAAGCCTATTAGAACTGTTACTTACCTGCTAGTAATTCGCATTCCACTTTTAAAGTATATGGTTTTTCGTGCCCCTCGGGCATTTGTGTATAACGTGCTAACTTAAGTATTTTCGTAAGAGTTTTGTTGTGTGCTTAGCACCCTGTCCTCATAAAGAGTACAGGGTTGTTGTGATTCTAATAAATACATTGTTTATTTTCATAACACTTGTGTGGTGTCCTTTCACTGGGTGTTCAAGGGGTAATGTGATGGTAAAACAGCTGGCTTAACACGCCCTCTAGAGTCTTAGCCTTAGACTGCTCGTATCCATGCTACTAGGATAGCTGGTCTATAAGGTTGACTTACAACCAATCATCAATAAGGGTTGTTTGGACTGATATATAGTGATCACTAGAATAGTGAACACTGCACATCAGGCCAACTTCTCACAGCAGGCCTCAGTGCACTCCCAGAGTCAAAGAATCAGCATCAGTCCGAAAAAAATGGGAGTGAACATGCAAAAAAAGGCATTTCCTTACAATAATCTTTTACCATCTGCTGTTTTATTTATACTTTTTATTCTTTATTTCATTTGTTGACTTTCGTTTTGTAAGTCTTCTTTATCATTCTTTATTTCATAATTATTTTTATAATTATTTTGGAAGGTAATCATTTAACTAATTTAACTGCACCTTTGTATTTTCACTTCATGTCTCTACAATGTTGCTAGAGTGTAAATGTGCTGAGAATTTAGCCTTGCAATTTCACATTGTTTTATACTTTTGCTATATTCACAGAGTTGTGCAACTTGAAAAGTTTCAAAACAAGGAAAAAAGGGGCAGTAAAAAGGTGTTTGCATGGACTCAACACTTTTGCTCATCACCATTATATGTGACCTGCCTCCTAACAAACTGCATTTGTCCAGTGCCCCTTCTGTCGGAGGAATTCCAAAAGCAGGCGCTGAGGTTGAGAAGTGCTCTGTTAATTGTACTGTCATGGTCGGTGATAGATACATTTAACCACTGATACTCAGTAGACTACGGTCAGCTCTGGGGGACAGATATAATTTAGGAACAGATGTTTTTATTTTGACAAATTATTTAGTTATGCCAAGGGTGGTGGTTTAATAGACTATTACATCCAATGCACTGCTTTTTTTTGTTTGCCTCACAGTCACAGTTTCAAATCTGTAAGAAGGGTAAGGAACGACCCATCTGGATGAATGGCACTTTATAAATATATATTTGTTATGTACTGTTTTGTTTCCTTCATTTTCATCGGGAGTGATGCGAAAGTGATGGGATGTTGTCATCAGATATACAATGGTGCATGAGAAGTCATGTGACTAGTTCTATGGGCACTATCACCCTTTCGAAAGGACATTTTACGGCTTCTGCCACAGCTGAGCCAGGCTTTCAAAGGAGATCCAGACAACCCACAGTCCTCACATCTGACTAACTGGACAGAAACTGTAATATCAAACAAATACTAAAGGAAACACAAGTATTGTTACAAATATTTTAATTGCATTTATATAGCACTTACTATGCCTGACGAAGTGTCAAAGCGCTTTTATTTGATAGTAGCATGCTGCTCTGAAACCCAAAAAGGATTAGTGGTAAATTAGGGGATAGAGGAGGGAAGGGTTTGCATTTATATGACAAAAACCTGGGCACTTATCTTAATATCAACAGTTGATACAAAATTGGTAGTAAATGTTGTCGACACCGGTGGTTTTCTTATAGGTTTTTTTATGTGAGGATGTTCATAGGAAAAACAACGCCAGCCGACACGTGTTTCGTCAACAGGTCAGTGCCTGTGACTCTTCAGGGCTTGGGAGGCGTGGAAGTGGTATCGAAGATCCGGTGATAATTCCAACCCGGAGTGCGAGTAAAATGGTAATGGCGGAATCGTCTGGTTATGTAGTTGCCGGGCGGGCGGGGTCGTCGGTGGCAAGAGCGGAGCCTGTAGAAGCAGAACTCCCCCGGTGCTCGTCTCGTCGGAAAGAGTAAATCCGAGAGACATGGTTTGCATTTATATAGCGCTTTCTACCCCTGATGAGGTGTTGAAGTGCTTATGGGTGGGTACTGTAGAGCCCAAGCGGGATTAGTGGAGAAATTAGTAAAGGGGAATATGCAAATAATATGAGAGGTGGACATGCGAGTTTGTTATTTATATTGAGAAAGGATAGTGGAGGGATAGACGAGGGTAGGGTTTGCATTTATATTTATAAAGCGCTTGACAGTAATGACACTCGTAAGCTTTGCGTTTCCCTGCATATTTCTATAGAGTGGCTTGATTCCGTCTCAGTCGAAGTCAAACAATCACATGCCGAAGAAGTCCCTGGCAACTTGCTCTCAAGCTTTCTAAGCCTGCAGAAATTCAAAAGGACAATGTGACTGTCAATCAATGTACTTGCACTTCGGTTGAGTAAAGAAAGCCAAAGCCTGGAACTCAATGACTCCTTGTCACCACTGACAGCTGAGTCTGTGTTTTTATATTCGGTTTTTAGGAGTAGAAGGGCACATTCTTGCCATTGAGAGGGATTACTCAGGATATCGCTTCTTATGAAGGTAATATGTGTTTATTTATTTCATAATTATTATATGTTACTTCGGATAGCTGCACCTGGTGTTACAGCATGTCTCAACCATTATTAGGAGTGTGCAGAGTTGCTAGTACAGTTGTTTTTCAACTTCACGAAACTTTGACAGGGGTTTGAAGCTGGCAAAGTTTACAAAAATGGGAAAAGTGGCAGCATAAGCGTGCCTTTGCGACCGAGTCAGCATTTACATTGACAATTAGGGTCACAAGGACAGCCCGGAATGCACAACATTGAAAACATACAGGGCCATATTTACAAGGAAAGTGACTCGCTGCGTGCTACAAGCCATTTGGCTGTGCCACAATGAGTCAATTTCAAAGCACAGGGATGCAACATATTTACAACAATATGTCACATCCCTGTGCTTTTCCCTGTGCTGACGCACAATCGGCTGCCATGCTCCGGCGCAGGCACCCTTGCACCATGGTGCAAGGATGCCTGCGCCTTGGGGAGATTATTTTTGTGGCGGAAGGGACAGCTTCCTGCACAAAAACAATCAATTGAGGTGATTTCCTTTTTCCATGTGTGCTGTAGAATGCAGCACGCATGGAAAGAGGAGAAAAGCTAGAAGCCTCGTTGCGTCTTGTGGCGTAGCATTCTGATGCATATCCAGTTGTTTGATTTCTCGTAAATCTGGAAATGCATCGGAATACATGGGTGTTGCGCGGGAACACCCACAGCAACACCCATGTCACGCCCTTTACAAGCAAAGTATTTTGTTAGAAGCAGGATATTTACAAGCACACGCAAAGCCATGTGGCTCTACGTGTCCTTGTAGATATCGGGCAGCAGTTTGCGCCTCTGGTGCATCACGCAACGTGATGCACCGGCGTAGTGAGGGCCTTTGTTTGTACAGCACTCACAACAAAACCAAAGTATTGTTAGGTATACTATCAGAGAGAGATGAAAACAATTGCATTTGTAATTTTGCATTTATATAGTGGTTCACACTGCTGACAAAGTGCTGAAGTGCATGGGTGGGAAAGTAGAAAGCTACGCAATGGGAGAGTGGTTATACGAGTTGAAAAGATTTGCAATGCAGTTTGGCCTGCTTGGGAATCTTTTTAGTGTTGTGCAAGGTTTCCCAGAGAAGTGTTTGTAGTCAAAGATGCAATTCAAGAAATGTGGCAGGGAGTTAGAATGCATGCACTTTTTATTTTAGTGATGTGTACTGTTGAAAGAGTGCTGCCTACGTGAATTGTGGGTAAGAGGCAGGTGTGAAATATAGTATTGGAAATAAATTGCCTTATAGAAGGAGGTTTATTGAAAAACAATATAACAGAAAAAATAAAGAATGAAAGGCAAAAAGAAGACAGAGAATTTATGTATATATTGTTTAATATTTTAGCTGATTCTGGGAAGCAGGTGTGGGCGGCACCTAAAATCCTTTTAGCGAGTGTCCTTGGACTTCAATGAACGTCTGCAGAGTTTCCAGGGTTCCGTCAAGAACTGTCTGATTTCATTGCTTTCTTGACTCAGATTCAAGGCCATGGCTGTCTTGTTCAGGTAAATCACCACCTTTCAATGTACCCCTTCAGATTTGATGGTAGGATCTACACAGAATCAGAAAATGCACCTGGGAATACGGGCAACATCCTCAGCACTGGCAGGCGGATGGCCTTGAGTTTCATCCTATGAGTTTGACCTTTTCATCATAAGTGAGTTAAGAGGGAGAATTTTACAATTTGAAATAAAAAATAGACGCTACTCACGTTGCTGTGATTGTACGTCTACATTTATAGGTATTAGTGTGAGAAAGTTCAATTTGTTGGCATGGGATTTAGAAGTGAGTGTGGTTACAGCAGGTATCCAGCCTGCTTGTTGCCTTTCCATGGTGTTGACACCAGTACTACCTCCCTAGTGTGGCCGTCGGCCAACAACTAATGCTGGGAAGGGTTAATAAAGAACTTCCAGTACTTGCACAAGCAGCTTCTTTTTTCAAACCACTAGTCGGGGTAGAAGCAGAAACACTTCCAGTACAGGCGGACACCTCCCTACCCAGTTGAAATGTCAGCAAGCCATGACGCGTGCTGATGTCACAAATCGCCACTGGAGGGTTGAGGAAGGAGCACGTGAGTTGCTCTCTCTCACATCCGGTCTGGCCCACAAGTCTTAGGTGGCCTTCCCATATTTGAGGAAGACATTGCAGGAAAGGGGAGGGTATCCCGTTTCTTACAATATCTTGCTCAAATTTATTTTTTCTCGTAGATTAGAGACATGCTGCTCCACAAACAGAAAGAGGACTAGAGATGAGAAACAATGGCACCGTTGGAAGCACAGTTCGTTTTCTGACTGCTGTGCTTCCGGTGTCTTCATCTTCTCGTACGAGCTCATGCTCTACGGGGCATTGTGGGTGAAGGTGGGATATAAGAGGCCCCTCTCTACCCAACATGCCACTCTCCATGAAAGAGCAGATAAAGAGAAGGATTTCCTGCTGAAAGTTTGCATCTGAAGGGTTCCTGAGACCAGCAGTGAATACAACTTCAGTAGGCAGTGAACTTGCCTGAAGAGCAGTGAGCTGCCCCAAAAAGCAGTATGCTACATCAAAGCTGAATTGGGCTTTTCCTCTGTGGAGATATATCCAGGGCCTGTAAGAACAATAGCGCCTAGAATGATCCTTGCAGCTGACCCAAAACCAAGGGTTTCTGTGGACCGCCAGTCACTTGCAAAGATCTCTGGTCCAGTGGCAGTTTACTGTTCCATTACCAGGTAGACTCTCAGGGCCAGTTGCCCATCTCTGACTAAACATGAGAGTTGCCCCGAGGAGTGTTTTAAACGAACACAACATTCTTAGGTATTCTTCTTGAAGATAGGGTCCTGATTTAAACTTCGTTTTTTAAGTTTTGAAAGGCTTTATTGAACATTTGTAATATGTTAATAAGTCAACTACTACAGTCAATAAAGATTACAAGTTGCACACATACTGTATAGAAATGTTTCAAACGGAAGAAATATGAAACACCATCTTGTAACATATCAGTAAATATAAAGTACTATTAGGAATTTGACAGAATGTTTAAAGAGAAGTGAGAATAATGGGAATAGAAAACGGTATTATTGCAATCTATATTCCAATTAATAAAACATCAGTACTTAGTCAACTACCGGTATGACAATTGAATGTGCCCATTAAAACACAAAAATAAACAATATGAATTATAAGGAAGTTGATATTAAAAAAAGACAGAAAAAAATGAAAACAAATCAAGGAGTTTTACCAACTTTATCAGAAGAAACATTTTTGTACTTCTTCAAAGATCTTAATTAATTGAGAAACATTGTTTATAGTAGGTGATATAAGGGTTATATAAGTTCATCCAGCTAATTATTGACACATCCTGAATGACACTATGATTTTAAGTTCACAATAATAATTTGTTTTTTTAATTTGTCATTATCTGCTGAGAATCCACTGTAATCATTATATTAAACCATTATTTTCGCAAATAGGAAACAGATAATCACCGTAGGACAATATTGGACAATGTAAAGGAATTAAAATGAAAGATATGGTTAATTTGATTCCATACCTTTGCCCACAAATAGCGTAAATATGAAGACACACAAAGAAATAGCCATTACATGGTACTTCCTATATTTGAAGTGCGCCATATCATGAATTGATACCTGTCAATCCCATTCTATCACTAGAGAATGAAAATGGTCTTACAAACTTACAACTAAAGTCAAAGACTGAAAAGGTAACGAGACATAATATCAAGGGTGAAAAATTCGACCTACCATAATACCAACGTAAAATTATTGTGGAACAGAAATATTGAATACAAGTATACCGTTGTCAAGAATATCGATTTGAAGGTAATTAATATCGATTTACAAAATCTAGAAGTTATTAATATTGTTTGCCAAAATATAGAAGCCAATTACAATGGTGGTGAACCTGCCACCAACAGGCTGTGGTGGCGGGTTCAACGCCATCGTGAGGCCATTTTCCGCACACCATATTCCTCTTTGAGCCTGCCAGTGAGGCGGAGGGCCTCCCTATCCCTGAAATGACAGTGGTGCCTACCAGGCACCGCCCTAGGAATTACGATGGTCCATCCCCTCCAGCCTTTCCATAGCGGTTCACCCATCATGGAAAGGCTGACCGGAATGAACTTTAGAGGCCGATAGCGGGTCCCTTTTTCCCTCTGGTACTATGGTTTTGGGTTTGGGGGCACCTATGGTATCCCCTACATTTTCTCGCACCCGCTGCAATGTAAAATATGTAGAGTGCTACCGCCGTGGTGGCAGTAGTATTGTAATCAGCCTTGTTGGACCGCCACCTTGTGGGTGAGCGGTCCCACTTCCTGATTCGATGGCAGACGAACTGAAGTCCGTCCACCATAGTAATCACCCTCATAGATGTTTAAAATATTGAATTTTTTTTGTTTTATGTATCTTAGTATATATATTGTTTTATGTATTTTAGTATATATTTTAAATGTAAGTGATGTGTTTTTTGTATAAGTATTGTTTATGTTTTTTAATGTGTGTAACATTTTAGCAGTTATTAATTTTGTTTTAATTAATTTTTGTGCTTTTGGGTTCTGTAGCGGGTTGAGGGTTTAGAAGGGAAAAGGGTGGCATGGACTTTAATTATAATACATTAATGAATATTCTTAATTTATTAATATTTAATTGAAATTTTATGTAAATTGTGTTTGAATTTTTTATGGTAAATTTTAGGTGCAGGTTGTTGATGTTTATAGGAGTAAAGGGTGGGAAGTAATTTGTTTTCAATTAATTAATAATTAGTTATTTATTAGGATTAATTAATTAATTGGCAATTCATTATGGTAATTGTGTAATTAATTTTAGTTGCGGGTTGAGTGGTTTACAGGGGTAAAGGGTGGGAAGTAATTTATTTTTAATTCAATAATAATTAGTTGGTAATTATAATTAATTAATTAATTGATAATTAAAAAGATTATGTGTATAATTAGTTCAGGTGCCAGTTGTGTGTTTTATAGGGGTATAGAGTAGGAAGTAATTTATTTTTAATTAACTAATAATTCGTTGTTAATTAAAATTAATTAATTGATTATGGTAAGTGTGTAAGCAATTTTAGGTGTGGGCTATTGGGTTTATAGAGGTAAATGGTGGGAAGTAATTTATGTTTAATTAATTAATAATTAGTGCCCAACCCCGGGACACTGTAGTTTGCTATGGCAGGGTGAGAGCCTCGCTGCTCCCACCATGCCATAGCAAACTGTTTTGCTGTTTGGAAGAAAGAGCAGGAAAACCTGCTCTCTCTTCCAAATAGCAAAGAGATTGCTTTTCCACAGGGGGAGCAGCATGTTAGCTGCTCCCCATGTGGAAAAGTAATGCCGGCTTCCGCAGGAGGTGGGGAGCCGGCGGGACCATGGGGGGATTGGGGACACCCCACGGTCCGCAACGGAGAGGGCCAGCCACGGGGAATGGGGTCCCTGGGGCTACAAGTGGCCCGGGAGGGGGGCCACATGCCCCCTCCCCAAAATGTCATTTAATTAAAAAAAAAAGGCTGGCCCCAGGGTATTGGTCCCCGGGGCCATAACTGGCCTAGGGAGAGGGGCAAGGCAGCCCCCCTCCTAGATGTAAAAAAAAAAAGCCATGCCCCGGGGGATGGGGTCCCTGGGGCGATTATGGCCTCTGGAGGGGGGCCATATGGCCCCCTACTCAAATTTTTTATAAAAAAGGGGCAGGCCCTGGGGGATGGGGTCCCCAGGGCCAAAACTTTGGGGAAAAGAAGGGGGGCACACAGCCCCCCTTCTTAAACAAAAAAAATAAAAAAGACCTGTGTCGCGCCGGAGGCCACGCCCCTTTCTTGTAGCACTCTGCAAACGCGCCCCCTGGCGCGTTTACAGATAGGGAACAAATTCCTCTTGAATACTGGGGGTCCCCGGCTGTCAACTAGCCGACCAGAAACCTCTTGTATTTACCAGGGGGCTGCGTTGCAGAGAGGTGTTCTGAGGCCATGCCCCTTTTTACACCTCTCTGCATCGCAGCTCCATGGTGCTTACTAGAGGTACCTGGTGGGGTATTTAGCACCCTGGGATCTCAGGTTTCAAAGGGACTTAATCCCCCAACTTAAAACGTGCCACGGGGGGCCAACTAGCCCATCAGGTACCTCCAGTAAGCACTACGGAGCTGCATTGCAGAGTGTTGTAAAAAGGGGCGTAGCCTCTGAACACCTCTCGGCAACACAGCTCCCTGGTGCATACTGGAGGTGCCTGTGGGCTAGATGGCCCCCAGGGACCTCAGGATTGAAGAGGAATTAATTCCTCAACTTAAAACGTGCCACAGGGCATGTTTGCAGACATGTCACCTCAGGCCCTGCCCCCTTCCTTCACCATTGTGCAAACACGCCCTGTAGTGCGTTTTAAGTTGAGGAATTAATTCCTCTTTAATCTCGAGGGTCCCTGGGGGCCAACTAGCCCACCCGGTACCTCCAGTATGCGCCAGGGAGCTGCCTTGCAAAGAGGTCTTCAGAGGCCATGCCCTTTTTTACACCTCTCTGCAATGCAGCTCTGTGACACTTATTGGGGGTACCTAGTGGGTTAGTTGGACCCTTGGGACCCTTAGGATTCTCCTGACTTAGAACAGCCACAGGGCGCGTTTTCACAGTGGTGAAGGGAGGGGACGGGGCCTGAGGTGACGTGTGCAAACACGCCCTGGGGCACGTTTTAAGTTGGGGGAAATATTCCCCTTTAATTCTGAGGGACCCTGAGGGCCAACTAGCCCACCAGGTGCTTCCAGTAAGCACCACTGTGCTGCATTGCTGAAAGGTGGTCTAGGTTGTGCCCTTTTTTTACATCTCTTTGCTATGCAGCTCTGTGGCACTTACTGGATGTACCTAGTGGGCTAGTTGGAGCCTAGGGAACACTTACGGACACTTAGGATTGAAGGGGAATTATTTCCCCAATTTAAAACGTGCCACAGGGCGTTTGCACAGTGGTGAAGAGAGGGGATGATGTAAGAAAGTGGCTCTATATATACTGGACCGAAGTAAAATCCGCCGAACTACGAATTCCGATTTACTCACCTGTTATCAGGAGAGACGTGAGTGCTGCATCTTTGAGCCCAGTTCTAATCCTGAAAAGTAATTCTAACCGTACTTACCAGTAACTTGAATTTCCTTCCATAGGCTAGCATTAACTGGTTTCACTTGGAAATTCCTGTGGAGTTTTAAAACTTTAAAATATTTCTCTAAAATCAGCTGAACTCCGAATTCCGATTTACTCACCTGTTACCAGAAGAGACCTCAGTGCTGCATTTTTGATCCTGAAAAGTAATTCTAACTGTACTTACCAGTAACTTGAATATTCTTTCATAGGCTAACATTGACTGGTTTCACTTGGAAATTCTTCTAATTGTGGAGTTTTGGAACATTAAAATATTCACCTAAAATCATCCAAACAACGAATTTTGATGTATTCACCTGTTATCAGGAGAGAACCCAGTGCTGCATCTTTTAGCCCACCACTGACCCTGAAAAGTAATTCTAACCATACTTACCAGTAACTTGTATTTCCTTCCATAGGAATCCATTGTCTGGTTTTTACCCGAAAAGTTTCTAAGGGACCGATTACGATGGCGGGCGGACAAACTCCACCCGCCATCGCTGCTGGAAAAGGGACCACCTGCCATAAGTGTGGCGGTCCTGCAAAACGAACTAGGATGAGCCCATCACACTGGCGGGCGCATCCTGTATGTCTACATTGTGGCGGGTGTCAGCACCCGCCACAATGTAAAAATACATATTTTTCATTTGCATGTACAACATGGCAGGACCCATAGGTACCCCTCACGTGCAGCACCCCACCCCCCACCCCCTGGGGGCCCGCAACAGGTCCCTCGAAGGCATTCTCCGCCTGTCTTTTTGCGGCGGGAACTCCGCCGCATAAGACAGGCATCATAATGCCCACGGCGGTACCTGCACGGCACCGCCTCCATTGCCCCATGATACTGGGTCCCGCAATGTGGGCAGAAAAGGACCGCCTTGCGGGACCACGGCGGACGATCTTTCCGTCCGCCGCAGTACCATTCGCATTTCCACCGCCATCCCAATTCAGCGGTGGGAATATTGAGGTTGATGGCGGGCAGTCTGCCACCGCGGAGCCGGCGGTCCTCACCACCAGCCCAGCGGTGGCGGACTTCCAGCCATCGTAATGACGCCCTAAGTGTTGATTTTCACAAACTATAAATATTCCTTAAAAATCGCATTCTTTTAACTCTTTACAGGAGATGCACCAGTGCTGGATCCAGGATCCACCACTGAGTAAGAAAAAGTAACAATAGCACTACTTACATGCTAAGTGAACGTCCTCCTATAGGATAACATTGGTGATTCTATGTGAAAAAGTTTCAAAGCGTCAACTTTTAAAATAAAATAATATTCCTTAAAAATCACCACCGTAACCAAAACGCTTTACTTTAGCGTTTAGCGTTTACTCAACTGTTTACAGGAGATGTCCCAGGACTGAATCTAGAATCCAGTAGTGTGGTTAGAAAAGTAATCCATAAAGTAACTAATTGCATTTAACTAGAAATTCCTATTGAGCTCAATGTTGCATTGTGTTTGAAATTGTGTTGCCCATTGCAACAACTGTAACTCCTTTACTTAAAAGTCTATTGCCTATTTGCAAAGCATTCAAACTAAAGTAATTCATTCTGAGAAAGTATATTTTGTAATGTAATGTATAATGTAATTATAATATAATTTAAAAAATAAAATATCTAAAAATAAATAGTTTAGAAAAATATAGTAAATCAGTATAAAAAAAATATAACAATTAATACATTTAAAAAACCTTTGAAATTCACTGAAAAAACCATAGGTTTCTGACATGTTATAGTTAGTAATTAGCATTTAAAAAACCTTTGAAATTCACTGAAAAAACCATAGGTATCAGACATGTTAAAGTTAGGAATTAGCATTTAAAAAACCTTAGAAATTCACTGAAAAAACCATGTCATCAGTGATGTCATTTGAGATTTCATCAGGGATGTCATCAGTGATGTCACTGACCATGTCATGAATGATGTAATATCTGACATCATCAGCAGTGGATTGCGGACGCGCAGGTTATAGTGAGTACAACTAACTATAACGGGGGAATTTCAATGGTTTTGTATGAGTAAAATGTACAGCTAACTATAACTGGTGTAAAACCTATGTTTTTTTCAGTGAATTTCCAAGGTTTTTTAAATGCTAATTCCTAACTATAACGTGTGTCAAATCTATGGTTTTTTCAGTGAATTTCTAAGGTTTTTTCAGTGCTAATTCCTAACTATAACGTGTGTTAAACCTATGTTTTTTTCAAACTGCCATTTCATTTCCAGGGCCCATCTGAGTACAACCAGATCTGCCTTCAAGATGCTTAGAGTGTGGATTGTAGCCATGATGTACCTTCAATTACTTCCGGGCTTGTTTTCACTAGTTCATCTCACATAGAGGATCCCCTACTATACGTGATGGAAGGTTTAGAAGGAAGGGATGGTCCTACTACACTATCACTAGTCACAAGGAGCCAGTTTTTCTCAATGATGGTTTTGATCTGTCTATATTGTTTGAAATATTCAGTTATAATCCTGAATTCACAGGTTGGTGTTTTATAATTGTTGGTATTGATGTTGGGTTCTTTGTTTAGTAATTGGCTGCGGGAGCATTTCATTGGCTTTTCGATGGCACTATTTCTAATTTTCTCAGAGTAGCCCCTATCCAGGAACCTCTCTTTACAGGTCATTTGTGCAACATGCAAATCACTATCCTCACTATGTATGCGTCGTAGACGCAGCATCTCCCCATAGGGGATGCTATTTATGAGATGATGAGGATGAGAGCTGTTGGCGTGCAGTGTCGAATTGCCATCCGTGGCCTTTCTGAAAAGTTTAGTTTTGATTTTATCATGCTCTATGTAGACCAATGTATCTAAAAAACGTATTTCTGTTGAACTGATTGTTGCTGTGAACTGCAAATTCAGGTTATTGTGATTAATAATATTGATAAAATCAGTTGCCTCCTCCTGACTACCATTCCATATCACCATCATCATCAATATACCTCAACCGCAATCGGACATTGCTGGTAATACTGTCTCTGTGTTGCTCCATGAGGACCAGTTCCTCCCACCAACCCATTAATAAACAGGCATAGCTGGGGGAAAAACTGGCCCCCATGGCAACACCCTGCATTTGTTGGTACAAAACACTGTTAAACATGAACATATTATTCAACAAGCAAAATTGAACCATTTCAATTAACATTTCATTGTGGCTCACTGTATTCGATGTTCTATTTGTCAAATAATAGGATAATGCATTTAATCCATCTTCATGTCTAAGACAGGTATATAATGAGCAAACATCAATAGCAATTAGCAGGTACCCCGGTTCCCATTTGAATCCAGAAAGTTTCAGGAGAAAGTCACTGGTACCTCTTACATAAGAGGGCAACATTTTATCCAGATCCTGAAGATAATAATCCACGTATTGTGACATGCGTTCTAACATGCCACCAATCGCCGATATTATAAGCCTTCCCGGAGGATTCACTGGGTCCTTGTGTATCTTAGGTATAAAATAAATTGTGGGTACCACTGGATGCTGCATTTTTAGAAAAACATGTTCATATTGAGTTAGCAAGCCCTTCGTTCTCCATTTCATTAGATTTCTATGATGTTTCTCATACATAGCCTTCAATATTGCAGTGTTACATTTTGTGTAGCAAGTTCGATCGTTTAACTGGAAATAGGCCTCCTTCAAATAGTTCTCCTTGGTTTGTAGCACAATGTTACCCCCTTTGTCAGAGTTTCGTATTAGTATGTCTTTTTTGCTTTGTAACTTAGTAATACGGTCTCGATATTTTTTGTCCTCCTGTAACTTGCCTTTATGTTTTGAGTCTTCATGTTCAACAGTTTAATTTCATTAACTACATTTTCGTGAAAGATGTCAATTGAATCTCGCAGGAGTATAGGGTTAAAATTAGATTTAGGTTTGAAGGCCGTATGGGTTATCATTGTCACAATTTTGGGATTAGATTCTGTGTTAGTGTGACCATTCACTTCTTGGCTAGTGTCCTGTGAGTTTACATCATTGGTGCTAACATTCCATAAATCTTGGATGTCGTCCATGAGGTGTACATCAGTTAGAGTTATATTAGGGAAATGGGAGTCTGTTCTAGTTGAACTAGTATCCGTCAATCGTTTTTTGTTATTCAAAATAAAATGTTTCTTGAATTTAAGTTTCCTCACAGCCTTGTACATATCGAGGCGTAGCTTTAAGTAATTGAAATTTTTCGCTGGGCAAAAAGATAGACCCAAGTTAAGAATTTGTTTTTCCTCTTTGCTCAATTCTACCCATGTCAAGTTTATAATCGTGTTGTTGTTGGTGGCCCTAGGCTGGTTGTTTATCTTCTTTTCCTCCAGCCCACATTGCCTCGCTTTCGTTGGCTCCCCTCGTTTCTTTGTGGCTTGTCGGTTTTTCTTTTCTACTCTGGGTGTGGCTGCACCTTGGTTGTTTGTTTTTACCCGTGGACGGAGAGTTTGTCTCCGATCTGACACTAAAGAAACAACATCATCCACCAACGATGTTTTTTGAATTGTGTGCGAACGTGCTTGTTGGTTAATTTCTCTTTCCGATTCGCTTTCTACCGTGGAGCTGATACCAGATTGTGATGAATCTGAATTAAAAAAAGTTGTTTTTGAACTTCCAGTTGTCTGATCATTAGTTTTATTCAATTTTGATGGTCTCAATGCCTCGTATTTGCATGCAAATGTGAAAATCTTTTCTTGTTCATAGTCACATCTGTCCCTGTGGAACTTGAATGTTTTTCTTTCTTTTATTTTTTCTTCCTCTTTTTTTTATCAAATCATCATGTCCTTCCTTAATTTATTTTTCTCATCTGTTTCCCCAACTGACTCCAGCTCTTCGTTGATTATTTCTATTTCCTCAAGTAAGGCAGTTCTGTCGACATCCGCATATTTTATAAAAATAAGCACCAATCGTTTTGAGGATTCTAAATTTGTCTCGCCCCACTTTAAAATATTTCTCTAAAATCAGCTGAACTCCGAATTCCGATTTACTCACCTGTTACCAGAAGAGACCTCAGTGCTGCATTTTTGATCCTGAAAAGTAATTCTAACTGTACTTACCAGTAACTTGAATATTCTTTCATAGGCTAACATTGACTGGTTTCACTTGGAAATTCTTCTAATTGTGGAGTTTTGGAACATTAAAATATTCACCTAAAATCATCCAAACAACGAATTTTGATGTATTCACCTGTTATCAGGAGAGAACCCAGTGCTGCATCTTTTAGCCCACCACTGACCCTGAAAAGTAATTCTAACCATACTTACCAGTAACTTGTATTTCCTTCCATAGGAATCCATTGTCTGGTTTTTACCCGAAAAGTTTCTAAGGGACCGATTACGATGGCGGGCGGACAAACTCCACCCGCCATCGCTGCTGGAAAAGGGACCACCTGCCATAAGTGTGGCGGTCCTGCAAAACGAATTAGGATGAGCCCATCACACTGGCGGGCGCATCCTGTATGTCTACATTGTGGCGGGTGTCAGCACCCGCCACAATGTAAAAATACATATTTTTCATTTGCATGTACAACATGGCAGGACCCATAGGTACCCCTCACGTGCAGCACCCCACCCCCCACCCCCTGGGGGCCCGCAACAGGTCCCTCGAAGGCATTCTCCGCCTGTCTTTTTGCGGCGGGAACTCCGCCGCATAAGACAGGCATCATAATGCCCACGGCGGTACCTGCACGGCACCGCCTCCATTGCCCCATGATACTGGGTCCCGCAATGTGGGCAGAAAAGGACCGCCTTGCGGGACCACGGCGGACGATCTTTCCGTCCGCCGCAGTACCATTCGCATTTCCACCGCCATTCCAATTCAGCGGTGGGAATATTGAGGTTGATGGCGGGCAGTCTGCCACCGCGGAGCCGGCGGTCCTCACCACCAGCCCAGCGGTGGCGGACTTCCAGCCATCGTAATGACGCCCTAAGTGTTGATTTTCACAAACTATAAATATTCCTTAAAAATCGCATTCTTTTAACTCTTTACAGGAGATGCACCAGTGCTGGATCCAGGATCCACCACTGAGTAAGAAAAAGTAACAATAGCACTACTTACATGCTAAGTGAACGTCCTCCTATAGGATAACATTGGTGATTCTATGTGAAAAAGTTTCAAAGCGTCAACTTTTAAAATAAAATAATATTCCTTAAAAATCACTACCGTAACCAAAACGCTTTACTTTAGCGTTTAGCGTTTACTCAACTGTTTACAGGAGATGTCCCAGGACTGAATCTAGAATCCAGTAGTGTGGTTAGAAAAGTAATCCATAAAGTAACTAATTGCATTTAACTAGAAATTCCTATTGAGCTCAATGTTGCATTGTGTTTGAAATTGTGTTGCCCATTGCAACAACTGTAACTCCTTTACTTAAAAGTCTATTGCCTATTTGCAAAGCATTCAAACTAAAGTAATTCATTCTGAGAAAGTATATTTTGTAATGTAATGTATAATGCAATTATAATATAATTTAAAAAATAAAATATCTAAAAATAAATAGTTTAGAAAAATATAGTAAATCAGTATAAAAAAAATATAACAATTAATACATTTAAAAAACCTTTGAAATTCACTGAAAAAACCATAGGTTTCTGACATGTTATAGTTAGTAATTAGCATTTAAAAAACCTTTGAAATTCACTGAAAAAACCATAGGTATCAGACATGTTAAAGTTAGGAATTAGCATTTAAAAAACCTTAGAAATTCACTGAAAAAACCATGTCATCAGTGATGTCATTTGAGATTTCATCAGGGATGTCATCAGTGATGTCACTGACCATGTCATGAATGATGTAATATCTGACATCATCAGCAGTGGATTGCGGACGCGCAGGTTATAGTGAGTACAACTAACTATAACGGGGGAATTTCAATGGTTTTGTATGAGTAAAATGTACAGCTAACTATAACTGGTGTAAAACCTATGTTTTTTTCAGTGAATTTCTAAGGTTTTTTAAATGCTAATTCCTAACTATAACGTGTGTCAAATCTATGGTTTTTTCAGTGAATTTCTAAGGTTTTTTCAGTGCTAATTCCTAACTATAACGTGTGTTAAACCTATGTTTTTTTCAAACTGCCATTTCATTTCCAGGGCCCATCTGAGTACAACCAGATCTGCCTTCAAGATGCTTAGAGTGTGGATTGTAGCCATGATGTACCTTCAATTACTTCCGGGCTTGTTTTCACTAGTTCATCTCACATAGAGGATCCCCTACTATACGTGATGGAAGGTTTAGAAGGAAGGGATGGTCCTACTACACTATCACTAGTCACAAGGGGCCAGTTTTTCTCAATGATGGTTTTGATCTGTCTATATTGTTTGAAATATTCAGTTATAATCCTGAATTCACAGGTTGGTGTTTTATAATTGTTGGTATTGATGTTGGGTTCTTTGTTTAGTAATTGGCTGCGGGAGCATTTCATTGGCTTTTCGATGGCACTATTTCTAATTTTCTCAGAGTAGCCCCTATCCAGGAACCTCTCTTTACAGGTCATTTGTGCAACATGCAAATCACTATCCTCACTATGTATGCGTCGTAGACGCAGCATCTCCCCATAGGGGATGCTATTTATGAGATGATGAGGATGAGAGCTGTTGGCGTGCAGTGTCGAATTGCCATCCGTGGCCTTTCTGAAAAGTTTAGTTTTGATTTTATCATGCTCTATGTAGACCAATGTATCTAAAAAACGTATTTCTGTTGAACTGATTGTTGCTGTGAACTGCAAATTCAGGTTATTGTGATTAATAATATTGATGAAATCAGTTGCCTCCTCCTGACTACCATTCCATATCACCATCATCATCAATATACCTCAACCGCAATCGGACATTGCTGGTAATACTGTCTCTGTGTTGCTCCATGAGGACCAGTTCCTCCCACCAACCCATTAATAAACAGGCATAGCTGGGGGAAAAACTGGCCCCCATGGCAACACCCTGCATTTGTTGGTACAAAACACTGTTAAACATGAACATATTATTCAACAAGCAAAATTGAACCATTTCAATTAACATTTCATTGTGGCTCACTGTATTCGATGTTCTATTTGTCAAATAATAGGATAATGCATTTAATCCATCTTCATGTCTAAGACAGGTATATAATGAGCAAACATCAATAGCAATTAGCAGGTACCCCGGTTCCCATTTGAATCCAGAAAGTTTCAGGAGAAAGTCACTGGTACCTCTTACATAAGAGGGCAACATTTTATCCAGATCCTGAAGATAATAATCCACGTATTGTGACATGCGTTCTAACATGCCACCAATCGCCGATATTATAAGCCTTCCCGGAGGATTCACTGGGTCCTTGTGTATCTTAGGTATAAAATAAATTGTGGGTACCACTGGATGCTGCATTTTTAGAAAAACATGTTCATATTGAGTTAGCAAGCCCTTCGTTCTCCATTTCATTAGATTTCTATGATGTTTCTCATACATAGCCTTCAATATTGCAGTGTTACATTTTGTGTAGCAAGTTCGATCGTTTAACTGGGAATAGGCCTCCTTCAAATAGTTCTCCTTGGTTTGTAGCACAATGTTACCCCCTTTGTCAGAGTTTCGTATTAGTATGTCTTTTTTGCTTTGTAACTTAGTAATACGGTCTCGATATTTTTTGTCCTCCTGTAACTTGCCTTTATGTTTTGAGTCTTCATGTTCAACAGTTTAATTTCATTAACTACATTTTCGTGAAAGATGTCAATTGAATCTCGCAGGAGTATAGGGTTAAAATTAGATTTAGGTTTGAAGGCCGTATGGGTTATCATTGTCACAATTTTGGGATTAGATTCTGTGTTAGTGTGACCATTCACTTCTTGGCTAGTGTCCTGTGAGTTTACATCATTGGTGCTAACATTCCATAAATCTTGGATGTCGTCCATGAGGTGTACATCAGTTAGAGTTATATTAGGAAAATGGGAGTCTGTTCTAGTTGAACTAGTATCCGTCAATCGTTTTTTGTTATTCAAAATAAAATGTTTCTTGAATTTAAGTTTCCTCACAGCCTTGTACATATCGAGGCGTAGCTTTGAGTAATTGAAATTTTTCGCTGGGCAAAAAGATAGACCCAAGTTAAGAATTTGTTTTTCCTCTTTGCTCAATTCTACCCATGTCAAGTTTATAATCGTGTTGTTGTTGGTGGCCCTAGGCTGGTTGTTTATCTTCTTTTCCTCCAGCCCACATTGCCTCGCTTTCGTTGGCTCCCCTCGTTTCTTTGTGGCTTGTCGGTTTTTCTTTTCTACTCTGGGTGTGGCTGCACCTTGGTTGTTTGTTTTTACCCGTGGACGGAGAGTTTGTCTCCGATCTGACACTAAAGAAACAACATCATCCACCAACGATGTTTTTTGAATTGTGTGCGAACGTGCTTGTTGGTTAATTTCTCTTTCCGATTCGCTTTCTACCGTGGAGCTGATACCAGATTGTGATGAATCTGAATTAAAAAAAGTTGTTTTTGAACTTCCAGTTGTCTGATCATTAGTTTTATTCAATTTTGATGGTCTCAATGCCTCGTATTTGCATGCAAATGTGAAAATCTTTTCTTGTTCATAGTCACATCTGTCCCTGTGGAACTTGAATGTTTTTCTTTCTTTTATTTTTTCTTCCTCTTTTTTTTATCAAATCATCATGTCCTTCCTTAATTTATTTTTCTCATCTGTTTCCCAAACTGACTCCAGCTCTTCGTTGATTATTCCTATTTCCTCAAGTAAGGCAGTTCTGTCGACATCCGCATATTTTATAAAAATAAGCACCAATCGTTTTGAGGATTCTAAATTTGTCTCACCCCACTCTTTCATCATTGCAGGGTTTGGGTTCTCATAGCTAGGTGCCATGAGAATCCTGAGGCCTCTGGGAATTCGTTCGACATCTATATATCTTTTTAGGGAGCGAGACTCCCACCATTTACTTTGTTTGTTGCGCATTTTTTTCTCCAAAAGTTTAAACATTTCTTTCACACTGCTATTTTGTGCCGCAGTCAGATTGCTACTGGTTGCATTATGAAGGTTCACGGGACAGTCATTAAACATTTCTAATGCCGCCACCTCTCGCCCGCGTAACATGTCGGCGAACATCCCTGCTATTTCCCTTTAAATTGTTTCAGGGACTCGAAATCAAGGACGTTTTTGGTATTCGATATCCCCAGTTGGCACTACTTTCCCACCCCACTTTGCCCACTTAGCGCCTACCTGAACACTAGTTCCAGAATTGGAGGAGCCCTCCAGCTCAGTTCTCCTCCTGACTGTGATCGGGTTTTACGGCAGAAGTTTGTCAGGCTGGGGGGGGGTCCCTCTCCTCAATCCCTTCTGGGTAATATATATATAACCTACTGTCGGTCACCAGAAGGTAGTTGTAGTTAAGACCTAGTTCCTGTCTTGAAAGTTTTGGGGTGATTTATCAAGCAGGTACTGAGAAAAAAGGGGGTCCCAAAACGTGTTTCCCCCCTGCAATTTTCCATAGTAAACTTTAGACAAAGCTACAGACCGAACTGCTGAACGGAATTACATCAAAGTTGGCAAAAATGTAGCCCTTGGTTCATAAAGAGTCCTTTTTGTGTAAATCCATTCAGTAGTTCCTAAGAAATTTGAAAAAGAAAAAAATATTGATGTCTAGGGACTCGGTGGAGTCACGAGCCCTCCCGAGTACGAGCTTCACTCCAGGAAGTGTTGGCAGCCATCTGTGACTCTGTAGAACCGAGTCACAAGAAACCAGTGAATCTAAGGCGAAAAGAAAGAAAAGGGGGCAGGGTAAAAACACCCTGACCCCTAGGCCTACTCAGGGGGTCCCATAAGGACCCCAGGGCCAAAAAAAGCATTTTTTAAAAATAATTTTGGTGGAATTTTTGCTGGGGTCGCGAATTCCGCCAAAACTATTTAACAAAATGAAGCACTGGCTCCCGCGCTTCATTTAAAAGTGGCCCCTGGGTGGGCCAGGTCCCGGGGGCATTGCCCAATTTATACTTTATAATTGCAGGGGCTATGTTAATGAGATGCAGGAGGGTATCACTACCCCGGGGCTTGTTTGTTAATGTGTGGGGGCCTCCAAGGCCCCCGAAGCCCTCAGGACTGCCACCCCTGGGGCTTTTCGTGAATATTCACAGGACCACATGGCCCCCGCTACCCCAGGGATCACCACCCCTGGGGCTCTTTAAAAAAAAAAAACATGTGTGGGGGCTTGAGTCCCCCAAATGCCCTGGGGACCTCAACCTCCCCGGGGCTTCACTCATGTTGGGATGGGGGCCACGCAGCCCCTCTCCCAGAGCCCTTGATGGCCCTGAGGACTGCCGCTCCCCAGGGACGGCTCCTGCAGTGTCCTGGGATGCCCACCCCAGGACACTGCTGTTTGCTATGACAGGGTGGGGAGCATGGCTCCCGCCTTGTCATAGCAAACTGTGAGTTGGATTTTGGAAGCAAGAGCAGGGAAACCTTCTCACTTTTCCAAAATCCAAAGCAGATTGCTTTTCCACAATGGGAGCTGCATGTCAGCAGCTCCCCGTGTGGAAATGCTCCTGCAGGAGGAGGGTAGCTAGTGAGACTGTGCAGGCATTGGGGTTCCCCCCATGGTCCCTAACCATGAGGCCAGGTCTGGGGGGATGGGGTCTCGGGGGCCCATAATGGCCAGGGAGGGGGTTGGCAGTCCTCCCTCCTCCGTTTAAAAAAAAGTATATTTGGGCATGCCCTGTGGGATGGGGTTCCGGGAGTGAATGTAAATTAAGGAAAGTGGATGGTTTAAAAAAAAGAAATTGGAGTTGCGACCCTAGCTCGGCGCTCAGAGTGGCCCACAGGTGTGAATGCAAGGGGTGCGTGCCTCCCAACTTGGCCTCTGATGTAAATGCGAGGGGTGTGCGGCGCTCAGGTCAGCTTGTAGTTTGAACACGATAGGTGCGCGGCTCTAAGTCACGCTGGGTGCACGACTCCAAGCAAAAATAATTATGATTTTTTTTATATAAATCTAGGTTATATGTTGGATTATTGGGTGGCTCTAAAAAGAGCCCTTGTGTTTATTATGAGCTTCTTGCAGCTACATGTAAGTGCGGATGCAGAGCTTTAGGTTGTTGAGAAATACTCTGTTCCCTTCATCAGTGAAGTGTACTCCGTCACTCCTGTAGATGCCCTCCATATGGAAACGTAGATTGTTGTTACATATGGAACCCATTCTATGGACTCTGAGGTAAGCAGAAAATGCTTTATTGACATTTTTTCTAGCTTTCTTAATCTGAGGACAAAATTGATTGGACCACTTCCATTGCTGTCTTTGGCATATGTTAGAGTATACAAAGGCAGTTTGGGGGAAAAGCAACATCAATTCTGCAAAAGTGTCCTTCATTAGCAATTCCAGACCTACCCCAGTCAATGTGCCTAGGTCATTGCCACCACAGTGCAAAATCATGAGGTCAGGGGTTTGGAGATGCAAAAAGGATTTAACCAATAACATCAAGAGGTGCCACTTTAATCCTCTCTGTATAATCCATTTAATGTCTACATTTTGCAAAGCTAGGTGTTTGTCAATACCTCTGCGATCAGCATACCTTTTGCAACAGAAATCATAGCTGTGCCCAACAATCCACACTGAAAGCATCTTATAGTGATGACTGTAGGTAATGAAAAGATATCTGTAGCTGAGGTAGTCAGTTGGTAGAATGAGAGCTATCTAAAATGGTGGACAATATTCTGTTTTAACGAAAGTAGAGATTTGACTGGCTGTTTAAGAAACTTTGTACATTCAAAAAAAGGGTACATTTTACTTTGTTTAAAAAAACAAGTTTCTTATTTGTTAGTAAAAAATGTTTGAAAGGTACAGCAGAAAGGATAAGGTCAGGTTTTGCAAAGCCAACTACACCTGCTGTTTGCAGTTGCAACATTATGTGGTGAACTTGAAAATATGGTGAACGTGTGACCAGTCAGTTAAGTTGAATGTTGCATGAGCTATTGCTATGGAAACTGGTATTAAGCAGAAGGGGTGAAGAAGTCAGTTCATAAGAGTTATTATCTGTGACAAATGGAAATGTGTTTTACAATTTGAAAATCTCTGGGATGCAATATCATGTTGCTTATGTGTATTTGTATGGAAAAAGAGAGGGAAACCTTGCCATTACTGGTTTCACCTTGCAGGGTCGGGTGATTTCTATTAACTGTGTGTAAAAGAAAATCCTGTCTGAGTGTGTCAGATGTTTTATTTAACAGATTTATTTGCAAGTTGAGTTATATATTTTTGAGGTTTATTTAAAGAAGATGTGACATTATTCTAAAACTTTGTTGTTTGAAATATATTATTAAATGTAGAGATGTATATCAGAATTAGTTTAATTGCACTTGAAGTTTGTTTATAAACAGTCTGTACAGTAATATGTATATGTTTAAGTCGTCCAAAGGTATAGCTGAATGATGCCTCATATTTACATATACTTGAAGAGCAGAACAATTGTGTATTTTGAAAGATGTTCATATAAGGTGTAGTTTATTAGGCTTTATTTTTTCTTCTCTCTACAAAAGGTATTGTTGAATGATTCTGCATAATTATAGATAAGTTGGTAAACATACAGCTCAACTGTGGTGTTTGGAAGATGATCATATAAGGTGTTATATTAGTTATTAGTTTCTGGTATTGGTTTATACAGAGGGTGAAGTTAAATTATGGCTTATAATTAAACATAGAATGGTGAAATAGGGTGCTGTTAATGAGGCTTTGTTTTGTAGTTAAAGAAAAGGTATAGTTGAATGATGCCATATAATTTTAGATACAAAGCCGAAGATATATGTGGTTTTAAAAATTATAATTAAATGTCTTGTTAATTGTTCTTCTTTCTTAAGTCTGTTGTGAGGTATAGTTTAATAATGTCGCATATTTGCAGATTTAATGGTCAAGATGTAACTCATGCACTTCTACAATCCTTTGAGTTCTACCTATACAGTTTAGTAATCTCCCTGTTACTAAGTATGCACTCATCCAATTACCCAGCCAGTCCCATGTACTTATCCAATCACTGTGCCAAAACCCAAGTACTTATACATTCACCATGCACTCTCCTTGCAGCACTCTAAGTATCCACTCACTATCCATGTACTCATGCAATGACCCAGGCACTAACACATGCAGTGATTCAAACACATGTGCACGATCTATGCAGTCCTCTAACCACCTACAGACTGCTGATTCACTCCTGCAATTACCCAGGCAGTACCCATGCAGTCCAGCAATCACAATGTTACTCCCCATGCACTCCTCCAGTCACCCAGCCAGTACCATTTACTGATCCAATCACTCTGCCAATCTCCAATTACTTATAACTTCACCATGCACTCAACTTGCAGCACTCTAATCATAGGGTCAGTACCCATGTACTCATGCAATTACCCAGGCACTAACTCATGCACTTCTGCAATCCTTTGAGTTTTACCTATACAGTTTAGTAATCTCCCTGTTATTACCTATGCACTCCTCCAATTACCCAGCCAGTCCCATGTCCTTATCCAATCACTCTGCCAAAACCCAAGTACTTATAAATTCACCATGCACTCTCCTTGCAGCACTAAGTATCCAGTCACTATCCATGTACTCATGCAATGACCCAGACACTAACACATGTAGTGCTAAAATCACATGTGCACTATCCATGCAGTCCTCTAACCACCTACACACTATTGATTCACTCCTCCACTTACCCATGTACTACACATGCAGTCCAGCAATCCCCCCTGTTACTTCTCATGCACTCCTCCTATCACCCATCCAACAACATGTACTTATCCAATCACTCCACCAATATACAAGCAGTTTTAAAATCACCATGCACTCTCCTTGCAGCTGTCTAATCATCCAGTCACTACCAATATAATCATGCAATGACTCAGGCACTAACACATGCAGAGCTACAATTACCTGTGCATTACGCATGCAGTCCAGCCATCTCCCTGTGACTACCCATGCACTCTTGAATCAATCATGCTCTACAAATATACTCAAGCAATCACCCATACATTAGAATGTAGTTATTTCTCATTTTTAACCAAATAAAGTCGTTCTGACGAGAACTCTTTTATTCTTTTTTGTTTTGTAATTTTTTGTGTTTTTTGAACCATTTTGTGATTTTTTGGGGCGTTTTTGGAAAAAAGAAAAAGACAACAGAGAAAACTGTTAACGTTTGGAATTAAATAGTCATTCCAACACAAATAGTTTTTTAGCAGAACAGCATCAACCGATTGCTTTACACAACACACAATACAGTGTTGCATTTCATGCAAAGTTGATTAAGGGTTCCAAACTCAGGACGAATGTCTGGTCCTCGAGAGGGGGAGCTTGAGTATCCAGATGTGCTGGGAGCAGCTCCCTGGTGACCTTCCTGCATTTTTTTTTTGCCCGTCGAAGCTGTTCACGTGCCAGATGTCTCGGGGGAATTGTTTGAAGATGTTTGAACATACTTGATGTTCCACACAAATATTTTTTATCGCTTCCTCTTGATAAAATTTGCGGGCAAAGTATACAACTCGCCTTTCGTGTGTTCATCTTCTTTTCACCAGGTGGAAGAGTAAAAATCTTAAAGCCGATAGATTACTTCTTTTTATTTAGTGGTTGGTTAAACTCTTCATCATCAGAAGGAAGATCTGCAAAAGGAGTTTAAAAAGCCATTGTTGAATTTTTAGCAAACACCAAAATAATTCACTCACTAGCTCAAAAAACACAGCAGGTGTCACTCCTGAGATGCTGCAGAAAGAATTACTAAAATGGGTGAGATCCTTCAACTGTTAGAATGGGAAACCTTATTAACCAATCAAATGCTTTCTTTAAAAGTCACATGGGAGTCGCACACCCGGCGAGCAACCCGAGCACACCCGACGTGACTGCGCGAAAATATATTATTTTTATAAGTAGTTTAGATAATCTGTTGGCCTGATATGTACATTAAAGTTATATATATATAAAACATCTTTTTTTTACAGGAGTCACGCACCCAACGCGACCCAGAACGTATATGACATTATGCGGGTCCGGGCACTGCACACCCAACGCTTATTAGTCACGCACATGACGCAATGCCATACTTGTATGACGTTATGTGGTGCAACGCACCGTGCACCCGTTGATTACTAATCGCGCACTTGACGTGACCCCATACATATATGACGTTATGCGGGGCCGCGCACAGTTGCTTACTAATCGCACACATGACGTGCTCCCAGGCTCTCCACACCACTGGAGTCAAGCTATCCAGGCTGATGAAGGCTGATAGCCAGAAACCGGTCCTTGGATGCGTGATTCCGGTCTCGGAAAGACATGGCTTGGTAGTTCGGACTGGACTGTTCCCATGAGGCACAGAGTCAGAGCTGATTTGCAAATGGCCAGTGTCTAACCCAGGGTGGTGTGGAGTGCAAAAAAACAATGGATTTAAGCCCAGATCCTTGTACTGGGGTGAATGTATGACATTGTTCTACATTCTGTCCATCAACTGTGTTTTTTGCAATTTTCACCCCGAGTGGGCTGGGTATGCTCAGACGTGAGTCCCAGGCTCTCCACACCACTGGAGTCAAGCTATCCAGGCTGATGAAGGCTGATAGCCAGAAACCGGTCCTTGGATGCTTGATTCCGGTCTGGGAAAGACATGGCTTGGTAGTTCGGACTGGACTGTTCCCATGAGGCACAGGGTCAGCGCTGATTTGCATATAGCCAGTGTATAACCCAGGGTGGTGTGGAGTGCAAAAAAACGATGGATTTAAGCCCAGATCCTTGTACTGGGGTGAATGTATGACATTGTTCTACATTCTGTCCATCAACTGTGTTTTTTGCAATTTTCACCCTGAGTGGGCTGGGTATGCTCAGACGTGATTCCCAGGCTCTCCAAACCACTGGAGTAAAGCTATCCAGGCTGATGAAGGCTGATAGCCAGAAACCGGTCCTTGGATGCTTGATTCCGGTCCCAATTTCCCAATTTGGCGGCTTGAATTTGCGCACCCACCGTGATAGGTACATGATGGGTACGCACCTCCATTATTTTGGGGCAAAAAAAATATACATATATTTTAAAAGACATAGGACATTACTTATTTTAAAAAAAATTAAAAAATAAGAAAAAATTATTATAGGAAGTTAGAGTTACAAAATAACTTTTTAAAAAAATGTATAATTCACGGAAAAAAGAAAGGTTTTATAAATATTAAACTTACAAATTAGCTTTTAAAAAACCTTTTAAATTCACAGAAAAACCATAGGTTTCAGGAAAGTCATAGTTAGTAATTAGCATTTAAAAAACCCTAGAAATTCACTGAAAATACCATAGGTTTCAGGGACACTATAGGTAGCAATTAGCATTTTAAAAAAAACTGGAAATTCACTGAAAAAACCATAGGTTTCAGGGACGTTATAGTTGGGTCGACATTTCACTCGTACAAAACCAGAGAAATTCTGCCGTTATGGTTAGTTATGCTAACTATAACTCGCGCCCCTCAATGCACTGCTGATAATGACACATATTACATCACTCATGACAAGGTTAGTGACATCACTGATGACATCACTGATGAGTTTTTGCCCAGGTGAAGATGCCACACAGAGAAAGGTTTGTTCCCTCATTTAATTTACAGGTTGCACAAACAAGCAGCTCACTCCTTTCATCATTTTCAATCGCCATTCGTGTTTCAGACGCAACATCGTCCTTTGTCACTGGCAAGTAGCGAGAGTCACAGAGGTAATTTGGGAGCCAATTAAATAATACACCTAGCCACGCCCCAGTGGGTTTGTGCAGTGTTGCATTCTGGTCCTCGTGGTTCCCACAATCAAACCACAGTGGGTGCCTCCATGTGCTGTTGACTCATTATCAGTTTTTTAACCCATGTGGGTAGTGCAAGTGGGAAACACTGCTTGCAGTGCCCATACCTCGACCTGCAAAAGTGGGCTTTCACTCCTCTCGGAGCTAGTTATCTAGTGTCGCAGGTTGGCCGTCAAGCAGCAGGGCATCCTCACGGTTAGGCGTACTGCTACACATCCAACAAAAGTTTTTGCCCAGGTGAAGACGCCACACAGAGAAAGGTTTGTTCCTTCATTTAATTTAGAGGTTGCAGAGACAAGCAGCTTCACCCTTCCATCATTTTCAATCACCATACACGTTTCAGACGCAACATCGTCCTTGCTCACTAGCAAGTAGCGAGAGTCACGGAGGTCGTTTGTGAACCAATTAAATAATACGCCCAGCCACGCCCCAGTGGGTGTGTGCAGTATTGCATTCTGGTCCTCGTGGTTCCCACAATCAAACCACAGGGGGTTCCTCCATGTGCTGTCGACTCATTAACAGTTTTTTAACCCATGTGGGTAGTGCAAGTGGGAAACACTTCTTGTAGTGCCCATACCTCGACCTGCAAAAGCGGGCTTTCACTCCTCTCGGGCCAGTAATCTAGCACCGCAGGTCCGCCTTCAAGCAGCAGGGTGTCCTCGCTTTTAGGCATACCACTACACATCCAACAAAAGTTTTTGCCCAGGTGAAGACGCCATTTAATTTACAGGTTGCACAGACAAGCAGCTCCTTCCTTCCATCATTTTCAATCGCCATACGAATTTCAGACGCAACATCGTCCTTGGTCACTGGCAAGTAGCGAGAGTCACGGAGTTAATTTGGGAACCAATTAAATAATTCAGCCAGCCACGCCCCAGTGTATATATATTGTATGTGCTTATTTCTTATATTTGTTAACCACTTGGCTGCTAAGGGGTTTTCCCCTTCCGTGCTGCAGATTTATGTTTCCCATTATACATGACGAGTTGACCTTGTCATGAGCACAGATTCAGTGTGCCTCATGACGAGTTCACCTTGTCATTAGCATGCAAGTGGTTAATAATTATATTAAATCAAATTTTTTTTTTTAATTTACTTTATTATTTAATATATTTGATATGTTAATATATATATATATATATATATATATATATATATATATATATATATATATATATATATATATGAAATGCGTTACTTACCTGTAACAGCAGTTATCCAGTATTGGTGTCTTTCATGGATTCACATGCCTGAATCATTCCCCGTCGTCGAGACGGGAGCCTCCGGTACATAAAAAAGTAATGTCCTATAGACATACATAGAGAAAATAGGCCTAAGGGCCTCCCCTTAGTAGCCTTTCTTAGTCCTTATGTAAAAAGGACCAAACTCTCCCAGTCAGCCAATCAGCTCCGACCTCCCCCTAGAACCCTCCTGGGAGGAGCCTCAGTCCCTCAGATTTTCGTACGCACCCAGCTAGGTAGGCGTAATGTTGTCAGAGAGGGATGTGAGTCCTTCCCGGGGAGGCGGGAGGGTTGCATGTGAATCCATGAAAGACACCAATACTGGATAACTGCTGTTACAGGTAAGTAACGCATTTCTTATCCAGTATTAGGGGTGTCTTTCATGGATTCACATGCCTGAATCAGAATAGTTAGCAGTCAGATATGCACATTTGTGATGTAAATCAGTTCTGCAGTCATGTTAGACAATGCATATAACATCACATATAGTATTACAAGAGCAAGGAATGTGCATACCTGGATGGCGGGAAGTAGGAAGGCTCACCTCACTGAAAGAGATGGCGAAGCACTGCTTGACCCACTGCCATATCCTTCTGAAGTTCGATATCCAGGCAGTAGTGGCTGGAGAAAGTGTGCGGTGACTTCCAGGTCGCCGCTCTGCCAATGTCCAAGATTGGCACCCCCGCGAAGAGTGCTGCTGACGTGGACATCGTCCTGGTGGAATGTGCAGTGACCTGATCAGTTAAAGGCCGTCCGGCCTGGTCATGGCAGAATGCAATCGTTGATGAGATCCATCTTGAGATGCTTTGTTTCGTGAGGGACAGGCCCATTCTTGGTCTGCTGTATGTCACGAACAGTTGTGAAGAGTTTCTGAAAGTCTTAGACTTATCTAGGTAGAACCTGAGACATCTTTGAGATCTAAAGAATGTAGAGCCCTTCCTGCTGCGGTTGAAGGGTTCGCAAAGAAAGTTTGAAGGATTATTGGCCCATTGAGATGAAAGGCTGAAGCACCTTTGGAATGAATTTTGGGTTCGGTCTCAGCACCATGCTAGGTTCCGAATGAACTAGCAGAAAAACTGCATGTGCGGTTCCAGAATGGACAGAGCTTGGAGCTCGCTCACTCTTCTGGATAGAAAACCGCCTGTAGCCCACGGACTCTTAGTGGGGATTGTTCACGAGACATACTTTGGGTCAGCTCCGTGTACTGGTTGAACGGATGTTTTATGAGCTTGGTAAGAACCACATTGAGATGCCAGGAGGTGGCAACATCCTTACTGGCGGGAAAGATCTATATAAACGTTTCAGAACTTGCTTAAGCAACCCGCTTGACCATAGCGATGGGCTCGTTTGAATTCTTTTATAACGAGATAGCACTGTTAAATGTACTGTAATGGATAGATAAGGCAATATTTGCACCAGTGATGAGGAGAAAAGCCTATTACTGCGGTCGAAACCGTAGACACAAAGCGCTTCCCTTTCCAGGAATATGTTCATGTGCTATCCGCACTTGCTCTGGCAAGAATGTCTACAGTCCTGTGGATTATTCCGATTGTGGAACTCTGAACTCAGTCTTGTGTCAGGGGTCAGGCGACCAACCAGAGAGACTTCAGACCCTGATGTCGAACTGCATTATCGATCATAGTAGCAGAGATAGATACTGCCGCCGGTGGATCGGCGGCTACAGGGATAGGTGGTGGAGTTCTGTGAACCAATGTCGCCTCGGCCCAATTGGGGCTATTAAAATCAGAATACAAGGCTCCACCAACCGTGTCTTGAGGACAATGGGAGCATCGGGAATGGTGGAAAGGCCTACGCAAAGACATTGCGCCATGCGGTTGGAAATGCGTTCCCTAGCCAATTACGGAAGTGTGGGCATCCGGCTTTCATTCACGTCGCAATTAGATCCATTTGCGGCGTGTTGTATCTGGAGAAGATGGGGCCAATGATTTGTTGGTCCAGCTCCCTGTTACAATGGTTTCTGCCTGCTGAGCGCATAGGTGAGCCCAGTGTTCGTCTTATTCTTGGTAGGCAATCTTGAAGGCCCAGGAAGACCGTCAGCAGTTCAGGCAGATTGATATGTAGTGTCTTCTCCATAGGAGACTACCTTCCGCATTTTGTGACGACGTGAGGAACCGCCGGAAGTAGGAGTGACAAGCCTTGAGACAGTTTTTGAGAGGATATTCCTCATTGTAGGACTCCGGCCATGTGAGGATTCTCTTTTATGTGGCAAGATGACCATGTAGATTGTAACCACTGCTTCGATAGCGCCTCTTGTAGAGGTCTCGTTCGTAGTTGAGAGCGAGGAACCAGGAGGATACACTATCACTCTCTGATGGGAAAACCTTTGCTGACCGTGTGGCCAGGGTTATACCTAGGAAACTGATGTACCTAGGAAACTGATGTAGTGAGAAGGTTTCAGGACCGATTTTTCCTGATTGAGGATGAGATCCAGCATCGAAAACTGAACAGGCGTTGGGAGACCTGGACACGTCTCTTAAGGATGAAGCCTTGAGCAGGCAGTCCTTTAGATACCGAAGACTTGGTGTCCTAGTTATGTCGCTCCCAGGGAACTGTATTTCGTGAATATGTGTGGTGCAGACTTGAGCTCGAAAGGCAGAACGCGGAATCGTAAATGTCTGCCCACTACTGCAAATCGTAAGTACTTTTAGCGAATCCTGTGAAGTGGGATATGGAAGTAAACGTCCTGTTTGCTGGACCTCATGGATCACCATGCGAAACAACTGCCTCTTTTAGGAGGGTGTTGAAGTCTCTGAAGCCCAAGGTTGGTCTCCTCCTCCTATCTGTTTTCTGGATTTAAAAAGGAAGCGGGAACAAAAAAAAAACCCTTTTCCCTTATGAGGAGGAGGTACTCTCGCTACAGCTCCTTTGAGGAGGAGGAACACTCGCTATAGCTCCTTTCTACAGCATAATCCAGACGTAGATGCAGCTGTATATCTTGATAGCTCCGCTGCCCGTTCCATGAGAATACAATTTCTCAGAAGATGGGTGCTTGTTTTGCTAGTGCCGGCGACTGAAGGCATTGTGGTCTACTCTGGCCTGAAGAGCAGGAAGATTGGAATTGATAATTTCCTTCGAGGGAAGACCTTCTTCTTCCATCCGTTGTACTAAAGGACTGGTTCATATACTGAAGAGTGTCCAAAGCTCTCGCATTGTCTGTTTCGTTAACTTTTCGTGCCAATAGTGACTGGCCCTCCTCTGGCCCGTCCACAAACGTTGTTTGCACCTCAGGACGGAAAGGGCCCTCCTTGGATCCGCAAGACTGCAGGTCCAGCCACTTGCGGAACCCTGTCATAGCAATATTCCTCGCGCAGTCTATGGTTTAACGCCAATGCCTCGCCTCAGCGGAATCCACCTAACTTCCTCTTCGGATGAGTCTGGTAATTCCGGCTGGTATGGGGCCAGTGTGCCCACAATGTTCCATGCTAGCGTACCAAGAGCGCTAGAACGTTCACAGAGGAAAACCTGTTCGTAAGGTTGTCCACTCTTAGACCCTCCTTATCAGGAGGAGGTGACAACGGGGCCGAAGGATCCCTGGAGTTTTTCTAGGCCGCCTGTGGCACTACGGAGTCCGGCTTAGAAAGTTCCTGTTAAGCACGCCGGTGCTGTATCTGGCGCCTTATACTTCTTCTCCAACAGAGGGATCACCAGTGATACAGAGGAGGGGTACTACTGGACCCTTACTTCTTCTGACTATAGGAAATGGATAACCCGTATCGATCTTACTGCCTTCTTGTAGGGTTCTTTGAAGACGTACAAGAAGCAGGCCTGTTCTTGAGAGGTCATGGAGATCTTAAAACGTTGAGCAGCTCTCCCTACCACCTTAGAAGAGATTCCAGAGTGGTGGAGTTCCTTCTTCGTCGATGAATCCGTCGACGAGGTAGCCGTCATAGACTATGCCATCGTAGACGCGCAGTCATAGATGACCATACCCCCTTAAAAGAGATGACAGACTCGGTGGATCTCCTCCTTCGTTGACGAGTTCGTCGACAAGATGTCCGTCAGAGAGTATGCCGTCGTAGACGAGCAGTCATAGATGAGGCCGTCGTAGACTACTCGTAGACAAGGCCGTCCACGCCGTCGTAGACAAGCCTTCGTAGCTGAGTCCGTCGTAGATGAGGTCATCATAGACTAGACCCTCCTAGACGAGGCTATCGTAGACGAGTCCCTCGTAGACTAGGCCATCGTAGACGAGGCCCACGTAGACGAGGCCCACGTAGATGAGGCCATCTTAGGCTAGGCCATCTTAGAGAAGGCCCTGGTCGACCAGACAGGCTGTCATAGACGATGTCTTCAATGACTATGCCGCCGTAGACGAGTCCTCGAAGATGAGCCTACGTAGATGAGGCTATCGTCGATACCGTAGACAGGGCGTCGTAGGCGAGCAGTCGACTCCTTAGACTAGCCCTTGTAGACGAGGCCGTCATGGACTAGGCCGTCGTAGACTAGGACATCGTAGACTAGGCCATCGAGCACTAGGCCTTCGTAGACGACTAGGCCATCGATCATTAGGCCTCCATAGAGTAGGCCAGTAGACTAGGACATCGTAGAATATAGATTAGGCCATTGTAGACTAGGTCCTCATAGAATAGGCACTGTAGACCAGGCCCTGTAGACGCTGTAGACAGGCTGCCGTGGACGGGCTGCCGTAGACAGGCTGTCATAGACGCGCCCACTAAAATGTGCCTTCGTAGATGAGGCCATGCGCCTTCATAGATGAGGCCATCATCGAAACCGTAGACAGGCCGTAGACATGCCGATTAGTCTTCGAGATGAAGCCCTCATTGATACCGTAGACAGGCCTTCGTTCCGAGAGGCTGTCGTCGATGGTTGCGTCGGCGACGTCGATGGTCTCGTCGTCGACGGCGATGGTCTTGACGTCGACGGTCTCGCCGTCGACTGCCTCGTCGTCGACGGTCCACGCTGACTTCGACGGTCCTCGCCGTCGACGGTCCTCGCCGTCGACGGTCCTCGCCGTCGACGGTCCTCGCCGTCGACGGTGCTCGTCGTCGTCGACGGTGCTCGTCGTCGTCGACGGTGCTCGTCGGCGTCGACGACGGTGCTCGTCGTCGTCGACGGTCCTCGCCGTCGTCGACGGTTTTGAAGTCGACGTCCATGGTGCTCGTCGTCGACGGTGCTCGTCGTCGACGGTGCTCGTCGTCGACGGTGCTCGTCGTCGTCGACGGTGCTCGTCGTCGTCGACGGTCCTCGCCGTCGTCGACGGTTTTGAAGTCGACGTCCATGGTGTCGTCGGCGGCCTCGTCGTCGACGTCGATGTCCTCGTCGACGACGCTCCAATCGTCGACGTCGACGGAGTCGCCGTCGACGTCTATGGTCTCGTCGTCGACGTCATCGTCGACGCTGTCGTCGTTGTCGACGCTCACATTGCAATGATGATGGTTTTGACGTCGATGGCTGCTTAGGCTGTACCTCAGGAGGTATAGACGACGCCTTTCTGAATGATCCTATGACCAGAGGAGGGGATATAGACGGCTCTACGTCGTCTATGTTGTCTGATAATTCTCCAAAGCAAGTCCTTTACTCTCCTTTCCCACAGAGTGGGGAGATCCTTGAAGGACTGCGCCCGGAAGACCCTTGAGCGGTCTTTTTTGGGGCCTTCTCAGGATGGTACCCTGAGGAATGAGTCTGAGGAGATTCTCTATTGAGGTCTCCTGGACTTTGAGGGCAACACCTCATCGCAGTAACTGGAGAAATAAATAACCTCCTTTCTGGCCTTAACCATATTAACAGCCTCTGTTCACGACCCTTCAAAAGTCACTTGAAAAAGCAACATACCTTGTAGCCTTTGGTCTGTGAGTGTGAGGAACCGAGCAGAGCCACCTCTTGGAACAAGAAGTGCAGGCTCCAAACAGAATTCTTCCGTTCTTTCCCTTGTTAAACCTTCTTTAAAGAAAGTATTTGAAGATACAGAATGTATTTGAAGATAATCCATAGTAGAAAAGCCAAATTAAGTGAAAAAAACACAGAATCTGAGCAGAGCTCAGAGGAGACTCCCTTAGCACAACGTGCGGTAGAAAATCTGAGGGACTGAGGCTCCTCCCAGGAGGGTTCTAGGGGGAGGTCGGAGCTGATTGGCTGACTGGGAGAGTTTGGTCCTTTTTACATAAGGACTAAGAAAGGCTACTAAGGGGAGGCCCTTAGGCCTATTTTCTCTATGTATGTCTATAGGACATTACTTTTTTATGTACCGGAGGCTCCCGTCTCGACGACGGGGAATGATTCAGGCATGTGAATCCATGAAAGACACCCCTAATACTGGATAAATATATATATATCGTTATTTCCGGTGAACAAGGCGACAGGGTCGCCGAAACGCGTCCGGTCTAGGGCACTACTGCTGCACTTTATGCAAAACAAATAAAGAAAAAAAGATATCAATCTGCTACCTGAGACTGTTGTCCGTTCTTTCTCGGTAAGGGTGCGGCATCTGCGGTGTCCTTTGGAGCGGTGGATTATATATATATATATATATATATATATATCAGCAACCAAAGAGATCCCATAGCCATGGGAGCGCGCTCCACAGTGTGTGCTCTGCCAAGGGGTCGGACCCTGACCCAGATAATTGTTTTGAACAAAGGAGGCGGCACAGTCAGAGATCGATTTAAGCCTTATTTATTTCAAGACTTCACCCCACCAACGCGTTTCGGCCACACACGGCCTTGTTCACGGTTGGCTAGTCCCTCTACAGTGTTTATATTTATACTAACCCATTTGTAGCCAATTATGAGGCATTATGGGTGATGTAGTTTTAGTGCAAATAATTTTAAAAAGAAAAGAAAGACTTTGCATCTTTTTTCACTTAGATAATGATTATAGTCCAAAATCGAGGGTTTAGTACCCATTGTCTTTAATTAGATGTTCCATTTTGGAGTTGTTCTGGGTATAGTACCCATCTTAGTTCTGAGGTTCTATTCCAGATGAACGTGCAGATCCTCTCCAAAGTTCATCCCCCTCGGGTGTTTGGTTCGGAGTCTAATTATCATTCGAGACTCCATTTGTCGCAATCTTCTGACCACATCACCTCCTCTTTCCATTTTGTCAAGAACTTTCACTCCAAAGAAATGCATTTGTCTCCAGTCCCCATTTTGGCATGTGCTCATGTGCTTCGCAGTCGCATATTGCATGTTGGCATTTTTTACTGCTCGAATGTGCTCTAAAATCCTTTTTTTTAGCATGCATGTGGTACATCCCACATATCTCATTCCACATTTGCACTCAATTATGTAGATGACGTTTTTCGTGGTACATGAGATTTGTTGATCAATTCTCATTAGCTTGCCATTTGGTTCTTCGATTGTTTTCATGCTCTTTCCAATTTTGCAGGCTTTACAGGTGTTGCATGGTTGAAATCCCTTTCGCTGCATTTCTAGCCAGTTTTCTCTCGGTTTTTCTTGGAAGTGGCTTTTGACCAAAAGGTCTTTGAGTGAAGTGTTTTTCTTGTATGTGATCTGCGGTGAATTGCCAATGGTGTTGCCAATATCAGAGTCATTTTTCAAGAGATGCCAGTATTTTCTCATTATTTTGGCAATATTGGAGCTTTCTTTACTGTAAGTCATTACTAGTCTTGGAGGTGTGTGGGTTTCACTTTTTTTAGGTTGTTCCAACAATGTTTGGGTGCGTGTTTTCTGATCAATTTTCTTTTTGCAATTCGTCAACACTCTTTCTTCGTAGCCTCTCGCTCTGAACCTGCATTTGCTCTCCTCAATGATTTTCTCCGCATCTTCAGCTACTGAGCAGTTCCTTTTTAGTCTTGTGAATTCACCATATGGTATGCTTCGCAGTAGTGGTGTAGGATGGAAACTTGTCCCATGAAGCAACGAATAGTGTGCTTACAGTAAAGAAAGCTCCAATATTGCCAAAATAATGAGAAAATACTGGCATCTCTTGAAAAATGACTCTGATATTGGCAACACCATTGGCAATTCACCGCAGATCACATACAAGAAAAACACTTCACTCAAAGACCTTTTGGTCAAAAGCCACTTCCAAGAAAAACCGAGAGAAAACTGGCTAGAAATGCAGCGAAAGGGATTTCAACCATGCAACACCTGTAAAGCCTGCAAAATTGGAAAGAGCATGAAAACAATCGAAGAACCAAATGGCAAGCTAATGAGAATTGATCAACAAATCTCATGTACCACGAAAAACGTCATCTACATAATTGAGTGCAAATGTGGAATGAGATATGTGGGATGTACCACATGCATGCTAAAAAAAAGGATTTTAGAGCACATTCGAGCAGTAAAAAATGCCAACATGCAATATGCGACTGCGAAGCACATGAGCACATGCCAAAATGGGGACTGGAGACAAATGCATTTCTTTGGAGTGAAAGTTCTTGACAAAATGGAAAGAGGAGGTGATGTGGTCAGAAGATTGCGACAAATGGAGTCTCGAATGATAATTAGACTCCGAACCAAACACCCGAGGGGGATGAACTTTGGAGAGGATCTGCACGTTCATCTGGAATAGAACCTCAGAACTAAGATGGGTACTATACCCAGAACAACTCCAAAATGGAACATCTAATTAAAGACAATGGGTACTAAACCCTCGATTTTGGACTATAATCATTATCTAAGTGAAAAAAGATGCAAAGTCTTTCTTTTCTTTTTAAAATTATTTGCACTAAAACTACATCACCCATAATGCCTCATAATTGGCTACAAATGGGTTAGTATAAATATAAACACTGTAGAGGGACTAGCCAACCGTGAACAAGGCCGTGTGTGGCCGAAACGCGTTGGTGGGGTGAAGTCTTGAAATAAATAAGGCTTAAATCGATCTCTGACTGTGCCGCCTCCTTTGTTCAAAACAATATATATATATATATATATATATATAAAAATCAATATTTTGTACAGCTATATTTTTTACATCAATATTTTTTTCGATATTTTTGTACTTACCTGTTTAAGTATAGGGAGTTGATATTTTTGCATTCTATATTTTTTCCTTGATATTTTTTTAACTATATTTGTGAGGTTGATATTCTATCAGTGAACCAGCTTGAGAGGCACTATATATTAACAAAATGAGCTCTTACATTCTTTGTCAAAACCAAACCACTTCAAAGCATAAAAGATGCATTTCCAACATGCTCTACTGAAAGCTTTTTCAGCATTTACTGTTACTACGCCTGGAGCATATGACATTGTTGAAGCTTTAGGTGACGTTAAAGGTTTTATGAGAGGAGAAAAGTAGTTTCACAAATCCAGAATACTCCATGGTAAGATGGTAAAATGGCATTAGGTCGCAAAGATAAGATCTCTAAAAATTCTTGTGGTCTAGATTACCTAAAAGTATTGGTTTATAATTTATATAAACCTTTAAATCATAGTTTTTCTTAGGGATAAGACAAATCATAGCCTCCTAAAAGGTTGCCTGGGAGCATTTGGAGCTAGCAAAGAAGTAAACTAATTATATTGGTTCTGAATAGAAGCTTCTACTGTGCTGGGCCCAGTGTTCCCTTTTTTTAAAAGACTAGTTGTTTTAATTATTTCATCATGCAAAAATGTGTTTTCTAGTGATGGAGGCAAAATCAACCTCTTCAATGTGGGTCTAATAATAGTTTGTAGGTGAGTATTTATTTCAGTTTCCAGTGGGATGTGTTCTGGAGTGTACAAATGTATATAAATGCCAGAAAAATACCTCTATCTTTGAATAAGCTTAGACCACATTATTTAGCAGAGATACAATTTAGTTCTTTACTTTAGTTTTTCAATAACTTCCCCACTTATTTTTCCCTCTGTAATATCTAGCATTTCTTTTCAATAGACTGATGAGGGGATTCTCAATAGACATGTTATTATATTAAAATGTTTTTAGCTAAAAATCATTTATTTAGACATTAGACTTAGATTTATTATACAAATATTCATGTTTTTAATATTGTCTAAAACATTTATTTCTGACTCTGGGCTTTTATTTGTTCTTTATTTTATGATAAAACCTTGCACTGCTGTTTATAAGCATCGCAGAAAATAGATCTGGATAAGCATGAGAATTATTCTATAAAAAACAAGCATCAGGGAATTTCTGAAATTCTGTAGTAATAGAGGGATCAAGCAAAATGTGATATGAAATCTTCAATTTTTTAAAAGAGTTTGGAAAGGAATTAGTACAAAATCTATAATGACAGGTGTGCACTAGTCTAAGGACTCACCAAGATGGTTCAATCCTAATATCCACTCACTTAAAGGCTCGCCTTAGAGAATCATTGTGGCTCTGGAGACGTTGACAAACCTTTTTCACCAATTACAGCTTTCCCAAATCAATTCAAAACATCAATGACAATTAGAATTTGTGATCAGTCAATGATGAGAGGTTAGTAAGAGTTTTCAAGACCTTTTTATATCATAAGATTAGAATAGCTAAATCTCTTTATTTAGATTAGTAGGTTTACAGAAATATAAAATAGATTTGATTGGACGTCAGCATTAGAAAAATTCACAGTGTTCCATAAAGAAACTTTGTTAGCTAACTAAAGGGCTAATTCTTAATATAACCCACTACTTTTGATGCTTTGGTGACTACCAATGGGGTGTCTGGCCCCAATGTCCAGTAGCAAGCCAGGGAGCTTCATCCCCTAGCTAATACTGTGCCAGGAGGCGCGCATGCAGTGTGATGACCTAAGGGGCAGGACCTTGCAAAGCTCTCATGGCGCCAATAGCTCTCCCACCTCCTAGGATACTTTGGTGACTTAAAAAGGGGTATCTACACCCAACGTCAAGCAGCAAGCCAGAGGTATCCATCCCCCAGCTCACACAGCATCAGGTAGTGTGTATGCAGTGTGGTGACCAAAGAGGCAGGGCCTTGCAACTCTCTCATAGTCCCAATAGCTCTTCCACCTCCTGGGATATTTTGGTGACTGCCAGAGAGGTATGTGGCCCTCACGTTCAGCAGCAAGCAAGGGTACTCCATCCTCCAGCTAACACAGCTCTTGGAGGCACATGTGCGGTGTGGTGACCAAAGGGGGTAGGGCCTAGCAGCATGCTCATAGCGTCAACAGTTCTCCCACCTCCTGGGATAATTTGGTGGCTGCCAAAGAGGTATCTGGCCACCAACGTCCAACAGCAAGCCTGAGTACTCCATCCCCCAGCTAACACAGCACCAGGAGGCGCGCGTGCAGTGGGGTGGCCGAAGGGTGCAAGATCTTACAATGCACTCATAGTGGTAACGGTTCTTCTGGCTTGCTGGATATGTGTAGGCCAAGCTCAGGCCCTGCAAGGTCCAAGGATGGGCCCATCCTGCACCTATCAGTACCAGGAGGAGACAGGTAAGGGCCACCCACCCCAGTTTTTTTATTTTGAGGTCTGGGCTATGCTGGGGTACGAAATCCTGTTTTCATAGGATTCTACGGGTAACAACCCACATTTTCAACAGTTCTTGTTTGGCGTTAGGGCTCTCCTTGTGGGTCTAAAGTAACAATAACCAGTAGGTAATACGAAAGCATATATCAATGTTATTCAGAAACATCATTCATAAAGTCTCAAAGTAATAATTTTGCATAAACAGTTTTAGTGAACTCTTTCTGTTCTAACACATGATCCAACAATCTAGAAGCTAAAAAAAATATGATATTATAATCAGCACATTTATGTAAGATGGCACGAATGCTAAGCAATTTTGGTAAATATCTCATTCATGCAACTGTGAGCAGGAGTCGAGTGAAAAGTCTTTTGGGCCTGGTTAATATACACTTTACGAAATGATTGTCAGGTGCAAAAAAACATTTCTTAGAAACACACATTCATTTACATGTGCCTAACTATTGTATTTTCACAGTTTATTTACTAGGGTTCTGAACATTAGGCAATTTTCCTACGATTCATTTCCTAACATAAAAATGTCTACAACATTTAAAGCATTTTAAGTGCAATTATAGACAAGTGAGTAAGTCGACTTTTTAAATTTGTGCTGATTTCTCCCCAGTACATGACCTCAAATAAAGGAGTGGCCCTATTCCAGCATTTAATAATGTCTGAGATAAGGTTTTACTAATAAAACTATAAGTATTCCAAGATTGTGAATGATGAGCAAGGAGGAAAAATGTATTTTCTGTCCGAGTGGCCTTATGATGACACTTTGGGGTCGATTCCGATTCGGGAAAAAAAACATATGATTTGTATCCGGATCCCTCTCTGTCCGAATCGTACCCATCGTCCCAGTCGCGTAGTACGATACGTATTCCGTGAATCCGTCTGAATCGTCGCGATCTGTACGTATTGCAAGGCTGAAACCGTGAACCGTACGATTCGTACACATGCCGTACGATTCGTACACATGCCGTACGACCCGACGAGTACGATCCGGACCGGGTAATGAGGACGCGATTCGTACGGTCCACGTCAGGTAAGGGCGAGTCGTACGGAAAAGCACACAAACACATACACACCGTACGGTCTGTACCCCCCATGATCGCAGGGGTACACACTGTACCCCTGCGATCATGGGGTGTACGAGCCGTACCCCATGTACGATGGGTGTACGAGCCCTACCCCTCGTACGATGGGTGTATGAGCCGTACCCATCGTACATGGGGTACGGCTCGTACACCTATCGTACATTGGGTACGGATCGTACACCCATCGTACATGGGGTACGGCTCGTACACCCATCGTACATGGGGTACGGCTCGTCCACCCATCGTACATGGGGTACGGTTCATACACCCCATGATCGCAGGGGTACAGTGCGTACCCCTGCGATCATGGGGGGTAGGCACTGTACCCGGGGGGGCCGTTCCGTACCTGTTTCGGCGCGAACTCTGCTTTTACGGCTGTTTTCAGCTCCCGTAGAAAAAGGGTCGTACGGTGCGTACCCGACATGTATCGTACTTGCTGGGTCAAAAAAAACAGCCGCGAACCGTACAGATGTCACGTACAGCGGGTTCCAAGGGAGAATTGTATGGAGATTAGAGTCGTGTGGTCTCTGTACGACTCGTACGGAGTACGGCTCCTGGTACAATCGTACTTCAACTTACGTACGGGGGACGTTGCAGGGTACGATTCGTATGGGAAAAACGCTCCGAATGGCTATTCAGAGCTGTTTTTCCCGAATCGGAATCGGCCCCTAAATATCAAATAGGGAATTTTGAGTGATAGCACAACAAAATTGTTTGTGCATTTTATTCTGAATGACTTTAGCTTAACCTTTTTATCCTTTATTTCGGGCAATTTGGCCACAAAATCACATATAAAATAACATACAATTAATTTCCTTTAAATCAGATAAATGTAGGCCAGAGAAACAGAACCGGGAATATATAATAAAAACAATTAGATAAAACATAGCCGGGCACAACCTAGGGCAGTAAAAGTAAAGTGCAATCAGTCAGTGCCTCAATAAGAAGAGGGTCTGGTCATATAGATCACAATATCAATCAAAAGCAGAAACATGAATGGCAATTCAGTGTACATGTACTATTCGATTGAGCAAGTCATCAGTCCAGATTTAAGAGGTCAGAGCTTTGGTTTTGTCACTAGAGGTGGCCACAGCTCACAAATAGCAGCCCAGTTATTAATAAATACAGAATATAAATGTGGTAGATCATTAAAATCATTCTCTGATGTGCAATAAAACCGTTAATCCCTCAAAAGTATCTTAATTAGGCAATAAATATGGGAGAATGTAGGTCTTATTTATAGGGTTGTTTTTTTTTAAAAACGCTCTTCGAGTGCACCACATAGAGAATAAAAAGCCCGCTACTGAGTATGCTATAGGGAGGCTAGTGTCGTGTTTCAGTATTTTAAAAGCTTCGGCACAGAGCCTAGTACCTAAGTTTCTGCAGATTTGGACCAACCATCGTTTTCTCGCTTTATGGTATCTGGGGCAACAAATGAAAACATGGGTTTCTGATTCTATGGCCCGGTCACATGCTGGACAGCCCAGGGTTTGCAAGCTCGTCCATCTGTTTGTAAAGGAGCGGAGCGGCTAAGCCCTATGTCTGAACTGCAGATAGAGCTTTCTGGCAGTTGCTGGCTTAATATCATTTAGCGCCGGCTCTAGTCTGTAATGGTCCTTGATTTCTAAGAAAGCTGCAGTAAGCTTGCCTATTGAAGGATTGTTCTGGAGTTGGGCCAGTTTGAACTCCCAGTAACAATCTTTGAGCTCTTTCCTAGACACGGTGGCACATCCCTCTTCTGGGTCAGCCCAGAAATTGCCCCGTCCCAAATGCCCTGAAGTGTGTCGGATGTAGGAGAGCCAGGGTAATTTGACCGCCCCTGGTAGACTCATCACCTCTCTTAGTTCTTCTCTATAATGTAAAAGTTCTGGGGTGACCCACAGACGTCGCCAAATAAAAGAGGTCTGAGGTTAACTTTTTCAGCAATAGCCCTAAACCCCAAGTCCATTCGGAGCGGCGCTAGTGGGGTACTTCATGGGAGACTAAACAGTTGCCTGAGGAAGGTTTTTTCTGTCTGTTTGAGACTCTCAGGATTGTGGTGGCCCCATAATTTTGCTCCGTACAGCGCCGCTGCTCTAGCTGCAACCCTGCACATTTCTATTGCTGGGCTCACAGGTTTGTAGCTGGATTTTCTGATGACTTTTGCAAGCCCCCCCCCGATGTGTGTGCTAGTTTCAAGGTTGTTTTTTTATTTTTTGCCCCACATTCCATTGTTTCTGATAAAGTTATGCCGAGATAATCAAAAGCAGATACTCTCTCTAGGGGTTTACCGTTTAGGCTTGGGTTTGGTAGGGTACTTCTGACTGAGTTGAACTCCATAAATTTTGTTTTTTGGAGTTTGACCTCAAGCCCTCTTTCTCTGCATAATGCCTCAATCTATTTAGTACCCTCTGTATCCCCATGGGTGATTTTGACAATAACAGCGTGTCATCAGCAATCATCAAGGCTGGAATTTTACGTAATACCAGCTTAGGGACATCCAGATCTTTCTCACTAAGTACAAAATCAACTAGCCCATTTATAAATAGGCTAAAAAGACTTGGGGCAAGGACACATCCCTGGCGGACACTTCTACTTACAGGGATGGGGGCCGTGAGTTTTCCTTCCTTGCCAAATCAGATGTGCGCATAGTTACCCTCATGTAACTGCTTCTTCATTTGGCACAGGTATGGCGGAACCCCCATCTCATGGAGGACTTGACCACAGCTTGTCTCTTGGGACCAGATCAAACGCTGATTTCAGATCTACAAATATTAGGTTGAGGCTGCCACCCTCCAGACACACGATCTTCTAGTGTAATATCTGCAGCTTGAAGTTTTGGTCCAGCGTGGACATTTTTTCTCTGAATCCTGCTTGGAGAGGACTAAGTATCTCAAGCTTCTCCATCCAACTCTGCAACCAAAGCAGCAACACCCACGCAAAGATTTTTTAGGTAATATCTATAAGGCTTATTGGCCTGTAATTTGTGGGTAGCAGCGGGGAGCCCTTTTTATATATAGGGATTATTTTGGACCAACCCAGCTGGCAGGAATCTTCATGCCTTGTAGAATGGTGTTGAATAAACCCCAGAGGTATGGCACCCAGGTAGTGGGTTTACTACGAAAGAGGTCCCCAGGGATTTTGTCTAAACCTGGCACTTTACCCGGTGCTATTTTGGAGAGGACACTAGCTATCTCTTTAAGAGTTATTGTCGGAGTGTCCTTTGTGGACCCAGGGTTAATCGTGGGAACAATCAGGGAGTAAACCGGATGGGAGTGGCCTTCAACTGCTAAGTCAGATGGTGTCTCTGCCCTTGAGTACTGTGACTCAGAGTGGTCTCTACACACGTCTGCATCTAGATCAGGCTCTATTGGCAAATTAGCCTCAGAGCTGCCGGTGTTGACCACCTTCCAAAAAGTCCTCATATCCCGGGCACCCAGGGAGCTTCTCAAAGTTTTCCACTTATTGCTTTACCACCCTTTTTTTGCCGCAGCCACACTGGCCTTATAGGCTCCTCTGGTTGTTTTGATTAGAAGGCGATCGTTGGGCTTGATGGATATAATCAGGGCTGTTTTAGCCTTTTGGCAATGGTCATTTTACCAGGGGTGAGGGCTTTCCTTTTTGGCCTGGTGATCTTTGTAGGAAAGAAAAAGTCAACTGTGATAGACGTTAACCAGTTGATTCAGGGTAACCAGCTGGTGATCAATTCTGGAGCCATCAGTAGGGACAGATTTAGTTGCATTCAGAATGACTGGAATGATGGCTTCGTACAGGGACTTCTAGCCTATCTTGTGATAGGACTATGTCTGCCCAGCGTACCCTCTTTAATGTTTTGAATTTCTGTATAGGATCTAATACTTGATTACAGTGTTCAGAATGATCAAAACGCTTGACACTGTAATGTATATTGATTAAAGTCCCCATCACAAATTAGATATTTGTACTTGTAGTCAAACAATTTTTGTTATTCCAGAAAAGGTTACTCACCAATGTAGGACCTTAAACATAAAAATCACAATAGGGATAATGTTAAAAAACAATGTAAGAACAGATCACCTGCCCTGTAAATTCATGTTTTCAGAATGTGTCACTAGATTTGGGGCCCGATTTAGATATTGGATGTCTTACTGCCATCCTGCCTCAGCAGTGGTCTCAAGAACTCCACCAAGTCAACGTTCCTTCACCTACCATATTTAGCTGCATGCTACCTTACTTGCTGCCCACGTCGACAAAGTGTTTTCTGCCATGGTCACAGCACATCACTGCTGAAGAGGTGGTCCCTATTTCTGGCGACTAGCACCCGTCACAAAAAAAACAATTGATGGAGAGAACGCAGAACTATGTGGCCCATTAGGATGGTGGTTGGAAAACCACCCCGACTGCCGTGGTAGTGGAAATTAACCGCCCGCCTGTACCGCAGAAAACCCGGCAGTACAATTACGATCAACCGCCCAAAAAATCTGACCGCAGCAGTACAAGACAACGAAAAAAACGCCCCTAGTGGCCGGAGAAGGCTAAAATCCATCCGCGGCGGTCGGATTAGCGGAGGAAAATCACCATTCCGCTGGCACACCAGCAGACATACTGCACAAAAAATTAGGATATCCCCAATGTGACCGCGGTACATTCCGCTGCTCCCGACCGCCGCAGTCACAAACAGTGATGAATGGGAGAGCCGGCGGAAGACCTGTAGCATAACCACCGCTGTGGATGCTCCATTAAAAATATGGCGGTCGATAGAAAAAACTCACAACAAGGCCACAAAGTGCACACAGCAAACTAGCCATGCGCCCAAAAACACAGAAAACACCCCAATGACACAACCACATTGCAGCTACAAAAATACAAATCCCAGGCCAACCCACACAACACACCTGACAGCAGTACCCCATTTGGACACACCCACAAAGCTGAGCATAAAACCAGTCCCTTCCCTGACCACAATCCTTTGCAATACTCCAGCATTGAGGGGCCAAACACCAGAGCACAAAGGAGAGGCAAACAACACACCATCACTATTCACACCACACATAGCATCACCACCACCTCAACACCTGCACCTCTAACCCCTCAGCATCACACACACCATACACATCACTCCCCCCTCACACACCTGCACCTCTAATCGCTTTGCACATCACACACCATGCCACCACAGAAAATGCCCAAATTCACAGAGAGTGAGTTGACAGTCATGATAGATGAGATAATCAGAGTAGAACCACAACTGTTTGGTAACCTGGTCCAACAGACACCATTAGCCACAAAATATCAAATGTGGGTAAGGATAGTTGACAAGGTCAATGCAGTAGGGACCACCCCGCGCTACAGACAGGAAATCATGAAGCAGTGGCATGACCTGGAGAGTGTTGTCAAAAAGAAGAGGAGCAAGAACCATGAGCTGGCTCAGGGGACTGGCGGTGGCCCTTCCATTCCACCAAGAACATTTACTGCATGGGAGGAGAAGGTGCTTGCCATACTGCATCCAGAGAGTCTCACAGGAATAGCCGGGGGAGTGGAGGCTGGTAAGTACAAACAAATGTAGACCATTACACTGCTATGTTCTTTCCTGCACAACTACAAAGCTACATCTCAGAGGCACAAGTATATCAATATGCACCACTACATCCAACACATGTCCCACAGATGTAACATACACTACATCTGAATCACCCCAAAGGTAGCCAACATTTACAGGGGCGTAAGTGTTCTTGCAAACAGTACTCCAACTCCCACCATGCCCCCTGTCCCACCCCTGGTCAGGATGGAGCACTACCCCACCCAGGAGCAGTTGGAAGCCATTGCATCACCACAAACACACTGCCAGGTAGGTAGCCATCTTCCCTGGGAGGGCTGTGTGGGGGTGGGAGGCCTTCACTACAATTCCAACCATGCTCCCTGTTCCACCCCTCAGCAGGATGGAACACTCCCCAACCATCCAGATGCATGTGGCAGCCATTGTAGTACAATCACCAAACTCACAGGTAGGTAGCCATCTTCCCTGGGAGGAGTTTTGGGGGTGGGAGGCCTGCAATACAACTCCCACCATGCCCCCTGTCCCACCTTTCAGCAGGTTGGAGCACTCCCCAACCGCCATGCAGCATGTGGCAGCCATTGTATTATTCAACCTCACCTAACAGTTAGGTAGCCATCTTCCCTGGGAGGAGGGTTGGGGTGAGAGGCCTGTAATACAACTCCCACCATGCTCCCTTGTACCACAAATCATCCAGATGGAGCACTCCCTCCAAACCAGATGTACATGTCAGACATTGCATTGTCCCTCTAAAAATAACAGGTAGCTAGACATATTATGCGCTCTTGTTCCACCCCTAAGCAGGATGGAAGCCTCCAGCACATGCACACAGAGATGTGTCATAAATCCAACACAAATGTGAAAATAGAACATGGAAATAGCCAGTAAGGCACCCAGCCATTACTCTCATAATGCATGGTGCCATTCGACAACACCAGCCCTCTAATTGCACAAGAATACACACAGATCCTGTTGCCACACACAGTATGCAGACTGCAAAGTGAAAGTAACTGTCACAGCAACCAAAGTGTGACACACCAATTCACATGTAAAAGAAAGTCTGTGCACAATCATGCACAGAATTGAATGCCCTGTGAAAGTGCCATGGGGCCGTAGCAGCAAGGACCACGCGATGACAAAGAAAGCATTGCTGCTGGTACAAATTCAGATATGCACATGACATGACAAAGGTATGCATGAGATGACAATGGACAGTTCATGCTCAGATGTAATGTCTGCCAGGGCAGAGTAATCAACAAAGATGCTTCAACTAAAATATCTGTTGCGCTAGTCATTAGATGACAACATGTCCCTGTAATCACAAAATATGCATGTGGCGCATGGTATGTATTGATACCTCATACCATGGTAATGAATGTTCCTCAACATCATGTCAGTAGGCACAGTAGTGCGCATACAAACAATGTGATGATTAGTCAACTGTGTGGTCTACACACTATGAATAATTCACAGCTGACACAAAGCTTGCGGAGTGCACTACAATGTCCATATCTCATCTGACCCACAGGTGACCAAGAACTGACTGCAGAGGACAACACCAGCTACCTGCAGAGACAGTCTCTCCCCCTCTCTGGGAATATCGACTATCGGATATTGACTTCCGGGTTCTTTGGACGAGGAGCTTGAAGCCGGTCCATCTGGTGTTCCAGGGTACAACAGGTCCCAGGACCCCATCGTCCCCCCACCACATCTGCTGTAACAATAACCTCTCTGTAGACCCCTGCTGTTATGGCCTGTGCCTCCTCCTCCACCACCACCACCAGTGCTGCCTGCACACTCTCCCTGTCACAAATGATGACCACACCAACAACTGAGGAGGGCAAGGAGAGGATACGGGGACACACAGCGATGAGGCAACAGGTCAGTGGCAGCAGGACAGGTTAGAGGGCAAGGGTCAGTCAGGGACGACCAGAGCCTGGCACTGAAGCCTTGGACAACATAAACAGAGTCCTTGGGGCCTTCGAATGGGCCAGTCAGAATAAGATTCCCGCAAGCTCCTCCTGCTGATGAGGTCCATGGACACCGTGTTGGAAATGGGATCCCCGGCTGGCCAGGGCTTTCGCCAAAGTCAGTCAGAGACCACCACCCCCAAGTCAGGGCAAGGGAGTTACACGCCAAGATAACCCCTACTCACCCTCTAGGTAACGTGGCGCGAGCAGCAAGGCTAAACTTGGAGGCGATGTAGGCTAAGTATTTGCGCACGCACCCCAGCAACAACAACCAAAGGCCCACCACAAAGGAAACTCCACACAAGGTTATATAAAAATAGCCTTTGTATTACACCAAAACACATTTGATAAAACACACACTTTACAATGTGCCAGAGGCACGGGCAGAATTTACAAGGGATATGTACAAGACAGGGCCACCTGGACCACTGTCAGGAATCAGAAGTAGCACTTTCAGAAATAGCACTTAGTACATAGAATATAGCACAAAATAGCACACAACCAGTAATTACTGGTAACCAGGACCTCACTAGCACCACCTGTACTAGGGAGAAAACAACCACCTATGTATTACAATACCTGTAGGGGTGTAAGAACATAACACATGATGCAATGCATAACATTCATTCAGAGGTGTAAGGAGGAAAACACATGATGCATTAACAATACATTCAGAGGTGTAAGAACAATAATAATTGCGCCAATCTCACAAGTCACCACCTGTGACTGTCCATGTGTCCCAATGTCAGGGCCTAAACGGAGCAGCTGCCCACGAAGTGCTGGGCAGCTGTGTGAGACAATACTGGGGCCAACGTGGGAGCCTCACTGGGCTCTATGCCCCAGAACAAAGATATGCCCCCTAGAGCCTCTCAGGGCTCTAGACACAACTGTGGCGCTTTTGAGCCTCCCTGGGCTCCAAGTAAATCAAAATGCCCTTCTTGAGCCTCTCTGGGCTCAAAACACAATTGTGGGGCTCACGAGCCTCTCTGGGCTCTTCAAAACAACTGATGCCCCCGGGGCACCTCGTGGCTCCAAGGAAAATGCCCCTGAGCCTCGCAGGCTCCAACAAACAAATGCCGCCGTTATGAGCCTTTCTGGGCTCTTGAACGATGGGGGTGCTGTAAGCGGGAGTCCCCCTCCTGGGGACTCCCAGGGCAATGGTGCGCACTGAGCCTCTCGGGGCTCAAGCGACCCTGCAATGCCCCCAGAGGTCGCGCTAATGAGAGGGGGCGGGGCGGACACCGGCAATGTGTCCCGACGCCCCCCTCTCCTTTCCCAAGCACCAGCACTCACCGGCTCGGTCTCTCCGTAGGCTGCGGGGACGCTGGCAGTCTCCTTCCTCGTCCGGAGCTTGGCTCTCCTCCTTACCGGGCCGCGGGCGGGGCTCTCTCACCCTCGAGAGCCTCGCCGAGGACAAGACGCTGGGCTCCTTCTTCCTCCTGGGCAGTATGTGCGGCCGGCGCCCCAGCCGCGATTAGGCCGCCATTTTCCCCGACGTCCTCGAGGACGCTTCTCCCGTTGCCGGGCAACACTCCGGCCAGGCTAAAGCGTGATAGGCTGGCGAGACAGCCAATGGCAGCGCGGCCCTGCAGACGAGCCCCCCAGGCTCCGGGTCGCGCTGCTGAGGCCAAGGGAACTTCTTTTTGCCGCAATCCGGGGTAGCCTCCCGGGAATTCACAAATAAAAGCGAGGTGGCACTCGCTTGGGCGGACAAAGCGCTCCTCAGCGCTAAAAGGCAATTTAAAGCGCTCCCTGCGCTAGATGCAAAATACAGCGCTCTCAAGCGCTAGAACAACATCAAGCGCTCCCAAGCGCTAGAGGACCAAAATAGAGCGCTCCCAGGCGCTATAAGTAAAATAAAGGTCCAGCAGAGTCCTTCAGCAAGGCAGGGGGGCAAGGCTGGGCCCAGAGCCAGCTCACTGGGTCTCCAGGCAGGGAGACACCCCAAGTGGCGGTCCTCTGGCCCAGCGACAGCAGCAACAGCCCCCTCAGGATCCTGGAAGAGAACAACTTCAGTGGGGACACAGCCCCATTTTTATACAGTGCATTCCTTTGTCTGAGGGTGCAGAGTGGGGGCGGAACCAGTCGCAGCTGGTTCTTGAGTACTCTGTTTACCTCAACCACCCTCTCTATTCACTGGCAGGGCTTGGGTCATTAGACACACCACAGGGGGGCGGAGCCAGCATTGTGTGGGGAAAACCCAGCCCATCCAGGACACAGGTACACTCCTCCCACACATCACTCATGCTAATCTCCCACTCACCACCGGGCAGACCCATCCAGACTTCCTGGAGCCTGGCATGCCAGCCAGCTCCAGCCAATCACACGCCAGCACCCTCACTGCACACGTACAGCCATGTCTAGAAATGGCGCTTCGCTACTAGACACATACATGCTGCATACACCATCTCGCAGCATTCACTCTCACGAGTTCACACATACCAGACTCAAGCCTGTACACCCCACGCATCAGGAACTACCAGGGACACATACATTCCCCATGCATTCCTATGGGCGGGCAGGCCTAGCTCAGCACATGCACTCAGAGTGCGCACGCACTTTCCACTGGGACACAGTGAAAGTGCGCAGAATCCCAAAATCACCATCTCCAGGTCACCATTTCAAGCAAAAAGTCTAGGGGTGAACCTGCCCTAAGGGCCAAAGTCCAACATAACCCCCTTCCAGCCAAAACGCAGGGGAGACCAATCACCACCGTGATGGACTTCCCTGCTTGGGGCGATAGAACACGGACGCGGGCCCACAACTGCAGGGACACCCTCCTGTTCTACGCCACGGTGAACCCATGGGATTCCTTCTAAACACACTGTCTGGACCAACTGGGGCTACCCCACTGGTACTCCCAAGTTGTCCGCGGCCAGGACCAGGCCCTGGGCCACCCAGGTGCCACTGGTCCATGCCAATTCGCAGAGCGGGGGGTAGTAACCCCTGGCACATAGGAACCATTTTCCACTCTTCCTGTCTGCAAGACAGGACTAGACTGCCACTGGTACTCCAGCCTAGGGCCTACAACCTCAGGCGGACCAGGAGTCTCAGGGAAGGCTCTCCTCCCCTTACCTCTTCTCCTAGGGTTCCTCCTCCCTCTGCGAGGGGTACCCCTAGAACGCCATTCCAACCCAGGACTTATCCACTCAGGTTGCACCGGGGTCAGAGGTGGGCTCTCCCACCCTCTGCACCCCCTTCCAGAGGTCTGCCCTCTCCCACCTGGAGAAGTTCCTCTGGAAGAAGAACCGGTCAGGACACTGGTTACAGTCGTCCTACCCTTCAGGTCAGGCTGATCCTGAACCTGGCCTCCCAACCTCTGGTCTAGAACCTTCGGTGGAACAATTGCCTGGCACTCCAGGACTTCTGGGGATTCACACGCAATCCCCCTGAGGCTGACACATGGCCCATGTGTCGTGGGACTGTCTGTCTGGCGCAGATCTCCCGCTCCCTGTCCACCTGACAGTGCGCGAAGATCCCCCAGACCAGAAGTGGTGTCACCATGGTCACTACACGGGAACCTAGCCCAACTGGGTAGTCCCTGACCCACTGGTCCTTCCACTGGGGAACTCCCCCAATCACTCCTTACTCTGGACTCCTGTACCCTCCCTATCGGAGCGGTACTGCCAGACTCTAGAACCACAGGAGCTCTGGTTACAGACGCTCCAGGTCCTCTACTCACTAGGAGATCCTCCTCAACTGGGTTAACAGGACAGCCTAGGTCCCCAACCTGGTGTTCCCTCAAGAAACCACCCAGGTTCTGAGACAGGGCTTCGGGCCTCTGGGGGCTCTCAGCCGCCCACTGACTCCTGCTCCACTGAGCCAGGCAGTCAGCCCCTCCACCCTTCTCACTATACTGGGACCTCGCTGGGCTACACTGAGCCTCTTCCACCACGCTGGGCTGGAAGATCCCTGACCCACTACTTTTGGAGTCACTCACCAATGACTCTACAGAACCTCTGGTCCCTTCCCAGCGGTCTGCTTCCTCTGCCAGCTCACATGGTTCAGACAATCCACACCCTAACAGGTGTTGGCGCAACCCTGGTGAACAACAACTGAGCAACTGCTCTCTGAGAAACATATCGAGCAATAGGTCCCAATCACATTTCGTGGGCTCCCGTACCCAATCACACAGGGCTCTACAACAGTCATTCTCAAAGTCTTCCCAAGACTGATGAGACGGTTTCCTAAGGTTCCTAAACCTCAACCTATTCTCCTCCTCTGGGGAAACAGGAACCATACTCTGGGAACTGGGACTTTCTAGACTGAGATTTAAATAGCTGCCACCACTGGACCCAACCCTCCCTGGGGGATCCAGACACTCAACACTGCGCGCAGGGGATAGTCTACCCTCCAGAGCTACTTTGCCTCTGGTGGCGGCCCTCTCAGCCTCCTCTATCCTGTCCTGCGCTAAGACCCTCTCGGTCTACAGCTGTTGCTTCTTAACCTCCAGCTGTTGCCTTCTAATGTCCAGCTGTGCCATAGCCTGGGCATGCTCCAACCTGAGCTTTTCTAAAGCCAGCTGGTGCTCCCTTTCTCTCCTCCTATCTTCCAGCTCCTCTGGGGACAGGGAAAGGGATGAGGCGCTGCCTCCTAAACTGGACCCAGCAAGGGACTCCCTATCTATGGGGTCCTCACTATCTGCTGGCGTCCCTGTGCTATCATCTTCTTCCTCCTCAGACTCTTCAGGGCTCCCCTCTGACCCACCACCCTCATGGTGTGAGACCCGGGCCCTCTCCGCACTGTGCTCACGCTCCCAGTCATCCTTCTGCCATTGGATCAGGTTACCCCTAAGTTGGGACTGGGTGTCTGACTCATTCACTTCAATGTCTCTCTCTTCGCAAAACTCTCTCAGTTCATGCAAAAACAGACCCCAGACATTAAAAGCAGACTCCATCTTGGCAAGATGATCACAGACACGTGCAACACAGGGGACTGAACAATCTGAAGTAAGAGGACACAATTCCAAAATTTCAACAATCTCCTTATCAAAGAGAACTCATACTCATGCGTCCAGGAAAACACACCATTCATCCACACACACCCTCCCCTCGGATCGGTAAGGCAGTTTCTACCACCCCTGACTTCTCAACCTGACCAAAAGCGACACAGGTACCAAACTCTGGAAGCAGGGCGGGGGACAAATGTACTGAACACAATTAAATGACACTCTTCAGGAGAAGAAAATAATGAAACTTCCAAAACAATACAATCCCCTAAAATGTGGTCATCTAAAATGCAGAGTTTTGTGGTGCAGCCAGCCGCTACTAAGGTACAAGGCAAACACAAATCCTTATCCCGCCGCTTGCCGCCAATGTTGGAAATGGGATCCCCGGCTGGCCAGGGCTTTCGCCAAAGTCAGTCAGAGACCACCACCCCCAAGTCAGGGCAAGGGAGTTACACGCCAAGATAACCCCTACTCACCCTCTAGGTAACGTGGCGCGAGCAGCAAGGCTAAACTTGGAGGCGATGTAGGCTAAGTATTTGCGCACGCACCCCAGCAACAACAACCAAAGGCCCACCACAAAGGAAACTCCACACAAGGTTATATAAAAATAGCCTTTGTATTACACCAAAACACATTTGATAAAACACACACTTTACAATGTGCCAGAGGCACGGGCAGAATTTACAAGGGATATGTACAAGACAGGGCCACCTGGACCACTGTCAGGAATCAGAAGTAGCACTTTCAGAAATAGCACTTAGTACATAGAATATAGCACAAAATAGCACACAACCAGTATTTACTGGTAACCAGGACCTCACTAGCACCACCTGTACTAGGGAGAAAACAACCACCTATGTATTACAATACCTGTAGGGGTGTAAGAACATAACACATGATGCAATGCATAACATTCATTCAGAGGTGTAAGGAGGAAAACACATGATGCATTAACAATACATTCAGAGGTGTAAGAACAATAATAATTGCGCCAATCTCACAAGTCACCACCTGTGACTGTCCATGTGTCCCAATGTCAGGGCCTAAACGGAGCAGCTGCCCACGAAGTGCTGGGCAGCTGTGTGAGACAATACTGGGGCCAACGTGGGAGCCTCACTGGGCTCTATGCCCCAGAACAAAGATATGCCCCCTAGAGCCTCTCAGGGCTCTAGACACAACTGTGGCGCTTTTGAGCCTCCCTGGGCTCCAAGTAAATCAAAATGCCCTTCTTGAGCCTCTCTGGGCTCAAAACACAATTGTGGGGCTCACGAGCCTCTCTGGGCTCTTCAAAACAACTGATGCCCCCGGGGCACCTCGTGGCTCCAAGGAAAATGCCCCTGAGCCTCGCAGGCTCCAACAAACAAATGCCGCCGTTATGAGCCTTTCTGGGCTCTTGAACGATGGGGGTGCTGTAAGCGGGAGTCCCCCTCCTGGGGACTCCCAGGGCAATGGTGCGCACTGAGCCTCTCGGGGCTCAAGCGACCCTGCAATGCCCCCAGAGGTCGCGCTAATGAGAGGGGGCGGGGCGGACACCGGCAATGTGTCCCGACGCCCCCCTCTCCTTTCCCAAGCACCAGCACTCACCGGCTCGGTCTCTCCGTAGGCTGCGGGGACGCTGGCAGTCTCCTTCCTCGTCCGGAGCTTGGCTCTCCTCCTTACCGGGCCGCGGGCGGGGCTCTCTCACCCTCGAGAGCCTCGCCGAGGACAAGACGCTGGGCTCCTTCTTCCTCCTGGGCAGTATGTGCGGCCGGCGCCCCAGCCGCGATTAGGCCGCCATTTTCCCCGACGTCCTCGAGGACGCTTCTCCCGTTGCCGGGCAACACTCCGGCCAGGCTAAAGCGTGATAGGCTGGCGAGACAGCCAATGGCAGCGCGGCCCTGCAGACGAGCCCCCCAGGCTCCGGGTCGCGCTGCTGAGGCCAAGGGAACTTCTTTTTGCCGCAATCCGGGGTAGCCTCCCGGGAATTCACAAATAAAAGCGAGGTGGCACTCGCTTGGGCGGACAAAGCGCTCCTCAGCGCTAAAAGGCAATTTAAAGCGCTCCCTGCGCTAGATGCAAAATACAGCGCTCTCAAGCGCTAGAACAACATCAAGCGCTCCCAAGCGCTAGAGGACCAAAATAGAGCGCTCCCAGGCGCTATAAGTAAAATAAAGGTCCAGCAGAGTCCTTCAGCAAGGCAGGGGGGCAAGGCTGGGCCCAGAGCCAGCTCACTGGGTCTCCAGGCAGGGAGACACCCCAAGTGGCGGTCCTCTGGCCCAGCGACAGCAGCAACAGCCCCCTCAGGATCCTGGAAGAGAACAACTTCAGTGGGGACACAGCCCCATTTTTATACAGTGCATTCCTTTGTCTGAGGGTGCAGAGTGGGGGCGGAACCAGTCGCAGCTGGTTCTTGAGTACTCTGTTTACCTCAACCACCCTCTCTATTCACTGGCAGGGCTTGGGTCATTAGACACACCACAGGGGGGCGGAGCCAGCATTGTGTGGGGAAAACCCAGCCCATCCAGGACACAGGTACACTCCTCCCACACATCACTCATGCTAATCTCCCACTCACCACCGGGCAGACCCATCCAGACTTCCTGGAGCCTGGCATGCCAGCCAGCTCCAGCCAATCACACGCCAGCACCCTCACTGCACACGTACAGCCATGTCTAGAAATGGCGCTTCGCTACTAGACACATACATGCTGCATACACCATCTCGCAGCATTCACTCTCACGAGTTCACACATACCAGACTCAAGCCTGTACACCCCACGCATCAGGAACTACCAGGGACACATACATTCCCCATGCATTCCTATGGGCGGGCAGGCCTAGCTCAGCACATGCACTCAGAGTGCGCACGCACTTTCCACTGGGACACAGTGAAAGTGCGCAGAATCCCAAAATCACCATCTCCAGGTCACCATTTCAAGCAAAAAGTCTAGGGGTGAACCTGCCCTGAGGGCCAAAGTCCAACACACCGCATGAGCCAAATTGTGAACCTTTTTTGGCCAGCTAGTGGCGGTTCTGAGAGACAGGTCTGCACCACAACTAACACCTCCCCCTCCCACTGGTGGTCCGCAGAGAGGGATAAGTACTCAGACCCCACTGGCCCCCTTGCAGAAGACCCCCCTGCCAAGCGACGGATGGGCCGTCCCAAGAGATCCCTGGGAGTAAGCCATGGGAAAGCACTTGCCAAACGTCAGTCATGGAGCAAGCCATGATGACAACATTCTTCCCTGCTGCATTGACTCTTTTGGACTGTCCTTGCCCACACTGCCTTGTGAATGGCATCAGTCTGTTGGACTGGGTCACCACATCAATGTGGTGTCTACTCGATTCTCTCATTTACCATAACTGTCAACTCACTGCTTCAAGATTCACCTCAATGTTAATGTTCACCCCCCCTCAAATGTTACCATTAATAAATAATCCTTACACACATGCCGTCATTTCTGATCCGTGTTTATTTCAGGATGTGCAGTCTCCACCATGATTGCAATGTACCAGGAGTATTGGATGTATGTAGGCAAGTAGAGGCTGAAGGGACCTAGGAAAACACAACAGAACAGTACTCACTAGTCTGGGTGTGGCATCACATACATCCCACAGCACAAACCATAAATCCAATCCATCATGCACCCATCACAATGAGCAACAGTGCCAACATACACAACCTGTAGATGTACAAACCCACCCTGTCTAAGTAATATAGACAGACATTAGTGGGTCAACACCCAGCTGCTGTCACAAAGCTCACATACACCCTGACAACAACAGCAATATCATCATACAATGGGTCCTTTGTACATCGTCACTCACCTTCAAGTGAAGTAGCAGGTGATGAACTGTTGACGGAGGTCTACACCTTCCTCCTTTTCACTATCCTCATCACTGGACATGGGTAGGTTTACAGACGGGGCCTTGGCTGCTCATCAGCATCCAGGAGAAGGGGATCTCCTTGCGAATGCCCAGGTTGTGGAGCATGCAGCATGCCACCACAATCTGACACACCTTCCTGGGCGAGTACATCAGTGCACCTCCGGTGTCGTCCAGACAGCTAAATCGTGACTGCAGGAGACCAAATGTACGCTCCACCACACGACGTGTCCTCCCATGGGCATTATTGTAGCGTACTTCAGCTGGTGTCCTGAGATTCTGCAGTGGGCTCAGCAACCAAGGATGGTTGGGATATGCAAAGTCACCTCGGTGTGAGAAACACAGATAAACCTTGTAATGTTACTGTGGCAGAGGACAGCATGTCACACAAAGCACGCTTTTTCACCATACATACACACCCACAATCCATGCATGCTCAGAAAGCAGATTAGCCATCAGCTGTGGTACAATGCTGTTACACATGATGTATGAGTCATGGGCTAAGCCTAGAAATTTGACACACGCGTGGGAGATGATCATATATGCCTGGCACACCATTTGTACATTTATGGAGTAGAAATGTTTACGATTTCTGTAGATGTGCTCCTGGGCCTGTGGTGGAACAAGACCCATGTGTGCAATCAAAGGCACCCACAACATGGGGGATGTGTCCAAGGGCATAAAAATCTCCCTGCACAGCCGCCAATTTGCTTCCCTGGGGAAAAAGATATATTCATCATAGCGGCCAGGACATAACGCAGCACCATGCTGAACATAGGTTGCAACATCCCACTTGCGCTAGCCACCTTGTTCTGGAATGATCCCGTCACAAAAAAAAATGCCATCACCTTCATTGTTGGGGTGAAAGCACCCGGATATGTCCTGCGAGGCTGCAGGTGTGGCTCCAACATAGCACATAGGTTTTGGAGGGTTGCTCTATCCAAAAGGAATTTCCAGATGATCTCCTCATTCTCCCTGTCTGCCAGCACTGTGAAGGGATGATGCAGATTTGGTCTCCTCCTAGTTAAGATCAAAGTGTACACATGTCAATGTAATACACCATGAAATGTGTATAACATCTTATGTTTTGACTGACACAACCCCAACAATGACTGTTATCACATTTGAGTCATAGACCAGCCTATATGTCAGGACACCTTCAGCTACACAACTCGTGCCCTTGTCCTCTTTCACACAGAAAGTACCTCTGAAACAACATCTGACTATCAGAATGCACAAAGGGACATGGCCACATCTAGCATGAACAGACCTAGGAGTATCTCATTCAGCATGTGTGTGAAACTGCTACTCACTGTCTCATACCTAGCTGCTGTACATGCCACACATTCATGCGTCATGGCATACATCAACAACGCAATGACAACAGGCTGTGCGTAAACAAGTATGTGCATTATCCAAGAAAGGTAGACCGTCACATCTGCACATTATACATTAAGACGTACAGCACTCAGATATTCCAAACACTTTCACGTATTGACATGTGTATTCATTTAAAAGTCTATCACAACACTTTTCTGTGTACATGCCCATCAATATCACAAGTAACATGTGAGGGAGTACATGCCAAAGTCCCAAATCACATACACAAACACGGCATGTGTAGTCAGCCGTGAGGTATATGTTACATAGGCAATGTGTGCACAATGATGTGACATTCATCATGTGGCCACTGTGCACTGTTGAAAACTGCCCATTGGCCATCAGAGTGCCCGGCCACCCAAATTGCAGTGACTCATGACAATGTATGTATGCAAAAACAACAGTTGATGGACAGAATGCAGAACAATGTCATTCATTCACCCCAGTACCGCGATCTGGGTCTAAATCCATCGTTTTTCTGCTCACCACAGCACTCCAGTTCAGACAAAGCCAAATGCAAATCAGCCTTGACCCTGTGCCTCATAGGAACAGTCCAGCCCGAACTGCTAAGCCATGTCTTCCCTGGACCGGAATCAAGCATCCTAGGACGGGTTTCTGGCTATCAGCCGTCACCAGCTAGGATAGCTTGACTCGGGTGGTGTGGAGAGCAGGCCACTCACGTCCCTTCCCACTCAGGGTGACAAATGCAAAAACAACAGTTGATGGACAGAATGCAGAACAATTTCATACATTCACCCCAGTACAGAGATCTGGGCCTAAATCCATCATTTTTTGCTCACCACCCCAGTTCAGACATAGCCATATGCAAATCAGCCTTGACCTAGTGCCTCATAGAAACAGTCCAGCCAGAACTGGCAAGCCATATCATCCCTGGACCCGAAAAAAGCATCCTAGGACCGGTTTCGGGCTATCAGCCGTCATCACCCAGGATAGCTTGACTCAAGTGGTGTGGAGAGCATGGGACTCACCTCTGAGCATACCCATCCCATTCGGGGTGACAAATGCAAAAACAACAGTTGATGGACAGAATGCAGAACAATGTCATATATTCACCCCAGTACAGAGATATGGGCCTAAATACATTGTTTTTTTGCTCACCACCCCAGTTTGGACATAGCCAAATGCAAATCAGCCTTGACCCTGTGCCTCATAGGAAAAGTCCAGCCCGAACTGACAAGCCATGTTTCCCTTGACCAGAATCAAGCATCCTAGGACCGGTTTCTGGCTATCAGCCGTCATCAGCCAGGATAGCTTGACTCCAGTGGTGTTGAGAGCACGGGACTCACGTCTGATCATACCCGGGCCCAAACCCATAGTCTTTTGCTCACCACACCACCCCAGTGAATGTATGGCACACAAATTGTGGTAGCTACCACCTGGCACCAGCAGTGTGTCACCACCAATCCCCAAAACACAAGTGTGGTATTGATAGCCATATTGACATGCCTAAATGGCGTTTGGCATGCTCAGCCATCCAAATCAGGGTGATTAATGGGAATGTATGGCACACATATCGCGGTAGCTACTGCCTGGCACCAGTGGTGAGTCACTGCCATGGAGCATGCCCTTCCTGCCAATGGAAACCGCAATCGCTGTAGATTAATGCAATTTTTAAAATCGCGGTAAGCGTGCTCCGCCACCGTGGAGCTGGTCATTGGATGCGTTTCAAAAAGGCTGACCTGGACCAGCAATTTCAGCAGGTTAGAACCATTAAAATGGCCCCAGGGTACTATATATGTGTGGGAAAGAGCCCCACATTTCCACAGCTCACAGTGCCTGCTGCCTGAGATCCCTCACATGCTGCTGCCTCCAGGGACTTCTGTCTGATACCCCTCACCTGATGCTGCCTCCAGGGACTGCTTCCTGAGACCTATCCAGGGACTGCTGCCTTAGACCCCTCACCTGCTGCTGCCTCCAGGGACTTCTGCCTGAGACCCCTCCAGGGACTGTTGCCTGAGACCCCTCCAGGGACTGCTGCCTGAGACCCCTCACCTGCTGCTGCATCCAGGTAATGCTGCCTGAGACCCCTCTAGGGCTACTGCCTGAAACCCCTCACCTGATGATGCCTCCAGAGACTGCTGCCTGAGACCCCTCATCACCCACTACCACTGCTGCTGTCACCTGGCCACAATGATGTCAAAGACAGAGAAGATCCGTGCCGGTCCCTTCACCAGTGAGGAGCTGGAATTCCTAGTGGAGGAGGTGCTCACACAGTATCCAAGGCTATATGGTGCCCCAAATGTTGTGGTAAGTCTTCCAAAGTGTGAGTGACAGTGAGTGACAGTGGAGCAGGGGACACACATGTAATTTATCTGATGCAGTTTGTGTCTGAGAGTGTGGGATTGAGTCATGCACTGCCTAACATGCTGTCTCCAGGGCTAAGGGGGTGTACCCTATTTCACACATTTCCATGCCTGCACATCAAGACTGGAGGGCCATGTATTGTCTTGTCAGCCACACAGTGATGCAGCAAGTTGGTAATATGGCAGTCAGGACAGTGCTTGCTTGTGTGAATGGCTGTGTGGGTCCCTGTTGTACATCTCAGTGTGGACCCACCTGGCCTGCACTGTCAACGCCCATAATGACAGGGACACATCACTGAACGTACAGAGTGTCACATGTGTCTCTTGTCATTGCGCTCCATCAATGAGCCATCTGAGCCCTCTAGATTGCACACAACTGACACTGTGAGAAGAATGTAAGTTTGCGAGATCATGTCCCTCAATATGACATCCAAGACACAGTGAGCCATTCACAGGCCATGGACATTGAGGACTGCGCAGTGGTGGACACAGTGAGTCTAGCCACAAAGACATGTTGATATGTGATGTATGTCTTGCACCACCTAAAAATGCACAGTAGATGTGGGCAGACTACCCATGACTCTCTGTGCAGGCATCCTGCATGATTATGAGATGGGCAGGTACTGTGTTCCCCTCACACCTGCACGCATTTACGTTTGCATCTCCCATGATGATGTACCATGTGAAATGTATTCTTGTCTCTATAAGACATGTCTGGGGATTTGTGACGAGTCTGTATCATGCTACCGTACAGAGAGATTTTGGTACATTACACTGTGTCACTTATGTTTTCCACCTCTTGTCTCCCATGGCTGCAGCTCAAAGTCCACACGCGTAAGGCTGTGTGGAGGGTCATTGCATGCAAGGTGCGGGCTCTGGGTGTCTCCAATCGATGTTGCACCCACTGTCACAGGAGGTGGGATGACATCTGCCGGCTCAGCAAGAACGTGGCGGAAATGACACTGGGGCTGCTCTCTCAGACTGGCAGGTTGGCGCGGCGGAGCATGACACCACTAATGGCCTGCATCCTGGCCGTGACACAGCCTGAGCTGGATGCACATTTGAAGGAGCATCAGCAGCAAGCTAGGGGTGAGTATTCTTGAAAGGGTGACTTTGGCTGTGTGTGTCGGCATGTGTTCACATCCTGTGCCAGTACTGGGCAATGTGATGTGGGTAGTGTGATGCAGGGGCTTGTAAGTGGCCTCTGTGTTGGGTGCAGCTTAAAGCATTTGCACTATCTGTACTTCCTAATGTACTTTGAGAAATGGGCATTGATATTGCATTGATAGTCGTGGTCTTCAGGTTTCGTCAGCATTGGGTCAGTGTTTGAAATCCCATGTAAGGACACAGCAGTGTGCAGATTCTGATTGTGCTTCCATCAATACGTGCATTGCCTGATGTCAGTATGTTGATGTTTAGACATCAGACACCAATGTGCAACAGAAGTTGTTCCCCACGGGACAACATGGTGTATGGCATGAACTCATGGCAAGTGTAGACTGTTATGTTTTCATCTGTATCTGTGCTGTCCCCTTCTGCTCCACCCAGATATGGCAGTGGCAACATCTGGTGGGGTACATCTTTGCCCCCTTCAGGGCCTCAGGTGTGATCAGTGCTATTCGTAATTTCTGGTTGAGCACAGCCATAGAAAGGATGTTGAGCTGTGTGGGAATCACATGGTGGACTTGTGCCCCATTAGCTTGTTGAAGGGTAGAGGACCAAGGCAAAAATTGAGGTTGCATAATGTTTTTGCACAGGGTGGTTTATAACAGGGAAATGTCATCATCTTTAGTGATGCTCTGCTTGCATATGAATGTTCTGTTGATGCCAATGAACTGACCCTACATCTCTCTCTCTCTCATGCAGCATCTCCTATGAGCACGGAAGGACAGGGGATGGACACCAGTGGAGAGGCATCAAGCACAACTGCTGCACATGAGTAAAAAATGACAAAGATGTGACCAGAACCTCGAAGGGGGACTTGAGTCTGCTTGAGGATTTACAGCCAGAGATGCAGACCTCAACATCATTGGACGCCAGCGGTGATGCATCTATGTTGGTGGGCACAGGGAATGGGGACTCTCACTCTGCCTCCTCTTCTACCACACAGCGTCCAGTGCCCACCCTCCCAGCTACTTCCACTATTGTTGTCCGTGTTCGCACCAGTAAGAAGGGGAGAGCGTCCTTCACCCCTGGCACCGCTGCGACCTGTCCCGCCTGCTGCTATCAGTGCTGAGTCTGTGAACCTTTTGCACCAGCTGTGTGTGGGCCAGACAGCTCTCCTCAATGCCTTTGTAGATCACGAAAAAAAAATTGGCACAGGTGGCTGCTTTTATTGAGGGCATTCATTCAGACGTTGTTGGGCTACACAGGACTGTCCAGTCTGTGTCCTCCGCTGTGACGGTAGCCCTTCAACTGGCACAATTTCAGAGTCCAGATCCAGTCCCTTTGTCTACCCCCTGCCGGTGGCCACATCTGACAATAGTGACCACACACCACAGACCTCAAGGGCTAGATACAGTACACAGCAGCAGCAGCCCAAGAGGTCCAGGGCACAGACACCATCCCCACAGAAACCTAAGGCCACCCCAGAGTGCAAAGACAAAAGCCCATCAGGTGACACCAAGGGCCACAAAGGCAAGAAGCAGCCCTCAGGGTCACATGCCTCAGAGACATCCCCAGGCCAGGACTCACCTGTCCCAAAAGCGTCTCGCAGAGACAAGCAGACGGTTTCCCTGCCCGCTGAGAAGGTGGTGCCTGCTAAGAGTACACATACGAACTCCAAGGCAGATTCACCCACAACTTCTACACCCATCCAAACCCCTGTGAAACAGGGAAAAGGGGGCATTGTAGGGGGTATACCTGATAAACAGGGGATGGGCCATAGGAAAGGCCAGGCCAAGTGTCCTGCTGGATCCAGCATGTCCCCAGAGGTACGGCCACCATCTGCACCTGATGCAGCTTTGGCGGTAAGTGTGCCTGTTGTGACCACACCACTTTCCATTAATCCCAAGACAGGGAAGCCATTTAGACTCCCCAAGAAGTGGAAAGGCACCCCTCCAGAATCTCCCACCCACACTGAGTCTCACAACAGCATGACTCCACCTCCACGTGCCACAACATGTCACCTGATCTAAGCAGCCCTCCAGCTTCCCAGCCCACTGATGCCTCAGCTGGGACTCTCTCTCCCCAGTTCAGTTCTCCGACTGTCCCTGACACACAGCCACCTCCCAGTCAGCCCGACAGCCAAGTCTGAGTGGAAGTCCCCCGCACACACCTGTCTCACCCACAGCGGTGCCTTTACTGCCCATTGTTTCCACCCTGACTGTGTTGATGACCATGGCAGGGCACAGTCACACACATTCCCTGTGCAGGATCTCATGCAACAACTCTGAGCATTGAATTGGCCACTGGCCTTGTTAATCCCTTCTGTTTGCCATTTGCCTGTGCAGGATCTCATGTAACTCATCTGCACTTTGACCTGGCCACTGGCCTTGTCGTTCCCTGCTTTTTTCCACTTGCCTGTGCAGCTTCTCATGGACATACTCTGCATTTTGCCCTGGACACTGGCCTTGTTGTTCCTTGCTGTTTGCCATTTGCCTGTGCAGCTTCTAATGGACATACTCTGCACTTTGCCCTGGACACTGGCCTTGTTGTTCCTTGCTGTTTGTCACTTGCCTGTGCAGCTTCTCATGGACATACTCTGCGCTCTGCCCTGGCCACTGGCCTTTTTGTTCCTTGCTGTTTGCCACTTGCCTGTGCAGCGTCTCATGGACATGCTCTGCACTTTGCCCTGGACACTGGCCTTCTTGTTCTTTGCTTTTTAACATTTGCCTGTGCATGATCTCATGAACCTCATCTGCACTTTGCCCTGGACACTGGCGTTGTCGTTCCCTGTTGTTTGCCACTTGCATGTGCAGCTTCTCATGGACATACTCTGCACTTTGCCCTGGCCACTGGCCTTATTGTTCCTTGCTGTTTAACACTTTCCTGTGCAGCATCTCATGGACATACTCTGCACTTTGCCCTGGCCACTTGTCTTGTTGTTCCTTGCTGTTTAACACTTGCCTTTGCAGGATCTCAAGTTCCTCAAATGCATTTTGGCCTGGCCGCTGGCCTTGTTGTTGCTTGCTGTTTAACACTTTCCTGTGCAGGATCTCATGTACCTCATCTGCACTTTTTCCTGGCCACTGGCCTTGTCGTTCCCTGCTGTTTGGCACTTGCCTCAGCAGTTTCTCATGGACATACTCTGCACTTTGCCCTGTACACTAGCCTTGTTGTTCCCGTCTGTTTGCCACTTGCCTGTGCAGCTTCTCATGGACATACTCTGCACTTTGCCCTGGACACGCCTTGTTGTTCCTTGCTGTTTGCCACTTGCCTGTACAGCTTCTCATGGACATACTCTGCACTTTGACCTGGCCACTGGCCTTGTTGTTTCTGGCTGTTTGCCACTTGCCTGTGCAGCTTCTCGTGGACATACTCTGCACTTTGCCCTGGACACTGGCCTTGTCGTTCCCTGCTGTTTGCCACTTGCCTGTGCAGCTTCTCATGAACATACTCTGCACTTTGCCCTGGCCACTGGCCTTGTTGAACCTTGCTGTTTAACACATGCCTGTGCAGGATCTCATGTACCTCAAATGCACTTTGCCCTGGCCACTGTCCTCGCTTTTGAATAATTTTGGTGTCTGTCTGTTGTGTGAATAAAAAGAAGTTACTCCATTTGTCTGCCTTGTCAGTGTCCTTGCTAAATAAAATGTTATCTTTGTGGATATGGTTTACTGTGACACATGCACTCTATGCCACTTCAACATTGCCTATGGCTTGTTTGCTCTGATCCTATTTTCTCCACTTTTGGGTCCCAGACTTGTGCGTCTGGGGGTGTTGGGTTTTCTGTAAGTGTGTTTGCTGTATGACTGCTTGACTTCCTGTGTGTGGTGTTGTATGTGTGCTGTATTGATTGTTGGTGTGGGTGTTCATGGTGTGTCACTCATATCTGTGTGGTACAGGTATGTTTGTTGTGCACACACTGCTTGTTGTGCATGCAGTGTTGGGAGTGTATGTAGCCTTGTCCTAGCCTGGTGTGCATCCCCTGATGTTCTGCTGTGTTTGCTATGTGATTACTTGTCATGTGCATCTGTTGTGTGTCTGATGTGACTGTGTGCAGTGTTTGGGATGTGTTGTCTCTTGCAGTTGACAGGTGCTCTGTGTGTGGTGTTGTATGTGCATGCCAGTGGGTGTGTTTTATTGGTGTGTTCTATTCAGATGTGTTTTGCCAGTGTTGTGCCTTACTTGTGTGTCTGTCACATGTACTTAAGTCCATTCTAGTTCCTGTGGTTGTGTTTGGTGCATTCTTGGTGTTCCCTCCTCTCAGATTTGAGCTGTCTCTGCTGTCATTCTGTACATGTGCAGGCATGTGGCACACTGTGACACCATGTTGACTTGATGGTTTGTGTGGTATGTACATCTGTGTGTCATTGTAGGCCCTTTTCTCCCAGTTTGCGTCCATGATTGTTTTGTGTTGATGCACTTCTTGTCTGTAGTGTGGTATGTTGTGTGTGCATTGTTCCTGATTGATGATTTGTACTCCTGTTGTGTCAGTGCTCCCATTGCCTTTCCACAGTTTTGCTGTACAGGTCATATCTGGTCTTGTTGTGGTTCTGTGTGTGTTTTTATTGAGTTATGTGTTTGGCTGTTGTTTTGTGCACACTTTGGTTCAGGCTTCCCTTTGTGTGTGTGATGTTTGTGGATCCCTCCAGAGAATGTGATTATTTGTTAGTATATTGACTGAACATTATTGGCACCCTTGAGTGTGTTTGACACTGGTATTTTGTGCTGCAGGTGTGAGGAGGGGGGTATGTGTGATGGCTCTTATTTGTGTCTGACAGTCATGGAGTGTTGCAGTGGGCCCTGTGTGTTGTGCTGTTGACATACTCTTGTCAAGTGTTTGGATACAGATGTGTGGCTGTTCACAGTTTGACTTAATTCCCTTCTTTTCATCCCTGTGCCTCTACATGGGTTGCCTTGCCGTCTCCCTAAATTGTTGCACTGAGGTGACTGTGGTTTGACTTCACTCACTTTGCCAGCAATGGGGGATTTGATGAGCTGAGGGTGTTGCTATATATTTCTTGTCTTGCATGTGATATACATATGCTTATTGGTTGGCTCCTTGGCCTTCCATTTGTTTGCACCTCACTTTAGCTTTCCTATTTGTGGTCCTCCATTGCTGCTCGCATGTGGTCCGTGTATGTGGCTGTGTGTCAGTGTGGGGTATATCTGTGTGACTTGGAAGGCTGTGTGTCCAGTTGAGTGATTGTTCATAATCTGAGTGAATGTTCATTTTGTTCTTGGACTGTTTCCTTGCCATGAGTGTGGTGTTGCAGTGGTGTGTGGGTTGCCCTGGCCCTGTGCTTCAGTGCTGTGTGTTCCTCTACAGCCACACCTGCTGTGGCTGTCTCCCTAGTTGTTTGGTGTGTGGTGCAGGGTGTGGGGTCACCTGGCTAGTAATTGTGCAAGGGGGGGCACAGGAGGGGCACATGGCAGGTACCATCGTGTTGGGCGGGCTAGTGTGTGGAGGGTGGATGTGTGGCCCTGTGGTCTTTGTGCCCTACCAATGCCTGGTGCTGGCCCTGCCTTCTGCATTGTGCACATGTTTTCACGCGGCTTCACCGCTGCGCTGACATGACCTGGACATTAATTCAAGATCGCTGTAGATGGGTGACTCGGATGCGGAGGGGTTCTTTTGCATCAGGTAGAACATGTGTGGTTGCACTTGTGAATGTGTTCCTGTCCCCACCATGGTGTCTGGTGTCGCCTCGCACCACGGCGGACAGGAAATGGACTATGTTTGCTCATACTAATATGGCGGCCGTGAGGATAACTGCTGGCATGCAGGAAAATACATTTTCTGCTACCAGTAGCACCATGGTGGTGCCTCCGCCCGCCATCATAATAGACCCAATGTCATACATTCACCGCAGTACAGAGATCTGGGCCTAAATCCATCATTTCTTTGCTCCCTATGCTATTCCAGTTTGAACTCACCTATATGCAAATCAGCCTTGACCCTTCTCCCTATGGAAACAGTCCAGCCCGAACTGCCAGATCAGGTCCTACCTCGACTGGAAAAAAGCATCCTAGGACTGATTTCATGGTTTTACACCTCATCAGACAAGCTAGCTTCACTCCACTGGCATGGAGAGCACGGGACCCACATCTGGGCATACCCGCCCCACTCGGGGTGACAAATGCAAAAAGAACAATTGATGGACAGAATTCAGAACAATGTCAGTCAGCATTCACCCAGTACAGAGATCTTGGCCTAAATCCATTGTTTCCTAGCTCCCCATGCCATTCCAGTTTGAACTCAACCATATGCAAATCAGTCTTGACCATGCTCTCTATTCGAACAGTCCAGCCTGAACAGCCAGGCCAGGTCCTCCCTGAACTGGAAAAAAGCATCCTAGGACTGGTTTCAGGGTCTCACCCCTCATCAGCCAGGCTAGCTTGACTCCAGTGGCATGCAGAGCATGGGACCCATGTCTGGGCATACCTGTCCTACTCTGGGAGACAAATGCAAAAAGTACAATTGATTGACAAAATGCAGAGCAATGTCATACATTCACCCCAGTACAGAGATCTGGCCCTAAATACATTGTTTTATCACCCCCCATGCTATTCCAGTTTGAATCAAGCCATATGCAAATGAGTCTTGTCCCTGCTCCCTATGGGAACAATCCAGCCCGAATTGCCTGGCCAGGTTCGCCAGGTTCGCCCTAGACTGGGAACAAGCAGCCTAGGACTGGTTTGGGGGTTTTACACCTCATCAGCCAGGCTAGCTTGACTCCAGTGGCATGAAGAGCACAGGACCCACATCTGGGCATACCCGTCCCACTCGGGGTGACAAACGCAAAAAGAACAATTGATGGACAGAATTCATAACAATGTCATACATTCACCCCAGTGCAAAGATCTGGAACTAAATCCATTGTTTCCAAGCACCCCATGCCATTCTAGTTTGAACTCACCCATATGAAATCAGTCTTCACCCTGATCCCTATGGGAACAGTCCAGCCCGAACTGCCAGGCCAGGTCCTCTTGGACTGGAAAAAAGCATCTCCCGTTGACTTTCAAGTTTGAACCCTGCAATATGCAGATCAGATTTGACCATACTCCCTTTGGGGACTGTCCAGCCTGAACTGCCAGGCCAGGTCTTCTCTGTACTGGAAACATGCATCCTAGGACCAGTTTTCAGGTGTAACCCCTCATCAGCTGGGCTAGTTTTGCTCTAGTGGCTTGGAGAGCACAGGACCCACATCTGGGCATACCTGCCCTACTCGGGGTGACAAATGCAAAAGGAACAATTGATTGACTGAATTCAAAACAATATATAACAGTCAACCCAGCACAGAGTCATGGACCTAAATCTATTGTTTTTTGCTCCCCATGCAATTCTAGCCCAAACTGTCAGGCCAGGTCCTCCCTGGACTGGAAACAAGCATCCTAGGACCGGTATTGATGTTTCACCCCTCATCAGCCAGACTAGTTTGTCTCCAGTGGCATGGAGAGCAAGGGACCCACATCTGGGCATACAGGTCCTACTTGGGGTGACAAATGCAAAAAGAACAATTGATGGACGGAATGCAGAACAATGTTATACGTTCACCCCAGTACAGAGATCTGGGCCTAAATCAATGCTTTTTGTGCTCCCCATGCCATTCCAGTTTGAGCCCAGCCATATACAAATAAGTCTTGACCCTCCTCCCTATGGGAACAGTCCCACCTGAACTGCCGAGCCAAACCCTCTCTGGAATGGAAATAAGCACCCTAGGACCAGTTTCAGGGTTCCACTCCTCATCAGCCTGGCTATCTTGAATACAGTGGCATTGAGAGCATGGGACCCATGTCTAGGCATAACCGTCCCACTCGGGGTGATAAATGCGAAAAAGAACAAATGATGTACAGATGCAGAACAATGTCATAATTCACCCCAGTACAGAGATCTGGTTCTAAATCCATTGATTTCTTGCTCCCAATGCCATTCCAGTTTGAACCCAGCCACATGCAAATCAGTCTTGACCCTGCTCCCTATGGGAACAGTCCAACCTGAACTGCCAGGCCAGCTCCTCCCTGGAGTAGAAACAAGCATCCTAGGACCAGTTTTGTGGTTTCACCGGTCATCAGTCAGGCTACCTTGACTCCAGTTGAATGGACAGCATGGGACCCACGTCTGGCTGTACACGTCCCACCCTGGGTGACAAATGCAACTGGGGGTGAATATTAGCATTGTCCAGCATTTTGTCCATCAATTGTTTCTTTTGGGAATAGTACTCAATCGCCATCGGGTAGCAGGATCCTGCCAAGCAGATCTAGATTCCACCATTGTGCTGGTGGTCTCCTAGCGGTGGTTCACTGGAGGAGGGATTCCATTGCGGTACACGCTTAACAAATCACCATCACTGTGGTCATTGGAAGGATGCTAGTAGAATACATCGGATGACCATTAGCCACACCTACAAACCAAACTATAAGACACACCTGGTTTCAGACCATGATCCTTTGCCATTTGACCTCACCACAGCATTTACTATCAGAATCTTTGCCAGTTAAGTGAGTGTATTTTGTTCCTTTTCCATGTCTCTTATCCCTGTATCTGCTCCCATATAATAACCTGTGTACTTCAAATTTATTTCTTCATATTCCTTAGCACATTATTAGGACACAAAAATCCCCTTTTTACTGAGGGGGAACTGTCAGTCATAGTGGTAGAAATCCTAAAGAAGATGTACAATTGGTTGGAGCCCCAAGTACAAAATACAACCTTATCTCAGAAAATGCAAATATGTAGCAAACAACATGCGCACGCAAGAGGAAATTAGGAAAAGGTGAAACAACCTGCTGAGTAGGGTGCATTACCTGGCCTCCAAACCTCACCTAGATGACATCAAGACCGGTGGTGGTTCTCCCCGGCCCCTAATACGACTCATGGCCTTACATACATACATACACATGGCATGACAGGAATTCCTGATCAAGTGGAAGCTGATAAGTTACACTTTTTAAAGTCTCACTGAAACTCAATGTTACTCAGCTGGTGCCAATGTGTTCTGCACATATGTTCCTAACATAGAAAACTCAAAGTATCAATATCAGTATCAGAAAATTTGATTTGTTTGTGTGAAAGTATTGTGTTGCATCTAAAATTGCAGGTGTCAATCTCCATTACATGTCACATGATCGTATAGTGCCTGTAAGTGTTACAACAGCAAATAACTCAATACCCATATGCGTGTCATATTGTAAGTGCCAGTCCCATTTCAAATGCATATTTTCAAGGGTAAGTTCCACTAACCATTTTACAAGTTTTGTGAGGATGTCTATAAAATACTACAGCTACCATGATGCATTTTTTCAGTTTTGCCAAAAGAATATTGCTATGTCATATTGCTCGTCCTCTTTTGCCTAACATATTTCCACATATGGGAAAGTGTCATGTGTCAATCTTTCCCTATTCAATGCTCTTTTCTGAAAATGTTTTTTGTTGTTTCCTGGCCACTGCGGGCCAGCATAATGAGGCCACTGGGGTCACTCTCACCCAGGCCACCATCGACCAAGTCTTGGGAGCCTATATGCAGTCCCAAGACATGATGGGCCAAGTATTAACCAAGCTGTGGGAGATGAAGCAGTTGTAGAGGGAGCTCATTTGTGAGATGGAGGCTCACAACTCCAATGTGGGCTCTATCCCTGGCTAGGGTACAGATGGACATTTATACCCATATGAGGATGACTTTCCAAACACCATCTACCCCTTTCTTAGGCCCTACAACATCTGCTCCATCTACATCTGCCATAGCCTTAGGAAGGGCGGCCCTGCCACTGCAACAACCACCTGCAGCCACACCAGGTCCTGCAACTGTGGATTACCCCAAACCTGCAGAAGGGGACATTCACACATATTACCAGGAGGTGAGGATGGCATGACCACTACCACAATTAGCAAAAAAACCCAGCCCCTAATTTCCCCTAGTGTTGCCTACCATTCACTCTGTGGACTTTTTTCTGGACACATTTTCCTTCCTAATGCCAGTAGTATTTTTGCGATTTCAGTTTCACCCTGTTCAATTTATTTACATTTAGTTCAATAAACATCTTACATTGCATATGATTAGGATCTGCTTGGGATTGAACACATTATGCTGAATAGTTAACCAACTGCAAATAAAACTTTAGTAATCTGCACTCAGCTGAAGGGCTTGCTTTCACACTGTGGAGAATGTGTGATATTTTGTGTGGAATATGTTTGTGGTGACGCTGCTAACATACCCCGATTCGACAGGCTGGGCAGCTCTCATTGTCAGAAGTCAATGGAATTTAGTTCAATGACACAACCAAAAAACTCATAGGGCCAGATGTACGACTGTTTTTTTGCCACCAATGGGAAATCAGCCCGTTTGTAACCCCAAAATAGGTCTGAAGTTGATAATCTAATACCGACTCTCAAAATAGGGTTTGTGACTTTCTATTAGGAAGGCGCGTGCCAAGGGTGTCCCTTCCTAGTGGCGACTCGCACTTCAATGTTATATTGTTTTGCGGTCGTAAAACACTTGCATTGTACCACCCATTTCAAATGGATGGTAAGCCACTCACAAACAGGAAGGGTTCCTGAGGGGGCCTCTTCCGCTTTGTGACTGGCATTGAAAATATTCTCCCACGGACCACAGTAATGTTTCCTTTTTCTTTTTTAAATGCATCTTGTTTTCCTTTAAGGAAACTGGGCTGCATTTTATTTTTTAAATCTGCTTTGTTGAAAAAGAAGTCACAGACATTGTAGTCTGCTGACCCCAGCAGGCCAACATCTTCGGGGGTGCTAGCCATTCCCAATAGGGTCACAAATTGAACCTGCCTCATGAATGTTACTGAGGCAGGCAATTTGCGACCCCATTAGGAATCGCAAACAGTGTCTGAAACACTGTTGTAAATTCCAATTTGCAAGTCTCAAATTGCAAGTTGAAAAATGCAACACAATATCCGACTCGCGAATTGGAAGGGTCGTACATCTGGCCCATAGAGTGGTTTTGTATGGCTCCACCCTATCAATGCATTTGTTTACTTCCATTGTAACTTTACAATGGAAAGACGCAAAGTATTGTGTAAAATAGATCATTTGCAAGTATGTAATGTAATTTTCAATTCCCCAAAACATTACCATTCTATCATCAACTACTATTTTTTATCCATTTGACCAAAAATTGTCAACACTTTCTGTAACACAGTAATCCATGCATGGCACTAATACTCAGTGCCAGTTTTCATATTTCCAGTTCCATCCACTGTCCGGTAGAGTGTCACAACAAAGCTTCGGCGTTGTGTCACAAGAAGTATGTCCGACAATGATGAGACACATCAACAGCTACATACACTTTACATACAATGAGGATTTTGCGAATGTGAAGGGAGATTAGCATGGTTTGGCACATGTGGTTTGAGCCAATGATAGCACGCATATTGCTTTAGTGCCAACACAAGACAGATCAAGTCCAATGGATTCTTCAGATCTTCCATTAAATCATAGGGAAAGTTGCCTTTCCCAGGATCAATCCAAGTTCCCTTTGTACTTAGAAACACACCATATATCTGCGTATGTCACAACTCTGAAATGTCAAAATGAAGATGACATGGTGAAGGAACCTAATACAGATCAAAAGAAAAAGATTACCAATCAAATATAACATACTAGACACATCACAAAGGCAAGTTTTGGAGGACAGATTTTCACTAAACAACCAAAGATAAACAAAGTAACTGAACACAGTAGTCAATGTTTTTAAACTTTGATGAATACACACCTTTGACATGATTTTTCCCGGACTTGCCCTGCCTAACAATTTACCATCACATAATTCTCTCATCATAACATCAATAGTTGGTGTCACAGTGAAAGTGATAACATGTACATGTATACTTACACTCATGAGAAAAAGTTGTCAAGTAAATCATGGCATAAGTCAATTCCTTTCTTTTCACCACTGTAATCATCATTTGGCATTTCAGGATCCTCACCCATTGGCTCTTCATGGTCTCCATCCTCTGCAATGTAAGTGATGTTCCTCCACCAGGCTATGTTATTGAGCATACAGCAGGTCATTGTGATTTGGCATACCTTATTGGGTGAGTAAAGCAGGTCTCCACCAGACAGCAACATTTGGCCTTCAGATACCTGAAATCCCACTCGAATGGTCATTGTGTTGTTCCTTGGGCCTCAAAGAAGCGGACTTTGACCCTGTCACCAGGTAGGTCGCCCCCCTCAGCCGCCACACGGTCCCCCTGTGCCGCTGTCCCGCTGCCAGCTGCGTCCACGCCTGGTTGCCCCTGACTGCTTCTGTCCTTCCTCTCCTCTGCCTCGGACCGCTTTTACTTTCTTTTGTGCCATCTGTTTTCCTCCTTTGCCACCATCACTGGTCTCTGCCCCCTATTTCTGCTCTTTCCTCTGCCGCCAGTGCCCTGTGCCCTACCCCCCCTGCCGCCCACCTGCTCCCCTCCCTTCGCGCTTCCCGCCACTGACTCCCTGCGGCCCGCCCCCTGCTGCCTCATTCGCCACCCCGCTCCCGCCTCCCAGCTGCTCCTCCCTCCCATAGCCCCTCATTTGGAGGCCGCGTGGTGGTGAAGGGAGCGACCTTTGACCCTGTCATCAGGTAGGTCGCCCCCCTCAGCCACCACACGGTCCCCCTGTACCGCTGTCCCGCTGCCCGCTGCATCCTCGCCTGGTTGCCCCTGACTGCTGCGGTCCTTCCTCTCCTCTGCATCGGACCACTTTTCCTTTCTTTTGTGCCATCTGTTTTCCTCCTTTGCCACCATCACTGGTCTCTGCCCCCTATTTCTGCCCTTTCCTCTGCCGCCAGTGCCCTGTGCCCTACCCACCTGTCGCCACCTGCTCCCCTCCCTTCGTGCTTCCCGCCGCTGACTCCCTGCAGCCCGCCCCTGCTGCCTCATTTGCCATCTCGCTCCCGCCTCCCAGCTGCACCTCCCTCCCATAGCCCCTAATATGGAGGCCGCGTGGTGGTGAAGGGAACGACCTTTGACCCTGTCACCAGGTAGGTCGCCCACCTCAGCCGCCACACGGTCCCCCTATGCCGCTGTCCCGCTGCGTCCTCGCCTGGTTGCCCCTGACTGCTGTAGTCCTTCCTCTCCTCTGCCTCGGACCGCTTTTCCTTTCTTTTGTGCCATCTGTTTTCCTCCTTTGCCACCGTCACTGGTCTCTGCCACCTATTTCTGCCCTTTCCTCTGCCGCCAGTGCCCTGTGCCCTACACCCCTGCTGCCCACCTGCTCCCCTCCCCTCGCGCTTCCGGCCGCTGACTCCCTGCGGCCCCACCCCCTGCTGCCCCATTCACCATCCCGCTCCCGCCTCCCAGCTGCTCCTCCCTCCCATAGCCCCTAATATGGAGGCCGCGTGGTGGTGCAGGGAGCGACCTTTGACCCTGTCACCAGGTAGGTCGCCCCCCCTCAGCCACCACACGGTCCCCATATGCCGCTGTCCCGCTGCATCCTCGCCTGGTTGCCCCTGACTGCTGTCGTCCTTCCTCTCCTCTGCCTCGGACCGCTTTTCTTTTCTTTTGTGCCTTCTGTTTTCCTCCTTTGCCACAGTCACTGGTCTCTGCCCCCTATTTCTGCTCTTTCCTCTGCCGCCAGTGCCCTGTGCCCTACCCCCACCTGCTCCCCTCCCCTCGCGCTTGCCTCCGCTGACTCCCTGCGGCCCCGCCCCCTGCCGCCCCATTCGCCGTCCCGCTCCCGCCTCCCAGCTGCTCCTCCCTCCCGTAGCCCCTCATATGGAGGCCACGCAGCGGACGCGCACAGCAGGTGCGCCGCTGGGGCACCAAAGGCACGCCAAAGGCAAGCCCGTCTGCGTCCGTCCGTGTCTTGACCGCGTCCAGCACCAGAACCCCTAGACCCCAAAGCCGCCACAACACCAGACTGCACTACGACTCCAGCACCCTCCACGCACTCAACCCCGGACGAGACCACTCCTGCTACCGGGCCACACTGAAGCGCACCCCAGGGCCCTTCACCTGCCGGATCTGCAGCTTCACCAGCATTCAGCCCGCCAAACCATCAACCAGAGGACCCAACCACCTCCGATGCATCCTCCTCAACACCCGCTCCGCTCGCAAGCACGCCATCGAACTCTGGGACCTCCTAGACTCAACCACCCCTGACGTCGCCTTCCTGACGGAGACCTGGGTGAAAGTTACCTCAGCACCAGACATTGACATAGCCATTCCAGAAGGCTACAAGATCTGCCGCAGAGACCGCACAAACGGAGTGGGAGGGGGAATCGCCATCATCCACAAGGACACCCTCAGAGTCTCGACCAACACTGACGACACCCTCACCACTGCCGAGCAAATGCTTTTCCAGATCCACACCGACCCCAACACCACCCTCAGGGGAAGAATCGTCTACAGACCACCCAGACCCCGACCACAGTTCAGCGACTCCATCGCCGACCTCATCAGCACCCACGCCCTAGCCTCCACGGACTACCTCCTCCTCGGGGACCTAAACAACAACACCAACTCCACCGCCCTGATCGCCAACCTCGCCAACCTCGGACTCAAACAGCTTGTAACCACACCCACCCACGCCGCTGGACACACACTGGACCCCATCTTCTCAGCAAGTCCCCACGTCTCCTTCAACCACACCACCAAACCCCACTGGACAGACCACAGATGCGTCCACTTCACCTTCAGGAAACCCACCACACACCACCGCACCCAAAAGATGCCACGCCGCTGCTGGGGCATGGTCACCGAGGACCAACTGACCACCCTCGCCTTGGGACCACCCGCTGACACCACCGACCCCGACACTGCTGCTATCAACATCAAACAGTGGATCAACAACTGCGCCGACATCCTCGCCCCACTCAAGACCTCCTCCACCAATCACACCAACAAGAAAGCTGCATGGTTCCCCGAAGACCTCCGGACCTCCAAGCGCACCTGTTAGAAGCTGGAGAAGAGCTGGCTCCGCGACCCAACACCAGACAGCTACACAGCTCACAAGAACGCCACCCGCAGACTCCACCAACTCATCAGGACCGCCATGAGGACCGCCTTCAAAGACCGCCTAGACAACAAAGCACACAACAGCAAAGAGCTCTTCAACATCGTGAAAGACCTCTCCAACCCCAGCTCCAACACGAACGACATTCCACCATCACAAGACCTGTGCAACTCACTGGCCACCTTCTTTCACTGCAAGATCACCAACATCCACGACAGCTTCAACACCGCCACCCCCACAACCACTGCCGGTTCCACCACCCCTCACACCACCATCCGCACCAGTCGCCTGGCCGTCTGGTCCAACGTCAGCGATGAAGACACCATCAAGAACAAGAACTCCATCCACTCCGGATCCCCATCTGACCCATGCTCTCACCATGTTTTCAACAAAGCCAGCACAGCCATCGCATCCCATCTCCGGAAAACAATCAACATCTCCTTTGAGACAGCAACCTTCCCAGAGAGCTGGAAACACTCTCTGATGAAGAAACCCAAGGCGGACCCCAACGACCTCAAGAACTTCAAGCCCATCTCCCTGCTCCCTTTCCCGGTGAAAGTCACGGAGAAGATCGTCAACAGACAGCTGACCCGCTACCTCGAGGACAACAACATCCTGGACCCATCCAAGTCCGGCTTCCGCAGCAACTACAGCACCGAGACCACCCTCGTCGCTGCCACCGACGACATCAGGATCCTTATGGACAAAGGAGATACAGATGCCCTCATCCTTCTGGACCTATCAGCAGCCTTTGACATGGTCTGCCACCGCACCCTAACAGCACGCCTCCATGACGCTGGAATCCAAGAGAACGCCCTGGCCTTGACCACATCCTTCCTCTCCGGCAGAACCCAGAGCGTCCGCCTCCCACCCTTCTGCTCCAAACCCACCGAGATCATCTGTGGCGTTCCACAGGGATCATCCCTCAGCCCGACGCTGTTCAATATCTACATGGCATCACACGCCCACGTCGCACGACAACATAGCCTCAAAATCATTTCCTACGCCGACCACACCCAGCTGATCATATCCCTCACCGAAGACCCCCACACCACCAAAGCCAACCTCCACAGAGGAATGAAGGCCGTCGCTGAATGGATGAAGGACAGCAGGCTGAAGCTGAATTCAGACAAGAGGGAGGTCCTCATAATCGTCCCCACCCCCTCAGCCTGGGACGACTCCTGGTGGCCAACATCGCTAGGAACAGCCCCAGAACCCACCGACCATGCACGCAACCTGGGGGTCATCCTCGACTCCGCCCTCTCCATGACCAAGCAGGTCAACGCCGTTTCCGTTTCCTGCTTCAAAACCCTCTGAATGCTCTGCAGGATCTTCAAATGGATCCCCTCCGACACAAGAAAAACCGTCACCCAAGCCCTCGTCACCAGCAGCCTGGACTATGGGAACACCCTCTATGTAGGAACAACAACCAAGCTCCTGAGATGGCTGCAACGCCAGAGGAACACCTCGGCATGACTGATCATCGACGTCCCCCGACTCAGCCACATCACACTCCACCTGAGAGGCCTGCATTGGCTCCCCGTCAACAACAGGATCACCTTCAAACTCCTCATCCACGCACACAAATCCCTACACAACGCCGGACCAGCATACCTCAACGACTGACTCAGCTTCTACACCCCCACCCGCAGCCTCCGCTCTGCCAACCTCGAACTCGCCACAGTTCCACGGGTCCGGAAAACCACCGCCGGTGGCAGATCCTTCTCCTACCTCGCCGCCAAGATCTGGAACACCCTCCCTACCAGCCTACGACAGAACCAGGACCTGCTGGCCTTCAGAAGACTAATCAAGACCTGGCTTTTCGATCAATAGCAGCCCCTTCCCCCCCCCCCCCCTGCGCCTTGAGACCCTCACGGGTATGTAGCGCGCTTTACAAATGAAATGATTGATTGATTGATTGACTTCCCCTGACGTTGCTGGATTCATCAGTGATGTCAACAACCATGCTCAGTTGGGATAAGCTGAGCATCCTATTATGAACACGAAAGTACTGAAAAATGTAACATAATTTCAGATTATTCCACTTGAAATTCCCCAAACAATATTAGAAATGGTGGTACTGACCAAAAAGTCAGGCCCTCTCAGGTCTAGGTTAAGACATTTGCAGGGGTATGGAGCTGTTCTCTAGTATAAATGAATCATGGAAGTGCTTAAAGACATTTGTGATGCACATTTCCAGTAAGCAGGCAACTTGCACATTAATTTAATGGAAGTCTTTCCAATTCCAGTAGACCTGTTCTCTGGCGTGTGGTGGCACAAAGGCAATATGTGGGTCATAAACTGCTCCATCCACTTGTGGCAGGTGACACAAACCTTAAAAGTCCCCCTTCACATTGCCTAAATCGTGCTGCCGTGAAAACTTGTAGAAGCTGTTGATGTGTCTCATCATTGAAGAAAGAACTTCTTGTGGCACACCACTGAAAGTTTGTTATGACATTCCACCAGATATTGCCATGTGTATTGAAAAGGACCTGTGGCCAGAACATTAAGCACTGCTATGAGTTTGACAATTGGTGTAATCGATGTGGGATTTCTGTTGTTAGGCAGACGATCTAGCTCCAGCTGATGCCATTAATACAGTATAGCTTGCCTACGCAATCTGAACTTCTTGATTATATCCTTTTCTTCCATGGTAGCAAGGTCTGGAAATAGGTGGTACACCTGAGGCTGTCGTCTCCTTACTCTCCCAGGGTTCATATGTCTGAATAGGAAACTCATTAGAAAAATCGTCACATTTCCTACAGCAACATTTGATAATCACCTCTAACTGCATGCAGTTCTACAAAATATATATGGTTTTACATACTCTGTTAATGAAACTTTTGCCTGTTGGCATTTATTCTTCACAAATTAAATTTATCACCCCAAAATTTGTCTGTAAATAAATCAATTCAAATGTATTATTTACACATTTTTTCATGATTTTATTCCTTCAAAAATATTGTCAGCGTAAGTGTAAACAACACCGCACAGTTATTGCATTTCAGCACATTAAAGCAATAAATGTAAATGCTTATATTTAAAAAAGAAATGAGTGACCATTGAAGTTTCAGCATGTAAACAAACTAGCCCTCATTTTGAGTGGTGGTGACACACTTAACAGTCACAAACACACTATTTTGCACTTCTAAAATGGCAGAAGTCTGACCTTGTTGATAGGACATTTAAATGCAGATAGGCACAACGGAAATTGACCAAGTAGTGGGCAGTAAACTCCATGATGGATACAGCCATAGGTGAACGTTGGCGAAAGCTAACTTGTCTCCTAACACTGTAGCCATCAAGAACTCCTCCACTTTGCTGCTGTGTGTGGCCTCTGGGAGCAATGATGCACTAGCTTCTTGTCAAAGGAACTGGATTAGCTGACACAGGGGTCCTCTTCCGGAATGGCCAGCTCTATGGTCACCAGGGGAACAGGTAAATGTCTGAAATGCATATGGGAATCAGTCTAACCGTTTCCCTTTTCATTAGCACCAGCTGCAATGTCCCTTTGAGTTCCTGAGTAAAGTGTAGTTAGTGATGTGAACTGTCATATATATTGTTCCTCACAGAGGACAATGAATTGGGGGATTTCCAAGCACTCTACAATGTTAAACAACAACATTATTTGTATGTGTTGTGTGTTTTAAGCTTTAGATTTCAACTGGTGTGCATGGAGGGATGTATCTATGTATAGGTGTAAATTGCATGCACTATATTAAAAACTCACATCATGGAAATTAGGAAACACATTATACACTCTTTACAACTGTACATAAAGGACATTTCTGTATCAACAAAATGAAAATTTTGTTGGCTATGTGAATAGTCCCAGAAATCACTCAGCCTATGTCATGGCTCTCCAAACAATTGTATGTGAGCTATCAGTCGCTCACAGTCCCCTTCAGAGTAGCATATAGCCTTGAGGTAATTTGTTATTTGGGCATAAGTTATTTTTCCATGTAAAAGTTGCAGGAAGGCTGTGTTCATGTAACATCATGAGCATCAGGCTGCAAATAACAATGCCTTACAATGAGCAGTGCTCAGTCAAGATGATGGGCCAGGTTGGAGCCACAGGGTAAAAAAACTGGAGCATGACGACACATATCCTTGCCTGGTCAAATTTTGAGGTGTGCTTAAAAGTATGTCCCTGGATGCTTTTAAATGGATGACAGTTGAAAGTGAAAGTTATCTAATTTCTTGAGCTAACACCTATTTTTATTTTACTCTCATTTCAAAATGTGCCATGCCCAAAATGCATGACCCTTACTCACAGTGCCCATGATTCACTGTGCCATAAGTATATATGTTTAGATTCAGAAGTTCACATGTGTTTGCACTGATCAGAAGTAGGTTACATCACAGTATATGTAGTTGCCCCCCTGGGCTAGATGGTGTCACAGACTGGAAATGGTGATTTTACAACATGACGTGGGATGAGGGTAGGCAACAGGTCACTACAAAAGTGTGTATTAATATATTGTTTTAGGTCAGCATGTGACAATACACATGTTGTATGCTAACATATGAGTTATGCTAGCGATAGATGTAGAAATGATTGTGTTACATCTATACAGTCAAAGAAAAAGTCACTAAACCATATTTTGTACTGTCATTTCTTGTATTCATACAGTTCAAAGTCCATCAAGAGTGGGACATATGAAAGGCCATCCCCAGGAAGGTGTGGACACTATGGGTCTACAAGCAGCTCAGTGTCCATTGCCACAAGAGGTGAGAGGACCTAGACACAGGACCTTAAAGTCAGCTGAAGTCCAGCTCAAGCACTGCTCCCAATGTGCACCCAGACCCCCCTACTGGCACGTATTCTTGCGGTGGTCTATCTACAGTTGAAAGTGAGAGTTATCTAATTTCTTGAGCTAACACCTATTTTTATTTTACTCTCATTTCAAAATGTGCCATGCCCAAAATGCATGACCCTTACTCACAGTGCCCATGATTCACTGTGCCATAAGTATATATGTTTAGATTCAGAAGTTCACATTTGTTTGCACTGATCAGAAGTAGGTCACATCACAGTATATGTAGTTGCCCCCCTGGGCTAGATGGTGTCACAGACTGGAATTGGTGATTTTAGACCATAGCGTGGGATGAGGGAAGGCAACAGGTCACTACAAAAGTGTGTATTAATATATTGTTTTAGGTCAGCATGTGACAATACACATGTTGTATGCTAACATATGAGTTATGTAAGCATGGGCGGATTTTGCGAATTGGCAATCTGCGAAATTGCGTATTTACGGATTCGCAATCCGCAAAATCCGCGAACTCTCGCGAATTTGCGGATTTTTAAATTTTTTTTGTGTTCGCAAGGATTTCGGCCAGTTCGCGAGGATTTTGTACCAGTTTGCAAACGCGAACTTACTTTTCGGGTAGCAACGGTCGCGAACATGTTGTTTCTACATCTGGTTCATCACAGCACCCTCTGTTTCACCACTGCCACCCTCTGTTTCACCACTGCCACCCTCTGGCTCACCCATGCCACCCTCTGGCTCACCCATGCCACCCTCTAGTTCATCACTGTAGATTATGGGTGGAAAAGCACACCTGCCCTGCCTCAACTGACATAAATGAATTAGGGGCTGATTAATGTGTTACTGAATTTGAACTTCCTGGCTGGAACCTGCTTCCTTATCTGTAATTGCTTTCTCTGAGCCTGCTGTGAGGGTCAGAGCAGGGTCATAGAATAGTTGCAAGTCGGCAACTGAACTCTGAAGGGGCCCCTCAGGAAGCACAACAGGGAATGGTTACTAATGATAAGATTGAACTTTTGCACCTGCTGAGTGCTTTCAGTTTTGCAAAAATCCAAATATCCAGCAGCATCCACAAAAAGTAACCCTTCCAGGCACTACAGGGAATGGTTACTAATGATAAGATTGAACTTTTGCACCTGCTGAGTGCTTCCAGGTCAAGATCCAAATCAAAGTGACCAGCACACGAAGAAAGCACTGAGAGGAGCCTGCTGGACAGGAACAGGAAGTTGGAGACTGTGGGGCACTTCCTTCCTCCCACCCCCCCCTCCAAAATGGACTCCTTGCAAAAAAGTGCAGGCAAATGTCAACCTGAGGAGTTATTCTGATAAAAATCATAATTTTCAAGGTTTATGCTGCCTGCTGGTGGATTTCTTGTGCGAAATTGCACATTTTGCAATCTCGCAATTGCGAGATTGTCGCTGCCCGCCGCATCTACGTTTTCGCAAGTGTTTACTCCCGCGAAATTGTAAAGTATTCTAGTTGGCAAGTGCGACCAAGCAAAAAAATCCGCTTCGCACGGATTTACGAATTTTCGGTAAGTTCGCGAGAGTTCGCGGATTGCGAATTTACCGAAAATCCGCAAAATCCGCGAGCGGAACGGATTTTACGCCCATGCTTAGAGTTATGCTAGCGATAGATGTAGAAATGATTGTGTTACATCTATACAGTCAAAGAAAAAGTCACTAAACCATATTTTGTCCTGTCATTTCTTGTATTCATACAGTTCAAAGTCCATCAAGAGTGGGACATATGAAAGGCCATCCCCAGGAAGGTGTGGACACTATGGGTCTACAAGCAGCGCAGTGTCCATTGCCACAAGAGGTGAGAGGACCTAGACACAGGACCTTAAAGTCAGCTGAAGTCCAGCTCAAGCACTCCTCCCAATGTGCACCCAGACCCCCCTACTGGCACATATTCTTGCGGTGGTCTATCTACAGCTTGATAATCGGTCAGTTCTTGGCAGAGTTTCACATCCTACATGACTAATGTTTTATTACAGCCAGGAGTTTTGACATCAATATTGAGGGTGACACATGTCCATTGCACAAGAAGAGCGCTTGAAGTTGTAAGTTTGGAATAATGTGTATGATGATGTATATGTCTATTAATTTTTTGGTGCTGATCCCACTTGATTCCTGTTCACAACCAATGGACTGTTCAGAGAAGACACATGGCTACCTACACTCCACGTTTACATCATGTTGTTTTATGTCATGAGTTGTACCAAACAGGCCAATTGTGTTTATTGTGTCAGGTGTGATGCTTCTTCACCAATGTGAATGATGTAATGGTAGCCCTATTACAATGTGACATAGCATACTAGGTACTTAGGATACAGTGGATAGCATACTAGGTACTTAGGATACAGTGGATGTATCATACGTCACATTGGTATGTTCGGATTCCACACAAACAAGAGTGAGTATGTCATCCAAAATGACTAGAGACATCATTATTAATAGCTACATTTTGGATTCAAAATGTATCCGAATTGTGTTTAGCAATAGAAATACTGCTTCATGCATGTTAAAAATGACAGATTAGCATGATGTCTTACTCCTTCACCAAGATGTGTGTGTAAGCCAGTCTATTTTTTGACAGATAATAGTGATATGCATACAGTTTTTGTTGAATGACTGACAGAAATGTGTACACATTGGTAACATTGTTATACATATCCTAAACCATTTCTCAGTGTCTGTCATTTGTCAAGTCCAGATGATAAATCTATGATAGAGATAAATGGTAAACTTAAAGGGGTTTTGCAAGATGGAATGTTCTATTGCATCTATGTAGGAGTATCCCATCAGGAAAGCACAAAATCAGGCCTAACACATGACTTATTAGGCTACTGTTGAATTGTATCATGCTGTATTTGTTGCAAATTTAGATTTATATGTGAATCTTTGAAGTAGGTATAGTATATGAAGTAGTGTGTGTAATAATTCCTGTCAGGTTCCACAAAAAGTTACTGCAGAGAAAACCAGAATATTTAGTGAAACATTTTACCTTACATACAAGAAACTTCAAATAACTAGAGTTATTTTGGATAGGAATGTGGCAATGTTTTTTTGTTCTGTGCTGAAGTTTATTAGAAATGTTTCAAGGGCTATGTATTTACTTATGCTATGGAAGTCATTTGTCAAAGCACCCAGATATTTATTTGTGACTGTCTTTCATAGGATAGGTATCTAAAATGTATGTGAGACATTGCTAAGCTACTTCAGTTCTCAATTTATTTATGATTTTTGATTATTGACACATACGTTAGTGATGTGAACAACAAGTGTTACAATGATGAAATGGCCAAACAAAGGTAGCCTGCTTTCAGTTTATGCTAATATGGGTACAATATTGCGATATTTGTTGACAAACATCTATTCCTATTTTATTCATGGAAAATGGAAAGTATGTAGACTTTAGGGCCTAGTGAACACACTGTGTAAAGGTACTTTTGGTTGATATACTTTTTGGTGTCATCAGTTCATTATTCTAAACAACAAAGGCCAACCCTTCAGAGGTGTGAAACAATTCCTGTAGATACATAATAATGGATAAAAGACAAGATTGTGCGAGCATAGGCAATGACATAAATGTGACAAAATGCTTTCTGAAAATGTTGCCTACATGCATGAGCTCATGCTAATGTAGAATCTAATTTTGGGAGGCTTAAAGCAGATGAAAGCTGAATACTTGGGAACTGTTTTGTGATCAAAGTTCATGATCAATTCTGTTTACACAGATCCAATAACACTATTGTACATGTAATTTCAGCATCATCCTGGGCAGGCGGAGAACGTTTCAACGTAGGAGGGGAAGCAGCTGGCCATTGTGTTTTCAGAGCAAATATCACCAACACTGAAGAGGCCAGTGTCATGGAGGGTGAAGGGAGTCCAATGAAAGCCACCAGTGACATAAAATCTTCCTATGAGTCCTCTTCAATTAAGCACTCCCTAGTGGTGGGAAACCCTACTGCTCCATTTATGCCTGCACCCTTGTCTGCCACCCAGAGTACAATCTCCACCCTCTCTCTTGCTTCCCCCTAGTTGATCACACCTGCCACCTGCAGCAATGGGGACTAAACAGTCCCCATTGCTGCACTGAGTGAGTAGGCTATTGAACTCCTCATGAACATCTCTGAGGGTAAGAGTGCAGTACTGAATGGCATCCAGGGACTCAGAATCCAAATACAACTACCTAAAAGGCAGGCACTCACAGTGCTATGTCTGGCCTACAGTGGTCTCTTCAAAGTCTATCTTCCGCACTGATCGCAGCCTCCTAACCATCCTGACATTTTGTCCCACTTCCCGCCCCAATCTCATCTGAATTCCCTTTTGACAGGCCTGTTCCTATCACACACACACCTTTGCACACACCCACTAATACAGACACAAGCAGCACACCCACACACAAATACAAACAACACAAACATCTCAGGCACACATCTAAACAGATAAACACCAACCCCACCACCAGAACAGTCACAGCCCCTACATCCACCACCATAAAGCACACCCACCCACCACCACACACACAGACATCATGACCACATCCAGAACAGCCTCACACAGCACACCCACCACCACACACATATACACTACGGCCACACCCAGCACCTCCATAGCACACACACACCCCACTACACACACACCCACCATGGTCATACTCAGCAGCACCACAGCTCACACACACACCACACACACACATTCACCATGACAACATCTAGCACCTCCACACCACACACACCCAAAAAAGAGAAACACCCATGTTGACCCATACAATACACACCAACACAGCAAGACACACCCAAACATTCACAACATACACCAGAAACCCAGACACCTGCACTCTCAACAGACACATGCACAACAGACACTTCCACTCCCTCTACCTCTACCTCCCTTAAAATCCAACTCCCTACCAACATCCTACCCATTTTCCATTTCAGTCTTCTGTTTGACTGTGCCCTGAGCCGTGCCACACCGCAAACCACCCCTCCGAAACAAACACCTAACCATTCCACCGCAACCCATGTCTTTGACAGCCCACACACACCCTCAAAAGACTGGAACCACCCCTACCATCCCCAAGCTACCTCTAAAAAAGCAAAGGCCTCATCCAAAAACAAAGCCCACCCCTCTAAAACCCAAGACCACCCTTCAGAAACCCAAACCCAGACCCCACCACCCAAGTGACATCTTCGCGGTGCTTGCTCTGCCCACTAGAGACCTGTTCCTGGGGAGGTTCCCTTGACAGCACAATTGGAGACAAGTGAATTGCCAAGGAACACCTGTGCACCGGACTTAGGGGACACCATTTGGACTGGAATTTGCCTTCTTTTAAACAAGTTACGATACTTATCTCATTGTGAATAAATCACAATTGTTCTTACCACCAAGTTTGTTTTGGCATTATTTTTCCTTTGCATTTGTTTGATTCTTAGCAATGCTTCAGTGTAAAATGTGTTGTACATATTTTTCTTTAGCATGATGGCAGGAACTACTACATACTTTTTAAATGTCTTCTATGTTAAGTGCATACACTGCTTTACATGCTTTGTGATGGTCCTTTGAATTTAGGTGCAGCCATTCAAAATAGTAGTGGACACGTGCACCAACAAATAGATGTTGAGAAAATATTTAGGATATTTCACTACTGGTGTGTTTGTTTACCTAGAGTACTGAGAAGTATATACATATATGCATTTCAACTTGTAATATACCCCTAGATGCATCATTGTTGCCGTTTGCGATTCCTAAATTGCGAAAATTAAGGAATCGCAATTTAGAAATCGCAAACGGCAATGCATGAACAATTCGCACTTTTTTTTGCGATTCGGTATTTTTCCTTAATTGCGATTCACAATTTGCGAGTCGCAATTAAGTAAAACCCTTCCCATTGATTCCTATGGGCCAAAAGGCCCATAGGAATGAATGGGAAGGCAATCACATTTTGCGAATTTCAAATTGTGATTCGCAAAATGTGAACGCAATTTCAAGGGTGCTGGGGGGGGGTCCAAAGAACCCCTCCCTGCACACCTGAAATGTAACTTTAAATGCAATTTACACACACACATGCCCCAAGGGCATGTGTGTGTGTTAAATTTAAACTTCCAAAAATGCAATTTGTGCATATTTGATAGTTTTAGGTGAAATAGCATGAAGTTCAATTTCATGCTATTTCATCCCTTCCAAACTGCGAATTCGCATTTGAAAAATAATCATGCACTGCATTTAAGAAATCTCTAATTGCGATTTCTCAAATGCATTCGCAATTTTAGAAATCGCAACATGGGTGCGATTCCTAAAATTGTGAAATGCATGATGCATTCCAAATTAGTCAATTGCATTCGCAAACGGCCGAAAAATGCGATTCGCGCCGTTTGCGAATGCAATTCTGTTTGATGCATCTAGGCAATAATGTGCAAATTGCAATTGTTTATAATAGAAGACTTGCACTGCACAAAGCGAAGTATTACATGGGTGAGTATGTAAGGTGCTTTAAAGTTGGGACTGCAATTGATTTTCCAGGTAATCTATAAAGTGAGGGTTACAGCTTGTCTGCTGTAATTCTACATGATGTTACACTGTGCGTATCCCAATGATATGTAATGCATATGTTTTTAGCTTCATATTTGTCATTCTTTATTTACATACACATACGGTGAGTGTTTGATTATTGACTTGGTCACATTTTGTTACACAAGGGTCCTTTTTTGGGAGGCAGCTGGCACCAAATGTATGAACCCAATGTGGTTATATAGTTGTGTTACTTCAAAATTCATAGATGTCAACACTAGAGATACATGCACCGCAGATTGTTATGCTATTGCGTGTGTGAGTACTTTAAAAATGCTGGAGTCCTAAGCAAATGAGAACAGCCAATTGAATTGGTGACAGGTAACGTGGGTGGTTCCCTTCAGGTCCGGTGATGACAGTGTTGATTTGCATCCTTATCAGCCTGCAGCAGCAGAGGCAGGATGTGTAGGATTGGGTCCATGCTGTATGTGTGAAGGTGAGTAAAAGGGGGTGTGTGCCTAATATGTGTTCCATTCTGCTAACTCAGATGCGGAGGTCTGTCTACCACAGTTGTATCAGTGGGAAGGCACATCATGATTAAACCAACGGACAAAGTGGCAGTACCGCCTCCAATAGCAGCTTTGGCCTATCCCACTGTCAACGCAGTCAAAAGTTTCTGGCGGTGACAGCGGGACCATGGCAGACTTTTGGCTATGCAATATCTAACATATAAATAGGGCGACAGGTGGGTGGACCGCCAATAAAGCTACAGTGAGAGCTTAGCCACCAAGATCTTAATCGGGCCCTTGAATTTTCGTTTCATTTTCCAATTGCAAGGCAGTGATACAACCACATTTATTTCCTACAGACTTTAGGTTTTACACTTCTATTTCTGGGATATCTGTCACCTATAAAAGAGCAAGATCAGCCTCATATTTGGTTGATTGTGAAAACATGATCTGTCTCTTAATATGCTTATTTAATTCACTGACATTTCAAGGGACAACTCCGAACTAGAAAACAATGAAGACATAATGAAAATGAACAAGTCCACAACTACTAATGAAGACAAATGTTATAATACACACAACAACAAAACACTGGAATAATAATAGTGGGCAATAAAGTACGCAGGTATGGAATAAGGATAGATACTTAAGACAGAGAGACAGAAAAATGAAAAATGAGAAAAAAAACATGGGAAATAATATGGAGTAAATGTCAAAAAAATGACGCCTGCAAGATATTCCTAGAAAAGAGAGATGAGGCAGAGGGTGGGGAGACCAAAAAAGATTAAAAGGGCAAATCTTTGCTACTGACAATCAGGACATCAGAATAAACTAACAAAAGTGGAGATGAAGATTACAACATGAACAATTATGTATATAGAAAGTAGAACATGGAAAACAAATTATTACCAGTAATACAGTCAGTGCTTAGTACAAAACAAGTGATCAATGCATAAACAAAACAGAAAAACAGAAAATGTCATTTGTAATCCTAATTTGTATAGGTTTCCATTGCTTCTTCTCTGCAATTATCCAGAATTTTTAAAGAGAAGACAATTTTTCATAAGTAGATGTACTTTCTTTAGAAATGGCCCAGATGAACTACTTCACATATAGCACTGATGGCTTACAGGCCAGGTCTCATTTCAAAGAATTAAGGGGCATATTATCAACAACTAGCGATATTTATCGCTAAATAGGGTTAGCGATATTTTTTTTATCGCCGAGCATCGCCGGATTTTATCGCAGTGATAACGTGCTATTAGCAACGTTTATCTCTGGCGATAGCGGCAAGATGCGTGAATATCGCTGTAAATCCAGCGATATTCATGCATTATCGCTAACAGGGACTTAGCCTGAATATCCACCTCTCATTGGATATACAGGCTAAGAACTGGTCTGAGCAGGCGTTAGATTTTGGAGGTATTCGCGCTTAGCGCAAATATTTCCATCGCTACGCCTGCGTTGATAATAGGCGATAGCGATGTTAGCGACTGCTTTCAGTCGCTAACAGGTTGGGTATGCCCACTTTGCATGTACTTAACGCTAAATATCGCTGACATGCAAAGCGGGCCCCAAACCGCTCGCTATTGCCTACAAGCTGTCGCTAACTGCTGTTAGCGACAGCTTGCTAATAGGGCAATAGAATTATCGCCGCTTAGCAGCCGAAAATGGCCACTACAGCGGCGATAATCTCTTATCGCCCTCCTTGATAATATGCCCCTGAGCCCTTCTTTCTTTAGTCACTTTTGGATGATCATGAGAGAAGAAAAGATATGATCAGATGCTTGTTTTTTAATCTTTGCGGCATTAATAGTGTTCACAAATTAGGATTTATGACAACCCTTGCTTTTGTAGACAATGTTTAAACCAATCCACGAACTCTTTCTATTTTCAGTAAAGTAGAAGAAGGTAGATCAAGAAAACATCTCTTTTCAATGTCTTCAACATGACTTTTGAAAAGCTCAATTTTAAACTGTATTTTATTAATTCAAGTTAAAGTTACTCACTGTTTATTCTACTGCAACAACATGTTTGTCCATTATAGAACACTTCTCATCTAACCTCCAAAATTGCTTATTAGTTTCCTTTATGTGGAGTTTCAGGGCTCTAATGTTGCCCAAAATCAATTCAATAGGGATCAAAGCACATTCTTTGATAGGTGAAGGAGGACATTTTGGTCTTTTATTTGTAATTGACTCTATTGTTGTTTTAGCAATAGAAGTAACTTTTGAAATGACTACAGGGGAACAGTCAGCTTTCTGAGAACCATCCTCAACAACAGATTGTGAATTCTTGTTAATATGGTGCAGCCCTGCATTTCAGAAGTGGCAGAGCGTGGCTTTAAGATCAGGAGGCTCATATCAGGCTCTTCCACTTCTTTGTAAACATGCCCCTAAATGTCCTTCAGTATGTGAACCTTACTTTGTTTTATCACAACTCAGTTGGGTATACCACAGTATATTAACTTTCATCTGGGTCATTGCCTGTTGCTTTTTTTTTTTTTTTTACTTTTAAACAGTCAGCTGATGGAGAAAACTCAGATACACTTGTATTTTTCCAAACATGCTCTAGGCAGCAGTCTTTAAGACCTGGTCACATGCTTAAAATTTCAGGCAGTCACAGACATTATGCAGCATCACAGGCTTGTAAGGAATATATGTCCTACCCTATGGTCCATGTTTCCTTAAATCAGCCTACTGACTCTGCTTAAATTACCAAAACCTATCGTACTGTAAAGTATATTCCAGAGTGAAAGGTGTTCTATCTATATATTTTTCTTACTTTGTAAATGATAATGCCTTGGTTACGAGTTTTCCAGATGTGGTGGAGAGGTGATGCTGAAACTGCCAGGTGAGGTATATACTGGGTCATGTAAATATCTTCTATATTGCGCTTTCACGTATATTTGTCATTTTGGGGCATATTAGCAAGCTGAAGTATCGCCGCTTTTTCGGCGAATTGTGCCGAGAAAGCGGCGATACTTCCAGCGTCCTATTAGCAAGGGCATGCTAACGTCTGCCTCAAGCCCACTTTGCATGTCAGTGAGAAACATCGCTAATGACATGCAAAGTGGGCGTTCCCACGTCCAACCACATGTAAAATGTGGTTGGAGGTGGGAACACCCTATTACCAAGGCAGGCGTTGGGAGAAGAAGACCTGCGATAAACTCGTTTATTGCAGGTCTCCCAACGCCTGCTCTGACCAGGTGTTAAGGCATTGATAACATGGGGTTGTGGATCATAACGCTGAATCCACCCCCCCATATTATCAAGGCACACATTAGCGCGTGAAAACAACGTTTGTTTTCATGCGCTAATGTTCCATATCGCCGACTATCGCCGGATTTAATTTCGCCTACGTGTTGCGCATTGATAATTACGCGCTAACACGGCGAAAAAATCCGGCGATATGGAAATGTACGATGTGCCTTATATAACGCACATCTAGATAATATGCCCCTTTGTTCTATATAAACATGCAAATAAACAAAATGGCTGCGTTAAATGAACAACGGCCATACTTGTTCTTCTGTTCATGTGTTTGCATGGTAATTTTTACTATGAAAGGCACGTAATTACGTGAAATGACGTAATGGTGTACATTTGAAAATTTCACAAAACCGTAACATGACATTTCTAAAATAACACGAATTATACCGACGTAATATTACATTTTGTCCAGGCCTATTTATTACTACTACTACAGTGGAACGAGGACCAGGCTATAAACACCCGTCGCAGGACAACAAGGATTAAAAGGGGACTCTTAATGAGACCCAGGAAATTCCAAAATTGATGTATTGTGTTAAGTGTCTTTCATTTTTATTAGATTGGTTGAAGACATTAAATCTGTTAATGATAGGCATATCCCAAACGGTGAACTTAAAAATCACATTTGTATTTCATTGAGCTTTGCTAAATATGTTAAAGAGGTTGTTGAATAAAAAACAAACGAAATGAAATTTCGATCTAACATAAAAAGCAGGAAAATCAAGCGCTGCAGCTACTTTGACTTCATTTAATAGCAAGTAATTGTTATGACCCTATGACCTTCCTTTAAGAGTCTTTGTCAATAATGAGTGCCTTTTACCTGTCATAGGACACCACAAATGTATTTCTGACTTTGATATGAACAGGCGAAACTCAGAAAAGCGATAACACAAATGTGCTGCGTGACAAACAAACCAACCACCAATTGCTCATTATGGCCTGATAAGGTCTCGATTTTATCGCAGTTATTTTAAATTGAGGCACATGAACAGAAGTATGTAAATGAAGGCCTCTAGGCCAAAGAAGGCAGGACTATGCGAAGCATGAAAGGAGAGAGCAGAGTTAAGTGCAACAAAAGCCACCGCATAAAGCTTTATTAATGGTGAATCTATTTTGTCGGTTTCTCATAATGTATTATTTGAATGCTTATTGGAGTGCACTGAGAAAGTCATGCTGGTTATCTATCTATCTATCTATCTATCTATCTATCTATCTATCTATCTATCTATCTATCTATCTATCTATCTATCTATCTATCTGTCGTGCACGTAAAAAGGAATAAAAAAGATTAAAATATACAAAACATTAAAAAAATCGGAATAATACCACAATGTAAAACAATAACAGTAGCCTCTGGCTACGCACACTGTCTGCTGCTTGTGATCACCAAATGACTGTGAACATATCAGAAATCAAAAACCCAAAAGAATAAAAATACAGTTAGGAGAATGTTGCAATGATTCAATAACATTTGCAAACGTAAAGTAATTGTGATTAGCAAATAATCACAATCATCATATAGTAAAATGGAGCATTTGTTGTCTTGTATTAGAACATTTAAGAGAATTTACTTACCCTACACGAGGTGCTGAAGTTCGTGCCTTCGAGGGCAGCATGTTTGTTTTGAAGGGTGTTGTCGTGTTTTCATCCCAAGTGTTTCCGTGTTGTGAGTGAGGAACATCGAAGTTCTGCTATTGTGTCATGGGACACATCACTTCGTAGTGTGATGGATGAAGAAGCGTGACAGGTGCAAAGCTTATGGTTTTCAGTATCCTGACAGCTTTGATATTCTATGCAGGTCCCTTTATGGTATTTCTTATTGTCATATTCCACTAAGCTGGTTACGTCACAGGGTTGTCCATTCTGAAATATTTGGTTTATGATCCTGAGCAGGCATGGGATGGAGGGCAATTTTTCTGCCACAACTAAGATTCTTTGTAAAGCAATTGTAAACTTTTACTGTTCGTGACACTCGTGTTCACAAATATATGCAATAAAGCAGCCTACATTGGAGCTATCACCTGAAAATTACAGCATTGTAGAACACATAAAAACGACAGCGTTGGAATGGGAGCTCTTAGACCCGAAACTCTTTCAGTAGCGTTTCCCTATACTTTGTGCTTTTTCCTCCCGGGTTTTGCTGATTGACTTGTAGTAACCTTAGGGATCTGGGCAACTGCTCACTGTAAATTCAGTGCTAAAATGTGCACACCCTTCCTACCCCCATCAGGAAGTGGTGCTTACCTGATGTTTCTAAACATAGGTCAGGTCTGCCATTGCAGGTCTGTGTGTGGGCACTTGAACCAATGTTGTGCTTGATCTGGTGTTCAGCCTGATATTGCAGGCCGGTGTGTGCACTTGCCCCTATGGTGTTTCTAAACACGTGTCCAGACTACCAATGCAGGTCTGTGTCTGAGCAATTGTGCTTCTACTCAGGCTGACCTTTCGAAATCACTAAGCTACTCTGATCTCCGCTCCTTCCTGCCAGCATCTGTCACAGCGATCATCCATTCTCAGTTTATATTTACGTAAGCACGCTGACGTGTAATATACTCTATGTAGAAACTTAAAATGTATGAGCCACAATCGGCTACTTGCCGTGATAGCGCCTGTTTGCGTGCAACAGTATACCCACTGTTTTGTCTGTCAGCGGCTCATCTAGTTCAAGGTCCCAAGCTGTCCTTGTTTCATTTGGCAGGATTTCATTTCCTTGTTTCATGTTCCACAGCAGTGACCGAAGTGAGCGGATGAATGGGCAGCCAGGATGGTATGGTATGTTGAGAAATAAATATAGTAGTTTAGGTAGGATTATCATCTTCATTAAGGAGCCTCTTCCTGTAAGTAATAGCAGCATTGAGGTCCATCGAGCTATCGAGTTTGTGTTAGATGCGATGGCTGTGATGTAGTTTAGTCGGAGTGTTTCCTCTCTGTCTCAGGATACCACCACTCCTTGATATTTCGCAACATTTTAGTGAGAAGGGGGCGCTAGAGGGCGCTTGACCAATATGGCCGTGCTGCTGTGAGGCTCCAGCCCACCTGAGCCTTTCATCATCATAAATACCATCCTAATGTGCACACTCTGACTCAAGAACATCACCGCCACGACCACGCTGGCATGAGGGTTCTGCCGGTACCAAACATGCTGGGCTGAGTACCGGGACCGTCGCGCAACGCTGCTGTTTGCCTGCCTGCGGACCTCGCCCCCTCTCCTTTGGAGCCCGAGTCCCGGCCGCTGCCCTCCCGCTACACCGCTGCTTCCCGGACTCCTCGGGACTGGCGCCGCTGCCCGGGGCGGGGGCCTGAGGCGGGAGGATCAACGCATCGACACTGCCGGCCGGAGCTGCCGGACACCGGCTGGGAACCGAGGTGAGCTGCCAGCCTGCACCTCCCACCACACCTGCTGTGCTCCATTCTCGCGTGGGGGCACCCCCCGCTGGGCCTGACCTCCCGGTCGGCCGCAGATGCTACTCTGGGCCGGGGACTCGGGCCCTCTCACCATCGCCTGCCATTCTCTGAATTCGCCGTCTCCCGCGAGGCTCGCAGCGCCCTGAGCCCGCAAAAGCTATCTGGGACAATCTTCTTTGGCGCCCACGAGGCCCTGGGCACCAACACGATCTCTCGCCCACCAGTTCACCAGGGCACACCACGACTACCCACATGGGCGCTGCCGTCTCATCGCTGGCCTCCTCCGCCTCGGCCCCTGTCTTACCTTCTTCGACGGCGGCCGCCGGTGATGCGGTCGCCATTTCCTTGATTCTGCATCTACCCAACTGCACTATTGTCTGGCCTGGAACTCGCCCCTCGAGCTGGTAGGGCTGTGCTACCATGTCTGGACCCCACTTTGGTGGGCCCTGCTACTTGGGGGGCCGCAGCACTTCGTGGTGGACACTACTCCCGTGGCGCTTCCTCCCCGGGGCGCTGCACTCGGGCCAGTGTTGTCCTGGTTGCTGCCATATCCCACGTGGTTGTGGGGGAGGGGGACTTCAGAACTGCCATTCTGCTCGGCCTGCTCTTTTCCGAGCCCTTCCCCCCTCCTGCGACAGTGTCTGTTCGGGCTGCTTGTCTCGGATCACCCTGCTGAGGCCAGCTCCTCTCTGCCTGGCCAACCCCTCCACTTGCCTCGAGGTGCAAGCGTCCGCACCACGCTTACAGTCTCTCTCTGGCTGTTGAACTCTACTGGCTGCTGCTTGCTTCCCTGATCGCCTGTTTTTCCAGCTAGCCCTGATGTGCTCTGAGGACTGACATTCCTTTGCCTACACTGCATTGTTGGCCTCCTGGCCTTCCTTGGGCATAGCTGACTGCTGCACCCTCCTGCTGATTCTGTGCTCTCTCCTTTGCGACCTCGTTGGCTCCCTGCCGGACTGGACAACCCCCCCCCACGCACATTCCCTGTCTCTGGCTGTACAATGGGGTGGCCCAAGGCTCGACAATCGAAACTGCCTTATGAGGCCCGGAAAGCCTCTGAATCCCTGACGGGGGAGAGGCCCGAATCTGGAGCTGAAGCTCCCCATGACGAAGTCTGGAAATCGTTCCTTCTGGGTATGAAACAAAGCCTCACTTCGATCGATTCCAAAATAGATGTGCTCAACACCAGAATGGGCATGGTAGTAGCTAAACTGGACCAACACGATACCCGTTTGAAGGAGGCTGAAAGCAGAATCTCCGATCTGGAAAACGCCACCACGTCCAACAGGCGCCAGGTCACTTAGATGGACAAGCTGCTCAAAATCATTGCAGACAAAAACAAGGACCTCGAAGCCAGATCTTGACGCAACAACGTGCGAATTTTGGGCCTTGCAGAGACAACCAATACGGGACGTATGGAGGACTTCGTTGAGAAGCTGGTGGGCGACCTGTTTGGCAGGGACTCCTTCTCTGCTCACCTTACCGTCGAGAGGGCACATCGATCCTTAGCAGCTCGTCCTCTTCCCGGGGCCCCACCCAGGCCTATCATTGCTCGGTTTCTGAATTACTGGGACCGGGATACTGTCCTTCGGCTGGATCGGGAGAAGCAACATGTCCCATACGAAAACACTTCTCTGTCTTTTTACCCGGACTTCACACCTACGGTGCAGGAGGCACACCGAAAATTCACAGGAGTGAAGAAAAAGCTGCAATCCCTAGATATCCCTTATGCCATGCTCTACCCTGCCAAACTAAAAATCACGCATCGTGGTAAACACCTCTTTACCTCCCAGCAGCAGGCCGAAGACTATCTAAAATGCCACAAGGGGGCATCCTCTAAGGCGGCGGACTCCAGTGGTCACTCCAGGTCGCCCTCTCCCCTTTCCCAGCAAGACTGACTCCTGTAACTTCGCTAGCTGTCGGCGGAGTACCCTGCCACTTCCACATGATGAGACATTCTGAACTGGTTTGGTGATGTGTAAGACTGATTTTTCATTTGTTCACCTTTGCACTTACTGCACTGCTCCGGTATTCATCTCTGTCCCACGCTCGAGTACTTGGCCTATGGCTACGGTACCGGTCGGTGAAATAAGGGAGACGTAAGGGCTGGTCAACTGCCCCTAGTGACTCTTCCCTCTCTCCAGGGCAAACCCCTGATCCCTCGCCATGGTGGTTAGGGTGGGGACTGTTATTTCTTTGTTGGGTTATCGTTTGGTGGGAGGGAATGTCATGCCCGGCGAGTTGGGGATGTCGGAGTGGGTAGCCGGAGGGGGGACTTGCTATTTTGTTTTAAAGCATACCAAGGTAATGTCTGTATTTGAACTGTACTCTACATCTGGCTCTGGGGACTCCTTCTTGCTTCTTTTATGGTGCGCCACACGTCCTTGTTTACCACCATGTGACATATCTGATGATGGGCCCTACGGACGTGAATACCTGATACCCGGAAAGTTGGGGAGGCCGGTGTCGGAGAGAAAATGGTTTACCGTGCAATTTGTAGAGATGTGTTCTAATGGCAAGCCGACACTTACACAAAGCACAATGTCTAGTACGTATTACCATATGTTGTATGCGAACAAATGTCTGCCAGGCACTCATCTAATACCTCCTGATCGTTATGGCCGCGTGGATCACTGGTGATGCACAACCCCTACGTTGCCTTACACTGGCCACATGGAACGTTAGAGGCCTCAATGACCATTGGAAGCGTAGGCAGATACTAGGATATCTAGACAGACTTGGGATAGCTATTGCTCTCCTACAGGAGACGCACCTAGCGCCTAATACTACTACCTGTTTTACAGCACGATGGGCGCCATGCCGCACCTTCTCTTCCTACTCTAACCGCTCCAGGGGGTCACCATCTTGGTTAAACGGGGCGTGGCCTTCACACCCACAGGTATGGACTCAGATTCAGAGGGCAGATTTTGTTTGCTATGGGGCCGCTTGTTCTCTCACGAAATATTGCTTGCCAATTACTATGGGCCTAATGTGGATGATTCAAATGCTCTGCTCCTACTGTGGGGGGAAATCCAAACGATATCTATTGCACATGTCATACTGGGAGGCGATTTTAACACTGCTTTACGGCCCCGACATGACAGATCCCGCCCACTCCCGGCACACTACTCGACCACCCAGAAGACGTTATGTGATATAGTGGACAGTAACGGGTTGATAGACACCTGGAGACACCTCCACCCCATCTCAGAGAAGGCACACACCACTCGACTGTACACTCCACCTGGGCTCGCATAGATTACATTTTTGTCTTGAGGGGGGTGGCTACCTGGCTCACACTTGCAACGCACTTGGCCCGTACATTCTCTGACCACTCCCCAGTTACGATGGACCTCTGCATCCCTTTAGATAGCTCCCCATTCTTGAATTGGCGGCTTAACCCTGCACTCATACACTCCAAGTTCTTACACTGCCTATACCACACCCCGCCAAACTGCATAAGTTTCACTTACGCGACACAGACCGATGTAGGCGCTGCTGGGCAGAGGGGGACGATTTCTTACACCTTGCATGGACTTGCCCCAGAGTTGCAGACTTTTGGATACTGGTTTTCGAAGGGCTTTCTGAGATGCTGGGAGTGGCTATTGCTCCATGCCCGATGACGGCATTGTTTGGCTTGACACAAACAATACAAACTGTTCATAAGACGTTTTTGGCAATCTGTTTACTATTGTCCAAATGGTTAGTTGCTTGCAGATGGGGGAGGGGACGGGCTCACAAATTTAAATGTTGGTTGCTGATGATGACCACCTGGCAAGAACAGTTACATACATATGCGGAACTACTTCCCCTGAGATCAAGGCCGAAAGACATTTGGGGACCACTGACCTCATACCTTTTCAACCGGAGGACTGACGAGGAGGATATGCCTGGAACTGCGGAGGATGTGGAGATGGGCCCTCCTGGCCCTCGCCCTGGCGCTGCTTCCTGAGTAGACAATGACGATATACATAGCTGCGTTTTGCCTGATTGGTATTAGCCTCTGGGGGATCATTTATACTGTTGCTGCTGCTGGACTAGTGCGCAGCTATAATCATGTGTGGCCTGAGGGTTAAGACTGCATTGACTGTGACCTCTGTGACCTGTGCATTGACTGATTTATTATGCCACTTGAACATTCTCTGTTACAGTAATTGTATTTGCAGATGTTCAAGCCGTGACGTTTATCTTATCTCATTGCGCGAATTAGGGGGGAAGGGATAAAGTTGGGAATGTTTTCTTATAGGTTTGTAACACTATCAATCATAGTATGATCCTATGCACGCGGAAGATGCTCCTCTCCTGTTTACCTGCCTACCAGTAGATTGCTCGATTGCCTTGCATTGATGTACCGTGCTTTATATACAATAAAGGTTTTTGAAACTTCAAAAAAAACAAAAAACATTTTAGTAAGTAGTCTAGGGGGACTTTGGGAGTGTTGGGTGTGAGGGGAAGTGTCTGTGATTTGTTCCCATTGATATGGATCCCAGACATCTTACCAAATTGGATGAATACCCTAAGGATGGGGTTTAGGCTTGTTTGTGGTTCGCTGATTTAGAGAGTGATATTGTCAGCATACAATGAGACTAACATATGCCTTGAGGGGTATCGTATCGCAAATTCTCTGTGCTACCCCAGGAGAACGTCTTATGGGGTGAAATAAGTGGTAGGTGAAAGGCCGGGAAGGTACACACCTGTGTTGCCTGCCTGGGTAGTAAGGGATACCCATGTGTGCTTTCACTACCAATGAGGGTTGCTTTTCCCATAGGCTAACATGGGAAAATGAATGAAATTTCTTCGGGCTGCAATAGTGGATGGCAGAGGAGCAGCCACACAATCTTTCCTATTATTTGGATTCCTTTCCTGTGGTAAAGGTGGTTTAGTCTTTACTAGCTTTGAAAAGCACTTCAAGCAAGTAGACATTTTTCTGCTCTAAAACGTTTTGTGTGCCTTTATGCTAGGCTCCATTCCACACTGGAGGCTGGTAGAGCACATCTGGGCATTCCCCAGCAACAGCTATAAAACATTGGGCATGCAACTGGAAGGACAGACCTAAGCCATTTGACGAGCTGGCGGGATAGATTGGACAAATAGGTTGTGGTACTTGGCCTCTTGAGGCAGATCATGGCCCCATTAAAGATTAAGATCTGTATTTTGTGGCTTCAAGGTAACGTAACTGCAATTTAGGGAAGACATCGTGGTTCAAAGGGAGACCCTTAGAACCACCCCAACTTCAAAGGCGCACTACAGTATTACTACTGGTGCCATACTGCAGCAGGGCAGACATACACTTGTTGACGAGCAGGACCAGAGAACCTGGAACTGAGTGGTGTACACTGCCAGAGAAATCTGTTGGGCACAAGGAGGATTACTGGCATTGAAAGGGACTGTGCATCCTTCATGAATAGTGGGTGGCCTAGACTGACTACCTGCTGGCACTCTTAAGTGTCCTCTCCAAGGGCTTGTGGGCTTGGCCCCTGTTTGTTTGGACATCTCAGGGACATCAGAGATCTCCTATGAGGAACCCACATTGTCTACTTGTAACGTCTGGAGAGCAGTGCCCTCTTTAGTGTCCACATCAAAACTCTGACAAAATATCGTTTACAAAAATATCTACCTACAAAAATATTGCAACAAAAATGTCAATTACAAAAATATCGACATGCTATCTCTAACAAGGTAAGTACAAAAATATATTAAAAAATAAAAATATATAGTTTTTTTAAATTAAAAAAATATGTAATATAAATAAAAGAATACTTATAAATGTAATAAACATAGTTAAAAATATGTTATAATATTTAAAATTAATAAATAATACATAATTTAATTAAAAAACGTAATAATATAAATATAATACATCGTATATACTTCCTTGATACTAACTTTTAAAAATTAATAACTTATAAATAAATACAAATATTATGAATGACAAATAAATGTATACTCATAAAATAATAATCCAAATAAAAATTAATAAAAATGTAAAACAAATTAAAAAAGTAAGTAAATGTTGGATAGCGTAGGGGTAAATATTACTATTCCCACTCTAGAGAGTGCAACAGTAGGGAAAGTGTTGGATAGCTTAGGAGTAAAAATTACTATTCCGACTCCAGAGAGTGCAACAGTAGGAAAAGTGCTGGATAGCGTAGGGGTAAAAAATATTATTCCCACTCCAGAGAGTGCAACAGTAGGGAAAGTATTGGACAGCGTAGGAGTAAAAATTACTATCCCCACTCCAGAGAGTGCAACAGTAGAGAAAGCGTTGGATAGCGCAGGGGTAAAAATTACTATTCCCACTCCAGAGAGTGCAATAGTAAGGAAAGTGTTGGATAGCGTAGGGGTAAAAATTACTATTCCACTCCAGAGAGTGCAACAGTAGGGAAATTGCTGGATAGTGTAGGGGTAAAAATTACTATTCCCACTCCAGAGAGTGCAACAGTAGGGAAAGTGTTGGATAGCGTAGGGGTAAAAAGTACTATTCAAACTCCAGAGAATGCAACAGTACGGAAAGTATTGGATAGCGTAGAAGGTAAAAATAACATACTTATACATAAATTAATAATTTAAAATAATACAAAAATTGATTATTAAATAAATATAAACTATTTACAAACACCAATACATAATTATTAAAAACATGATTAGCAATAAATAATTAAGTAAAAATAAATTAATAATAAATACCAATTAATAATAATAAATTACAAATTAATAATTAATTAACAATAATATAATTAACAAAAACATGAATTAAAATTAATTATTACTTAATTACATTTAGATTACTTCCCACCCTATTCCCCTATAAACCCATAACCCACTAATTATCAATTAATCAATTAATTAAAATGAATTACCAATTAATAAAAATTAAAAACCAATTATTTCAAAGTAATTTATACTTCCTTGATACTAACTTTTAAAAATTAATAACTTATAAATAAATACAAATATTATGAATGACAAATAAATGTATACTCATAAAATAATAATCCAAATAAAAATTAATAAAAATGTAAAACAAATTAAAAAAGTAAGTAAATGTTGGATAGCGTAGGGGTAAATATTACTATTCCCACTCTAGAGAGTGCAACAGTAGGGAAAGTGTTGGATAGCTTAGGAGTAAAAATTACTATTCCGACTCCAGAGAGTGCAACAGTAGGAAAAGTGCTGGATAGCGTAGGGGTAAAAAATATTATTCCCACTCCAGAGAGTGCAACAGTAGGGAAAGTATTGGACAGCGTAGGAGTAAAAATTACTATCCCCACTCCAGAGAGTGCAACAGTAGAGAAAGCGTTGGATAGCGCAGGGGTAAAAATTACTATTCCCACTCCAGAGAGTGCAATAGTAAGGAAAGTGTTGGATAGCGTAGGGGTAAAAATTACTATTCCACTCCAGAGAGTGCAACAGTAGGGAAATTGCTGGATAGTGTAGGGGTAAAAATTACTATTCCCACTCCAGAGAGTGCAACAGTAGGGAAAGTGTTGGATAGCGTAGGGGTAAAAAGTACTATTCAAACTCCAGAGAATGCAACAGTACGGAAAGTATTGGATAGCGTAGAAGGTAAAAATAACATACTTATACATAAATTAATAATTTAAAATAATACAAAAATTGATTATTAAATAAATATAAACTATTTACAAACACCAATACATAATTATTAAAAACATGATTAGCAATAAATAATTAAGTAAAAATAAATTAATAATAAATACCAATTAATAATAATAAATTACAAATTAATAATTAATTAACAATAATATAATTAACAAAAACATGAATTAAAATTAATTATTACTTAATTACATTTAGATTACTTCCCACCCTATTCCCCTATAAACCCATAACCCACTAATTATCAATTAATCAATTAATTAAAATGAATTACCAATTAATAAAAATTAAAAACCAATTATTTCAAAGTAATTTATACTTCCTTGATACTAACTTTTAAAAATAATAACTTATAAATAAATACAAATATTATGAATGACAAATAAATGTATACTCATAAAATAATAATCCAAATAAAAATTAATAAAAATGTAAAACAAATTAAAAAAAGTAAGTAAATGTTGGATAGCGTAGGGGTTAAAATTACTATTCCCACTCTAGAGAGTGCAACAGTAGGAAAAGTGTTGGATAGCTTAGGAGTAAAAATTACTATACCGACTCCAGAGAGTGCAACAGTAGGAAAAGTGTTGGATAGCGTAGGGGTAAAAAATATTATTCCCACTCCAGAGAGTGCAACAGTAGGGAAAGTATTGGACAGCGTCGGAGTAAAAATTACTATCCCCACTCCAGAGAGTGCAACAGTAGAGAAAGTGTTGGATAGCGCAGGGGTAAAAATTACTATCCCCACTCCAGAGAGTGCAATAGTAAGGAAAGTGTTGGATAGCGTAGGGGTAAAAATTACTATTCCACTCCAGAGAGTGCAACAGTAGGGAAATTGCTGGATAGTGTAGGGGTAAAAATTACTATTCCCACTCCAGAGAATGCAACAGTACGGAAAGTATTGGATAGCGTAGAAGGTAAAAATAACATACTTATACATAAATGAATAATTTAAAATAATACAAAAATTGATTATTAAATAAATATAAACTATTTACAAACACCAATACATAATTATTAAAAACATGATTAGCAATAAATAATTAAGTAAAAATAAATTAATAATAAATACCAATTAATAATAATAAATTACAAATTAATAATTAATTAACAATAATATAATTAACAAAAACATGAATTAAAATTAATTATTACTTAATTACATTTAGATTACTTCCCACCCTATTCCCCTATAAACCCATAACCCACTAATTATCAATTAATCAATTCATTAAAATGAATTACCAATTAATAAAAATTAAAAACCAATTAATTCAAAGTAATTTATATTTCCTAAAAATTATTAATTAATTTAGTATAATTAAATTACTCCCCACCCTATTCCCCTATGAACCCATAACCCGCTACAGAACATAATTATCAATGAATCAATTAATTAAAATTAATTACCAATTAATAAAAAAAAATAATTACCAATTTATTACAATTAATTTATTATTCCTAAAAATTAATAATTAATTTAGTATAATTAAATTACTTCCCACCCTATTCCCCTCTAAACCCATAACCCGCTACAGAACATAATGATCAAGTAATCAATTAAATACAATTAATTACCAATTAATAAACATGTATTACAATTAATTTATAATTCCTAATAATTAATAATGACTATAATTACTATAATTAAATTACTTCCCACCCTATTCCCCTCTAAACCCATAACCCGCTACAGAACATAATGATCAATTAATCAATTAAATACAATTAATTACCAATTAATAAACATGTATTACAATTAATTTATAATTCCTAATAATTAATAATGACTATAATTACTATAATTAAATAACTTCCCACCCTATTCCCCTATAAAACCAGAACCCGCTACAGTACTAAAATACAAAATTGTCTTAAATGACATAAATAAAAATTAAATACATAATAAATACATAATACCATACATAAAAATCATTAAAAAATCGATATTATTAACATAGATATTACTAACATCGATATTAAACATATCAATATACCTTACCTTCTATATTATGTCCCTTCAATATTTAAACATCGACATTAATGTATGTCGATATTTAAAACTCGATATTTAGTCTGGCTACCGTCCACATCATCTACTTGATCCCAACTGGTAGTCTTGCTCGCATCTAAGGCGTGTGGCCCCTGCATTATGGGGACCTCGGCAGGCATAAGCATCTTGTTGATAGCGAGTGGTTTCACTGGTTGTGGGATCCATCGAAGCCCGCTTTGTCGATCTTGCCGCAGTTCTCTCGTGTGACATGATAATGGCATGCTTTTTGCGCTAAGGGGCCCATTACGATGTCGGGTGGATCCGCCCGCCATCCATGCCCGCCCGCCATCCATTTCCCACCCACCATATTACTATCGCGGATGGGACCGCTGCAGATGGAAACACCATCCGCCGCTTTTCCACCCCGGTCGCCTTGTGGCCGGGGCGGAAAAGGGTTTCTATGGTGGCGGAGTCTATCAGGCACCGCCAGCCATATTAGGATAGGCGTAAAAGAATGCCTTTCCGTGGCAGCGATGCTGCCACGGAAAGGCATGCAATATTCATTAAGGGGGCCCCCTGCGGGCCCCTGAAGTGAAGGCGAAGTGGGGGGTGCACATGGGGGGTACCTGTGGTACCCCCCAGCATTTGCATACACAATGTGGCAGGCACTGTGCGGTGCCTGCCGCTTTGTGTATGCAAATGCATACATGCTATTTTAGCATTGCGGCGGGCGGTGCTGAGAGCACCGCCCACCACAATGCTAAAAATGCAGGATACGCCCACACCTGTGGCGGGCGCATCCTAATACCCCCCACGGGACCCCCGCCCTTATGGCGGGCAGGCCCAAAGACTGATAGGATGGCGGATGGACTAAGTCCGCCCGCCATCCTAATGGACCCCTCAGTGTCTGATTCACAGGTTCCTGTGTGTGACCGGAATGACCAGGTGCGATCCATATCAACGTGCACCGGATGTTGTGGCTCATTTCGAGGGAGGTTTGGAATTTGCGGCTCTCTATTATGTGTGACCAGAATTGTCTGGTATGACCTATATCAATGTGCACCAAATGTTGTGCCTCATTTCCAGGGTGGTAAGGAATTTGCAACTCTTCATTGGGTGTAACCGTAACAGTCTGGTGGGCCCAAATCCACACATACCAGACATTGTGCCCGGATTGCCTGGGTGCGACTCGATGTGTACATGACAGGGTGCCTCCTTCTTCCAAGATGCTCCCCTGCTTCATTCCCAGATCATTGATTACTCCCTTTTTGGTCCTCATCATAGTGACCCAACTTCCCTCTCCTCACCTGGTGCCCAACGACATTGTGTTGCCAGGGAGAATTGCCAGGCTTGGACTTGGGTAGAGACAGTGATTGACTGGCCTGGAGGAATGCATCCAAGAGCGATCAAAAGTGGGTCAAGAGACTGCTTTCCTCCTGTGATTCACAGAACTGGGCTGGTGCTGGAAGGCCCTTGTGGAACCCTTTTGAGTGACCAACTATTGCCCTCAGCCTGCTTCTGCTCTGCATCCTGTGGGTGAACTTCTGAGCAACTCCCAAACCCTGTTTTGATTACAGCCTCCTAATTAGTCCTGCTACCTACCCCCACCTCCTTCCCTGGGACCCTTACTATGTGTGCCTTTGACCACGTGCTGCCTAGTATGCAGGGGGGCTGGTTATCTTCCACCTGTGTGCATAAGCCTGTCGGGGTGAGCTAGAGGGTGGAGGGAGGCTTGGGCCATGGGGTCTGCAATGTGCTATCAATAGACTGGTTTGGTATCAGTTGCACTGCAGCATTCAGTACGAACCTGCTTGTACTGCGTATTGGTGAGGAGTGAGTTTGTGTGTGGGAGTGACAGTCTGTGGACCAACTGTGATTCAAGAAACTGGCAGGAGGTGTTGCTTTACACATTCATTTCTTGCCAGAAGAAAACTACTTTTGACATTGGTTTTATGTGTGTGGCCTCAGCCAGAGGTGCTGCTAAAAAGTATTATAATTATTTGTATGTACATATTTCTGATATAGTTGTGACCCAGGGTAAACCCTTAAACTGTGTGGTATTGAATTATAAGAATTGATAGGGTGGGCCTGGGTTTGATAACGTGTCGTACCGCATATAGGTGCTGGAGTGGGGGTTAGAATAGGATCAGTCCCAAGTGTGCATATTATTGATGAAATGAAAGTAGCTTCTAGGTAGTACTGGTACTGCATAAACATATTTTTTTTAATTAAATATGTAAGAAATTGAAAACAATACTATAGTAGACTGTATTTCTAAAATATAGTGTAGTTCAGTGTATTTTAGCATTTTTTTCACATTTATTATTTTCATTTTTTGAGTACAGCAGAATTTCCTAGACCTAAACCTTTTTTAAATATGTAGAAAAATATAAATAATTTTCCCCGCCTAAATTCACTTTGATAAAATGTTGGTAGGTAGGGAAAAAATATAAAGCCTACTACTTACCTAGATCAAGGGCCCTAATCTGGAACACTGCCAAAATGAGATTGCCATTAGCTTTTGTTAAGACAGTCATTAGCCAATCATATACTGCCTTGTCATCGGAAAGTACTGTGGTAGGCAGCAAAATAACCATGCTATATCGTGGCCTAATATATCACCTACTTTTAATGCCTAATAAGTACAAAACTACTGAATCAATTTTGCTGGTAAGTCCCTGAAAAAAAGTTTATGAGAAATGCATTAGTGTAAAAATGTGTTTTGGGTTTCCCCTTATTTAATTGCAACCTTTCAATTAACCACCACAAACCTTTGCATCATTCACCAAGGTAGCAAAGGAATAGTTCTTCAACGTTGTGTGAAGACTTTTGAAACAGATGCAAGGTTATTATATATATATCCATCTCTATACATATACATATCTATATATATCTTCAAAAGATCGTTTGTAACATTAATCAGTATGGTGTTATGCCCAACAATTTGGGAGACTGTCTACAAAACGGCAATGATTTGATGTGGTGTGTCATCAATATGAAGTAAACAAGGGTGCGTGCTGGCCTTGACTTTATTCAATTTATAGTTGGCACCTTTGAATGCCCAATTGGATTCCAAATGCTCACATCCTCCAGAGACGGGTCAACAACTAATTTCCGCATTATTATTTGCAGACAACGTTATTTTATTGAATATTGCACAGGCTTGCAAAATTTGGTAACCTCTTTACATCAAAACTGCTCGACCAACGAGCAGACCGTTTACTTAGAGAAAACAAATGTAGTCATTTTTGACAAAAGAATTATTAAGAAAAACACATGGTATTGTGGGGAAAGCCCCTGGGGAAGAAGTGGAAGTTACAAGTACCTAGGTGTATGACTTGAAGATGCTGTTCTCATCCACCTCACCTAAACACACTGAAAGCGAGGGTGGCATCACAAATTGCAGCACTCCAGTTCCTGACAACTAAATTGCAAAGCACAACTTGGTAGCTGCTGCTTACAGCATAAAGGCAAATTTCCTACCAACGTTGACATATAGCCTGGATATCTTTCCTGTAAAAGTTGTGAGCTTTATGAACTTTGCTCACAGCAAAGTTTTTTTGCCTTATCTTCCACATGCCACAAAGGGTCGCGCCAGCACTGTCATGTATTCCTATAGGTTCTGAATCGATCCCCCTATTCCTGACCCTATTCTGGTTAAACTAACTATCAAGTTAACTAACAGTCAGCCCATGAGGCAAGAAAAGCCCCCATGATGCAGATACCGTTATCTGACGCAGTCACACTACGGCACAGGAACGTGTTATCTGATTAGGTCATAACGCTTGAGATCTAATTAGACAAGCAACATTCCTCCAGCCCCTGATAAGGCATACGACGTTCTCATAACAAATCAAACCTGGAAAATCCGTGCGGCCATTGTTTTGATTTCACAGAGAACTTCAGTAAAAGAATGTGCTAACGAGCAAGTCGTATGACATCTTTATTGACGCATCTATGTCCATCCTTACGTCAATCCCGGCACCTTTAAGGTATAAATATTGCCGATCTTGCCCTATGCAAACACACGCGTGGTGACGAGACGGAGCAGCCATACTTGCCGAAGCCCAGAAGCAGAGCAGACCCCGCTGGCAGCAGCCCCGCCTTCCTGACGCGCTGAGAGACGCGCTGCTATCTCCTACCGAGAGACCCAGCACCGGCGCTTTCGGGCAGCCCTCGCAGGCAGCCTGGAATATCGAGACCAGAGAAAGAGATACCATTCCTCATTCATCCTAACTTCCAGGTACAGAACTGAATAACCCCTCACAGAGAATTCTTTAGTTATTCACTTGGCAAAAACAAACTTAACTTAAACTGTAACTTTCTATTCCCGCCCACGCATTAGACTTAGGTCAGGTACACGGGGTAGGCGTATTTAGAAACACCAGTTGAGTACGTTTAGTCAAATGTATATGTGTATGTAAATATATTTTAATCATTTTAAACATCATATGGCTCAGAAACCATATCAATGTTTTTACGGTATTATTTTATACTATTGCTTTTAATGTATGCACTTTACTTAACTATAAGTATTGCAATAATATCGATCCATTTCTCTTGTACGAGAAAAGAGACTGATCAATAAATAACACCTTTTTATTGAACACGCCCGTCTCTTCCTTTTCTCTACAATCTGATGAGACTAAGAATGCACGTACTGACTGAGTAAAATAATTGCCTTGTGCTCACACGACTCTGGAGATACACTCTTGATTAGGGGAGAGCAAAGTTGTCATGTTCTATGGTTGTCAGAAACTAAATCCCTTCTTGTCTAATCAGGGGAGTTAATTCTTTCCTGAACATTCGAGAAAGTTTCTAGCGAACTCTGAGCTATGCTGGCAAACCCAAAACTTAAGTCTAGTATCGACAGTAGTAGACCTAGTTAACGTCTGGCCTAGGCCTTTACTGCTGTAGGTATTATTCCAATGCGCAGAGCCTATTGGGAAGATAGGAACTACACTACATGGCGCCCAACGCGTTTGGAAAGGGCGATAAAACTAACGTAAGACATTTAGAGTAACTCAGTCATGCTTTCTCACTCAGACCCCTTTTCCCAAATACTCCAAAGACGTCTGGAGTGGGTGAAAGGTAATATCCTCCAAAACCTCGCAGGAGGGAACTCCTATGTAAGGTTCTTGGTTTAGTCAACGTTGAAGGATACACTGTTCCAAAATATTGTGCATCTAATCTTTGTTCCATAAGAAACCTGATCTGCAAACAAACAAAATAGGCTTCCTGTCGGTAAAATGTCTGACAATGATGATGAAAGAGAGGCAGTTAGATTAGCAGCTGAAATAGCAGCAGCTGATACTGCAGCACTAGATGCGGACGGGGATATAATACTCATCCCGGTCGCCAAAAGGAAATCTATAACCTTAAAACTTATAGAAAATGGACTGACACCTAGAGGTGGCACAGTCATATTCGTAATTGAGGCACACGAATATCGGCAGACAGAGGTATACTATACATGGATACATTTTCCAGCAGCAAATGCTGTAACAAAGTACTTCCACTATTACAAAATAGAGGTTCCACCCGACATTTACACTCCTTTCGAGGAGGTGGAAGTACCACTCAAATTCCAAGAGCATTTGCTCTTATTTGATGGCGCCCTAATACATAACAATCACATTACAAGGCTCGGTCCTTTAGGTAGACCAGGAGCAAGGTGGCCGGTCTTAGCCGGATACACACCACACCCAGACATCGAAGGGATGTCTACTGGAGAGCTGTTAATACAGCTAAAACAATTACTAAAAATTCATAGACAATTAGTCCAGTATGTAATGCGGACTTCAACAATTCAGCCAGCGATTAAACTTCCACAGCTGACCCCTCACCAGGGGAACACAAATAAAATCACACCACAGAACATCCAATCCTGCCTAGGTAAAGTTCCGGCTAAACGAGAACAAATACCATTCTGGTTGGCACAGAAAATCACCCAAATGGAGGCGGTGTTTCCTGACACCACCCCGCTAGAAAAACACAGGATTCTGACTATATGTCTCCCAATGGGAATCGCACCACACATAGAGGACTGTGATACTTGGGGTACAGTCTTTGCTTCAATCTACACAAAAACGCACGGTGTTCCATCCATTTCGGTAATACCAGATGTGCTAAAACAAATTCAAGATGAATACGGTCCAGAACCAGCTTTAACTCTTGGTATGAAATTACTGAAAGACTTCAAGCAGGTCTCGGCTATATTATTAGCCAATATAAAAGGTGAAGCAGCAAACGTGGCGATCCGCCAGAGGTTAAAAGAGACAGATATAGCAGACCAACCAGCTGAAATTGCCAGAATCATAGAAAAATCCTATGAAGAACTAGGTAGAGATAGTTTAGGTGGAATACCAGTAAAACCGCACCTGACTGAAAGTCCAGAAAAAATATTTTTTAATAATAATTCACCAAAAAAGAACTGGGATGGAAACAAACAATCCAATCCAAAAGAAAAGAAATTCCAGTCCCGAGGAAGGTCTCCTAGGCGAAGGGAGAAATCTCCGAACTAGAGACACAGGTCACCCCAGAGTGACCCCTCTGGGAAAAGATATAACCTTAGAAATAGGGATAATATTAAAAAACCTGATAGATATCAAGACATTGATACACGTCCCTCTCAATCTTTTCAGACTTCCTCGCAGAAATCGGAAAGAAGAGGACGATCAGAACAAAGAGAAGAGCACGCCAAGTCCAAAGACAAGGAACCTGCTCAACAAAAAAAGAAATTACAATTTCCAAAAAAGAAGGTAGCCAGTATCAAGGTAGTTAACAATGCCGAGAATACTGAGGACACAACTGAAAAACGGAGAGTGGGCTCAGACAATGCTAGACAGCGCAGCAGAAGTGAGCATAGCTCGCAAAGTCCTTATGAATCATCTGGAGACAGTGGACACGAATGAATATCTTCAAGTGGAAACTGCAGACACCAGAGTTAGCAAACCCCACAAGATATACGAGATAACATTACGTATAGAGGGAGATAAGACTAGGAAAATAAGGGGACTATTTTGGGATAACCTCTCCAAGGGCTATGATATCCTTCTAGCTGAAAAAGACTGGCCACCAGAGTTTGTCAGGGAGTGCCCTCATGGCGAAGAAGTAATTATGCCTGCCTTCTCGAATCAAATCCCGATTCATAAAAAATACACACTTGCTAGAAAGTGGGCAGTGGCCTTAGCACCTGCTTTATATAAAAATCATGTAGGATGGGATGAGGATTCTCCTCCTCACAAAATCCAGTTAAAATCACAACCTACTGCACAAAGGCAGTACCCAATTAAGCAAGAAGCTAAAAAACAGGTAAATGAAATACTAGATCAGCTAGAATACCAGGGGGTGATTGAAACTTGCACCTCACAAATGAACAACCCTTTGTTTCCGGTCTCCAAACCAGACAATTCATATCGTCTAGTTTTGGATTACCGACACCTTAACACATGTTGCAAAACCTTTGCAGTGCAAAACTCACACAGTGCTGCACTAATGAATAACATAGTGCGCAAAAAATACAAAACAACCTTGGACATCTCCAATGGATTCTTTTGTCAAAACATAGCACCAGAGAGCAGATATTTAACTGCATTCTCAGTAAATGGCACTCAAAAACAATTCTGTCGGTTAGCCCAGGGGTACAAGAACAGCCCGGGGGTATTCTCAGCGAGAGTAACAGAATTACTACAGCTATATGATGATGAAGCATTATCTTATGTCGATGACATTTACTTAACAGACGATGACTTGGATACTCACTTGAAAAGAGTGAACACCATAATACTTGGGTTCGCAGCAGAGGGTTACAAATTCAACTTTAAAAAATCCAGAATTGCCCATTTAACGGTCCTATACGTAGGATATGAATTATCAAGTATAGCCTGGTTGACAATTTTCTAAATAACTGGAAGAATTAAAAAATCTAAAATATGAAAAGACGTATCCTCTGCCAATCGACATTCTGCCTCTACGACATTACGCCTGTGTAATCTATACAGACGGACATGCTCAACCCCCCGTTTGGGGAGAACAAGCATACAACCCCACATGTGAGATTACAAAAGAAGTGTGGCGCGGAGGTAAACTAAGACCTCTATTAACAAAAACACACTCAGTTGAAACTAATTCAGAACAACAAACTGAAATAATAGCATTGAAAATGGCGCTAGATAATGCGGATCGCGAATTCCCGACACTTATAGTGTCAGATTCATATTACTGCGTCAAATCATATAACAAGGATTTGCAGACATGGATTCGGAACGGTTACAAAGATGACACAGATGCACCAATAAAGCAGAAATTGCTCTGGGAACAAATAGCTCTTTTACAAAAAGAACTACCTAGGACTCACGTGACACACTCACTGAGTCATCAGCGTGATGGCGTTCACGTTGCAGGGAATTCATTGGCTGAAACAGCCACAGCGGCAGCAACTAAAACGGCTCCCGTAGTTCGAAAAAAGCGTACATTAAAATACATTGACGGTGAAACAGTGCTGGCAGTGAAAACGTCATCAAAAGGCGACTGCTCAGCGTTACCGATCAACTATCCACTCAATTATACATACATAATCGATGCAAACTCCGTCCCTTTTGCTCGAATCCCTGGAGTGGGGGATAGAGTGATTCCAAACATGGACAGGAGAAGCTTGTTAATCGCAGACGCACACATGGGTGAGGGTCTTGGACACCTCAAACTGAAAGATTCTCTGGAAGAATTACAATCACGGTACTGGTGGCCAGGCATGAGCCTGCATCACACCATGTTTGTAAAAAACTGCCCAAACTGCAACAGAGATCGCAGTGGGGAGAGAAACAGTTTAATACCTCGTCGTATCAAGGCAGATAATATGACCAATAAAAAGCAGGGCTTGCGATTAACATATACAGGCTAGTTTCCACTTATAATGTCGATCCTCAGCACTCGGCTGACGTCCGGACTGTTATACAAAGATTTGCGAGTCTAAATGGCATATACACTAAGAGCATGCTACGTTCGACCATTGTTTTCACTCAAGCCCTCCGGCCGGGGGGGAAACATGGCCAAATGAGCACAGCCCAGCGGGAATCTTCTCACTTCCTTCCTGAGGGTACGGGATGGTGTAAAGAAAAAACCAAGGCAGAAAGCAATCTATAATGGAAAGGATATTAGGTTCGGGAGCTGGGTGGGTCAAACATCTAATAAGTGTCCAACGTAGTCTAAATAACTTGCCAAGAAATTCTCTGAAGGGATTCAGTCCGTACAAATTATTATTTGGAACTAGAATGATTATCTCTGACCTCGACAGTCAGACTTCAGTGGTTAAAGAAAAAAGCTTTGATGTCAAAGACCGTTTGGCTATTTTGCAGGACTTAAACAAAACAAGAAAAGACCTGGCAACATACAGTTGAAACAACAGCCAACAACCACTGAAGAATCACCACCTGTCCCAGCAAGACCTGTCTGGATTCCAAAAGTCAGGGATCTAGTCAGGGAGAAGATCGCGGTAAAGAAGGAATTTGGGCCTTCTTACAGAAAAGCAGTTCCTGTCTTGTCTGTCAACGGGACAAGATCAGTTGTACTACCGCCACTTGCTGGTAAAAAGGAGAACCGAGTTGTATCCATCGACCTGGTAAAACCACAACATGTGGCCGATAACAAACAGTAGGCCAAGTGGACTCCCAATAAGTAGCAGAACACCAAGGTTTGCTACCAGTACAGAGGTCCTAACGAAGAGGCTCATCACATTCGAAACGCCTACAGAAGAACAACAAGGACTATGCAACAATGCAATAGAACTCAGACCTCTGAAAACCCAAATAAAAACATTTAGCAGAGACACACCAATCTATAATGAAGTACCAGGTGACAATTCAAGAAACAAAAATCCTGAAGCAATTGGAACAATTGACAGAACTGCATCCGGCTACTTCATAAACTTCGATGATTCCTCTGAAAGCCTCAGTGAATCAAAGACACAGCCATCATCAAAATCCTTTAAAGACAAAGCTAAGGAACTTTTGAACCAACTGAAAGAAACATATCTGATTTCTCCATGGATTGAATTTTGGGTGGGTTTTGGTGCATTTATCCTCATACTTTGGCTCATCATGCTATTAACTTTGGGACGCTTCATTGAGGGAAAATATGCTAAAATGGACACAGCAAGTCAGAACATCAACTTGGTCCTCAAACCACACACATCTTCACACGTCGAGAAAAGAGAACTTTCTTCAGCCAACTTCACAGCCAATCCTATACCTGGTGGGGTAGCCTGGGACAACACTGACTATGAAATTTATGGTCCGGTCGAGATCCTGAAATATCCACACCAAATCAAGATCTCCTTGAGTGACTTTGCAAAACCAAACTCATTTGCTGATGATTGGGACTTCGAAAGCATTAATAACATGATGTCTGACTTAGTAATGTCTGCTAAATTTACCAAACATGATTATTTGCAGGGTTCTACAAATTATGACAGTATGTATTGCTATAACCACTATGGTAACCATTTTTTACATAAATCTGCACAACCTAGAAATGTTTTAAACTATAATCAATGGGAACATTGTGCAACACCTCCAAAAGGGAGCTCAAGAACCGTTTACGACAAATATTCATATTTTTCAGGTTTTAACACAAGTAATGCTGAAACATTCTATTTTAAATTGTCAAACAAGACAGGGATGAAAACCATGATAACCAACACAAAGTTGATATATTCAGATTCATTCTTCGAAGAAATGAATACTTTTGGATTTGATTATTGGGACAAAAATGTTGATTTGAAAAGTGTTTGGGGTACAAAAGAATGGCAAGTACAGGGTTTAGAAGCTTTGTTTAGAGCTTGCATGATCCCAGAACAAATGATATTTTTAAATGACACTGTTCAACAAACCACCTGTCTTGGCCTAGCCAAAATCAAAGATTTAAATAAACCGTCTATTCCAAAGCCAACAATGTTTAGCAATAGCTCTGATACGGATGAAGAGATAGACGTAAACCATATATTAAACCAAAACAGAACACATCCTGATTGGAAACAATGGTTAATCTGGCCCACGGATACAAATAACTGTCAAGACAGATTCCTGAATAAAACACAGGGGTTCAAAATGACCAGGCCAGACCCTAGATATCCCCAAAGACATCACCCAGGGATAATAACAACCTACAGTGTGGGCAAATTATGCCTTCAGTGGCTACAAACTTCCACACTGCCTGAAATTAAGCAACACCTAACTTTACTTACTGATGGTGCTGACTTGCGTGATTTCATAATGGGACCACGCAAACAGCGTCAAAAGCGTTTCATAGCAGCCTCTGTATATGCAGCATACAATGAGGCCTGGAAGGTTAATCAAATTGAAACAGCAGAAAGAATACGGGAAATTGACCGTATTAATTTGGAAAAATCACTTTCTGTAGTGGACAATGGGTTAATGACTCTGTCCTCCAGAATTTTTTCATTGAACAGCATTGTGTCTTCAGCAATCGATATATTATCGCAAGACTTACTGTTATTACAACATGGTCAGTCACAATTGCGTTCTATTGTACAGCTTGGCTGGACGTTACAAAATCTGCGTTCAGGCTATGTGCCTTGGCGTTTAATCAACACAACGTCACTATTCCAAATCTTTAACCTTACTGATAGACAAATCGGTATGGCGCAAAAGGGTGCTGATTATACAATCTTGAGCATTGAAAAACTAGAAAGATTACCAATGACAATGTCAGAACGACCTGTCAGTGAATGTATAATCCACGGAATCATAAATATTCCAATCTCAACCTTCAGGTTTCAATACTGCCAAAAATATATACAGGCTGGCATGTACGAGAAATTGGGGAAGGGGTACCTTAAAACAACTTGGAACCTGCCCTATTCACATGCATGTGTCAGTAATAAAGGACAGAAAGTGTTTCTTAGTGGCAACAATTGTGCGATGTCACTAAGTGGCACGCTTCTGTGTAACGGAATTAGTTTGCATGGAGCCTGTGAAGGGAATTCATACAACCTTTCATGTCACCAGCAAGGCGCACCTGCAACTGAAATAGAACCATTCTTTCAAAGACTCTATAATGGGAGTTACATTCTTATTGTAGACCGCAAATGTTGTAGTCTTATGCCCGGGACTCCTTATCTAGTCACTACGACTGCGAAGGTCATGTGCTGTGGACGTTCTTTGTTCCCCAGCTCCTTTCCAGACAGGGAGGCAAGGGCATGGCCCAGTTTGAAAATTACTTCTATTCGAATAGATACTTTAAGCAGAATGAAAACAGTGCTTCTTCAGACGCCTACAAGGCTCACGTCATCAAAAGAAACGTATGATCTACAAGTCGCAAGGACGACTGCAGAGATACATACATTATTATCGACTAATTCCCCCGTACATTTCGCGGAAATCCTGAGCGAAATCTTAAATATTTCTGATACCACTGGGGTCTCAAAGGTATTTAAGACAGTATTTTCGATGGCATTAACACCATTCAAAGCCATACTGGGTATTTTTCCAGATTTCGTCCATTCGATTTTTGGCGGACTTCCCCTGATCCTGGGACTAATTGCAGGAATCCTATTCTTAGTCCTTATTTTTCGTTATGGCAACCCATGTCACAGATCAAACTCTCGCGACAATGGAAGAAACAATCCTAGCCATTGGATACCGGGACCGGATATCAAAAATCCTGGGACTCTCCCGGCTTAGAGACCTGAACATGACTTGGTTTCTATCATTTCGACCAATGTGGCAAAGATGTGTTTTACCTGTATTGAGGTGTCTGCTATGCGGAGAAGAATGCGTGTTAGACACCTGTCTGACGCTACAATCGGATGCGCCAGTGGATGCAGATACATTGTTGGTTCCTACCAAGGTTCACGCTTTGTGCTGCCCTCAAAGGCTGCCAATCCTGATGACGGCATTCGTGGAATCTTCACCACTACGATTGAAGAGTAGTGAAGTTCAAGATGAAAGCAGCATCGATCAGATACGACCTTCTGTCAGCAATCATGCGCACGAATGCATGGTTACACCTATTTCCGACTTAGTGGAACTTTCCCATGAAGCTGTTGACAGTTTTTTCGAAAGCCTTAATGATATGATGTTCTCTCCAGAACAGAAATAGAGACTTTTGAGCAAGCTCGCACACGGCGTTCCCTGAATTCGGCCTTCAACTTTAAAAATAAAGTCACATGAACAATTTTTCCCACCAGTTCACGGACAACAATTTTTTAGCAGCCCCAAATTATTTTTTACAAAATTTTCGGGACACTTATCTTCTGCTTAAAGTAAGAAACTATTCCTAGAGAACTAAGATTTCTATTTTTAGATACTTTATAAACTTTAGTTGCCCGCTGGTATGTTCACAAATATTTTATTATGTGATGAAATGGTCTCGAACTTTCTTTCTGTATAGCCATATTAAGAGCCATTTCATGTGTATTTCTCATATACCAATTAAGCAATAATGTCTACAAATGCGTGTTTTCTTTAGCGTTTAATTCATAGCTTAAGTGCATACAATATATATGACTGCAATTTTTCAGTATATTTGAAAATTTCAAAATGCATTAATGTATTTTGGGGTGGTGAGGTATACACTATACTCTATAGTATGTTGTACTATGTTATACTATGCATAGATTAGTAAATATGACCATAGTTAGCGTGGAGTGGGTGTCATGTATTCCTATAGGTTCTGAATCGATCCCCCTATTCCTGACCCTATTCTGGTTAAACTAACTATCAAGTTAACTAACAGTCAGCCCATGAGGCAAGAAAAGCCCCCATGATGCAGATACCGTTATCTGACGCAGTCACACTACGGCACAGGAACGTGTTATCTGATTAGGTCATAACGCTTGAGATCTAATTAGACAAGCGACATTCCTCCAGCCCCTGATAAGGCATACGACGTTCTCATAACAAATCAAACCTATGACAACCTGGAAAATCCGTGCGGCCATTGTTTTGATTTCACAGAGAACTTCAGTAAAAGAATGTGCTAACGAGCAAGTCGTATGACATCTTTATTGACGCATCTATGTCCATCCTTACGTCAATCCCGGCACCTTTAAGGTATAAATATTGCCGATCTTGCCCTATGCAAACACACGCGTGGTGACGAGACGGAGCAGCCATACTTGCCGAAGCCCAGAAGCAGAGCAGACCCCGCTGGCAGCAGCCCCGCCTTCCTGACGCGCTGAGAGACGCGCTGCTATCTCCTACCGAGAGACCCAGCACCGGCGCTTTCGGGCAGCCCTCGCAGGCAGCCTGGAATATCGAGACCAGAGAAAGAGATACCATTCCTCATTCATCCTAACTTCCAGGTACAGAACTGAATAACCCCTCACAGAGAATTCTTTAGTTATTCACTTGGCAAAAACAAACTTAACTTAAACTGTAACTTTCCATTCCCGCCCACGCATTAGACTTAGGTCAGGTACACGGGGTAGGCGTATTTAGAAACACCAGTTGAGTACGTTTAGTCAAATGTATATGTGTATGTAAATATATTTTAATCATTTTAAACATCATATGGCTCAGAAACCATATCAATGTTTTTACGGTATTATTTTATACTATTGCTTTTAATGTATGCACTTTACTTAACTATAAGTATTGCAATAATATCGATCCATTTCTCTTGTACGAGAAAAGAGACTGATCAATAAATAACACCTTTTTATTGAACACGCCCGTCTCTTCCTTTTCTCTACAATCTGATGAGACTAAGAATGCACGTACTGACTGAGTAAAATAATTGCCTTGTGCTCACACGACTCTGGAGATACACTCTTGATTAGGGGAGAGCAAAGTTGTCATGTTCTATGGTTGTCAGAAACTAAATCCCTTCTTGTCTAATCAGGGGAGTTAATTCTTTCCTGAACATTCGAGAAAGTTTCTAGCGAACTCTGAGCTATGCTGGCAAACCCAAAACTTAAGTCTAGTATCGACAGTAGTAGACCTAGTTAACGTCTGGCCTAGGCCTTTACTGCTGTAGGTATTATTCCAATGCGCAGAGCCTATTGGGAAGATAGGAACTACACTACAGCACAAGTGAGACTGGAATTTGGCCACCAGGAGCAAGAGGAGGCACAAGAAGTGTCTTTTCTTAAATACACATTGCTACTGATGCAGTCAAAATCAAACACACTAAGAGCATTGTTATGGCAAGAAATTGCATCAAGCATGCCCCCGAATGCAAATTCTAGGTCGGGGGAAATAGCAGCATGAGTTACTGAAGGCAGAACAGCTCTCGGAAAACAGCTCTCGGAAGTATTCGTTCCAGCTAGCATTGAACAAACAAATCAAGCAGCACTCCTGGTGAGAAGACAAAACCGAGTTCAGGTTACACAATCGTGCATGGATCACCATTAACACATACAAGGCACGATCATGCAAACTTACATGAATTCCAAAAGTATATAAAAAGAAAAGTGCTCCACACTAGAAATGGATTCCACCCACCAGTTGACAGCCCCCAAAATGGCACCAGCCATTGAAGAACCAAGAGGCACATGCATCAAGCATACATTTTGCGATTCTAAAATAGAGATTTTTACCGAATTGTTATTTTGGAATCGCAAAATGCAATGCATGTAGGTATCACAAAAACTTTTGCGATTCCTTAACATTAGCTAATAGCAATTCATAAATTGTGAATTGCTATTAGCTTATGTGACTCCATTCATCCCTACAGGCCCAAAAGAATGAATGATAATGCATTCCCAAATTGCTATTACCAAAATGGTAATCGCAAATTTCGAATGTAAATCCAAGGGTGCCCGGGGGCATAAGGCCCCCCTGAAGCCCCCCCCAAAAAAATGCAAGTGTGCACTTGTTAAGCCCACAGGGCAAGTGTGCGCTACATGGCACTTCGAAAAATGCATTTTTGTGCATTTTTCAAAGCATGCACTAATTACCATCAACTTGAAGTTGATAGTAATGAGTGTTTCCTAAATGCACAGCTTTCAAAATTGCGATTACCTAATTTGCGAATGACAAAAGGTACATGCATTCGAAAAGGCCTTTGTGAATCGGCTCGCTTGCAAATGGATAAAGGCTTGATGCATGTGCCCCAAAGAATGTAGGCTTTGCCAACATCCTCAGGTAGACTTCTGGCAAATATTATATATCTCCCCAGTTTATTGCCTCTAAAACATCTTTATTTCAAACGGCATAAGATACTGTCACCAAGCAACCTGTTCTCCGTGAAAGGTGTGACACCACAAACCACAGCGTATTTTGTAAAATTATTTTTGAAAAGCGGAGTCGCTCTTTTAACCCCCGCACTCTGCCCCATTCCCACATGTATACCACCTTTTCCCATACTGTATTCCTTATCCGGACAAGAAAAAGCCAACGTACACCTTTGTCACATAGTGGTCATTTGTTGGCCGCAGTTTATTAGGAATACAAATAAACAGGTATATACTTTGCATATTTTGCATGTTATGTCCTGACAAAACTTCCTTGTTATTGTCTCTTGGCCCTTCTGGGTCGTTCTCTTTGGTAGGTTGGTTTTTGCGCTCACTTTGCGCGGGGAGGGGGTAGCTTCTGTCCCGGAGTTAGGCCCCCTCGCTACCTTGTCCGCTCTTGTTGTGCCCTGCCTTCGGGCGGGGTCTGGGCTGCGAGCGCCGTCTCCTTTTGCTACCCCCCCATCATTGGTAGGCCAACTTCCTTCCCAGCCGTGAGGCATCCCAGAGTGAGTGGTCCTACACACCTGTCCTTAGGCCAACTCACCCAGCCGTGAGGCATCTGAAGGTGAGTGGACCTATTCTGGCACACCGCCCTCCGGTGTGCCTCCGTACCAACCGATATCAGCGTAGTTCTTCGCCACGCTTTGCCTGTTCCTCAGCCCTGCGACATTGCTGTTCCTTAGGTGTGGGTGGGTGGGACAAGAATTTGCGCTTCGCCGCCGGTGCTGCTCCCCCACTCCGATAAGATAGGAGCTTGCCTGGGGGAGCAGTGCCTATATGCCTTCCCCATTCGCCTTCCAGGCCAGGTAGGCCCCCATGCCCATTGGAGAGTTCGTAGCCTGCCTAGGCATCCATTGGCCGAGGGTGTCGGCGCCTCTTCGGCGGCCCCCGCGGGGAGAGGGGCCGGGCATTTCTTTAGCTCCTGGTCGCTTTGCGCGCCAAAAACCGGTCCCCACTAGTTTGTTTGTGTCCAGGGGCGCAGCGCTGGTTATGGCGCCGGCTCTCGAGCCCCCTACGGGAGCAGCCTCTGCATAAACAGACCACAATTAAATCTCCAGGAAACACAACGGAGTCTGCGCCAAACTCTTACTACACAGTGGAAGGACCTATTCGGCATTAAGGAGGAAAGAAATAGGCACAAAATCGCTAGCTAATGCGGCTCCTTCTATGGATTGCTGCTGTTTAATTCTTAGCTGCTACTCATTATGCTTACGGTCTGCTCTGTATTTTACAGATAAACCGGCTAGAGCTTTCGACCTTTCATTTTCTCGAGTCAGCGCAAGTGTGGACGTCCATCGCGCTTAAATACTGCAGTAAACCAACTTAGATGAGTAAGTTGTGCATGGAGCAGGCCTTTTTTAACAAATGTTGGGTTCTCCGTTTTCGGCTTAATCCCTTTGTAATGCTCTGAACCCTGATTTCGTTTCCGAATTTACTTGCATTTTCGGATCTTAAGACTCCTCTGACGTCGTTAGGGTCTTCGTATTTTCGGTCTGCTGGCCCTGGGTGGTTATTCTGAAACTTCGGAGGTAATTACGTGTACCTTGTTATTTCGTATCACTTGACCATTTTTCCATCTTGTGTTTTCACTGATAGAGGGCTGTTTAAATTAGCTTTTCCATCTACTTATGTTTCTAATTTTCATTGTAAATATGTAATTCTGATGGTTGAAATGGATATAGGCCTTCGACGTTTTTTCCTTTTTCCATTGCGGCATCCTGCCTTCTGTATATGTTTTAATCCTACGTGCTCTCAACTTCAGCTTGCCCATTAAATCAGTGCTTGGTTCCTGGTAAGAGGTGAGCTACTCTGTACCCTGTGAGACCGTTTTTGTATTTTTTTGTATATTTTTTTTGCACTAAACGTTTCATAACACCTGGAGGTTTCTCCCCCCATTTGTCTTCTCCCTTTTCTTTCCGCTATTATTTCTAGATTAATTGCAGAGACATCCTTTTATTGTTTATTGTTACCGCTAGTAGATTACAAATTTAGCAACTGGTTGCTTATATTTCTGTATACTCCGGTTGTCTCTACTATTGGCATTGAGTTTCTCCTGACTATTAGTTTCGCCTATAATTGTGTGTGCTGCAACTATTCTCCCAAGAGTGGTGTGTTTGTATATATTTTTAAAGACTTTTTTAATGTGTAAATAATTGTTTGTTGTAAATACGTTTATGACCAGTTTTCCCTCCTTTTGGCCTTCCCTTGTCATGAATTTATATCTTATGCCCTTTTTGCCCACAGAAACGCTATGTTCTGCAGTGTGTTGCCCAGCAAAACTGAAATAGAAATGTAATAAACATCACCTGCGCCCTGATGAAGGAATTCTTAACGCTGGGACTTTTTCCGAAACGCGCATCGGCGCTTTCCTTGTCTTTTGGTCTCTAATGTGTTTTCAGTTTTCTTTTTGGATGTATATGATGATGGCTGAATGTGTGAATGTCTGAGAGTATGAATGTCTTTTGTATTTAATGGCTTACTGTCTTTTGTGCTGGGCTTATATTGTATTGTTAAAGATAATAATATACTTTCTATATTTATGAAATAATTTATTTGAATAAATGAATGCTTTTTTATTAAGAAATATATAAAAAATAAAATGAGTTGATACTGCACAGCGTTTTTGTGGGCAATTGTAATTATTTGAATGCTCTAGTCCTCAATAATCTTGGGAACCTCCCGTTCATGTTCTTATTATTATTGAACTCCCTGGTGGGTTGTTCCCCTTTATCTTTTTCTTAGGTTCAGGGTCCCTTTCTTGTTAATTATATTCTTAGCCAGCCACCCCCCACCTGGCCCGGTCCCTGCTTCTGATCTCAGCCAGGTTGGGGGAGCCTCCCTTGGCCCGATGGACCCCGTCACGGGCACCCTAACCCTCGCCAGGCCGCAAGACCAGGGCTCGCGCACCACAGGGTCATAACGCACATAAGCTACCTGCACCATTGGTCACTTGTTTCAATCAATTACTTGAGCAAAACTTTGACCAAAGCCAAACATACTGCACTTAGGCAATTCATCGTGCAATTAATGAACATCGAAGAATCATGGCACTCCAGCACCTTTCCTTCCGTTGGACATCGACTGGGATGATCATTGGTGAACTGAATTGTTTGCATTTTACAGTTTCTGTAACCTATGCCGGTGGATAGCATTTTAGCCTCTTACATTATTTAGTTTATTTAATGGTTTTAAATTCTTTTTATTCCATTTCTTTTCTGTTTTCTTATTACTCGATGCATTTCACATATCGTTTATATTTCTTTTTATGCACAATTGCAATGGTTTTTGCTAATCGTGCAAATAAAGTATGCATTCATTCTGCTACCTATTCGGCATTAAGGAGGAAAGAAATAGGCACAAAATCGCTAGCAGCTTGCGAGAGCAAACCATGAGGATTTCTAATGTTTCTGAAGACTCCATCAACTTTAGCATAAGCCCTGAAGCATCTTTTAGGAAAGCTTCTCGCAATCAAAATATTCAGCGTTTTCAGACATATTGTATGTCATTAAAGTTGGCAGGCAGAGAATTGTATTCAGAAATGCTGTCCAGCCATGCCACTCTCTCTCTCCATGGTTAGCCAAGTTTGCTTCAAAACATTGTTTTGCCAAAATTAATCAGGACATTGTGGATTCTAGCTCTGAGACATATTTTTGTTCTATTGACAAAATAGGACTTAAACGTCAATACATATTTTTTACACAATTGACATTTCATCAAAGGTAATCCTGGTGTCTGGCAGCTCAAAAAAACTAGATATACACTCTGGAAATGCATATGAAATGGATATGAAGAGAGACTTTCCTACCCACTTGAGGATGCATTTTAAATAGGATACAAGTATAAAATAGTTAACAAATTGCATCACCATAATAAAATCAAGTGCAAAACGTGCAATGTAAACAGCACATCATTTCATAAAATAGCTGGTACTTTGGTATCCAGATGCCCTAGCTATGTGCAAAATGCAAGAAGCAGCCACCATCTTCAGACATTTCGTATCAACTGAAAAAGCAAATGGGGGCCTTAATTTCATATATCTAACCTTTTAGAACTAATTACAAAAGGCTGGGTAACAGAAATTTAAAAACAGCCACAACTACCATTGAGGAGGTGTTGATTTTGTATACCCTATATTCCTCTTCTCTGGTGGGTAAGTTCAGAGCCCTGACATCGGCACAATCTATTTAGGCCTAAGATTTACATAGAGTGTGCAGAAAAACAGGAAGCGCCCCTCACTTTCACAAGTGTTTTTACAATAAAAACAATGTCCAGGTCCCTGGTTCGTCTTCCTCCAACTAGCGGTGAAAGTTGCTATGGGAACAGACCCTTACCTAAATTGGAGGTATATGGACAGAGCCCAAACTGGGCAGATGTAGTTCAGGAATTCCTCAGCCGTACACAAATATTAATGGAGGAGGAAGGCACTTGTTAGACTCCCTTGAGAGGATGAGTAGCCCTACAGCTAACAACCTTCTCTTTCATATTTGTTTTTAAATAGGGCAGCATCTCCTCTCTGAATAGATTATGGCTTGTTTCAGAATTTCCCCATGGCAGCTCACTCCAGCCTTTCTTAAACACCCATAACCATCTGATTTCCCACCTCAACTGTCTGACAATATATCTTGCAGGCCCTCTTAAGGTGGCGAAGTTCCTCAAGTCCCCACATTTGGATCCAATAGAGTAGGGGCCTCTACACCACCAATGACGAGATCTAATTTAGCACTGGAATCCAAATGAAGGGGTACAAGGGGTGTGCCCTTCCCTAGGCCCACCAGACTTCTAGCAAATTTCTTCTCTACTATGGTCAGTGTTTTAATGTTCCAATAACCCCATAGTTCTGCCCCAGAAAGAGCAGCCCCCCTAGCTGTGCACTGTAAAGACTATGCTTTGAAGTATACCTACTTCGAAGGCAAAATGGGGTATAATGTTTGTCCTGTAGCCCATCAAATTGAGAACACTTCTGGACTAAGGACCCCGCCAAGAATAAGAGCTGTCGGAAGGAGTACTGCCCCTTTGCTGTGTTGCTGTACAGCAACCTGCGAGTGGACCTTTTAGTCTGGAGAATGAAGGCTGGGAGCAAGCTCCGGTGACCCCCCCAGGATGTGTTTAGTTGCATGCTGGCCTTCAGAAACCAGACAGCGCACTTCAGGAAACTCGCTCAGGAAATCTTAGAAGCAAGGCAGAAGGACATGAAATGCTGGTGTGACCAGAATGCCACCTACTGGTTGGGTTTCAGCCTGGCCAGAAAGTGTGGGCAATGGCCCCAATGGAACCCTGTGCTCTACCTATCTGGTGGACATGCAGACTCCAAGGAACCCTTAATGGTTCCTACATGTGAACCTCCTCAAACTGGGCTTTGAATGGTCCAAATTGATCATGTTCTTGGCTACAGGTGATGGGAAGGAAGAGGAGAGAGAATTTCTTCCTGACCTCCTGTCTGCCAAGGAGCAGGATGGGTCCATGGAGCATGTGAACCTTTCCCCTTTACTGATCCTGGAACATCATACTGAATGCCGCCAGTTGCTGGGACTGTTTGCCTCTCTGTTTTCCTTGACCTCAGGATCACCCATTGGTGTACCCACAATTTGGATACTGGGGATAGTCCACAAGGTGAAAACTGGCATCAGGGAAGAAGTTTCCAAGATGCTAGTGCTAGGGGTGCTAGAGTCCTCCAACAGTCCTTGGGCCAGGCCATTGGTCTTGGTCCTGAAGGCTGCAGCACCCAGTGCAAGGCCTGAACTGTGGTTCTGTGTGGACTACGGTGGGCCCAATGCCGTCACCAAGACTGATGCACACCCTTACCCCAGAACTGATAAAGTTATGGATCGGCTGGGAGCGTCAATTTTCTCAATATGTTTGACTTAATGTCTGGGTACTAGCAGATTGCCTTGACCAATGGGGCCAAAGAGAGGTCAGTGTTCTAAACACCGGAAGGGCCCTTCCAGTTCCGAGTTATGACTTTAGGGTTGAAAATTTTCCCTGTCACCTCCCAGACGATGGTCAACCAGGTCTTGGCTGTTGGATTTCAGTGCTGCCTACCTGGAAGACTTTGCAGCTCCAGCTGGAAGGATCACTTGTACCGCCTCTGAGAAGTGTTGAAAGCCCTTCAAAAGGCAGGCCTCACTACCAATCCCATTAAGTGTCAGATAGGGCTGGGGTCTGTGGTATACTTGGGACACCAAGTAGGAAGGGGCCAGGTGGCACCCTTACAATCCAAGATTGACACCATTCTGACTTGGGAGCCCCCCAAGATCCATACAGAGGTGAGAGGATTTTTAGGTCTCACTGATCATTACAGGAAATATGTCATGGGCTATGGCACTATTATTGCTCCCTTGACCGGACTGGCTTCCAGGAAGCAGCCCAGTAAAGTGATCTGGATAGGGGCTTGCCAGACCGATTTTGATGCCCTGAAGGCCTGCCACATGCATGGCACCCGTGCTTAAGCCACCCAACTTCTCTCAAGAATTAATTGTGCGTACAGATGCCTTGTTGTGGCGGCGGTACTTTCACACCTGAATGAAGAGGACCTGAACTAACCTGTAGCCTTTATTTGCCAGAGGTTACTTCCCAGGGAACAGAGGTGGAGTGCAATTGAAGGGGAAGCTGTGGTCTGGGTGCTGAAGAAGGTAAAACCCCATATGTTTGGGACTCACTTCCTTGTTCAGACAAACTAGAGGCCCCTCAGATGGTTAATGCGTATGAAGAGTGAGAACCCCAAAAAATTGAGGTGGTCCATCTCCCTACAGGGAATCTCTCAGGAGGTTCAGTAGTTCTCCTTACTTTTTAGCTGAAGGGGACACGTGTCAGACCTGGCATCCTTGGTATAGTTTCCCCCGTCTTTTTTGCCACTGCCAACTAGAGATCCCCCATTTCTAACAGTGCTTATGCTCTCTTCCCTAAATATGGTAACATTGACTCATACCCAATTGGCAAATTTAATTTACTTATAAGTTCCTAGTACAGTGCACAACATGTGTCCATGGCCTGTATATTAAATTATACAAATGGCCTGCGGCACTCATTGTGCCACCCACTTTAGTAGCCCTCTAGCCATGGCTCAAGCCTGTCATTGCAGAGCCTGAATGCTTAGTTTACACTGCCATGTTGACCTGGCAAGATTAACCTGTTCCCCGTCGTAGACCATCCCTTCTTACAAGTCATACCTAAAGTAAGTCCTGTATGACCCACAGGGCAGGATGCGCTTCATTTAAAAGCAGGGGCGGCTGGTGGAATTTGAAACTAGTGGGGCGTATGGAGAACGAATCAACGTATGCGAGCGAGTGCAGCCAGCGAGCCCAAAGGCAATAAGAGGGTTTCAGGGGGTTCTGTGTCTGTGTCGTAATGCAAACAGTTAGTGAAATATTCCTACTCCCGCTGTCAATCTGTCGTTCACAAAAGGCAGGGGGAGGTTGAAATCGAGTGCTGGAGGGGGGTCGGTGCGACGGGGGGTGGCGCGAGAGGTCGTCGGGGCTTCAGCGAAGAGAGGCACCCCAAGTGGCCAACTAATAAAGCTTTGGACTACAATTGGTCTTGTGCTGCTTGCAGTACACAAGTACTGGAGAGGAGGTGCAAGGGGGTGGGGGGGCTTAAGCGAAGAGAGGCACCCCGAGTGGCCAACTAATAAAGAGCAGCCTTACTTGTCAGTGACCTCGCAGGCTGACAGTGTCCGATTTCACACAACACACGCTCTCTTCTTCGACCTGCGAATAGTTTGTGCAAAGCAGCCTTGAGAAACTGCTGACAACCCCGCCGCTTTTTTTCCGCCCACACATGTTAAAAGAGGTTGGAAATGTTAGAGTCTCCAGGACAGCGAACACACCAAACAGCGGTTGGAAAAGCATCAAGCTGTGCCCCGCTGAGTACTAGCAGCAGTTAGTTGGGCGAGCAGGCTGACAATATATTTTGTGCATATTATAGGCTGTGCTCTGCGCCTGCTCACATGCAAGAGTTGAGAAATGACTTCGAGCCTGAGACGCTTCCTTAATAGCCTGGGCCTTGCGCTTAATTAAAGAGTCTGTGCCTTCTTTTAGCATCACGGCACCCGCTTCATGCTAGCTGGGTTTCATGAAACAAGAAGCGTGGTGGCCGTGAAGCATGAATAAGTTTGGTGAGAGTGGAGACTAGTGCTCCAGGTGGTGCCAGACAGGAAGAGTTGGCCCCGGGTAGAGAGCGGTGGAGCAAGGCGTCAGGTGAGGGCAGGAAGCTGGCAGGTGTGCCAGCGGCGGCAGTGTGCAGACTTCCTGTGGGAGTGTGAGCAGAAAAGAAAACAAGCAAGTAGTCCCTAAATGAAAAGATAACAGCCGAGCAGAGTAACTAAGTTGTAGTTGGTCAGTGCTGCTTCCTGCAAAAAAGGAAGTGACGTATCAGATCCCCAGCCAACTATAAGCCAGATAAGAAGAGCAATGCCAGAGTTAACCAATGGCAAGCGGCAGGAGAAATTACCCTTCATATTCTGTTTACTACAGGTCTTGCAACAGCGCATGCGCTGTCTAGGCTAGACCTAAAAAACGGGTTTGGGAGGCTAACGACTTGCTAAGGAAAAACAGTGGGTGCTCCTCTATAAAGCAAGTTCTACCAAGAACACTAGTGAATTTTGGATGTGGGTAAATAGAATTCCCACCACAAGCTGCACTTCAGCATGCAACTACATAAATGCTATTTAATGTGGGACCAACCTAAAAAATGTACATGTGATAAAAGATCCAACAATTAGAAGAAATTCCCCACTGGCCACCACTCCAAATGCATCCGTCAAACCCTTTCTTAGTAATCTTAGCAATAACAAAGATAATCAAACACATACAGGTACTGGAGCACTAAGGAACGATTGCTTATGAAGATAATAAAAAGGAGAAACGATGCGCACTCTTACCAAATGGGATTCATTTTCAAAATTAATCCATCCTAATGTCTGAAGTCAACGGGAAGGATATTTGACAACTGCAAATCCACCTCCATGGTGTTGTCATCGTGTCAAGGATCCTAAATGTATTCAATCTATTGAAAAAAAGCATTACTAAAGCAAATTAGTCTTGTGATGCCTGTCAGCTTTTTTTAGGTCTCGCGCCTGCGATGCATATGGCGAAGCCATAAGCGCATCGCGCAGGCGCGATACTATAGTTGCCGGGTCTGCTTCCCAGGAGACAGGAGACTGGCTCGCGCACGCTCAGGAAAGCGATCGGAGCCGGCCGCGCGCGCGCGTTCCCAATCTCCTGTCTCTCTGGTTTAAGTTAGTCGTGGAAGAGTGAAAACACCCTGCTCTGATGGCTGCACCACTTCAGCCATCGCCTTACTCTCAGCCCCTCCTCCCCGAGGTGAACCTCGGCTCCGAGGCGCGGTGGACAGCTCTCTATCTGACTCCGCTGTCGTCGTAAATGAAATGCGCAGTCTACAGTCGGCCATCTAATAACGGCCGTCTCTGAGCATGATGCGTCAGCTGAGGTAACGAAGTGAGAGCACACTTCTGTGCTGCCCTCGCCTTTCGATGACACTGATGTGTGGTGACAGAGGCAGCCAGCCGTGAATCGCCCCTGGCGCGCAGTCTGCTTTCCCCCGTGACGTACTTTCTGGTGTGACATTCATATGCGTCCAGGTCGCGGCAGTGTCTGTAGGAACGCGAGTTGGTGCATCGGCTGGAGACAGTTGTTTGTGGGGAGGCGAGGATAGCCACGCGCCCCTCGGTGGCCTGACTGCCTTACAGTCTTACAAAGGAAGTGGCGCTCAGCTGCCTATTTGAGTCACCGTGGCTTTATTATAAGTATAACTGACTTGCGTTTGCATGGTGGGACTTATGGAATCATACTTATGTTGAGGACAGCAAGTCCGAGCACGTAGGACCTGACCTAAAGGTGTCCCCAATGACATGGGGCCCGTTGGCAGCCATGTGAAGGATTTTTCTAAATATAAAAGTAACAGACGCTCTGGCGCATAAAGACTCGCTATCTGCACAATAATGAACCACTTTAAGGAGGAATTGCATTGTAATTTTGTTGCATTTAATCACATGGCAGGACAAATAACTGCTTGCTGATTTGGACTAGTTCAGATATTGATCCACCATTCCAGTTGCATCGAAGCTTCTGTAAAATGCTTCACTTTCTTTGGTTTCTCATAGCCAGATTGGCGATTATTTTGAGGAGTCTGTGTAGCGATTTCTATTATAGACATGGCGAGCAACAAAAAAATAGCGCCTTATTCACAAAAGTAAACTTAGACTTGTGTGTTTATTATTTTTTGTTGTTTATTTTACTATTCACAGACTCGGATTTAATAGTAGGTTTACCAGTGCGGAGACTCTGCTGTTGGACGGGAAACTCTGCGCATAAAATAGAACAACCTTTTCTTTTTATGTGCGAAGTTCTCTGCCCCAATTGTCGTAAATTTATTATCCAATCTGAGTTTGTGAATGGTAAAAAATAGTAAATTTACACAAAAGTGTATGTTTACCTTTGTAAATCAGGGGCATAGTTTAGTTGGTTTAGAGTCCACCCATTGTTTACCGTTAGTTTAACTTTTTTTTTTAATTTTTATGCTCATTTGCTTACTTTATATTTGGCAAACCATCTTCATCTTGTGTTTTCCCCCCTCTTCTGGAGATCGAGCTGGGCAGCGCATGCGCTGCGTGGCATGCTGTATTAGAGTATGCACTTGAAGCTTCGCTCACTCTCCGCCCATATCTTTCATTGGCTTGTCTTTGTCCTTTGTAAATGCTGGCTTCGGATTCTGTAATTGGCTTGTTGGTAGAAGTAGCCATTGCCCTATTAACTTCGCAAGAAGGAGGAAGGTGGGGGATTGGTGATTCTTTATTTTTCTTCTAATGTACACGTAAAAAGCCAGTTTCTGTTCTGCTCTCGATCTACGTGCTTAATTTGTGCCGGAGCTTTCCAGTGCATAGCACCGGAACATTTTTATGAGGGCCGGGTCTAGATCACACAGCATATGTGACAAGAAAATAATGAGTACGACTCTTCACAAGATCCGGATCCCCACTCTTACTCTGTCTCCCGAATCCCCAGTGAAAAACTGAGCAGACAGCCGATAATAAAAGCATGCTTCAGTCATTGCAGTGGGCGGGCCACTGATTGGGCGTGCGTGCGTAACCTTTTTTTTAAATTCCTTCCCGCCGGCCTGACTGATTATTTTAAGAGAGATGCACGCGTGACGCACCAGCGGCAGTCCGACACTATCACCAGAAGCAGCAGTGTGTTGTGTGCAGTTAGTTTGCTGCAGCAGGTCTCAGGTAGGCTTTTCTGCGATGTCCAAATGAACGCAGATTACTTTAGAAGTCATAAAACTTCCCAGAAATGTGTTTTCGAAGCTGCAAGAGCCACAGAACTCCAGGCGCCCTCCTCAACATTTTGTAGTAGTTCGTGTTTTTGTGGGCTGACTTGGTTAAATGCATAGTGAACAAAATACGACTGCCTTTTTATAAATGCATATTTTGTCTTTTTTCCACGGGGAAAATCTATTTCCTCTAGAAGCCCTTTGTCCTACATCTCCGTTGACTTTTGGGGGTGTTCCCTTCCCCTTTAAAACCAGTAATGGATTTTTGAGAGCAGGGTCACCTTTTTTAAAAAAATAAATAAATTGCATGCATAAATCATACCAGACAATATGGTTAAATGGCTCTGTGAGCGGATGTGCAAAATCCGTTCCCACATTTTAATTTGTTCTGGGAACACGATTGCGATGGTTTTATGCAGTTGGTGTCCATGTTTACTGAATGATTGAATATGTGATGTTCGGTGTAAACTTTGGGTGAAAGGCTAAAGTAGTAAGCAGTCTGGGGTCCTTTGTGGCAGTTTGTGGCAACTCGGATTGGGAAGGGCATGAAGTCAGATTCGTGCATCTGCTGTTGGATGTCAGTGGAGGGTTCTGTGGGCTGGAAGTTTATGTGGTGTGTGTTTGTTGAGGTGGGTAGTGCTGGGAGTTCTGGCCTACTTGAGCTGTGACGTTTGTAACAAAGGTGTATTTAAGTCGAGTCTAAGCAAATGCGACGCATTTGCTGTCTGGCTCGAGAACTATTGTCACCCGTTTTTGGGAATGTGGACACGAGCTGGGCACGAGCGCAGATTTCACCTCGTGGGCGCGCACGGCGCCGTGCTCATCTCGTGCCTCACATTCCCGTGCACAAACACACACACAGCCACACTCACGCATGCACACACACACAGCCACACACATACACAGGCACACACACACTGCATGCACACACGCACCCCTCCTTAAACAGACACACGCGCACACAGACACACTCGAACACACACAGACACACGCGCGTACACCCCCACCCCCCTCACCGGGCTGGGCAGTTGTTGTGTTCATTATACGTGTTTTCGTATTCTTAACAGCAGTGTGTACACACACAGACAGATGACAACCTAGAACTTGTGTGTGCTGCTGTTGCAGAATCCAGGCGCCTCCATTCCCACTACTCCTAGCCCAACAGAACCCCTGTTCCCGGCTGACCTGCTCTGCAGCGGCCTCAATGCCGGAGCGAGTCCTAGAGGAGATAAAGTGAGCGGGCTCTGCGGCCGGTGTTGCGGTGTTGCTGCGAAGGGAGCGCCGGGTGTTCACCATACTGCCGGCACGGGTTGCGCTAAATGCCGGGGCCTCTCACTGCCCGGGCTCTCTCAGCGCCATTCCTCTTTCTCTCGGGCTGCTGTCAAGCGGCGCTGCCACTGGGGGTCGCTACAGCCAGTACCACGGGCCGGCCGTTACACTCTATCTATTGGCAGAAGCAGAGGTGTCTGCAAACACAAAGGCTCAGCCACTAGACCAGAGACATAGAAGAGCGGACAACGCTGGCGATTGCATATGGAAGCAGCGGCCATCTTAACAACTCCGCTTTGATGCTGCTCGCGCGGTTGAAAATGTACAACTACTGAATTTGAAAAAAATAAACAGAGCCGGGATAGTTTGCGTTAAAATACTTTTTTTGTAACTCCCTACACATTGCGCTCTTCAAACGCATGTCAGATTTTTTTAGTGTTTTAAAATACGCTTCTGATAGTCACATTGCTTATCAAACTAGAAAGAAACGTCCGCATTTTTGTTTGAGCGTTTTGCTCCAGGAAACGTCCTAAAATCGATGGTGTGAGGTACACTTAAAGATGGCTTCTTGACCTACGATCCGTCCCGAGCGATCCCTGCCATGTGTGTCCTCTTTTTGTGTTTTTGCTTGTCCGTGTTGTTGGGCGGGCTCATGTAAGCAGGTCGAGAGAAGAACAGCTGTGAGGCAAACTGGTTGCTGCCTGCTTAGGGTGGAGTTATCTTTGCATTCTAAGCTTTTTCTCGCATTTGCAAGTGATTAAGCTATTGGCATTGTAAATGACAATGCCATTTATTTATCTGTTTTCAAAGCCAACACATAAATAACAATTTTGTCATTTACAATGCCAATAGCTCTAACTTTTGCAAAGGTGAGACCGTTGCATTGTAAATGCTTGTTTGGCTTTGTCAATGCGTGTTTGTTTCTGCCATTATTTTTTTCTTCTAAAATTGCATTGTTGCTAAAACTGCTGCACCTTCTCCAATAACAAATAAAATCCTTGGCTGAAAGAAAAAAAATGTTTTGTCTCTTAATGCATGCATTACCGTAGTAGGTCCTGACCCGGTAGGAAACCACTTTGTGTGTTCATGTGCTCCTTGAGAAACAGCAGAAGTTGTCACTCACGGTGAAGTTAGCCAATGCTAGCCCACTGCCCCATGCTATTGTAAGTGAAAGAAAAAAATGCATGGCACAACAACACACGAGCACATAAACACTGGTGCATGTGCACAACAAAGGATATGGACTCGGGTGCACACAAATATATGCATGTCAATACATGCAGGTAGGTGTGTGCAGAGAAATGCACTCATGCTTATTCTTGTGCATGCATTTGAACACCCATGTACCAGCATGTGCATGTTCACATGAAGTTTCATAAAGTAGTAATATGTGCACAACTATAAAAGAAATATGCATGTACACGACCAGAATCAGCAGTCTATTTAGTCTCGGGGCACTGAGGACTCTCACATTCTCTGACTTACACACTGACAGTGGTTCCCATAGACTCTCATATACACAGGCACCTTGACAAGCAGCCTCACACTTGCACCCCCACTGACCCTAGTTCTTGCACGCATGCATACCCACATTGACGATTGTGCAACCACACACACGCAAGGACTCACTGTGGCACCTTCTACATATTTGACATATGCGCACCCTCAGACAGGCGCCATAAACATGCACTCTAACAAGAGCACATGCTCAGGGTGCATTGCAAGCTCGCCACAAGATGTGCGGTCACCCATTTATCTGTCTGCCATGGATCCGGCTTCTTAGTTTTTGAACCGAAACCTCTGAAAGTGCAGGGCATTCGCTTAAACTGTTTATTTTTGGTACATAGTGAAAAAATGAGTGTTGCACTATGTCATCCACTAGAAGCTTCCTAAAGTGCAGCATGAATAGGTATGTGGTTGGCTTTTTTCAATGCTGACATAGCATCTGTGGTGTGGGTGTCAGTGTTTTCTTTAACCCTTCGCTGCTCGGACTTTCCCCCGTGCTAAGCCTTTTTTAGGCTATTTGGGGAAGTTCGCGATTAGGCCCCTGTAACTTTTTGATCACATAAGGTATCTACACCAAATTTGCGTCTTATTCTTCCAACATCACAGTCATTCTTAAGGTATCCAGGGTTTGTGGATTGCCCTGGAGGGGACCCAGAAATTAGCCAAATACAGGGGGAAATGGGAAGAAAGTGCTGCTAATCAAGGCGTCTATTTTTCCCCTGCAAATGGTATCAACAAATGGTTTGTGGGGTTGAAATTACCATTTTCCCAGCTTTCAGGGACGAACAGACTTTTGTGAGAAAAACAAATTTTTTTACACAGTTTTGCCCTTTTACTGGTACTTAGCCTATTTTTGCTATTTTTTTTGTTTTCAACCTTCTTCCAGTTAATGGTAACACTGGGAATGAAAGCAATAATGGATCCTGGAATGCCATACATTTTAGAAAATTAGACAGAATTCTAAAATCAACAAGGGGTCATTTGTGTAGATCCTTCAAGGTTTGTTAATGGAAACTAACAGTTGAAAATAGGAAAAATTGCAAATGTGTTGAAAAAACTGCAATTTTTTCAAACATTTTAACCTGCAACTTCTTCTAATTAGGACAGATGTTTGAAAGCAATATATTGTTACATCTGCTGAATATTTCTGGTTGCAGGAATATATAGGACTTGTAGGTTCACCAAGAACCTGATGAACCCAGAACCAATAACTGAGTCGCATCTTGCAATGTTTTTTTATTATGTACTGGGTATATAGCAATTAATTTGGGAAAATATATAAAGTTAAATATCAGGATGAAAGACACCTATGTTTTTCTGAAATTGGAACAAACTATAGAGTTTAGAAACAGTAGGTATTTGCACATTTTCAAAACTGTGAGTACCCATACTAGCATGAAACGTAGAGGACATTTTTAAAAGTGACTACTTTTTTACACATTGTCTTTCATTTTAAGACAGAAATGCATCAAAAGTCAATAAGTAATAACAGTTGCTCTACAATTCTGTGTTACGCTAGGTATCCTGATAAAAATTGTACCTCACTTGTGTGCGTGTAGACCTAGTGCCTGTGACACATTTCAGTGGTGGAAAGTTCTGGAATCTGCGTGGATCCAAAAAATTCTAAGCATCCAGCATTCCCCAAAGTCTTCAGAGAAAAATTGTGCCTCTCTTGTGTGGGTAGGCCTAGTGTCCGTGACAGGAAACGGGCCAAAACGCAACGTGGATACACCACATTTTCACAGTGAACACTGACCATTTTTCTCGAAAGTGCCTAGCTGTAGATTTGGAACGCCAGCTCTGCGGGCACCTAGGGAAACTCAGAAAACCTATATGATTTTGAAAACTAGACACCCAGGGGAATCCAGGATGGAGTGACTTGTCTGGCTCTCATCAGGTTCTGTTACCCAGAATCTCTTGCAAACCTCAAACTTTAGTTAAAAAACGCACATTTTCCTCACAAATCTGTGGTGGAAAGTTCTGTAAACTGTGTGGATCCACTCAATTTCACCCACCCCGCATTCCTTAACATCTTCTGAGAAAAATGGTACCATAGTTGTGTGGTTAGGCCTAGTGGCATTGACAGGAAATGGCCCAAAATGCAACGTGGACACACCACATTTTCACAATAAAAAATGACCCTTTTTTACAAATTGTCTAGCTGTTGAATTTGAACCCTAGCTCTGCCGGCACCTAAGGAAACCTAGCAAACCCATACATTTTTAAAAACTAGACATCCAGAGAAAACTAGGATGGGGTGACTTATCTGGCTCTCACCAGGTTCTGTCACTCAGAATCCCTTGCAAACCTCAAACTTTGTCCAAAAAAACACATTTTCCTTGCATTTCTGTGGTGGAAAGTACTGGAATCTGCATGGATCCACAAAATTCCAACCACCCGCATTTCTGAAAGTCTTCCGAGAAAAATGCTACCTCACTTGTGTGGGTAGGCCTAGTGCCTGCGACAGGAAACAACCCAAAACGCAACATGGACACACCACATTTTCACAGTGAAAACTGACCCTTTGTTTGCAAAGAGCCGAGATGTAGATTTGGAGCCCTGGGGAAACCTAACAAACTATACATTTTTGAAAATTAGACACCAAGGGTAATCCAGGATGAGGTGACTTGTCTGGCTCTCACTAGGTTCTGTTACTTAGAATCCCTTGCAAACCTCAAACTTTGTTAAAAAAGCACATTTTTCTCACATTTCTGTGATGGAAAGTTCTGGAATCTGTTTGGTTCCAAGAATTTCCACCCACCAAGTATTCCTATAAGCCTCCTGATAAAAATGGTACCTCACTTGTGTGGATAGGCCTAGTGCTCGCGACAGGAAATGCCCAAAACGCAATGTGGACACACCACTATTCACAGTAAAAACCAAACCTTTTTTTGCAAAAGCGTAGCTGAAAATTGTGAAGCTTAGCTCTGCTGGCACCTAGGGAAACCTACCAAACCTATACATTTTTATAAACTAGACACCCCGGGAAATCCAGGATGGGGTGACTGGTCTGGTTCCCCCCAGGTTCTGTTACCTAGAATTCCTTGCAAACCTCAAACTTTGTAAAAATATACTCATTTTCCTCACATTTCTGTGGTTGGAAGTTCTGGAATATATGTGGATCCACAAAATTTCACCCACCCAGTATTCCCAAAAGTCTTCCAAGAAAAATGGTACCACACTTATGTGGGTAGGCCTAGTGCCCGCAAAAGGAAACGGCCCAAAATACAACATGGACACATCACATTTTCACAGTGAAAACAGACACTTTTTTTGCAAAGTGTCTAGCTGTAGATCTTGTACCCTACCTCTGCCGGCACCTAGGGAAACCTAGCACACCTATACATTTGGGAAAACTAAACACCAAGGAGAACCCAGGATGGGGTGACTTGGCTGGCTCTCACCAGGTTCTGTTACCCAGAATCCCTTGCAAACCTCAAACTGTGAAAAAACATAGTTTTCCTCACATTTCTGTGGTGGGAAGTTCTAGAATCTGTGTATATCCACAAATTTCTACCCATCCCACATTCCCCAAAGTCTTCTGAGAAAAATGGTACCTCACTTGCATGGGTGGGTCAAGTACCCGCGACAGGCAAGGGTCCAAAACGTATTGAGGAGAAATCAACCTCATCAATCACAAAACAACCTGGTTTTGCAAGGGGGGTCACCTGGGTTTTTGACCCCGGACTCGGCGGCCACCTTGGGAAACTACCAAACCCACACATTTCTGAAAATTGGACACCAGGGGAAGTCCAGCGAGGTATGGTTTGCGTGGATCCCCCAATGTTTTCCTACCCAGAATCCCCTGAAAACCTCAAATTTAGCTGAGTAAAACACATTTTCCACATATTTTTGAGTGGAATGACTGTGCCGGCACAAATGTCCTACCCCACAGCGTTCTCCTCAGTCTCCCGAGTAAAATGATACCTCACTTGTGTGGGTAAGTCTAGTGCCCGCAAATGTGGGGTGTGTGGAATTTAGGAGATCCTAGAACTTTCCATCTCTGAAATGTGAGGAAAATGTTATTTTTTTTAACTAAGTTTGAGGTTTGCAAGGGATTCCTGGTAAAGGAGCCTAGTTAGAGCCACATAGGTCACCCCATCCTGGATTCCCCATTGTTAGATTTGGAGGTCTCTAGTTGGCACAGGTAGGTACTTGTGACAAATAGGGACCCTTACCTCTAGTCAGGATAAGGGGATTACACTCCTAAAAAAAACCCTGCTCACCCCCTTGGTAGCTTGGCACGAGCAGTCAGGCTTTATCTCAAAGGCGTTGTGTGTTAAGCATTTGTGACCACATACAGTAACCCAGTGACAACACTACAAATGGACACCACACAGTAGACTTTATATAGAGTTACCACAAGACCATAAACAACAAAAATACACAATACTATTACTTTAAGAAGGTAGATTTTAGCTTAGTTCAGATCATTTCTTAGATGTGACACTTTGCGTCACTGTACCTCAGGTTGCGTTGTGCTTCCACAACAAGCAATGTCGCAGCGATGGAAATGCGGCAAAGTTCAGATAAAAAGAAATAAAGAAGTGAAGATCTTCCTGATGCAGCACGCTTCTCGGGGATGCAAGAAGTTCTCGGTTCAATGCGTGGACTGCAGCGGCGACATCCTGACGATGCGACGGAAACAGCTCCAGCGGTGACACTCTTCTCCCACGATGCGTGAAGCTTCCGTTCTATGCAGCGGCGACATCCACAATTCGACAGCAGCAGCTCTGGCGGCGGTTCCCTTATCAGGGATTCGAGGTGCTCTTCTTCGATGCGGTGCAGTGCGACAGTTCCAGTGGTGACACCCTCCTTCGGAGTTGCGACGGCAGGCACAGCGACGGCAACACGCTCCGACCTCGTTGCGAGATTCTTCTCTTGATGGGGTGCAATGCGACAGCTATAACGGCGACACCTCCTTCGGAGTTGTGACGGCAGCAGCAGCGACACCCTTCCCCTTCGTTGCGGCACGCTTCTCTCCGATGCGGTGCAGTGCGACAGTTCCAGCGGCGACACCCTCCTTCGGAGTTGCGACAGCAGGCCCAGCAACACAATTCTTCTTGTTGAGTCGCGCTTCCAGCTCCTTGCGACACGCAGTTCCTCAAAAGGCCCAAAACAGCAGCAGGCACTTCCAAAAGAACTCTGGGAAGGTGGGGGGTGGAGTCTGTCGTCCCTGAGACTTCAGCAGGCTGCAAGCTCTTTTCCAAGCCCTTGGTGATCCTTCAAAGGTTGAAAGTAAAGTGCACAAAGTTCCTTTCTCCTTTCTCCTTCCTTTGGCAGTAAGGCAACCACTGCAGGCCAATCCCCCAAGATGCACTTCAGTTTGGAATAGTCTCTCCTCAGTTTCCTCTCCTCAGTAAAGGTTTCTTCTTGTAGTCCAAAGTGATCTAATTTCATTGGATCGTGGTCCCAATATATTTTTTTTTTTCTGAAAAATATGTTTATTGCGGGCAGCATAGAAGACTTATCAGGCAATCTACTCATAGGCACTGTAACAATTAAGAATAACCAGGAGGATCATACAGGATAATACACAGCCACATGGCCCACAACCCGGAGGCCGAGCGGCGTAAAGTCGAACTTCGTCACAAAAGGAAACGTAACCAGCTGAATAGATTGCACATGTATCGCTAGTATCCGCAGTTTTCCATTAATGCCCCCTCCCAGGCCTTCCGTGGATTCCATCACTCATCTATCTCCACGGGTAATTTTTTCAAGTTAAACACAATCAACATTACAATAAAACAATCCCCCCCTATGTGGCATCGTTAACAGAGGACGTGCAGTAGCCAGGTCATCTCCTCGCGGCCCAGTAGGGTGCAGACATCACAATGGTGAGCAATTCTTCGGGAATCCAGACACATCATATATCTACATAGTACGGAACATTAGTGCGCGCCCATCAGGACATTACTCCAAACCTGGCCTCTCCCCTCCGCCCCCGTCTCAACCTCCTCTGCCTCAGACTCCTCAGGGGTGAACAATTCGGCACTGGTTGCATCCGAGTCATCCCCAGATAACCCCTCAGCGCACATCATCCTCCAAGCTAGTAGGTCATCCTGAAGCCTCTCGTCGCGGCGCGTGCGCTGCATGTGCGTCTCCTCAGCCAGGGACCATTCCCTAAAATCTCTAAGCCACAGGGATAACTCAGGGGCCCTCTGTCCCATCCAAGTAATAACCATGCGCCTCCTTGCCAGCACCAGGAGCAACTGTAACAACTTGTAGGACAAGTTCCTCTTTTTGGGCTTGGGCACCAGGGCCAAGAGACAGTGAAGCGGACTCAGGGTAACCCGGAGTCCTGTAACTCGGCTAGTATGCTCCCCCGCCGCCTTCCAGAAGCTACCAACCAGCGGGCATTCCCAGGCCAAGTGGAAAAAATCCAGCTCTCTCCGCCCCACACCTGGGGCAGTTGTCTCGTCGATCCGCAGAGATGCGGCTCAGGGAGACCGGGGTCATGTAGGTGCGATGTAGAAAATTAAAGTGGATCAATTTAAACCGTGCATTGCACGACACCTTCCGGGTCAGGAGCCCAATATGTTTGCGCTGTCCCGGCCCCAGAACCATCCCTAGATCTGCCTCCCAGGCCGCCCAGGACGGCGCGACCGGCGGGCCGAGTCCCCTCTCATGGCTGAATACAATAAGGTGCCGCAGGAGAGAAGGATGTCGAGGGTGTGGGTCACCGGAGGGGCCTCCGGGAACTGGAGCCAAGTTGCCCTCACCACCTCCTGCAATCCCCTATAGTGCAAGTATTGTCCCCTGCTTAGATCAAAGGCGGCCTCGGCGAGCTCAAGGACACGAAGGAGTCATCAGGGTAGAGGTCCACCAGAGTCTCACACCCGCCGTCCCGCCACTCCCGGAAGGACATATTCTCCTCCATCAGCCTCACCGGGGCCAGGATCCACACCGGCAGTTCCCTATGGAAAGGAGCCCGCCGCAAGATCCGTTCGACAAATCGTTGCCAGATCCCCGTCGCATGACGCACCACATAGGGCAAGGCCTGGTCCGCCCCGCGTCCCTGCATCAGAGCAACCTGTAAAGCCGTTTCGTCCGCTCTGCCCACCAGGAGCTGCAGCTCCCAGTTATCTGTGACCGCGAACCATCTCGCGGCTGGTAAGAGCTGTGCTGCATAGTAATAGAGGTCAAACCTCGGGGCCTCAAGGCCCCCTCCTCCCAGCTCCAGACCACAGTGTGCAGGGCAACCCTACTACGGCCGCCCACCCAAAGTAAGGACGTGAGCAGCGAGTTGAGCATGCGAATTATCCGTGGGGGGAGTGGACACAGCGTATTTTGCAGGACATATAATATCCTGGGCAACATCACCATTTTAGAAACCGCCAATCGCCCCATAAGAGAAAAGGGGAGCGTATTCCAGAAGGACACGGACTGGTGCAGAGAGTGGATCACCCGCTCCGCGTTGCGAGCCAGCAGTTGCTCATCAGACGAGGCCACCTGAATGCCCAGATATCGGAAGGCCTCCAACTCCCATCGCAGCCCTAGGCACGGGGGGCTCATTCCCGGGTCCACGTCACAGCCCGCTAGGGGAAAAATCAGGGATTTCCCAAGGTTAATGCGCAACCCAGAGGCCGCACCAAATCGGTCTAGCAACCGCAGTAGAGCGGGGAGCGATTCTCTCGGGGAGGTCAAGTAGAACATAGAGTCATCCGCATATAGGGAGATCACATGCACAGCATCCCCCACCCTAATGCCCCACTGCTCCATCTCCACCCGAATGGAGACCGCCAAGGGCTCCAGCGCCAAGGCGAACAGGAGCGGCGACAGTGGGCAACCCTGCCGAGTGCCCCTCTCCAAAGACCACTCCTCAGATCGGGCCGATCCAAGCCGAACCCTAGCCCGGGGTGCCCCATAGAGGATCCGGATCCAAGCGCAAAATACTGGCCCCAGACCCGCCATCTGTAGCACCTCCATTAAATAGCCCCAGCTGACCGTGTCAAAGGCTTTAGCCAGATCGATTGACACCAGGTCATGGGGTTCCTCGCTGCCACGCACCTCGTGAAGGACATGATTCAGACGCCGCAAAGTCATGGCCGTGTTACGACCAGGGATAAATCCGCACTGGTCCCGATGCACCAAGTGCACCATGTGGGGGGTCAGCCGGGTGGTCAACAGTCTGGTGAGGATCTTGACGTCTGTATTGATCAAAGTGATGGGCCGGTATGCCGCAGGGTCGCAACCATCTCCCCCAGGTTTCAAGATCATGCAGACCTCCCCCTGATTCATAGTAGGCGGAAGTACGCGACACTCCAGGGCCGCATTATAAACCTGCAATAAGAGGGGGCTCAGGGTATCTCCAAACGAGTGGTAGAATTCAGGCGGGAAGCCGTCTCTGCCCGGCGCCTTAGCTAGCGGAAGAGTAGCCAATGCCACCTTGATCTCCTGGCGGGTTAATGCCCCGTCCAACTCTTCCGCCGCCACCCCTGAGAGGGCCTGAAGAGTCATTCCCTGGAGGTAAGGCCGATAGGAGGCCTCCGTAACCGTGGGGTCTGCCGTATACACCGTTTGTAGGTGAGATCTAAGGACCTCAAGGATAGCAGACTCCGAGTGTACCACTTCACCAGCGGGAGCCCTCAGGGCAACTATCCGCTCCGGTGCGAATTCACGTCGAAGTATCCAGGCCAATAGCCGGCCGGACTTGTCCCCTCACGGTGGTGACGCTGCCGATATTGACCCAAAGTGTACTTGTCCAGACGGGTAAGAATGTCATGGACAGACTCCTGAGCCTCCCTCTCCGCCTCCCGGTCCGAGGCAACGGGATCCGGGAGAGACTGACAGCGCCGGAGTCTATCCTCCGCGTCCCGCTATTCACAGAGCAAGTGCTTCCGGACTCCAAAGGTGAGGCCCATACAGGCACCATGGACCACCGCTTTCAGGGCCTCCCATTTGGTTGAGTAGGGCAAATCCCCGGCGGACCAGTTCAGGTCGATATAATTAGACAGGGCAGTCTCAACATGATCCTTCCCCACCTGATCCTGCAGGAGGTCCGCTGGCATCCTCCAAGTACGGGGACGCGTAGCTTGGTCAGCCCAGTGCGCCTCACACAGCACCGGAGAATGATCAGACAAGAAACGGGCCAGGTGGGTGACTGTTAAGGAGAGGGACGTGGCAACATTGGCCGCAAGAATGCGATCCAGCCTGCTATGGGTGCCATGCGTCGGGGTATAACAGGTGTAGAACTTCTGAGTAGGGTGGCCCGCACGCCACATATCCATTGCCCCCAAATTATGCATGACCTCCCGGAGTCTCACCGTCATACGTGGCCTCGTGCCAGAACGAGGGGGACACCGATCCAAATCCGGATCTAACACGCAATTAAAATCACCGAACCAAAGGAAGGGGGCGTCCAAGTCCGAGGCAATGAGGTCTTGAAGACTGGAAAAGAAGCCAGGGTCATCTACATTCGGGGCGTATGAATTTAAGAGCAGGAAGTCCCTACCATCAAGCTTGACCCGCAGCAGCAGATATCTGCCTTCTATGTCTGCCTCGGCGTACTGAACGGCACATGGAACCCCGGGAGCCACCCAGATTAGGACCCCCCTGGCATATGTGGAGAAGGAGGCATGAAATACCTGATCCCTCCATTTTTTGGACAGCTTTTGAGCACCCTCTTCATTCAAGTGGGTCTCCTGGAGGCACGCAACAGAGACCCCATGTCGTCGGAGGAATGAGAGGACCCTGTGTCTTTTGGTGCATGTGCCCAATCCGTGCACGTTCCAAGTCAAACATGTAAAACCCATATCCGATAATAACGCCCTTCCGGGCTCAGTAACACATCCACTGCGATCCGCCACCCCCTGGGCCAAACACTGTTCAGGACGGTAAGCTCAACCCTCAGGGCCAGCCACATATGAATCTGTACCATCCTACACCTTATGCCAACAACAATTCCCCCACCCAACCCCGAAGAACTTTCAACCCCACATGTCCCCCAAAACTCTTCCCCCCACCCCCACCCACGAGCAAGAAGACAACTATAACAAAACATGCTATCCTGCCCTCCCCCTGCCGGTGCCAGGACGTGCACAGCCACCCCATCCGTTCCACACAAAACTCACACACACACACCCAAACCCTTACTACCCACCCTCCCCCTCCCAGCTCCCCGCGGGACCCAAACTGCCATATCAGTCACCTGGCTGACAAAAAACAAAGGAAAAAGAAATAAGAAATGCTTATACTCCCCGCAACAGAGTCCCCCGTCAGCAGGATGCAAGTCCTCCGCTCCACCCCGCCATACACAGGTAAACAATAAGGGCTACAAGGATCCCCATCGAACCAGAGATACAACAAAAAGGCCCTCCCAGGCCGAGGACAACCCAGCATAGATCAGACAGTACCTCAGGGTGGAGCCGTCTCCGGCAATGGCTCGGATAGTCCAGTCTCAGGGATCACCAGGGCCACAAAGTCTGTACCCGGCATAGTATCTTGCAAGGTGTCCGGAACCAAAACTTCTCCAGGGACAGACCTACTCGGGGACTCCGGGCCTGTCCCCTCCCCGGAAGGACTCAACAGCAGGCCACCATCCTCCCCCACCGTGATTCTAGGCCTCTCGGGACCCTCCGAACCAGATCGGCGCCGACGTCATCCGCGACGTCTTCTCTGAAGACGGGTCCCCCACGTCTCACGGGGTCCTCCAAGTTCTCCTGGTGGCAGATCGTCTCCCCGTATCTCCAGCCATTCCCACACCTCCGCTGGGGATTCGAATAAGTGCACTCGACCCTGTGAGATCACCTTGAGCTTGGCTGGATACAATAGCATGTATTGGAGCTGCATCTCTCGGAGCTTTTGCTTGACTCCCAGATAGGACTTCCGCTGTTCCTGCACTTGCTGGGTGTAATCAGGATATATGGAGATGCGACTGTTCTCAATAGTGAGATTCGCCGTCTCCCTCGCCGCTCGCAATATGCAATCCCGGTCTTTATAGTTCAGATTCTTGGCAATGAGTGCCCTCGGGGGCTCCCCCGGGCGCGGAGGCGGAACCAGGGCCCGGTGCCCCCATTCAATGACGAATACACTCGACAGGCCCTGTCGACACAGGTGGGTACGAATCCAGGTCTGCAGGAAACGCTCGGCATTGCCTGCCTCCAACCTTTTCGGCACACCCAGGACCCTGATGTTACTCCGACGCGCCCTTCCCTCCGCGTCTTCAGCTCTCCGCTCCAAGGCATGCGTCGTGGCCGTGAGTTGCGTGACTGTCTTCTTGAGGGAGGCTACCTCGCCCTGCAACTGGGTAATGTTGCCCTCGGCGTCCGAGACCTTATCCGCCACCTTTCGGAGATCCGTCCGTAGAAGATTAACATCAATCGATACAGTCTCAATCTGTCGCTCCAGCGCAGTATGGGAGCCCTGTATAGCCTTCAGGAGCTCCGCCCGGGAACGCTCCGCAGTCCCATCCGCACTCTCCTCTTGACCTGTCTGTCACGTAATCCGTTGCAACGGCAGCCTCTGGGTAGTGTACTGCGTAATGGTGTTGGGCTGGGTGGACTTCGACATCCTATCCTTGCGCATTGCCAGTTGTCAAAGAAGTCCCAAGGACCTTCCCAGCTGGGGACCAAGGACCGCTCACAACCACCAACCCCCAGTCACGCGTCTCCAGGCAGCTCCTCAGGCCGTAGGTCTGGTGCACCAATCACACCTCCAGGACGCCCCAGGGGACCTCAAAACGGGAGGACGTCAGGCCAGTGCCAAGGCCAAGAGCGCCCCTGTCGCAATCCAAATCAGGTCTACGTAGATGTAGTGGGGGGCGGTGGGCCCACCTCCACCCACTCAGGCAGCAGCTTCTGTGGTGGCAGCCTGGGGTGACAGTCCGACCCCCCGGGGGCTCCCAGGAAGGGCAGACGCTCACAGGATGTCAGGCGGCAAGTTCAGGGAGCGCCCTCTCTCTCTGTCAGGCAAAACTGCGGGGCCCGGGGCAAGCAGTCCAGTGCAAGAAGCAGGCCCGTTGCGTTGGGCAGGGAGTCTGATGTTCAGCCTCCCACCCCTGCACATTCAGTCACAGCATCCCGGGCCTCTAGGACCCCTCCAGAGTAGCACCAAGGACCTCTCGCTCCCACCGTTCCCCAGTGACACGTCGTCAGGCAGCTCCTCAGGTCGCAGTTCCGGTATGCCAATCACATCACCAGGCCGCGCTATGAGGCTTCAAAAAATGGGGGACTCCAGGCAAGGGCCAAAGGCGCCTCCGTCGCAGCCCAAGCAGGCCACGCAGACGGGTGTAATATGCCGGCTCCGTGGGGGAGGGGCCACCTCGGCCACAGCGGACCTCGGGGCAGTCCCGTAGGGCACCAACACAAACGGAGGTCGTCGTCAGGGAGCACACTCCCGACCAGGATGTTCCCACGCCGGGCACCAGGCAGCTACCGGGAAGAAGGCAGCCATCACAGATCTCCCGGCCGTCTCTGGGATGAGTCCAGTCAGCAGGGGCCGCACATAGATTCCAGCAGCCGCACACGGATCATGGCAAGGCGGAGCCCCAGGTGGCAGCGGGCTCCGCCGTCCTGCAAGCGGCATCTCAGCCTCAGAGGACTCGGCAAGCCGGCCCGCTCCCGCGACACCACTCGAGGGTAGGCCGCAGACCGCGGTCTCGTGGACAGAGACCCAGCTCCCTTCACGCCAGCACCGCCGTCGAGGGATCTCACCACCAGCCACCGGCGGCGTTCAGGAATGTGGCCCCCGGCGTGAGAGGGACATCCGGCTCCCGATGCGGCATACAGCAGCCCAGGTAGGATAAATTAAACAGGATATTAAGGTCCTCAGGACGGGAGCCGGTGGAGCTCACGTCCTGTCGGCCATGTTGCTGGCCACACCCCCTTGGTCCCAATATTTATACCCCAAAATCCTTTGTTCTCTTAGGGGAGAGGGGACTTTGCCCAGTCCAAACCAGTTCTGAAGCACTCTGTTTACCAGACTTCTCCTTTCCTTTCACAGTGCAGGGCAGACACGTTAGATGCCCCACAGGTGGTGGAGCCAGCATTGTGGAAGGCAAGAACAGTCCTGGAGCATTTAGTTTACAGGACTCCTTCTCTTCTTTCAGTGTGCAGGGCAGAGACATCAGCCGCTCCCCAGGAGGTGGAGACAGCATTGTGGAAGGCAGACACAGCCCTATTCAAGGTTCAGGTGCAACTCCTCCCTCCCATCTAGATTCAGATCTCTCTATTCACCACTGGGCTAACTCATCCTGTCTCTTGGAATCCCCCAGCCCTGTCACTCACAAAACCAGACAAAGGAATACACATACTAGCAGAGGCAGGCTTGAAAGGTTAGACAAGCAAATACCTACTTTCTAAAAGTGGTATTTGCAAACACTGAATGTTAAAACCAACTTCACTAAAAGATGTATTTTATCATTCTGAGTTCAGGCCCACTAAACGTGAATTTCTCCCATGTTCTCTGAGACAGTTAGGAGGATTATAAACATGTAATAATCTAAAACCCCATTCTGGCCTATGGAATAGTGAAAAACGAAAATGGCTGTAATTCACTATGAGGACATGCTACACACATAAAGGCTTGTCCTGCCTTATGCTTACAATGCACCCTGCCCTTGGGCCAACCATGGGGGTGACTGATAGGAAGACAAGGGAATGTTTAGGGACTGGCAAGTGGTTGCACTTGCCCAGTCAGCATGACAGTACCAGACTGCAAGCAGGCTCTGCAATGGCAGACCTTAGACACATTTTACATGGCTGCTTCTATGGGTGGCACAGCCAGTGCTGCAGGCCCACCAGCAGCATTAGGATTTACAAGCCCTGGGCATACTCAGTGCACTGTACTAGGGTCTGACAAGTAAACGAAACAGCCAAACATGAAACCACTGATTAATATATCAATTTACAATAGGGAGCACTTGCACTGTGGCACTGAAAAGCATCTAATACCTGCAAAAATACATGAGACAACAGCTAAAATGGAAGGGAGACACACACCAATGGTGCCAGGTCTAGCACCCATAGTGTCTAGTTTTCATAAATATTCAGGATAGCTATGTTTCCCTAGGTGCCGGCTGCGCTAGGACCCAAAATCCCCAGGTAGGCACACTCTGAAAAAAAAAGTCAGTGCCAAGTGGGCTTTAAGCTGCCCAGGGGAGGGGGGAAATTGGGGGCAATTGCCCCGATATGCCCCTGAGCGCTGCGAAAGACTGTGGGTATTCTTTTTATGGGGGCATGGGGATTCCCATTCTGTTCAGCCCCCACCCTTGCGCATAAAAAACTAGCATAATCGCTGGCGCATAGTGGGCTCTCTGCCCTTGGGGCAGATCAGGGTCTACAGCCCCCATCTGCCTCCTTGGAGGGGCAGAAAGCATGTAGCATCATTTTGGGGTGGGTGTGGACATTGGCATGCCCATTCTGGGCAGCCCACACCCCGAACCTTTGAAAAAAAAAACCCTGGTGGTTACTGGGCTTTCTGTCTTTGCCGGAGGGCAGATCTGGGGTTATTGGCCCCAACTGCCTCCTGGGGGGGAAGAAAGTCTTTTTTTTCTTTGGTGGGGTAGGGTGGGGGTATTTGCATGGCTATTCTGGGCAGCCCCGCCCCGGGCCTTTAAAAAGAATCACTGGCATCCAGGGTGCTTTCTGCTCCTTTGGGTAGGCAGATTGGGGGCTACTGCCCGATATGCCCCCGGGGGGGGAACAACAACTGGAACTTTGTGGGGGGGAAGGATGGGGGCATTGTCATGCCTATCTTGGGCAACCCCCACCCCTAAATTCATTGGGAAAAAAGCCCTGGTGTCCATTGGGGTTTCTGCACCCCCTGGGGGAGACAGATTGGAGCTATTGCCCCCCATTGGCCCCCATGGAGGGCATAAAGACTGTGGGGGGGCATTGGCATGCCCCTGATTTGCATTTTAGAACAATACCTGGTTTCTACAGGGCTTTCTGTGTCTTTGAGGGACCGATAGGGGGCTACCGCCCCCATCTGCCCCCCACGGGGGAGTAGAAATAGTTTACTTTTGTGGCGAGGGGGTGGGCCATTGGCACGCCAATATCGGGGCAGCCCCCACCCCAATTATAATTTTAAAAAATCCCTGGTATCTATTGGGCTTTCTGTCCCCCAGTGGGGGCATAATGACTGTCATTGTGCGGTGGGGGTGGGGTCATTGGCATGTCCATATTGGGAAGCCTCCACCCCTAATTCCAAGTTAAAAAAAATCCCTGGTATCTAGTGGGCTTTCTGTTCCCCTGGGCAGAAAGACTGAATGTGCCCAAAACAATATGGGGGAGCAAAGGCCCTTGCCCGCTCCCCCTCCCTGGTGCCTAGTTGGTGGCTCCCTGCGTGGAGATCGGCCTCCTGGGGCGATCCCCAAGCAGGGATCCACTAGGGAAGGGTACATCCCCTTTCCAACGATACCTCTCCTGACCTTCTACGTGCTCTGGGGGCTGAGATAGCCCCCTGAGCACGTAGAAAGTGAAACAAATTAATCACTTGGCTCATTTCAGTTTCGGTCTCACTGAAATGACGTTAGCGCGACATGCGCGCAGATCATTATTTCAGGGAAACGTAGCAGGCAGGCTTGGGAGCTGGGGAAGCTCTTTCTCAGCTCCCGAAGCTGTTGAGGGGTAAAGGGAATCCCTCTGGTGCCCACACCAGAGGGATTTCCTCTGCCATGTGCGAGGACGGCCATGGGCACTCCGACGCACATGAGCACTGATGCCCCAGAAGACCCCCGGCCGTCCGACGCACCGAAGGGGTGAAACCTGTAATGTGTTATATCATCTTTCAGTGAATTAAGAAAGATATGAATGATAAAGTCAATCTATTTACAACTGTGTGGGTTCCAACAAGTCATGTGAATGGACTTCAAAATGTATACACGGCATGTAGCATCCAGGTTTTTGCTCCTGTAATTACAGCTGCAGAAAACCTGAAACAAATCATCAACGCGTACTACGAGGCAATACAAATGACTAATGCACCTTTGGTGTTTTGCTGGGGTCACAACATATCTAAAACGTTTCAAATGCAAAAGCCCTATGGTCACTCTACTGCACCAGATAATCAGTCCATAAAAATGATTATTGTACAAGAGGAAGTCATGACAAAAGCAGAAGTTAGGGGGCACATTTATCAAAACATCATAGAGTGCAGCAAAAAACAGCACAGGGCAGCAAGGGATGTATGACGGAACAACGCTAGTTATTACAATGCGTGCAGTTACATCGCGGTCGTTACAACGACTGCGATGTTACCACGCTATGCCATTACAACGCAAGTCTTTACATCGACGTGCGCTAGATGGCGTGCTAACATTAGAAAAGTGTAATTTACTATTCCAACTCCAGCCCACTTAACAGTAGGGAAGGTGTTGGGATAGTAAACTACACTATTTGTAATGTTAGCACGCCATCTAGGGCACGTCGATGTAAAGACTTGCATTGTAATGGCATATCGCGGTTACTTCGCGGTCGTTGTAACAACTGCGATGTAACAGCATTGTGGTGTAGTGACCGCGTTGTTAACGATGTTTCCCGCAGCAAGCCACCTTGTTGCATTGCACTGTTTGATAAGGAAAGGGCAGGAAGCCCCATATTTACCATTATTCACTGCATTCCGTTCTTTTCTTTGCACTGGCTCCCAATGTGGTGCCTAGCACCAATGCATGCACCGTTGCACTGTGATACAAGGGTGCCTGCGTTGTAAGCAGGGACACCTTCATGCAACAAAAACAATCCACAAAGGCATTTTCCTAATTTTATATTATTATTATTATAATTAAGTTTATAAAGCGCTCAGCTACCCGTAGGTTTCCCGGCGCTAAAACCAAAAAGATGAGGGAGGAGAGTCAGAGGAGAACTGTTAGATGTTAAATAACCAAGTTTTTACCTGTCTGCGAAACCTAAGATAGTCGGGTTCAGTTCGTAACTGCAGGGGAAGAGAATTCCAGAGTGCGGGGGCAAGCCAGGAGAAAGAACGACCACCCATTCTGGCTTTTTTGGTTCTAGAAACTGAAAGTAAGTGTTGGTTAGAAGATCGCAAGTTACGAGGGGGACAGTATTGTTGTACTAACGTATTGAGATACGGTGGCGCTAGGCCAGTGTTTATTTTGTGCATGAGGCAGAGAGCCTTGGATTTTGTCCGGTTTTCAATACGTAGCCACTGCAGGGTGCGAAGGGAGTCGGAGGTAGGGGAGGTATTGGGTAATTTGCAGAGTAGTCGCGCAGCCAAGTTCTGGACTGTCTGCAGTTTACGCGTCACCTCTTTACAGGCTCGCAGGAGAAGGATGTTCCCGTAGTCCAGTGTAGAGGTGATGAGAGCCTGGACCACGGTTTTCTGAGTGGCCAGGGGAAGCATCCATATGATCTTACGCAACCACTTAATGATAGTGATGCACGTGGATGAAGTTTTGACCACATGGTTCTTCATGGATAATTGGTCATCAAAGATGACACCGAGGTTGCGAGCTGTTTTAGACGGGGTAGGTAAAGGGCCCATTTGAGAAGGCCAATGCTGGGGTCCCCAAAGGGTGGTGTTGTGACCAAACAGAAGAAGTTCTGTTTTTCCCCCGTTCAGTTGAAGTTTGTTGTCTAACATCCAGGCTGGGATGTTGCTCAGTCCTATATGGAGGGAAGAGGAAGAGGAGTGAGAGTCAGAGGAAAGGGAGTAGATAACCTGGGTATCATCAGCGTACGAGTAAATAGTGAGCCCAGCTTGCTCCGCAATAGTAGCCAAAGGTTTGACATACAAATTGAAGAGCAAGGGGCTCAAGATGGAACCCTGCGGAACACCGTACGCCGATGTGAAGGTTTGAGAAGCGGAAGAAGAGGAGAAAACCTGAAAGGTGCGATCTGAAAGGAAGCTGACAAACCAGTTGAGAGCTGTGCCGATGATGCCAGATGATCTAAGGGCATTGATAAGAATGGGGTGGGAAACCGTATCAAATGCGGCACTCAAGTCATGTGTTGTAAAATGCAGCACACATAGAAAGTGGAAAAATCAAGAAGAAATAAAGATATTTCTCCTCGTTATGCCTTCCCTGGGGAGGCGTGGCATTTTGACACACTCCCAGGTCTATCACTTATTACAAAACTGGGAATGTGCCAAAATCCATGGGTGGATGCGTGGGAACACACATGCTCCACCCATGGAATGCCTCCCTGAATCAGAGTAACACAACCTAATGACTTGTACTACCTTGCATTACTCCAGATTTAATATGAAAACATTTAAATAAGCGGTGTACACCAAAATCTGACGAGTTGTAACGTGTGATAAATAAAGTTTAAGTGTGCGTTTTTACAAAAATTAGTGAATGTTCTAAGTATGCTACACAGTATTTGTGGGCTGCCTGTCCCGCATCTGTATTAATCACCAGGAATTCAAGAGAACTCTCACTTGAATGACTGTCTGCACTACAATTACCTCCTTGATGGTCACTTTTTCAATTACCGTGAAGCGTATCTGAGTAATGTTATGACCTTGTTCGAGCCAATGAACGACTAAGTTTGAATTCAAGTTTTTGTTCCTAATCATGCTTATGTGTTCCCCTATGCGAATTTTCAATTTTCTTTCGCATGATTAGGAACAAAAACTTGAATTCGAACTTAGTATTTCATTGGCTTGAACAAGGTCATAACATTACTCAGATACGCTTCACGGTAATTGAAAAAGTGACCATCAAGGAGGGAATGGACAACAGTAAAAAACTCTCTCAGAGAGAAGTATTTTGGACTCGTAAACTACAGACAATGATGCCAGACAGTCTGAACGACAAATTAGATTTGAGTTGTTTCCTGTAAACCATTGATTTTTTAAATATCATCTTTCTTTTTTACACATTCTTATTTCACCATCATACAGGCTCAACATATCACCCTCTTTGTAACTATCCATTACATTTATTTTACACAAAGATCTTCAATCATCACATCAGTTTATTCCATCTTCAATGTTTTTCCATTGTGTACAGAATCATTTATTTCCTGAATGAGTGGACTATGTGCATGAAGGAAGAGTTCACTTTATTGTTTTGCACTTTATTGTTTTGCACTGTTTAAGTACCTTTCGCATGTTTTCATTCACTTTTAAAGAAGTTCCCCTTATCTCGTAAAATGAATGGTAAGTATACCATTCGTTAACTATTTTTTTCACTTCTGATTTCTTCTTTCGTATTGTAGCTATTGGTGCTGCTCTTCTGTTTCTTTTTTTCGTCAGAAACACGTCCCCACCATCGTTTCTTTTTCTTCATTTTCACAGTTTCCATTGCTTTATTATTGGTGGGTGTCGTTGCTAATTTAGGTCATCCTTTTTTCCGCATTGTATTACTTTTGTGCACGTCGTTCATGTTTTTAGGATTTCTTTACATTTTCGGCGGTGACTTTCATTCCTCTTTCTATGTTTATTATTTGGTCACATGACCCGCTTCAGTAGTACTTTTGTTCCTGTGACGCCGGTGTTTCCCGTTCACTTCGTTCAGCTTTTCTCGGGATGAGGCTACCCCTCCGGTGTTTCTGGTAAGCGTTTGCAGTCAGCTTTGCGGTTTGTTGCAGTGTGCTCATGTGGAGACGAGTTTGAGGATTTTAGTAGTTGGTAACATGGTGATTTTTGTATCACAGATTCCAGCAGTACAGAGTTGCTTACATCGCCTGAATCTCGGGATCATACCACACTTTCTGTGTTTTCTGTTAGCATCATTAGCTTGTAAGCTGTGCGGTTCGGCGCAGTATGTTCATACAGAGTTGTGTCTGAGGCTTTCAGCAGTTAGTAATACCATGATTTCTGTACCACAGATTCCCGCAGTACAGCATTGTTGTCATTGTCTGAATCGTTTTCTTCAACAGGTATGATTGTTTAAGTATGTGCAGTGGGCTGATTCTATTTTCCTAGTCATTTGACACGTGACATTACATTCAGCGGTTAATTAGTTTTTTTGTTCTTTTGACAGAGAATTTGATAATTGCCATCCTCCAGGTATTTGGCTTCATTTTATTTGTATTGGATGGTGGTGTTTTCACTCCATCAGCACCTGGATATATTATTTGTTTCTTTTGGGCTCCACAGCATTTCTCTCTTTTACACCAGCAGCAGTACCTAGTTTCCAGAACAGCCTGTTCTTGTCACATAGGTTATCCCTCATTGATTAATATTCCATGCTTGTTTATCCTTTTCACTTCTACGCACTTTATTCGACACATGGATGACGGTATGATGGCACGTGTAAAGAAAGGGGTGACTCAGTTACCCTTCTTATGTTCTTTCATTTGGGTAGCAAGATATATGTTTGATGCATCGGGCTATTTTGAAATGCTTTTTTGCTCTACAAAATATTTGAAAACCAGCTGGGCATTATGAACAGAAGAAATGTTTGATGTGTTGCAATGTTACATGAATCTTCAATGTACAAATAAGGCTGTTTATATGAATTTGTTGATTGTGCAATAACAAACAACTGTTATACTACAACTATTTGGTGTAGACAATTTTCTTCATGTATAATTATATACTTCATGGATTAATATTGTTCTAATCTTGAATAGAGTGTTTAAGATGTTTAAACGCTAAGTGTAGTGCACACAGTCATTCAACTGAGAGTTCTCTTGAATTCCTGGTGATTACTCCAGATTTGCCAACCATGCAGAGCCATGCAAGGTGGCATTTGTGGCTTGAGAAATGTTAGTTAGTAGTTGAGTCACCCTCACACTCCATTTTGTGGCGCAAGATTGTTGCAACTTCTTGATAAATATGTCCATTGGTGTCGGAGGTTGAGGATGGGAGTGGTAAAAACACAATAGTCTAGACAGTGGTTACTGGTAATGGCAACACAGCAAAAGAGATTAAAATTGAGGCCACAGACACTTGCACCAAGCTTGTGATGACAGAATATTGTAATAAATGATATTCTGCAAACCCTCTATGAAAACCATCTCTACTTTCCTCAAATGCAGCTACTTGTGATGCACCCAGTCACAGATTATAAATAACTGTCAGAACTCAACTGTAATAACTTGTTAGAGTTGAGTCCCCTAAGACAGGTCATAAAGCATAATTAAAGTAGATGTTTATAGAACAAAAAGGAGAGGTTGCTTTTATTTCTTATGCTCTATTTGTCCAGCTGTAAAGTGACAACCAGAAAGAAGATAATTATGGCAACATTTTTATTTTTGTACTCCTTAGCTAATTATACACAAGTTAGAATCTTTCTGCATGTTTCCACGCATTCTGCACTGCATGCCTTGTTAAAAAAAGACTTCTATTAGAAAGATTTTACTATCTTCTTGCAACAAATATCTCAGCTGTTTTAATGTATTACAATTTGCACCAGTGAGTATATTTTCACTCTTCTTGTTTGCAAACATGTTCTTTCTTTTAAATGAAAGAGCTAAGTACCAAGTATTTAAGTGGTTTGTGAGAAAAGTAATGGTGTGATCAACTATTAAAAGGGATAAAGTACCCACTTCCGTACATGATTAGGATATCGCAAGTTACTTTGGAGTTCTATAATCTTAAAATGAACTCAGTATTCCTAAGGATTAGCCACTTCAAAGGGACGTCAAAGGGAAAAAGAATATAAAGCTGCAGATCTGCCACCAATTTAAAAATGAGGGTCTCCAGTTGGCAGCGGTAGCTACCTTTGTCCAAATAGGGACCCTTGCTTCTAGTCAGTGTAAGGGGAATACACACTTTAGATAACCCCTGCTCACCCCCTGGGTAGCTTGGCACAAGCAGACAGACTTATCCCAAAGGCAAGGTGCAAAGTATTTTGAACTCAAAACACACAGTAACACAGTGATAACACCACAAATGGACACGACACCAGTTAGTAAAAATTAAGTATCTTTATCTAAACTCAACAAAACTAAAATGACAAAAATCCAACTTAAAAGTAACAAGAATATGACTTTAAAAAGGTATCAAGCAACTGATACCATAGTGGGCTCTCTGCCCCGGGGGCAGATCAGATTCTACAGCCCCCATCTGCCTTCTTGGAGGTCCAAATAGGAACGCTTGCTTCTAGTCAGTGTAAGGGGGATACACACCTTAGATAACCCATGCTCACCCCTGGGTAGCATGGCAAGAGGAGACAGACTTATCTCAAAGGCAATGTGCAAAGTATTTGAACGCAAAACACACAGTAATACAGTGAAAACACCACAAATGGACACCACACCAGTTTAGGAAAAATAACATATCTTTATCTACACTCAACAAAACTAAAATGACAAAAATCCAACTTAAAAGTAACAAGAATATGACTTTAAAAAGGTATCAAGCAACTGATGCCATAGAAAGCTATGGATGCATGATTTTTCACAAAGTACCTGTAGATGCCTCAAAATTCATAAGGCCAAACAGCTGCGGAGATGGAAAGCGCTGAGAAACAAAGAAATGCGTCAGCTCCTGAGACCTTGGGGGGGGTGATTCGAAAGTTCAGCTGCATGCAGATGAAGTGATGGTTCGAGTCGGGTCTGTAGAGGGAACTGAAGCCTCAACTACAAGATGATCCTGGTCTGCAGGTAATGCATCAAGAAAACTTGCAACACAGGTGCCATAGGTGGAAATCCGCAATGCGGCGGAACCGAGCGGCATTGCATCGCTTCTCGATGTGTTGGTTTTTGCAATGGCTACAGGTGCTGCATCGGTTTCGGCAGTAGCGCGGTGATGTGTGGAGATTCTCTTAGCAAGGTGGTGCTGCATCTGGAAAAATAGCTGCAAGAATAGCGATGCATCAATTTCTTCAGTTCTTTAGGTTTTTTCCAGCTTCCAACAGCAAGCACAACTTCCAGAGGCCCAGAACTGGAACAGGCACCACCTGGCAGGTCAGAATTCTCAGCAGCAGGGTTCAGGGGAGCAGCTCTGTCCTCACTGGTGCAGTATGACATACAGGAGGTGAATACAGCATTGTGCAAGGGAGATAGGCCATATTCAGGTGCAAATCTCCTCCCACTAAATTAAATGCAGCCAAGACCCATTCACCTCAGCTCTAAGTCATCCAGGTAAGGCCATCCAACTGCAACCCCCTCACCCCAGTGGTTGTCTACAGTAAATGCACATGCCCCGCCCCTGTCACTTCAAAACCAGTCAATCCACAAACAGGCAGAGGCATACAGAATGGTTAAACAAGAAAATGCCTACATTCTAAAAAGGACATTTTCAAACACACAAAACATCTTTACTAAAACACGTTATTAAATTCTGAGTTCAGAGATCCTAAACTTTTTTTCTCTATCTTGTCTCAATGGGAAGTTATTCTTGTAAGATATTACAAATAATTTCCTATTCTGTCCTATGGGGCAGATAGCCTTTCAATAGTAAAAAACGAAAGTGGCAGTATTTCACTATCAGGACATGTCCCACAAACCAGTTTATGTCATACCGTTCACATACACTTCACCCTGCGCATGGGGGTACCTTGGGCCTACCAAAGGAGTGTCTCACATGTAAGAAAAGGGAAGGCTAGGGCCTGGCAAGTGAGTGCACTTGCCAGGTCGACATGGCAGTTAACAAACCGCACACTAACTCTGTAGTGGCAGGTCTGAGATGACTTTTCAGGGCTACTAATGTGGATGGCACATTGGTGCTGCAGGCACACTAGTAGCATTTGATTTACAGGCCCTGGAACACTTCAGTGCACTTTACTAGGGACTTATCAGTAAATCAAAACATGCCTATCAGGGATAACCAATTGTAATACCAATATAAAGAGGGGGCGCTTGCACTTTGACACTAATCAGCTGTGGCAAGGTTTCAAAGCATTTAAGCCAGCAAAAATTAAAGTCCAGCACAGCATAAAAAATACAGGAGGTAGAGGCAAAAAGTCAGGGGAAACCACGCCAAAGATGCCAAGTCTAACAATGTTTATATTAAAAAAAAAAATTCTAAGGCTATCGAATTGCTAAGGAAAACATTGGGTGCTCCTCCCTAAAGTAAGTTCTTTCCGGAACACGAGTACATTTTGGATGTGGTTAAATAGAATTTCAAGCCCAAGCAGCACTTCAGCATGCAACTATATCTATGCTATTGAATTTAGTAAAAATGTACATCTGACAGAAGATGCAACAAGGAAGTAACTCAATTAGGGCCACCGGGTCACTTTCAACGTCCTCTAGACGCAGTAGAGAATACAAGTCAGCTAGTTTATTCACAAAGTACACTGCAGTGGAGTCCAGATTACAGTTGTCAACCTAACAAATGCAACATCTGCATCTACTAATTGAGTATAAATACAATATGCATATAGAATGATTTAGCTATATAATGCTAACATAATATTGGGTCAAATATGATTACTATGGTGATTTCATGTTTCAGTTCTAACACCTGCATGGGCATGCTCAGATGAACATTCATAAATTAGTAATATGTGCACAGACTATAAAAGAAATATGCATGCACACAAACAGAATCACCTGTCTATTTAGTCTCGGGGCACTGAGGACTCTCACATTCTCTGACATACACACAGACACTGGTACCCATAGACTCTCAGATATAGAGGCACCTAGACAAGCACTCTCACACTTGCAAACCAACAGATTCTAGTTCTCACACACATGCATGCACTCCCACATTCACAATTGTGCAAATACACACAAGGACTCACTGTGGCACCTTCTACACACATGTGCACACTCAGATAGGTGCCATTAACATGCACTCTAACAAGAGCACATTGTCAGGTTGCATTACAAGCTCGTTACAAGATATGCCATCTCCCATGTATCTGTCTGCCATGGATTCTGCTTCTTAGTTTTTGAACGGAAACCTCTTACAGTGCAGGGAATTTGCTTACAATGCTTATTGTTGGTGCCTTGTGAAAAATGATTGTTGCACTATGTCATCTAACTAGAAGCTTCCCAAAGTCCAGCATGATTAGGTATGTGGTTGGCTTTTTGTAATGCTGACATACCATATATGGGGTGTGTGCCACTATTCTTTCTTTAAACCTGTAATGTATTATATCATCTTTCAGTGAATGAAGAAAGTTATGAATAAGAAAGTCAATATGAATAAGAAAGACAATCTATTTACGACTGTATGGCTTTCAACCTGACATATCAGTGGACCTTCAAACTTACACAAAACATGTACCTGCCAGGTTTTGCTCTTGTAGTTTCCGCTACATAAAACCGCAAACAAATCAGCAACTGGCGCTACAAGGCAATACAAATGGCAAATGCACCTTTGCTGCTTTGCTGGTGTCACAACATATCTAAAACATTTGAATAGCAAAAAGCACTATGGTCACTCTCCTACACCAGAAAATCAGTCCATAAAAATGATTATTGTACAAGAGGAAGTATTAAAACATATAGCAGTTAGGGGGTACATTTATAAAAGGAATCATGGGCTGCAGCACAACACAGCACAGCACAGCAGGTCACCTTGTTGCATTGCACTGTCTGATAGGGTAAGGGCAAAAATGTGCTATATTTAACATTATACTCCACATTTTTGTCTGCTCTTTGCACTGGCTCATGATGTGCTGCCTAGCTCCTACCCAGGCACCCTTGCACTGTGATGCAAGAGTGCCTGTTTTATAAGTAGGGACTCCTTCCTGCGTAAAAACAATCATCAGAGGCATTTTTGTCATTTTATATGTGTTGTAAAATGCAGCACACATAGAAAGGGGATAAAACTAGAAGAACTAAAGATATTTCTCCTCGCTATGCCTCCCCTGGGGAGGCGTAGCATTTTGACACATCCCAAGGTCTACCACTCATTATAAAACTGGAAATGTGCCTAAATCCATTGGTGGATGCATGGGCACACCCACCCTCCACCCATGAAACGCCTCCCTGGGGAAGAGTAACACAACGTAGTGATTTGCAGTACCTTGCATTAGATTTGCCAACCATGCAGAGCCATGCAAGGTGGCATTGTGTGGGTTCATAAATGTTACTTAGAGGTTGCGTAACCCTCCCACTCCATTTCGTGGCACAAGTGATGGAGCAAGGATTCGCACATGAAGAGACTTGCTAGTACTCATGAACCTCAAATAACGTTAATAAAGTAACCAACATGTTTTTGTCTTACTAATTTTGCATATTTTTCATCAATATTGGGTGTCAGAGTGAAGCTTGCTTATGTGTTAACTAATCCTAATACGCTTGCATCTAAGATGGCTGCTGCTACGCGAGGGTTTCTACTGCGCATGCGTCTGTCATACTCACGTGACATGACGTATTCGTTATTTGGAGGGAAGCTGCCGCTTCTGCGCACTAGGACTAATATGGCTGCTCTAAGTTCTCACATGCGAGAAGCTTGCACTGCTGCTTTCGCCAAGCGGTTCGTTCTGCCTAATCCTAATGCTATAGTTAAAATTAAGATAATTGGTATAGAGTAGAAATACATGGTATACAGTGTATTCATTTATTCTGTGTTCTAATAATGTTTCTTTCTACTTTTCATATATCGTAATCTTTGGGCCTGGGGGACGTTGATACTCCATTTTGAAAGTCCTTCTGCGCATGACACGCTCCAGAGAGAAGCTGAAGTCATTTGTCATTGAAACTAAGCCAAAGACAGTCACAGCCAAGATTTGCCTGGGAAACTGAACCCTCACCTTGCTAGAGAAAGCTAAACTGTACCCGTTGTATTACAATGTATTCAATGTTAAACTCTCCATTGTTGGGTGGAATAAAGATGTCATGAGAAAATAAATTAATGGGCGGGAACATAAAATTAATATTCAACACTGAAGTATCAAAATTTGGTGTGGTGTGATGACCTCTCCTCCTCCTTTGTCCAATCGAAATTGGGGATCCTTACACTTGCAACATTGGGGGGTGGTACACTGACCTGGAAAATAGTATAACTAGCGTAGGTTTAGCTAGAGAAATTGTCTGACTTGTTCGAATAGCTTACCTGTCACTGACCCAACGCACTCAATAGTTGACTAAGAGCAGAGGACTGCGGAGCACTCTGTCAGAAGATTTGCTGACCTAATCGGGGTTCGGGAAGCTGAAGTGCTGGCAAAGCACTCTGTCGGTGAAATCGATAACCCAATCGGGGTTCTGACTGTTAGCTGCAGAGAGGGAGTAGCGCAGGCGTTGCAACTGAACTGCGGGTGCTGGTCATAACCTTTGGTGATCCGGTCCTGATCCAAATCTGGTTTATCCTGTCCTGATTCTGATCTGCACCTGCTGGCCTACTGGCAACTGCAACTTTCAGGGTTTCTGTCCTTAACTGACCCGTTGCCAGTGTTGGTCTTCACACCATTCTAGGTAAATATAAATCTGTGTGGGTATCGTCATTATATTTCTGTGTGTCCTTTTCTTTACCTTCCCTAAATCGATAAAAGCTTTGATTTGCAAATGTTCCTTTTTTCTTACCCTTCCCTTTTTCATTAGCATGTTCCTTGTTTTTACCTTCCCTTTACATTGCTAAATGATTGGCATAATATATATTCTGCATAGTTATACACTGTTTCTAATCTTGGTTATTGATAGTCTTATTGCTTTTAATCTTTGGATCATGACTTATGATGAAATTTAGATAAAGAGTTTAAAACTTTCCCGAGTCTGTGGTTATTATATGAGTGCATGTGTTATTTGCTACCTAATTTAAACTAACTCCCTGATCCAATAGGTTACAGGTACCAGTGACAAGGATTGGTAAGTCAATGGTATAGGACCTAGTAGGTAAAATATCTGGTAGTTAGAGCGGAGGTTACCTGACTTAAGAAATGTGTAATTGATTATGGGTCCAGGTGAGTATGGTAAATTTATATTCGGGTGACCTGCGCGCTCTATCAGTATATTTCTTTGATAGCAGGGGAAAGGTTAGGGTTTAGTTAAAGATAGGTAGCTAGTTAGTTGGTTATACATTATTATTATTATTGATTGATCGATCAAATGTGATATTGTTTGAAATGTTTTGAAATTATATTGGCTGTTGATATTCATGCATTTTATGTATTAACCAAAATCGTTTGTACGTGTTATATGTTTGTCTGGAATCCCCGGGGGCAGAATAGCGGGTGGTAAATGGAAGCCACATCGCAGTGAGGTCACTTACTCACAGGACAGGAAGTTAGTGCATGGTTAGGTAAAACCGGAAGCACTATTTAGGGTTTTCTGTATGAATGTGTGAATAAATTATAGCAAAGAGTTCGCTGGCAAAATTTTTGTTGTGATACCACCTAGAAAGGGTCACACGGAAGGAGTAGCAGGTTCGTCTGAGCTTGATTGATAGCAAAGGGGTTCGCTGGTGAAACTTTGGCCTTAGTATATATTTTCCGGTGTGGATGAGTCCGAAGGAGTAGCAGGTTCTCTATGCTTGTGTGAAGGGTAGGCAGAAGGAATCTACTCGCAGTATATGAAAAGTAAACGGAAGGGATTTACTTGCAGTGAAAAATATCTTTCCTTTCCAGTCACTCGAGTACAGTGGTGAATGTTTGTACATTATTGATTAAAAAAGAATTGCACTTTAAAATAAAAGAATTGAGATTTTGCATTACCTTGTGCAGGAGGGAGTCTGATGCGGAGCTGCGCTGACGTCACTCAGATCCGCGCTAGTATTTGTTGAGACAGCGGGTGTGTAGCTGAGATTGTATTGTAAAGGAGGGGTGAGCGCAGGAGCGTGGGAACTCATCTCACTAGAAAAGCAGCGCAACCATTGGTTAAAATGATTTGAAACCACATTGTTGATTGGGTGAAGAAAATAAAAGACGCGCTAGTATTGGAAGCATTTTGTAAACAACTCTGAGAGTTATCGTACGATTTCAAAATCTTCTCAAAATATATGTGGTATTTAAATCCAGGGCATCCAGAAACTCGACCTGACAGAAGATACCTAGGGCTTGCTAGAGAGCAGATGCTAAGAGGCAGACCTTATAAAATGTATGGAGGTGAAAGAAAAATGTCATTTGTAAACAGAGTTAAGAATTTCTTTAAAAAAGATAAATCAATTAAAACTAGAGAAGGAGTTATTATTCCACCACCAAATACTCCTGCATCATTCATGATGTTTGACAAGGGTTACCACACTTGTGTATGGTTAGAGAATTGGGTGGAATACACTAAAGATGACGGAATTTTGGCATTTCCCTTAGATGGCACGTTTAATTGCAGAATTTTGTTCAATTTAGGGACTCGAATGAATGATTTACATCCTAGACCTAGACTAACGCAACATGAGGCACTAGAAGAATGGGAGATTGAGGCTTTTGAGCGAGACAGACCTAGAACTGACAAAGTTCTACCCTAAATTCCCACGAGAAACCAGAGATAAACAAATGAAACAATGGAGACACAACATGGTAGTGGGAGGATTATATCCTGTATTAACTTTAGGAGAGCCCACTGGAAGTAAAAGGACGGAGAAAACAAAACATTTAATGACTAGTGGTGATTCAGATGATGATTATATGGAGGATTTGTTAATGAAAAATCCACCACCTTATAAAGAGGAACCGAGTACAGTAAATCCAAATGCCCCATTTTTAAAACCACCTTTAATTCCGCAAGTGGTACATGAGACCTCAATCGAGAGGGTATTACAAGAAAAAGAAAGAGAAGCATTGAATAAACAGAGAAGTGAATTGATTCAGAACATTTCTCAATTAAATACAAGTCCCGAAGCTCTGACAATTCCAGTAACTATTGGCCCAGTTGTTCCTTTGTATGGAGATAAGCAAGCTAGTCCAAAAGCTCCAGTTATAACTTCATCGGTAGTACAGCCAAGAAAAGAACCCTTGATAGTAGACGATCAGGCAAGTGACTGTGATTCAGTAATCTCCTTAATGGATTTACCAATAAGAGAACCAGAGAGTAGTTCGATTAGAAAAACCACTTCTTTAAATTTAAGAGAAGTACAGATGGAGACATCTTCAGGTACGAGAAGTGCAACTGTAGTAACTCCTGAAGAAATAGATAGATGGACACGAGAAATAGAGAAACCAAAAACACAGATGAAACCATTGGATATATACAAATTGAGAATTGAATTGGAGGAACTGATGGCTGGAAATGTGGGATTGGACAGATTAAATACTCTTAGTGAAGATGAACTATTATTTATTTGTAAAAGCATTACTAGAAATACAAGGGTGTTTCATGAAAAGTTAATGGACACAGCAGCTAGCATGGGAATTGACATTGGTAAATCTAAAGTATTACAAAAACCATATTGAGCAGAATTTTCTGACAAGGATTTAGAAAACATGAATGTGTCCGGAAGAAAAGTGCAGATTAGAGAACTACTAGCATTGTTACAAAAATGGGGAGAATTAGAAAAATGAATAGCCAGGTGGGCAAAGAAAAAGGAAGAAGTTTGATCAAAACAAATGACTTCAGAATATGTTTTAAAAGTAGCAGAAAAAGTGGAAAAATGATGTCCTATGCGAGAGGTACCAGGTGGAGGTTATGTACATGTTCCATTGTCCCGACAGGATATTGTGTCATTTACATATGACTTTCCAAAACTTCGTGAAAAACCTGTAGAATGGTACAGACAAGTCGAAAGATTTGTAAAAGTTTCAAAGTGTCTTTTGAAAGACTTAGATGGATTATTTGACATTGTAGTTCCAGTAGATTTGTGGACAGAATGTAAAATTGCTGTTGATTGGCCTAGTGATGAGTACCCTAGAGACCCAAAGACAGGGGCACCTTCCGAGGATGTCATGAAGAAGTATAATCAGGTAATACTTTACCTTAAAGGAAAGGTGCCTGCAAAAGAGACAGACTGGATGAGAATAGATAGAACCACCCAGAATAAAGACGAGTCTGTGCATGCATATTATGAACGTTTACTGCAGGTATTCAAACAGTACAGCGGACTAGATAACATAGACATGAAGGATATGACGCATTTCATTTATCGATTTGTGTTCGGATTAAGACCTGAAATTTCACAATGGATTAAAGATAATAAAATTTGTTGGCAGGCTAAACCCATAGACGAAGTCCTTAAATATGCCAAATATTGTGAAGATGAGCTAGAAAATAAAAAGAGTTAAAAGAAAAAGTAATGTGGGCACAAGTAAATTTAGCAGAACAACAAGAACAACAGTTAAACCAGATAAATAGTAATCAGAAGCAGCGTGATGGAAATGGAGGAAGGCCAACGGGAAAATTCAATAGGGAGGATGCAAAAAGGAAATTCCCATGTCAGAGGTGCGGTAAGTTTGGGCACTGGAAGGACGAGTGTAAGGCTGTACAGAGTGGTAACGTGCAGATTAATGATTTAAATCCACAGACACAGAATGAGGTGCCACGGAAGACCCAGCAGCAGGTAATACAGAATCAGTTACCACCTGCACCTATGCCAAAATACAGGAGCAAAGCACAACAGAGTGTAGATTCCATAAATTGGGAAGGTAGGGAAAGAAGAGATAGAGCAACCTCACAATTTCTTCTAAGTGATAAATTCCTTTGTGATGAACCTTACTGACGGTGCCTGAGGGGGGAGGACGAGGAGTCCGTGCTTGGTGCCTCCTTGCCGGTAGACCAGTCAGGGCCATACATTGAAGGAAAGGTTAAAGGAAATTATGTCACCTTTCTGTTGGACACTGGTGCTACCCTTCTACTGTGAGAACAGCAGACGTTCCAAACCTACCCCTCTCGGGAGAAGCGATCCAAGTAGTGGGCGTTTCAAATAAGCGAATTAGTACCCCAGTTACAGAACCAATGGAAGTTAGAATAGGCAATTTTAAAGAAATGCATAGATTTGTTGTCTGTGATTCAAGTCCAGTAAACCTCCTAGGTCGAGACTTGTTGTGCAAAATGAATTGTCCTATTTTCTGTACCCCAAATGGTGTTGAAATTCAAACCCCAGACGAAGATGGAATTTATAAATTAATGTTAGCAAGACCAGAGACAGAAATTAAAAGACTGACAATAGAAGACTTACCAGAAGAATTGCAACAGACGGTAAAACCAGATGTATGGGACTTTTTCTGGAAAAGATGTAGGATTAATGGTGAATGTTGACCCAATAAAAGTGACAATAAGAGAAGATGCAGTTTACCCAAATACTCAACAGTATAAAATGAGTGCAGAAATAAAAGCAGGTGTTGCAGTAGAAATAAAATGTTTGGTTGAAGCAGGCATTTTACAAGAAATAATGAGCAGTCCCTGTAACTCTCCTATAATTGGTATAAAGAAACCGAGCGGAAAGTACAGAGTAGTATAGGACCTGAGAAAGATTAATAAGATTGCTGTCCCATGCTGTCCAGTCGTGCCAAATCCTGCAGTGATTCTATATCAGATACCGTGGGAGGCTGGATGGTTCACTGTCATTGACCTGTGTCACGCATTTTTCTCGATTCCATTACACCCAGACAGCAAATGTATTTTCTCATTTGAATTCGACAGTCATGTTTATGTTTGGAATCGTGTCCCTCAGGGGTACACAGAGAGCCCCTCGATTTTTAAACAGATTTTGAAAAAGTGGCTTGAGTCTTTGGTACTGCCTGGACAGTCAGTCTTGGTCCAGTACATAGACGACCTATTGGTGGCGTCTAAAACCAGGAATGACTGTGTTATTGATACCATTGCCTTACTGAACCATTTAGGTGAAGGAGGACATAAAGTGTCAACAGACAAATTGCAATTCTGCACCACGTCAGTGAAATATCTGGGGCACCAGATAGAAAAGGGTATCAGAAGAGTTACCTCAGAAAGAATCAGAATAATTAAAAACATGGACTTGCCAAATAACCAGAAAGAGATCAGGATGTTTCTTGGAGTTGTAGGATACTGCTGGCAATGGATTGTGGGATTTGCGGTACTAGCCAAGCCATTAATACAAATGACAAAGAAAGGAGCCAAGGACCCAGTAGAGTGGGATGACGAAAGCATGTCTGCTTTTGTAAAATTACAAGAATGTCTGTGTACAGCTCCAGCATTAGGGATGCCTGACTCGTCAAAGGATTTTGCACTTTTCTGTGACACCCGAGATAATTGTGCACTTTCAGTTTTGACTCAAATTCATGGTCTAGTGAGACGTCCTGTGGCATATTTTTCTTCCACATTGGACCCAGTAGCAGCTGCATTACCTGGATTTCTGAAAGCAGTAGCTGCAACTCGCATGAGCCTTGAGCAGAGTGAATCCATTATTATGGGACATCCGGTAACTGTGCATGTTCCACATGCAGTTGTAATTTTGCTAACAAGGACTAAGACTCAGTATCTCACACCTAGTCGGCTGACTGAGTACGAGAGAATACTTGTAGGTGCAGGAAATTTAACCATTGCTAGGTGTAATATCCTGAACCCAGCAACACTGCTACCTAAGTCACATACTGCAGAAGTGAAGGGAGAGGTTGAACATGCCTGTATTGATCTGACTAAGTACAGTACAAAGCCACGACCAGACATAAGAGAAGAGCCATTAATTGATTCAGAATATGAGCTATTTGTAGATGGCTCTTGTATGAGACATGAGGAAGGAGGTCTGAGTGCTGCTTACGCAGTGTGCACATTGGGAGGTCCAGTTGAAGCATTTGCCTGGAGTCAAGTCTGCACAAATAGCTGAATTGGTTGCCTTGGCAAAAGCCTGTAAATTTGGGAAAAATTGGAAACTAACCAAATACACTGACAGCCAATATGGTTATGGAGTTGTGCATGACTATGGCCAACTAAGGATGCAAAGGGAGTTTCTGACTACTTCAGGTACTCCGATTAGAAAAGGAAAATATGTAAAGGATTTGCTTGAAGCAATCCAGTTACCAAAAGAAGTGGCTGTGGTCAAGTGTGCTGCTCACAAATCTGGCAACGACAAAGTGACAGCTGGTAATCGATATGCTGACCAGTTAGCCCAGCATTGTGCAAAATATAAGATGGCTGTTAATAAAAAGGTTGAGGTGGGTGGAAACAGCTGCCAGCTTATGTTGCTGGAAGGTGTGAATACTTGGGAAGAAGTGAGAGACTTGCAGAATGCAGCAGAACCAAAAGAAAATGAACAATGGAGGAAAATAGGTTGTCAGAGAAGGGCTGAGGATGGTGTCATTGTTTATCTTGATGAAACGGCAGTGTTACCCGGCTGTCTGCTTGCTCCTATGGCTAAGTTGATTCATGGAGATTCTCATTTGGGAAGAGATGCTATGATACGTGTGTTCAGACAAACATTGTTCAACGCGAAGTTCAGGAACATAGCAGACAGAGGAAAACATTTTAATAGTGAAATAATGGGTCTAATTTGTGAAGCATTCAAAATTAAACAATAACTGCACTGTGCATATCGCCCAGAGGCTTCTGGAGTGGTATAACAATTGAATGGCACTATCAAGTCAAGATTGGGAAAGATGTATGAGTCAACTCGATTGGAGTAGCCAGATGCTTTGCCACTTGTTCTGATGGGACTCAGAAGTATTCCAGACCAGAACACAGGCTTGAGTCCCCATGAAATACTGATCGGAAGAGCAATGCGGCAAGCATGGGTGCCAGGACACAAACTGCTAAGCACATCTGATGATTTAGTACTGGAGTACTGCAAAGAACTGGCTGACCAAGTGCGTTCTATCTCTCATCAGGTTGGGGAAAACGCTGTCGCCAGACCAGCAACTCCAGCACATGACCTGAATCCAGGTGATTGGGTAGTGTTAAAGAAACAAACTCAAAAAACTTGCCTTGCACCGAGGTGGGAAAAACCACGACAAGTAATTTTGGTTACCACCAGAGCTGTAAAGTGTGCAGGAGTTCCACACTGGATCCATGCCAGTCATAAGAAAAAGGTGACTGAACCTGATGAAACTGAGGCTAAAGGTTGTGCAGCTGAGGGGTCTCAAGATTTCGATCCTGAAGTAGCTGAAGAGGATCAACCGAGCACCAAACAAGATGATTGGATTCCAGTAATCGACATACCTGCAGAATATGTAAGAACAAGAAGCCAAACATATCTAGATAGACAGAGTGATAGTGAGGACAAGACAGGTGTAGAAGAAGGTACTCAGATCATAGAAATCCAAGTCCAAAGTGATTCTGAGGAGGACCAGATAAGAACGCCTGAGCTTGAAAAGGGACAGATAGAAATTAGGGCGGAGGCTCAAGCAGAAGACAATCAACGTTCGAAGAGCTTGAGCAGGCCCAGACAGGAGTAGAAAATCGTGTTCAGGACAAAGAAGGTGAAACAAACAAAAGCCAAATTCAGCAGCTACCTGAACAAGGCCAGATTAGTGACCAGGCAGAAGAAACAAAAATAAGACCTGGACCTAGCCAGTCAGAGAAGGAAACAGAAGACAGCCTTAAAATAGATGTGCCACAACTGAATGAAAATAAAAGAACATTTGAAGACAGCCAAGACACAGTGCCAGCTAAAAGACTCAGAAAAGGAGACACATGGCCTAAGTTTGTCAAAAGACCGAGACTGCGTTTAAAAACAATTGATGAAGAACCTGAACAAGTAAATGAAATATCAAGTCAAGCTGATCAACCTGTAATACAACCAGGAAGGAGAAGTCCCCGAATAAAGAGACTGAATAATAAATACAAACGCCCCGAGTGGACCTACATTGTTTTGGAAGATTTTGAAAATCTGGAAATAAGTGACGAAAGTGATGAAGAATTGATAACTGATCAAACTGCCGAAGAAGTGAGACCCACTTGAAATACACACAGGGTAAAAAGCTGTGTGAAAGTTACAAAGTGAGGTTGAATCTTCTTTAGTCTAAAATGGCTGATCATACTGTTAATGGAAGACTGAAAAGAAATTGTTTAAAGACATGCTGTAGAGTATTTCTATGTAGTATAGCAATAGTACTTATAGTTTGGATAGGACTAACAGTAGCTATTCATTACATGATGAGTAAAGAGACAAAAGTTAACACTAATGAACAACTGCCACAAGATACAGAAGAGTTACAAACAAAAGATACACCGAAAAGAGTAGATACACAAGAAAAAGCACTTAGCATTAGACAACAGAAGGTAGACTTAGAAGCACCAGATGAGGAAGGACTACATTATACGAGAATTAAAAACAGAACACATTTGAGTGTATTTGAAAACCTATTAGTACATTATGTAGAAGCTAGTTTATTCTATAAGAAAGGACCTTTATGGTATTATTATTCTAATTTAGATGTGATATTTTCTGAACTTCCTATACGTAGAAACCTAAACCCTGTACATACCACTCGAAATGTAGCACATTACACAAGTGAATATTTTCTAACTGTAGGTGCAATAGATATAGCTGACGCACACAAGAATAATTTAACATGCTTATTACAAGAAAAAGAGAAAATAATTTTGAATATGGTTGAGAAAAGGAGAGAGAGTTTCCAAAGAAAAGCAAACGATAAAATTCGTAAATGGGCTGAAAGCATGGGGAACACCTCAAATAGTGGGGCTAATGCTGCTATGTTGCTGAATTTCGAAAAGAAGGGGCAACTTTGTCTCCACAGAGAAAGAACTAGTTATTATAACATTATATTCATTGGGTCCAGTGAGTGTGAACACAATTATAAGGTAATTGGGGGTTGTAGTTTCAAAGATGGAACTGAAACTGTTTCCCGGAGTCTATTATATATGTGGGAAAAAGGCTTATTACAAATTGCCAGATCACTGGTATGGGAGTTGTTATTTCGGAATAGTCTTCCCAAAGATATATCATGTGGATAAAATCACTGGAAACAATGAAGAAACTAATGTATTAGTACGTAGTAAATTAGCTAGTTTCGTTGAAATTGTAGGTGATATATTTAGTGCATTGATACCTACAGTGGGAGTGGCTCTGAATACACACAGAATCTGCAACTTGTCAACAGTAGTTGGTCGATTATCAACTGACACTGCTGGAGGTTTCTTAATGGTCAATACCGAATTGGTTGCGATCAGATCAATGGTTTTCCAAAATCGACTTGCTCTTGATACATTATTGGCAAAAGAGGGCGGAGTCTGTAGAATGTTGAAGGCGCAACATTGTTGCACTTACATACCAGACAAAAGTGTTGAAATTAAGAGGTATGTGAGAAATATTACTAATTTGGAAAAAGAGCTTAAACCACTGGAGGTTGATAGTGCATGGAAGAGGCTTCCCGATGGTCTCTCCTCTGTAGGTAGTTGGCTTTCTAATGTAGGAAAAAGTATTATAGGTAGAATACTTATGCCAATTGTGGTAATAGGCTTACTGGTTCTAGGCATAATAATTTGTTGCAAATGTCAAAAACATAAAAAGAAATACTCCGTAAATAGGCGAGGAGTAAAAAGAAATATTGATTAGAAGAGATGAATAGTAAAATATACAAGAAAATGACAAATTCTCCAGGTAATAATGAAAAGAAGCAAAATAGAAAGTTTGAAGAGATTGAGTTGGGTGAAATGTGAAAAGTTGGCATCTGTTTCATTAATTAGTGATGATATAAAATATCATCAAAAAGGGGATTGATTGAGCAAGAATTTGCACATGAAGCGACTTGCTTGTACTCATGAACCTCAAATAACGTTAATAAAGTAACCAACATGTTTGTCTTACTAATTTTGCATATTTTTAATCAATATTGGGTGTCCGAGTGAAGCTTGCTTATGTGTTTACTAATCCTAATACACTTGCATCTAAGATGGCTGCTGCTACGTGAGGGTTTCTACTGCGCATGCGTCTGTCATACTCATGTGACATGACGTATTCGTTATTTTGAGGGAAGCTGCCGCTTCTGCGCACTAGGGCTAATATGGCTGCTCTATGTTCTCACATGCGAGAAGCTTGCACTGCTGCTTTCGCCAAGCTGTTTGTTCTGCCTAATCCTAATGCTATAGGTAAAATTAAGATAATGGGTATAGAGTAGAAATACATGGTATACAGTGTATTCATTTATTCTGTGTTCTAATAATGTTTCTTTCTACTTTTCATATACCGTAATCTTTGGGCCTGGGGGACGTTGATACTCCATTTTGAAAGTTTTTATGCGCATGACACGCTCCAGAGAGAAGCTGAAGTCATTTGTCATTGAAACCAAGCCAAAGACAGTCACAGCCAAGATGTGCCTGGGAAACTGAACCCTCACCTTGCTAGAGAAAGCTAAACTGTACCCGATGTATTGCAATGTATTCAATGTTAAACTCTCGATTGTTGGGTGGAATAAAGATGTCATGAGAAAATAAATTAATGGGCGGGAACATAAGATTAATATTCAACACTGAAGTATCAAAATTTGGTGTTGTGTGAGGACCTCTCCTCCTCCTTTGTCCAATCGAAATTGGGGATCCTTACACTTGCAACATTGGGAGGGGTGGTACACTGACCTGGAAAATAGTATAACTACCGTAGGTTTAGCTAGAGAAATTGTCCGACTTGTCCAAATAGCTGACCTGTCACTGACCCAACGCATTCAATAGGTGAGTAAGAGCAGAGGGCTGAGGAGCACTCTGTCAGAATATTTGCTGACCCAATCGGGGTTCGGGAAGCTGAAGTGCTGGTGAAGCACTTTGTCGGTGAAATCGATAACCCAATCAGGATTCTGACTGTTAGCTGCAAATAGGGAGTAGCGCAGGCGCTGCAACTGAACTGCGGGTGCTGGTCTTAACCTTTGGTGGTCCGGTCCTGATCCAAATGTGGTTTATCCTGTCCTGATTCTGATCTGCACCTGCTGGCCTACTGGCAACTGCAACTTTCAGGGTTTCTGTCCTTAAATGACCCGTGGCCAGGGTGGGTCTTCACACCATTCTAGGTAAATATAAATCTGTGCGGGTATCGTCATTATATTTCTGTGAGTCCTTTTCTTTACCTTCCCTAAATCGATAAAAGCTTTGATTTGCATATGTTCCTTTTTTCTTATCCTTCCCTTTTTCATGATCAAATCGTCATTTGAATTAATAGTGTGTTCCATTTTCTTACCTTTCCTATAGTTATATGCTCACATTATTTTCGTGATTGCATATTATGTTCCCTCTTCTAACCCATCCTTTGATAATTGCTTAAAGTTGTGTTATTTAGCATGTTCCTTTTCTTTACTTACCCTTAGACAAATTGTGCAAGTCCGTTTTGCGTGGTTTAATCCTTTCAAGGCTTGACTACGGGAATGCGCTGTTTCTGGGTGCTCCTGAAGCAACCTTTAAAACCCTCCAACAGGTGCAAAATGTGGTTGCAAAAGTACTAATGGATGTTCCCAGAAGACAGTCCGCCGCTCCAGCCCTGAGGACGCTCCATTGGCTCCCCGTGAAAGAGCGGGTGAAGTTTAAGGCGCTTTGCACGGCCCACAAAATTCTGCACGGCAAGGGCCCCCCTATTCTTTCTAATATGGCCCGGCCATACGAACCCACACGTCCTTTGCGCTCTGACCAAAAACATCTTCTGCAGTCAGCAAGAGTAAGGAGAGCTCGTTCTGGGGGCAGGCGTTTCTCAGTGCAAGTGGCCACTTTGTGGAATTCCTTGCCCCTGAAGATCCGCTCAGAGCCCGAGATACTTCTGTTTAGGAAATTTTTAAAGACTCATCTGTTCCCACAGTAGTATTGGGCGTAATCCTCTCCCCTTGGTTCTGTCTCGCGCCGGGATGCCCCCGGGTAAGCTGTGCGCGTTATAAATTTCATATATTTTGAATTATTAAATAGCATGTTCCTTGTTTTTACCTTCATTGCTAAATGATTGGCATAATATATCTTCTGCATAGTTATACACTGTTTCTAATCTTGGTTATTGATAGTCTTATTGCTTTTAATCTTTGATCATGACTTATGAGGAAATTTAGATAACGAGTTTCCCGAGTCTGTGGTTATTATATGAGTGATGTGTTATTTGCTACCTAATTTAAACTAACTCCCTGATCCAATAGGTTACAGGTACCAGTGACAAGGATTGGTAAGTCAATGGGATAGGACCTAGTAGGTTAAATATCTGGTAGTTAGAGAGTAGGTTACCTGACTTAAGAAATGTGTAATTGATTATGGGTCCAGGTGAGTATGGTAAATTTATAGTCGGGTGACCTGGGCACTCTATCATCAATGCAACTACTTGATAAATATGTCCATTGGTGTCTGAGGTTGAGGATGGGAGTGGTAAAAACACAATAGTCTAGACAGTGGCTACTGGCAGTGGCCACACAGCAAATTAAATTAAAATTGATAATTTTCATTCTCCCTCTCATGTATGATGACAGAATATTGTAAGACATGGGATTCTGCAAACCCTCTATACAAACCATCTCCAATTTCTTTAAATTCAGCTATTTGTGATTCACCCAGTCACCCATTATAAATAACTGTCAGAACTAAACTGTAATAACTTGTTAGAGTTGAGTTCTTATGACAGGGCAGGTCACAAAGCATAACTACAGTAGCTGTTTAGAGAACAAAAAAGAAGGTTTGCGTTTCATTCTTCTGCTCTATTTGTCCAGCTGTACCAGAAAGCAGATACTTATGGCAACATGTTTATTTTTAAACTCCTTAGCTAATTATAGAAAAGTTCGAATCTTTCATCATGTTTCCACGCATTCTGCACCGCATGCCTTTTTTTAAAACAAAATCACTTCTATTAGACAGATTCTAATATCTTTTTGCAACAAATATCTCATCTGTTTTAATGTGTTATAATTTGAACTAGAGATTCTATTTTCACTCGTCGTGTTTGCAAACATGTTCGTTCTTTTATATGAAAGAGCTAAGCACCAAGTATTTAAGTGGTTTGTGGGAAATCTAATGGTATGATCAACTATTAAAAGGGAATAAGTACTCACTTTCGTACATGATTAGGATATCGCAAGTTACTTTGGAGCTCTATAATCTTAAAATGAACTCAGTATTCCTCAGGATTAGGCACTTCAAAGGGACTTCAAAGGGAAAAAAATATAAAGCTGCAGATCTGCCACCAATTTAAAAATGAGGGTCTCCAGTTGGCAGCGGTAGCCACCTTTGTCCAAATAGGGACTCTTGCTTCTAGTCAGCGTGAGGGGGATACACACTTTAGATAACCCCTGCTCACCCCCTGGGTAGCTTGGCACAAGCAGACAGACTTATCCCAAAGGCAAGGTGCAAAGTATTTGAACTCAAAACACACAGTAACACAGTGATAACACAACAAATGGACAAGACACCAGTTTAGGAAAAATAAAGTATCTGTATCTAAACTTAACAAGACTTAAACAGCAAAAATCCAATATACAGGTAATAAGAATATGACTTTTGAAAAGGTTTCAAGCAAATGATGCCCTAGAAAGTTATGGATGCGCGATTCCTCACAATGTACCTGCAGATTCGTCAAAAATCACAAGGCCAAACAGCTACAGAGAGGGGAAGTGTTGAGAAACAAAGAGATGTGTGAGGTCCTGAGACCTTGGGGAGGCGATGCAACAGTTCTGCTGCATGCTGAAGGAGTGATGTGTTGAGTCCGGTCTCTAGAGGGAAGTGAAGCATCGACTATAAGATGATTCTAGTCTGCAGGTGACGCATTGGGAAAACTTGCAGCAGAGGTGCAATGCGTGGAAATCCGGGATGTGGAGTCGATCGATGCGGGGGCGCAAAGGGGCACTGAGTCGTTTCTTCAGCCGTAATCCTTCGATGCGTTGGTTCTTGCAATCGTGACAGGCGCTGCAGCGGTTTTGGCAGCAGCCTGGCGATGCCTGGAGATTCTTCTAGCACAGCGGTGCTACATCAGGAAAAACAGCTGCAAGAAGAGCAATGCATTGATTTCTTCAGTTCTTTAGGTTTCTTCCAGCTCCCAAACAGCAAGCACACCCTCCAAAGGCCAAGAAACGGAACAGGCACCTCCTGGTATGTCAGAACTCTCAGCAGCAGGGTTCAGGGGAGCTGGGGTGACGTCTTTGTGTCCCTGAGACTTCAGAACATGAGGCCAGCACACATAGGCCCTTGAAGATCTTCTTCAAGCAGGTTCAGAGCAAAGTTCCAGTCTTTGTTCTCTCCTTGGCAGAAACAGCAACTGCAGGCCTACCCCACACAGCACACAGCAAAGGGGCAGTACTCTTAGGTCTAATACTTATACAACAAAAATGTATTTGATTTCTTTGTGCAAGGGTTTCAAAGCCCAGTCCAAACCAGTTCTGTCCTCACTGGTGGAGTATGATGCACAAGAGGCGGAGACACCATTGTGCAAGGAAGATAGGCCCTATTCAAGTGCAAGGAAATGTCCTCCCACTACTTGAAATGCAGTCAAGCCCCATTCAGCTCAGCTCCGAGTCATCCAGGAAGGGTCAGGCACACCTCACCCCTCCCAAGTGACTGTCTACAGTAAATCCACATCCCCAGCTCCTGTCACTTCAAAACCAGATAGTCAATTTACAAACAGGCAGAGGCACACAGAATGGTTAAACAAGAAAATGCCTACCTTCTGAAAATAGCAGTACAAATGAGAACCTGACTACCACTTTTAGTGCTGTTGTTGATTTAACCAGACTAAGGGCCAATATCTGAATTCCTTGGTCCTAGTTATTTATTTAACCATTACTTCATAATTTTGTTACATCATTTTAACGAGTTATATATTCAGAAGTAGACGATACACAAATTAGTGCAAATAAGTATAGACAATAAAATTATACAAAATGTGGAACAATTGCTGGTTACAAAAAGTGGCAACAATCATTGATAGTGCAATTTCGTGATGAGCAACAATCAAAATAATACATGCAACTGATGTAAACAGTGATAACAATAAACCTTTACACCAGTCGATTGTTGTCTGAAAAATCTGTACCACAAGCTCTCTCATAACATGTGGTTCAAAATGCTTTTAGAGAGATGCTATCCATTAAGGCTCCAACTAGATTCTTCCCAAAGTCCAGCATGATTAGGTATGTGGTTGGCTTTTTGTAATGCTCACAAAGCATCTGTGGTGTGGATGCCACTATTTTTTTTTAAACCTGCAATGTGTTATATCATCTTTCAGCGATTGAAGATATGAATAAGAAAGTCAATCTATTCACAACTGTGTGGCTTCCAACTGGTCCTATCAGTGGACCTAAAATCTTAAACAAGGCAAGTACCTGCCAGGTTTTGCTCCTGTAGGTCCAGATGCAGTAAACCATCAACTGGTTCTACAAGGTAATACAAATGCACCTTTGCCGTTTTGCTGGGGTCACAACATATCTAAAACATTTCAAAAGCAAAAGCAATGTGGTCACTCTCCTGCACTCAGGGCGCTATGCAAGGTGGCCATGCATTGCTTGATAAATCTTACTTAGTAGTTGTGTCACCCTCCCACCCCATTGCATGGTGCAAGGACGATGCAACTGCTTGATAAACATGTCCATTGGTGTCTAAGGTTGAGGCTGGGAGTGGTAAAAACACAATAGTCTAGACAGTGGCTTCTGGCAGTGGCAGCACAGCAAAAGAAATTAAGGGGCATATCAACAAAAGAAGTGACGGAGCACGGCGTTAGCCTTGTTAGCTTAACGCGGCGCTCCACCACTTCTAAAACGCAGGGCTGCACCATATTTACTACAAAACTGTGCAGCCCTGCATTTCTCCCTGCACTGGTGCTAAATTTAGCAGCCCAGCACCAACCCAAGCACCTTTGCATCATAGTGCAATGATGCCTGAGTTGAGGGGATTGAGGGTTTATGTGCAGGAAGGTTTCCATTCCTGCACATAAAAAATCTGAAAAGGCATTTTGTAACATCTATTCATGCTGCTTTGTGCAGCACACATTGAAGTTGCAACTCATGTTAATGTTTATTGATTGCACGTACACAATCAATGGCACTTTGCTGTATCTATGTGTGCAGTACAATGCAGCACACATAGAAACAGCGACAACGAGGAGAAATTAAGCATTTCTCCTCATTCTGACAGGGTAAGACCAGGTTTTCCCTGGTCCTAATTTGAGCACTGCCACATATTTAGGGCATCCTTGTAAATATGGGGCAGCATCAAAATCAATTGATGTTGCGGTGAAACTCCCACCACAATACCCATTGCCTGACACTTTCACGCTTCAAGTATAGCGAGAAAGGTTTCCTCATTTACTTATTTTAAGTGGCTTAACGCTGCCTTGTAAATAAGGCAAAGCCCCTATTTCCACAGAAACATCACATGAAGTGACGTTCCTGTGGCAATAGGGGCTTGTAAATATTCCCCTATAATTGATCATTTTCATTCTCCCTCCGGGTTGCAAACAATTTGAGGCCGCAGACACCTGCATCAAGATTGTGATGACAGAATATTTTAAGACATGGGATTCTGCAAACCCTCCATACAACCCATCTCCAATTTCTTTAAATTCAGCTACTGTGATTCACCCAGTCACCCATTATAAATAACTGTTAGAGCTCACATGTATGACTTGTTTCAGTTGAGCTCTGATGGCAGGTCAGGTCAGGTCACAAAGCATAACTACAGTAGCTGTTTATAGAACTAAAACGAAAGGTTGCTTTTCTTTCTTCTGCTCTATTTTTCCAGCTGTACAGTGACAACAAAATCAAAGAGATACTTATGGCAACATGTTTATTTTGCACTTCTTACCTAATTATAGAAAATTAAAATTTTTCTGCATTTTTCCACAAATTCTGTGCTGAATGCATTAAAAAAATAGACTTCTATTAAACTGATTGGAATGTCTTCTTGCTACAAATATCTCAGTTGTTTTGATGTGTTTACATTTGCACTAGAGATTCTATTTTCACTCTTCATGTTTGAAGAGTGACCTGACCCTGTCCCCAGGGCCGATCGCTCCTCGCACCGCGCGGCTCCCCGTGAGTGCGCCCGGTCTCCCCCGCTGCCACTGCGAGTTCGCCGATGCTCTTGCGGTTTTTATTTCGACTGTATTTCTGTAATTCCTGTGCCTGCATCTGTATTTTGTGCCCTTTTGTAGCCTCTGTTTTTTTCCTGTTTTTCGCCGCCCTTGGAACCATCTTCCCTGCTCTTTACACCCCCCCGCTCTCTGCTCCCTGCCGCTGCTCCCCTGCGGCCCCGCCCCTCTTCTCTTCTGTACCCTTCCCAATCGCCACCCCGCTCCCACCTCCCAGCTGCTCCTCCCTCCCACTGGCCATTTAGAGTGTTGTCTGCGCGGTGGTGAGCTGTGACCTGACCCTGTCCCCAGGGCCGATCGCTCCTCGCACAGCGCGGCTCCCCGTGAGTGTGCCCGGTCTCCCCCGCTGCCACTGCGAGTTCGCCGCTGCCCTTGCTCTTGAGGTTTTTATTTCGACTGTATTACTGTAATTCCTGTGCCTGCATTTGTATTTTGTGCCCTGTTGTAGCCTCTGTTTTTTTCCTGTTTTTCGCCGCCCTTTGGGACCATCTTCCCTGCTCTTTACAGCCCCCCGCTCCCCGCTCCCTGCCGCTGCTACTGTACCCTTCCCATTCACCACCCCGCTCTCGCCTCCCAGCTGCTCCTCCCTCCCACTTCGCCATTTATGGCGGTGTCCACACGAACGAGCAGCGGGCACGCCGATTGCGCGCCGAAGGCACGCCCGTCTACGCCCGTCCACGCCTGGACCACGCCCAGCGCCAGAACCCCTGGACCTCGCCAGACCCAGACCAACCGACTGAGGTACGACACCGCCACCCTCAATGCACTCAACACCGGACACCCGCCCGCCTGCTATCAAGCCACCCCCAGACGCACCCACGGACCCTTCACCTGTCAAGCCTACAAATTCACCTGCCTCCAAACCCGCTCCACACCTGCCAAACCAGGCAGCAACATAGACCACCTCAAATGCATCCTCCTTAACACCCGCTCCATCCACAAGCACCCCATCGAACTCTGGGACCTCCTCAAAACAACAGCCCCTGACGTCGCCTTCCTCACGGAAACCTGGATGAACGCCTCCTCAGCCCCCGACATCGCCATAGCCGTCCCGGACGGCTACAAATTCACCCGGAAGGATCGCACCAACAAAGCAGGAGGAGGGATCGCCATCATCCACAGGGACACCATCTGCGTCACGACCAACACCGAAGACACCACCCCCGCCGTTGAACTCCTACACTTCCAGATCCTCACCGACCCTCAGACCACCCTCAGAGGAACACTCGTCTACAGACCCCCGGGCCCACGCACACAATTCAGCGAAACCATAGCTGACCTCATCGGCCCGCACGCCCTAGCCCCCCCAGAATACATCCTCCTGGGAGACCTGAACTTCCACCTAGAAAACAACAACGACAACGCCACCGCTACCCTACTCGACAACCTCACCAGCCTCGGACTCAAGCAACTAGTGGACTCCCCCACTCACCTCGCCGGCCACACCCTCGACGCCATCTTCTCAGCCAGTAACAACATCACCTTCAACCACGCCACAGGACTACACTGGACCGATCACAGCTGCGTACACTTCACATTCAAGAGGACAACATCCCACCAGCACACGCTTAGGATCCCCCGTAGATGCTGGAGCAAAATCACTGTGGACCAGCTCACCGCGTCACTGAGCCAGAACCCACCCGCCGACACCAACATACCCGACACCAACACTGCAGCACTCAACCTCACACACTGGATCACCAACTGCGCCGACGACCTCGCCCCAATAAAGAACACCCACAGCAAGACCACCTCCAAAAAACCGTCAAGGTACACAGATGCCCTCAAAGCCGCAAAGAAATCCTGCCGTAATGTCGAAAAGACCTGGCGCAAAGAACGGACTACGGAAAACCTGACTGCCCTCAAAACCGTCACCTGAGAATACCACCAGCAGATCCGGAACACCAAGAGGACCTCACTCAAGGAACGACTTGACAACAACACTCACAAAATCAAGGAACTCTTCAGCATCGTCAAAGAGTTCTCCAACCCCGTCGCCAGCAACAACGACATCACCCCTACGCAAGACCTCTGCAACTCGCTCACAACATTCTTCTGCCGCAAGATCGCGGACATACACGACAGATTCGGACCCCAACCTCCACCCCCGGACACCAACCCAGTGACCACCGCCACCACCATCAACTCCTGGACTCCCATCAGCAGCGAAGACACCATCCACGTCATGAACACCATCCACTCCGGCTCCCCCTCCGACCCATGCCCTCATCACATCTTCAACAAGGCCGACATGATCCTCGCACCCCACCTACGGAACATCATCAACAGCTCCTTCGCGTCAGCGACCTTCCCTGAGAGCTGGAAGCATGCTGAGATCAAAGGCCCTCCTGAAAAAATCCACCGCAGACCCCAGGGACCTCAAGAACTTCTGGCCCATCTCACTTCTCCCCTTCCCGGCTAAAGTCATCGAGAAGACTGTCAACAAACAGCTGACTACTTTCCTCGAGGACAACAACTCGCTCGACCCCTCCCAGTCTGGATTTCGGGCGAACCACAGCACCGAGACCGCCCTCAACGCAGCCACAGACGCCATCAGAACCCTGATGGACAATGGGGAAACAGCCGCCGTCATCCTCTTAGACCTCTCAGCAGCCTTTGACACCGTCTGCCACCGCACCCTAATACACCGCCTCAACAACACAGGCATCCAGGGAAAGGCCCTGGAATGGATCTCCTCATTCCTCACCGGCAGACCCCAGAGAGTGCGCCTCCCCCCTTCCGCTCCTCGGCAACCGAAATCATCTGCGGCGTACCCCAAGGATCCTCACTCAGCCCAACACTCTTAAATATCTACATGAGCCCCCTCGCCACCATCGCACAGAAGCACAACATCAACATTATCTCCTACGCTGACGACACCAAACTGATACTCTCCCTCACCAAGGACCCAGCCACCGCCAAATCAAACTTCCAGGAAGGGATGAAAGAAGTAGCAGACTGGATGAGGCACAGCCACCTCAAACTCAACTCGGACAAGACGGAGGTCCTCATCCTCGGACAATCCTCCTCGGCATGGGACAACTCCTGGTGGCCCCCGACGCTGGGCTCTGCACCAACACCCACGGACCACGCACGCAACCTAGGTTTCATCCTCGACTCATCGCTCACAATGACCAAACAAGACAACGCCGTCTCATCATCCTGCTTCAACACCCTACGCATGCTCCGGAAGATCTTCTGCTGGATCCCCACCGAAACCAGAAGAACAGTCACCCAGGCCCTCGTCACCAGCCGACTGGACTACGGGAATGCCCTCTACACCGGAACAACCACCAAACTGCAGAACCGTCTCCAACGCATACAAAACGCCTCCACACGACTCATCCTCAACATCCCCAGACGCGACCACATCTCTACCCACCTGAGAAGCCTCCACTGGCTCCCCATCAGCAAGAGATTCACGTTCAGACTACTCACCCACGCACAAAAAGCACTCCACAACATGGGCCCAGTATACCTCAACAACCGACTCATGTTCTACGCCCCCACCCGCCGGCTCCGCTCCAACATCCTCGCCCTCGCCGTCGTCCCACAGATCCACAAAGCCACCGCAGGAGGAAGGTCATTCTCCTACCTTGCAGCAAATACCTGGAACTCCCTCCCCACGCACCTACGACTGACCCAGGACCACCTCAGCTTCAGGAAACACCTCAAGACCTGGCTCTTCGAACAGTAGCAGCACCCCTTCCCCCAGCGCCTTGAGACCCTAACGGGTGAGTAGCGCGCTCTATAAATTCCATGATTGATTGATTGATGTTTGCAAACACGTTCTTTCTTTTATATGAAAACGCTAAGTACCAAGGGGCTTTTTGCAAGCCCCTCGCGTCACCAGTGTATCCCTTTTAAAAGGAAAAAGTGACTTATGGGCGGTGTAAGGGGCTTGTAAATAAGCCCCTAGGAATTTAAGTGGTTTGGGGGAAAGGTAATGGTGTGACCATTTGTTACAAGGGTTAAAGTACACCCTGCTGTACATGATAAGGTTATTACAAATCACCTTGAAGTGCTACAACCTCAATAGTTTATCCCATATACAGCAGACAACGGGCAAAAAGGAGTAGGCACTTCAAAGGGAAAATGAATATAAAGCTGCAGATCTGTTCAGGCTCTAATCTGCAGTGGAGATATTTTCATGCATTCATACACAACCTTGATGGCTCTCGGCTATGAGCGCGTCTCAAAAAGCTCTTCGTGCAAGCGCCACAATAAAAGCTAAAAATACACTTCATGTTGAGGTAAATTGCAATCTGCTTCCAGTGTCACTGCCCACACAGATATATTGCTCCCTGGAAGGCTGGCATGCAGTGCGCAAGTGGTGCCTGGAAAAACGGACTTCTTTATCTGTCTGCATTGTTCTTTGCAGAGAAGGACGCATATAGTAAAGGTGCAAAATGCTCTCTCTCACATTGTCAACAGCCAGTGTCTGAAGTAGGCTGACCCATTGCCCCATGGTGTTTTCTGGAGTGAGCCGAAGAAAAAGGTGAATGACACACTAACTGGCCAATAGATGAAAAGGGCTGGCCCTACATGTATATATATTGAGCATTGAATTTTAGTAAAATCCAAGGTCATGGCTAATACCAGAGCTGAGAAGGAACTAAACTAGATTCAACAAACAACATGCGTATATCCCTCTTGAAGGTAGACTCTAAATATTATGCCTCCTTGGTACTAGCAGAACTATGACATTGGGCATCTGATCATGATCTGATGCCCTGGTTCCAAACTAGTTTGAGGGAAGAGAGTGGTACGACTGATAATATGCAATAGAAAAGGACAGAATTATATGCACATGCTTTATCAATTTTAAGAAAGCATTTATTAGCATTAATACAAATTACTCTAGAAAAAATAAACAAGTAGGGAGTACCAGACAGAATAATAAAGACACTACTGAATTCACGCTTCAAGTATAGCGAGAAAGGGTTCCTTACCTACTTATTTTAAGTGGCTTAACACTGCCTTGTAAATAAGGCGAAGCCCATATTTCCACAGAAACATCACATAAAGTGACGTTCCTGTGGCGATAGGGGCTTGTAAATATTCCCCTATAATTGATCATTTTCATTCTCCCTCCCGGAAGCAAACAATTTGAGGCCGGAGATACCTGGACCAAGATTGTGATGACAGAATATTTTAAGACATGGGATTCTGCAAACCCTCCATACAACCCATCTCCAATTTCTTTAAATTCAGCTACTTGTGATTCACCCAGTCACCCATTATAAATAACTGTCAGAACTCACATGTATGACTTGTTAGAGTTGAGCTCTGATGGCAGGTCAGGTCACAAAGCATAACCACAGGAGCTGTTTATAGAACTACAAAGAAATGTTGCTTTTCTTTCTTCTGCTCTATTTTTCCAGCTGTACAGTGACAACCAAATCAAAGAGATACTTATGGCAACATGTTTATTTTGCACTTCTTAGCTAGTTATAGAAAGTTAGAGTTTTTCTGCATTTTTCCACAAACTCTGTGCTGAATGCATTAAAAAAAGAGTTCTATTAAACTGATTGGAATGTCTTCTTGCTACAAATATTTCAGTTGTTTTGATGTGTTTACATTTGCACTAGAGATTCTATTTTCACTCTTCATGTTTGCAAACACGTTCTTTCTTTTATATGAAACTGCTAAGTACCAAGGGGCTTTTTGCAAGCCCCTCCCGTCACCAGTGCATCCCTTTTAAAAGGAAAAAGTGACTTACGGGCGGTGTAAGGGGCTTGTAAATAAGCCCCTAGGAATTTAAGTGGTTTGGGGGAAAGATAATGGTGGGACCATTTGTTGCAAGGGATAAAGTACACCCTGCTGTACATGATAAGGTTATTACAAATCACCTTGGAGTTCTACAACCTCAGTAGTTTATCCCATATACAGCAGACAACGGGCAAAAAGGATTAGACACTTCAATCGGAAAATGGATATAAAGCTGCAGATCTGTTCAGGCTCTAATCTGCAGTGGAGATATTTTCATGCATTCATACACAACCTTGATGGCTCTCGGCTATGAGCGCGTCTCAAAAAGCTCTTCGTGCAAGCGGCACAATAAAAGCTAAAAAGACACTTCATGTTGAGGGAAATTGCAATCTGTTTCCAGTGTCACTGCCCGCACAGATATATTGCTCCCTGGAAGGCTGGCATGCAGTGCGCAAGTGGTGCCTGGAAAAACAGACTTCTTCATCTGTCTGCATTGTTCTTTGCAGAGGAGGACGCATATAGTAAAGGTGCAAAAGGCTCTCTCTCACATTGTTAACAGGCCAGTGGCAGAAGTAGGCTGACCCATTGCCCAAGGTGTTTTCAAGAGTGAGCCAAAAAAAAAATGTGAGTGACACACTAACTGGCCAATAGATAAGGGCTGGCTGAAATCCCCTACATGTATATATATTGAGCATATACTTTTTGTTAAATCCAAGGTCATGGCTCATGCCAGAGCTGAAAAGGAACTAAACTAGATTAAAAAACAACATGTGTATAGCCCTTTTGAAGGTGGACTCTAAATATTATGCCTCCTTGGTCCTCGCAGAACTATGACACTGGGCATCTGAGCATGATCTGATGCCCTGGTTCCAAACTGGTTTGAGGGAAGAGAGTGGTACGACTGATAATATACAATAGAAAAGGACAGAAACATATACACATGCGTTAGCGATTTTAAGAATGCATTTAATAGCATTAATACAAATTACTCAAGACAAATTAAAACAAGTAGGGAGTACCAGACAGAATATTAAAGACACTACGGAATTCAAGTAAAAATGGTGATTGATGGGTCCCTGAAAAAAAAAATAGTCATAAACAAAGATTTAAAGCAAGGATATGTTCTTGCTCTAGTTCTATGTATTCAATTTGTGTCTGATATAGATGAGACTCTAATTAATCAAAGAGCATGTTCACCGAAGGTTAGTTGGTACCCGATACCTATAATTCAATTCGCTGACAGTAGCGGCTCCTGGTGAGAGTGCTGCGGGGCAGGGAAGGGGCAGGGTGGGGGGGAGTAAACCACGGAATATGGCCGAACGGAGGTAAGTACATACCTAAATAAATAAAGCAAATTACATTGCGCATGCTGCAATGCCAAATGGCGATGCAGCGTGCGCAATGTAATTAGTTTTGTTTATTTATTGATGTACTAACCTCCATTCTGCCGTATTCCGTGGTTTCCTACCCCGCACCCTGACCGTCCCCCGCCCCGCCTCACCACTCCGCAGCACTCCCAGCAGGAGCCACTACTGCTGACAAGTCAGTCATTTTCGATTGCACCTGCGTAGGGCTCAAGATCGTTTTCTAGAAACTCTGGGGCATATTACCAACAACTAGCAATAATTATCGCTATGTTGGCTTAGCGGCAATAATTTTATCGCCGTGTTGCGGCGATTTTTATCGCTTAGGAGCCTTGATATTATCAAGGTTTATCTCCTAAGCGATAAAAATTGGCCGAAATGCATGAATATCGCTGAAAAGTCAGCGATATTCATGCATTACCGAGCTAATGGTCTTAGCCATGTTATCCACCTACCATTGGATAACATGGCTAAGAACTGCTCTGGGGCAGGTGTTAGCTTTTGGAGATATTCGCGCTTCGCGCGAATATCACCAAAAGTTGGTAATAGGAGATAGCGATGTTAGCGACTGTTTCCAGTCGCTAACATCTTGGCACGCCCACTTTGCATGTCATTAGTGATAAATATCACTGACATGCAAAGCGGGGCCCAAGATGTTCGCTATCTCCTACTAGCTGTCGCTAACTGGTGTTAGCGACAGCTAGGTAATAGGGAGATAATTTTATCTCCGCTTTCTTGGCTTTTAAAGCCAAAAAAGCAGAGATAAACCCCCTTGATAATATGCCCCTCAATATTTACTGTGAAGCCAATATATTAGAAGTGAATGAGGAAAGACTGGAAGTTTTGACTATTCAAAATGCCACAGCATTAAGCATTCCTGGAAATTGGGACATAAACTGATTGCCTCTGCGACGTTTTATAAATATTTAGGTGTGGAATTTCAGTCAAAAGGTAAATGCAAACACTACAGGCTTCTGAAAGCAAATCATGATTGCTAAAATACGACTTCTAAAGCTATCATAAATTCTAGATGATAAAATCAATAGAGAGATTATTCAAAGTAATAAGGGCAAAACAAGTTTTCCATCTTTAATTTATGAACGCAAAGTTTTTCCTTGCAAGCTCAATTGTTGGCTGAATCAGGCTCAAAGTAAATTTTACCAACTCATTTTTCGGGCTGCCATCTAAAAGTAACTAAAAACTGCAAAACAAGGCCATATTTGTTTGAAATCCAATGTAATTAATCAAACACTTTATGTTAACACAGCTCTGATATGGCACTGGTATAATTTAAAACAAGCTGACATGAATTTATTTGACAGACATTTAACAGTGCTGCCAACACTCTCAGGTACAATGTTTTAGATACGGTGCTTACAGAGCTTAAAATGAGTCATGCGACCTCTTAAAGCCTCCGATTGAGACAATAATAACTTAAAACAATGCAAAAAAAACTAGGGCCACATTTATCAACGTTTTGCGTCTTCCGTGTGCCACGCAAAGTGGCGCAAGGGGAATCAGAACCTTGATTCTGATTTACCAAGCCATGGAAGGCCACTCTGTGTGGTTGGGGAAATATGGAGTCACACAAGGAGCGCTAATCACTACTTGCATTACACTGTATGGTGGGAATATTACAAGGGCAGGGCATGGGTGTTCCCATACATCCACCCATGTATTAGGATGCAGTCCATATTAACAATCACTGTTAGACCTAGAAATGCGTCAGAATTCTACGCCTTCTTACCAGAGACACAAGGAGGAGAAATAGCTTTATTTCTTCTTGTTGTTTCCTCTTAGTGTGTTGCATTCTGCAGCACATTTAGAAAGAGGGAAATGCCACTGAGGTTTGGATTTAGGCAGAACGGTGTCCCTTCATGCAGAAAAGCAACCCTACCCAGAACGCAGGCTCCCTTGCACCACGGTGCAAAGGTGCCTGCATTGGTGCAAGGCAGTACATTGTGCGACAGTGAAAAAAGAGGACAGGAATGGGCATATAATTTTAAAGATATCGCATTCCTGCCCTCTCTCTTTCATGCATTGCAGCACAGCACAGTGTGTGATGCTTTCCATGAAACCGTAATAAATTGGCCTCTTAGAATCCTTCAACACAAAGAGCCACAGTAAGCAAGTCATGAGTAGCTATGAACAAACCAAGGAACATACATACCTCGAACTTGCAATCTCAAGGGAGATTAAAATTAAGTTGGTGCAACTGCACTTGGTCCATTTCATGCAGGGGAGGTGTTGGAGGAGAGTGGTTTATTAGTAGTGAAAAGTAGGTACCTAGCATTAGTAAAAAGGCCACACGCACAATAAAAGGTTCTGTAAATTATTCCCTTGCTCAACCCTTGGTAGCTGGCAATGAGCAGGCAGACGTAACTTAGGAGAAAGGTGTATAAAGCATTTAAAACACCAGTATAATAAATAAGTAAGTGTCAAGGTTTGAATCCTCAGGTTCGGGACGACGCTCAGAAAGGTCCACCTCTTGATAGCTCCAAGTCTGAAGTGCTTTAATAGCACAGACTATTGAAGTGATCAAGCAGGAGAAGGATAGAGGGGAGAGCAGGGAAGGAGACCTGTTAAGAAATAAGGTGATAGAGATAACTGTGAACCTTACAAGAGGATAACCTATTGTCCCAACTATCTGTACAACAAATGTGACCTGCTAAACCAGTAAAATAAAAAGATAATGCTTTACATTTAATGCATGGTATCACCGGATGGTCACTACCATACATCAGGCTATCATATACTGAAACAATGAAGAAAATGTGATATTTAAACCACCCTTTCCTCTTCCTCTGAAAAACCTATAACTTTTTAAGATGTGAATACACATGATATCACACCTGCCCTCATGTTTTAATCGCCTTGAATCACAGGGGTAGAGAGGAATCTATCCTGGAACTCTACATGACCACTGATAAGTGGCAAAATGAAAGCAGCAACAAAATTACTTTATTCCTGGATTGATTAATACATTCATAGCACTCTAAGCAACTGGAAACATAACTCAAAAGAAAGAAAAAAACATTTGAAGTTTCCCTCCAGAGATTATGGATTTTGCCATTCCATAACCAAGAATATTGCCAAACAATGGAGTGAAGGTTCTATTGCAGAGTATTAACAGATTCCATTTGCAGGAGCTCCTAAGAGGTATTCCATATACATTGTATGCATTAATACACTATTGTCACCAACAAAGTGCATCCAAGATTTATATCTATTAGGTACAGTAAATCAAGTTAAGTTTCCTCTGCATGAGTTACAAAAGTGTAGCTCACCAACGGAGAAGTAGTGGAAGAGTAGTGCTCGCTTTAAACTGTTTGAGATTCACTGATCAGGAAAAAATAGTTTCCTTTTTAATGAGTTGTAAACGTGTAACTCGCTAAGGGAGGGGAATTTATTTGCAGCTTTTTCTCCACTTTAAACTGTCCGAGATTCACTGAACAGGAAAGAAGAGGCCTAAGTACAACAAAATACAGCGACTGTAACCAGAACTGATGGGTGGTGCAGAATGCACCGGATTGAGTCTTCTTCACCAGCGCGGTTATGCAAAATAATTGTTAATTCCTTGGAATGCGGATGTACCTTTGTAGGCAATTCGCCCCACATATGCATTTGCATGTTTGTCTTCATACCACAAGTTTTCATACGACATGGTTTTCGGATAACTCAGAAAACCATGAATCAGTGAATCAGTCTTTGCTTATACCTGTGAGACTGGGATTCATTTCTTTAAATAGAAATTTAGAGAGGGAGTAATTTGAGCAGAAAAGCACGAAAACCAGGATGGATACATAAACTAGAAGGCAAAGCCAATGTTACCACTACTGAATTGATACAATTGATGAGTTTGTATCTCCTTACGATTGAACTTGCAGTATTTCTTAAGACAAATATTCTTGGTGATTAACCACACAACATCCCTTTTTTCGATGAAGGGCCAGGTCATCTATGTTTATTTGCGTAAATCTTGTAGTTAGTTTTAGCTCTTCTTAAATGTTCTTGAGCGTCTTTTAACATTCTTTGGATTTGGGCTACCCAGTCTTGAAATTCAGGGATCTTGTGTGTTTCTGTAGGGTGTAACAACGGGATGAAACAATTGGTGGAACCCATACATTCTGTTATATTTTGAAGAGTGCAAGAAACTATGTGTACCATGATTATATTCAATTTACACCAACCATAGATATTCCACCCATGCCTCTGTGTTTTGGTCAACAGAACACCTTAAATACTATTTTAACAATTGATTCAGACTTTCTGTCTCGCCATCAGTCTGATGATGGACGCTGGTGAAAAGAACGTCAGAGATTTGTAGATATAAACACTACTCCTTCCAGAAATGATCCGGGAACTTTGTACCACAATCGGACAAAATCACTTTTGGAAGACCATGTACTCTAACTATGTTGACTAACAATAACTGGTCTAACTGACTTGCCATTGGGATTTATTTACAGGCTTTAAACTGTCCCATTTGTGTTAAGTAATCCACTGCCATCAAGCTAGTGGAAAACCATGATCTTTGGGTAAACCCGCAAAAAAGTCCAATGATATATTCTCCCAAGGTTTTTCTCATGTGGGGCGCAGTTGTAACAATCCATGTTGTTTTGTTTTATCAGTTTTTATCTGCCTGCAAATCTCGCAATCTTTTACCCATAAAACAATATCTTTCTGTAAGGTAGGCCACCAAAATTGACTTAAAACCCTGGCCATTGCTTTATCGTCTCGATTATTACCAGAACTGGATACATCATAACAACATTGGAACACCTACTTCCTAAAAAGCCTTTTAGGTATCAATATATGCTTCCCTGAAACAGGTATACCCTGTCTCACTTGCCATTCTGCTTGTCTCTTTAGCCAATCTTTCCATTCAAACAACTGTATTTCACAAGCTACTTTTCTCAGGTAGGTATCAGATTGAACCACACATATCACCTTGTGAAGGTCAATAATAGCTATTTCTTGGATTGTTTCTGGCTCTAGTTGTGGTTCTTGACATGTGAAAGCAGCTACTTTCTTGTTCTGTCTCCCAGGTCGGTATGATCCAAGGAAAATATATTCTACCAAAAACAGCATCCATCTTAATTGGTGAGATGTTAAATGCCTTGCTGCCTTCATAAATTGTAGATTATGATTGTCCGTTAAGACTGTGACCACATGCTTAGCTCCCATTAACAAATTTCTCCTTTCCATGAAGGCGTCTTTAATAGCCAACCACTCTTTTTCAGCTATAGTATAATTCTGTTCTGCATTGTTCAGTTTTCTGGACATGCACGTTATGGGGTGCATCTGACCTGTTGTTTCATGACGCTGTGATAGCACTGCTCCCACTGCGACTTCTGATGCATCAGCCTCTACTATATATGGTTTCTCTGGGTAAGACTGTGCCAGAGCTGAAGTAAAGACAATTGTTTGTTTTAGGGATTCAAACGCCCTCTGTGCATCCTTGGTCCACTGGAAGGTGTTTTTCTTGAGTAGCAGTTTTGTTATGGGTGCCAACATTTTCGAAAACTGGTTGATGAATCTTCTATAAAAATTGGCTTATCCCAAGAAGCATTGGATATCTTGTATGTTCCTTGGACTAGGTCATTATTTTACTGCCAAAACATTCCTCTGCCACTTCCTGTCCAGAAGGAGAAAGCATGACCCTTAGGAATTGTATGGTAGTGACATAGATTTTGCATTTACTAAATTTGCAAAATAGATGAATTTCTTGGAAAGTTTGTAAGACTGAACTAATGTTGCCTATGTAGTTTTCTTCTGATGAATATCTGAGTATATCTTCAATATACACCACCATGTACTGATCCAAGTATTCTCTCAATAGATAATTGAGGAAGAACTGAAGTGCCACAGGGGTGTTTCACAGACTAAATGGCATCACCGGGTATTTATACAAATCATATCTGGTCTTGAAGGCTGTTTTCCATTCGTCTTCCGCTCTTATCCGAACTAGGTGATAGGCTCCTTTGAAATGAACCTTAGTATATATCACTGCCTTTTTTACCTGTTACAGTAGTGCAGGAATCAGTGTAAGGGATATTGGTTCTTTATCGTGATTGTGCTCAAAGCTTTAAAGTCTATGCAAGAGCTTAGCTCTCCATTGGATTTTGTAAAGAAAAATGAAGAAGAGGCCACTGGAATGACGAATGAAACCTAATGATAGGTATTTATCTATATTTATCTATATACTGTTGTAGGTGTGTGTTCTCTGGTTCAGTTGATGCATAGATCCTTTCACATGGGATAACTGTTCATGGAACAAGATCATATTGCATATGGTGGGGAAGGACTTACACCATTTTATCACTGAATACATCAGAATAGTTATGGTATTGTTCAGGTAAAACCACATTTTATTTTGCTGCTGTGACGATTCAATGTCATAATGCAAAAGGTTTGGATGGAATCTCAGGATACTTTAGGCAATGTTCCTTACAACACACAGATCCCAATCTCAAGGTTTTGTCTGTCGATTTGATGTCCATATTATGTTTCTGCAACCAAGTTAACCCCAAAAGTATCTGAGGAGCTTGGATGAAATTGAAAGACAGTTCTCCAAATGATAGGGATCTTGTCGTGCTTCGAGTTCTTCTGTTAAAAAACAAATAGGACCAGAATGCATGTGTTTTCCATCCACTGCAAAAACTGCTTCAGGCATCCATTTGTCAATTCATGTTACTTCCAGTATTTGTGCTTCTGTTTTATCTATAACACCCCAGGTGGCTCCAAAGTCCATGACCTGGACCTTCTTCCACTCTAAAGGCACTCATATACTAAGGAAGATAAAAAATTGTTCTTTAATGGATGTTTCTTCTTTACTCAAAGAAGGGACGGGAGTACTGCTTCATCGGTCCTCAAGCATGTCATTTTTCCGCTGCCTTATCAGATGCTGCTGATGTGAGCCATCAATATCCAACTTGGCTAGTTTTTGGTTATAACAGACAGTCTTTATAAAATGTCCTTTCATGCCACAATATAAACACAGGCACATCTTGCGCCTTAATTTTCTTTCATAAGGTGTCAATGATACATGCACAGTTCCTATCTCCATAGGCTTGTGTACTAGTATCTTGCTGTGATCAAACTGTTTGTGGCAATGAAATCGTAGTATTTGTCTACCTTTTTGTTTGTTCTCTCCCTTCTGTTCACTCACATGATGATCTAAGTGTAAAGTGAAATTGATTAAATCTTCACAGGACATAGGTTTGGAGTGAATTTGGGCAATCACATCACTCAATTCGAATTGTAGTCCTTGATGAAATATCGAGGCCTGTTTGGACACTGGTCAATTAATTTCTTCCACTAATCCACAAAATCTATTCAGATAAACTATCAACTCTTTATTCCTTTGCCTGAGCTCTAAAAGCTCCCAGTCAGCTGAGTAAGTAGCTGCTCTTCTGTCAAATATCATTTTGGATTCCATCCTGAAAGCATCCCAATTATACAATAACGTATCATTCCTCCTTACCAATGGAACCGCCCTCTGGATTGCATCAGCAGCAGCTGAATATGAGATTAGAAATGCTTCTCTAGCTTGGTTCGTAGCAAACGCCTTTGCTCTACATGAAAAACTATTCTGAGAGAGAAAGACCTGCACTTTGTTTGCATCCCCATTAAATCTTTCTGTGGCTGCTAAGGTTATAGGAGTGGGTATTTCTACCAGAATCAGATTTTATGGTGGTAGTACAGTATTCCCTACATGAAAAGGATGCCCTTGCATCCGATCAACTTTGGTCTGTATAGCTAGAGTCTCAGTACATGATGCTGCTAATTCAGTTTTGTACCATGTCTAATGCAGCTAATACATCATCAAAGGTAGCCATTCTGAATCTACCCAAATAGGAAGATAATAATTTGTGGGCTGATTATTCTGTCAATATTTGAATTCTCAGGATTGGGACGATGCTCAGAATAGTCCGCCTTTTCATAGCCCCAAGTCTGAAATGTTGTAATAGCACAGACTATTGGAATGATCAAGCAAGGGAAGGACAGGGAGGGAACAACAGGGAAGGAGACCTGTAAAGAGATAGAGATAACTGTACACCTTACAAGAGGATAACCAATTGGCCCAAATATCTGTAAAACATACGTGACTTGCTATACCTGTAAAATAAAGAGGCAATGCTCCACATTTCTTGCATGGGCTCACCAGATGGCTACTATCATCCATCGTTCTAGCAAATACTGAAAACATGAAGAAATATACTATTCAAACCTCCCTTTTCTCTTCTTCTGACAAAACTATAATTCTTAAAAAAGTGAATAGACATGCTATTACGCCCACCGTCATATTGCAATCAACTTATATCGCAGGGGTAGAGAGAAATCTGGCATGACCACTGTTAACCGCATCGCCGCTAGCGGTTTTCCCGCTGTGCGCGGCAATTTTCAAATTACCGCGTTACATGACGAGCTCAGCTCGTCATCCGCGTACGTCAGGTTACGCTCATGACGAGCTGAGCTCGTCATCAGCATGGAAGCAGTTAAGCAGCAAAATGAAAGCAGCAACAAAATTACTTTATTCCTGGAGTGCTTAATACATCATTATCACCAACAAAGTGCATCGAAGAGTTATATATGAGATTCACTGAACAGGAAACAAGAGTTTCCTCCACATGAGTTACAAACGTGTAACTAACCAACAGAGGAGAACGCAATGGCAGAGTTATTTCTGCGTTAAACTGTCCGAGATTCACCGAAAAGGAAACAAGAGGCCTAAGTACAATAAAATACACCCGCTGTAACCAGAACTGACGGCTAATGTAGAGTGCACCCTTATCAGAGAGAGGCTTCTTCATCAGCACAGTTATCCAAAATAATCAGCCATGTCTTGGAACACAGAAGTGCCTGTGTAGGCAACTCTGCCCACATACATTCGTGGGTACATCTTCATACCGCATGTTTTCATGGGACATGTGGTTTTCGGATCACTCCAAAAACCACGAATCAGCTTTTACAAGTACCCATGAAAGTGGGAATAATTTTATCACTCCAAAAACCATGAATCAGCTTTTACAAGTACCCATGAAATTGGGATTAATTTTTTTAAATAGTAATTAGGCAACTTATTCTTGTGAAACCGGACAATGTACATGCTTTGTTAGGTGCTTTACAATGATGCACTGTGACAGTAAGACACAATGCACACTAGAAATCCAACACCAATTTCTAAGAATAGGTTCTATTTTTATGAACAAATAGACATCAAAATGACAAAAATTCAATGTAGGGAACCAGAGATAGGAATTTTAAAAATAAATGCTTCCTAGTCAATAAAAACCAGAGCACCTATTTAGTATATTTTGTCATGCCTGACTTGGACAAGATTAAAGTTTGAGGCCAAACGCGATGGAGCTCTGTAGTAATCATGTCCATACACAGATGATGATGTTAAGGTATTTATTAGTAGATAAGTAGATAAGATGGTAAAGCAGCTCAACCAGGAGCATCCAGCATGATACTCAGCCCAATGTCAACTGTAGACCTCGGACTACTGAGATCCAACATTCTCTTGTGCATCATAGCTGCAACATTCTACAAGCTGGACTGGTAGTGGAGAAAGCATGAATACATAAACAAGATTTAAGAATACTACGAGCTCTTGGTCAAAATGTTATCTCGACATCGTGCATGCCGCTCCAGCAGGTTGGATTTGCAGCGGGTTTGTTGGCTTGGCCTAGCCAGGACCACGGGTCAACTCCTGGAAGTCTGGAGCTCTGGAGCTTTCAGGTGGATGAGCCTGAAATCCAGGCCAGGTCACAGTTCAACTGAGTCAGCTTGACTCTTGACGTTGAGTCCATCACCTTATGAAGCTTTTCCAAAAGTGGAGCCAAACTTCTGCAAATTGCTGGAACCTCTTCCTGGCATTCCTCTTGGGGGCTCAAAGTGTGCAAAACACAAATCCAAGGGTCTAGAAGCTCTGAGATGACCCTTGGGATGTTGAGACTACATTTCCCACAATGCACCAAGTCAAAATCCTTAAACTCCACTGGTCGCACTCCAAAACTAGTTGTTAGAGATGATGCATGTGGCTTGTGTTAACCTGTAGCTTTCAGAGAGTCCACATCCAAATTCTTGTGAATCCAGGCAAAGTCCTTAGAGCCATAGTACCAGATTGTTCAACAGGTGCCGTCCTTCAAGGTGCAGCCTTTGAGTGCAGAATAGGGTTCCAGCAAGGTAGTCCTTCTTCTCCATGTAGTTTCAGGCAGTAGATCTGAGTTGCTTAGCAACTCTTCCATATCTATTAAGTGTACTTGGGTGTCAAGCGAGGGACACCCCTGAACAATAGAATGCAATATAACCACTTCCTCCAAAATGTGGCACATTCCTGTTCCAGAAAGCACTAGTCTTTCAAAATCAAAGATGGTGAAACTCTAGCCTGGAGGGTTAGAACTGGCTAAGCCAACCCACTGGCATAGCTAAGATTCTCTAACACAACCCACCAATTCCTTCACTAATCTAATTACAGGGGCTCGTGTGCAGCTGGGGAGGCAGGATGTGGCGGTGAGCCTATGCTGTCCTAAAATGTCATTCTTCCTCTGAAGACCAGTCTGGCTAGTCCATCCCCATACTGCCTCTTGCTTGTGCAGCTGCAGTTCTCCACCCACAGGAAATCCTTTGTCTATGTAGCAGGCCACTTCACTTGGCATTAAAACAGCTTGTCTCAGCCTGGCAGAATGTGGTCATTCAGGAGAGAGCAGCTGAAAAGCTGGATGTCAGCTTTCAGAAAGGAAAGTTCTACAACTTCTTTTCTGTTACAGTTATAACAAAGTTAACCATGGCAAGTTATTTGAGGCCTTCTAAATATTAATTTAAATCTTTGAATGACATTTCTAGCTCACCACTGTCAGTATTTATACTTGAATAAGAAATGTCCATGTTAGCCTACTGAGATAGTTTTCTACAATGAGGAAAAACTATTTTGCTCTCTCACAAAGGCTTATAAACCATATTTTATAATGTCCTTGCTTACATTTACAAGGTACCCTACCTCTGGGGCACCTAGAGCAGAACTTAGGGGTTACTGATATGTACAAGAAGACTGTTTGAGACTGTGTAGGCGCCTTTAACCCTAAAGTTGAATTTGCATATATATTTATTCTAAAGGCAGATCGAAAGGCACAGCTGCCTTTAAAATTACAATAGGCAACACAATAGTGCACACTTGAGTGCATTAATTCTACTGGACCTCTAAACCTACATGCCCTATTGTATACTAGGGACTTACAGCTAGGCTGTTGGTACCAATTGTGATTGCACCTAATGAACATACTTTTTAACAGGTCTGCTTCCTTTTGAAGTGCCCTGGCCTTCCTCCCAGAAGCAATCTATCACAGCAGGAGTGACTCTAAATCTTATGGCCCCACAGCACAACCCATGGAAGTGACTAGAGGTTCACACTTGGATGTCATCCACAGTGAAATGTTTATCAAAAGGTTTCCCTGGGCCTCAAACCTACCCTTTATGATTCTCTTATCAATCCCATCTCCTTACTGAGAAGTGCTCAGAGCCTTCCCCTGTGAACTCTCGCTGAAGTATTATGAAGAGCCCTTCCTCCATTATGTCTACCTCTTCATGCTCCTTCATTAAGACCTGAGTGTCACAAAATGAAACCCAGAACATTTCATTTATTGTACAATTCAGAGGCATACATACATCCAGCACATGCATATAGCACACATGCACTGCATAGCACTACACACTAACCTGATGTAGGCCAAGGGTGGGTTAAGCTGACAGCAGATGAACTTTCCATGAGTTAGCCTGCACACCGCATTCCAGTGACACAGGCAAAAAGGTCTATTCACTTCCACCTATCACAATTTGTATGCTGCCACCACTGCACGTGTGCTGCTTAACTCCTGGCTGTTGGGAATCAGGGGAGCTAGCTGCCTTTTGATATCTTCCTCCTTCCACTCTGTTGTGTGTTTGCACGATGTCCTCTCTTTGTGTCAGTCATGGAGGTAGCCCCTCCCCTTGTCAGCCCCTCCTTCCTTCTTTTTGTTTTATCAAGGGAGCCGGCACTCGGGATCAGTGCTTGGTTTCTAGCCTGGTTGGGTTCTTCCAGTTTTTGGGTATTGCGGTCCACGGAGGACTTTGTGTGGATTTGGGCGCTTTCATTTGGATTGGATTGTGGCGGAGCGAGGCTTCGCTCTGCTCGGGTGAAAGGCGGACTATTTTCGGATACACACGGACTATTGTGTGTTTACTTGAAAAAGTACGGACCTTCAAACGCTGTGTTAATCTGCACAGTGTTGCTACCTTGGATCTCGTTCCTTAAACGGGGTTGTGGTGTATTTTGCGGGTAATTACATTTACAAGGAGTCACCCGTTTCCGGATTTTTGGTAGCCGGACCATCTCATTGTGTGTTTTCTTTGGGCGCATTTACGGAGCTCTGCGCTTCGGGCGTTTTTTTTGTATTGAGAATCCTTTCCTTTAGTTTGGTGGCCACATCTTAATAAATTTGCTATGGAGAAATAACGATTTCTTGCCTGATAATCTACAACGGGGTTTTTTTAGTCTGGAGACTTTTTCCCCCGAAACTCGGATCTTCTGTAAGGGAGTGTCCATTGGTTTTTCCTTCCACGAAGTGGATTCAGGAGTCGTTTGTGAAACTCCAGGATATCCTAGAAGACTCTTATGGACGATTCAGCTGGGCACCACAAGTAAGGAGGGGAACAGGGTGGTGTTGGGCATTATGGGTATGTTCTATGAGAGGACATTGTGTTTGGGATTAAGGCTTGTCTCTTTGTCTCTTCTTTTCTTTCCCTCTGCAGAATAGAAGACATATATCTTTCTGAGTTTGCTTAAGCTGAGCCACGAAAGAGTCTTGGGACCTCTCTCTCTTATTTGGACTTTCCCACCTTCTCCCCTTGTTCTGGCTGTATTTACGCTGTGTACTAATGAGCGTATTACGGTCCGAATAGGGACAGAGGATTGGGGCCATCCTCGCTTCTGTGGTGTGGGATAAACGGTTTGGAATCCAACAGAAAACCAAGCCCACGAATTCTAAGCCACCCGAGCGAGAATGGATGAGGATGGGAATGCTTTGGAAGACAGGGTTCCTACTATGCAGGACTTAATGGGAGCAATAAATTCCCTACAGATACAGATGCTCGAATTGAAGCAGGAGAATCAGGGGATAAGGCAGGAAATGAGATCTAAGGAGCAGGGTTGGGGTGGAGGAAAACCTTCCCTAGTACAGCCTGCCACGTTTCAGTATGATAAGAGTACTGGTGCAAGTAATATTCCCTTAACTGTAAATGTTACCACCCCTACCCCTGTCCCTTTGGCGGTACCTGAGAGATTCTCGGGGGATTCTAGTAAGTACAGTGTATTTATGAATCAATGCCATCTCCACTTTATGTGTCGCCCCGCTTCTTTTCCTGATGACTCTGCTAAAGTGGCCTTTGTAATATCCTATTTGGCGGGAACAGCTGCCACGTGGGCTGTACCATTAGCAGACAACAATGACCCTGTATTGTATAATTTTCGAGCTTTCAAGGAACAAATGAGATGTCTTTTTGCTAAGCATGCATTCATGCAAGCGAGTGATGCTGAGCTATTGAAATTGAGGCAAGGGAAACAGGATCTGTTGACCTATGTGTCCACTTTTAATCGTTTAGTTTCTGAGACCCATTGGCCCACAGACAAGATAACCTCCTTATTCTACCAGGGGTTATCAGAGGATTTAAAAGATATTGTTTCACAGGTTGTGAATCCTCCTGAGGATTGTGTAGAATTTATAGACTTGGTTGTGAAGCTGAATCATAGATTAATGGAAAGGAGAGGTGAAAGGACTCGTTTCCAGGTATCTCGGGTAGTGCCTGGTAAAAGTGACACACGGAATATTGTTGAACCAAGAACTATTCCTGAACCTATGGAGATAGGGGGAGTGAGGGGTTCTCTGTCCACAGAGGAAAAGAGTAGAAGACGTACCCAGAACCTGTGCTTATATTGCGGGCAAGGTGGGCATTATGCTATAGAGTGCCCAGTAAAACCGACTTCTTTTCCATCTAAGAAGGTGGTCGCATGTGTGCGGCATTCTGAGGACCGGATGTTAGATAAACAGTATAATCCCTCTTATCAGATTTCTGGCATAGTCAAGAGAGTACCTAAACATTTCATGATCACGGTCTGTTTAGTCATAACCAATAGCCATAGGGCCCCTGTATCCGCTTTGTTAGATTCAGGTGCTACTGGGAACTTTATGGACATCAAGTTAGCGGAGACTTTAAAAGTTCCCTGGTTTTATAAAGATCAACCGGAACCAGTAAGGGCCATAGATGGCACCGAGTTGTCTTCTGGAACCATTACACGCCAAACAGAACTTTTGTGCATGATTTGTGATAATGGGCATTCAGAATTTCTCGGTTTTGATTTGATCGATGCTCCATCCTTTGGTATTGTGTTAGGGGTACCATGGCTACAAACCCACAATCCGAAGATTGATTGGATTGGTCGGACCGTGACTCTTGATTCAGTCCATTGTTTACAGCAGTGCTATAAGGAAGCAACTGATTGGAGTACTCCTTTGACTTGTGCTGTGGGTGAAGTGGAAGGAGGGGAGCGAAAGATCCCTGCATCATATATGAAGTATTCTGAAGTATTTGACAAAGGCGGAGCGCAGGATTTACCTCCTCATCGCTCCTTTGATTGTAGGATTGATTTGGTGCCAGGGTCTACATTACCTTGTTGTCGCATTTATGCGTTGTCTGGCCCGGAAGAACAACACTTGAAGGATTACGTAGAGGAAATGTTGGCTAAAGGGTTCATTCGTCCCTCTTCTTCTCCCGCTTCCTCTGCTATCTTTTTCATTTCAAAGAAGGAGGGAGGGCTCAGAGCGTGTGTGGACTATAGGGCGCTCAACAAGGGGACTATTAAGAACAAATACCCACTTCCCTTAATACCTGTGTTGCTTGATCAACTGAGGCATGCGACGGTTTTTACGAAATTGGATCTCCGAGGGGCATACCACCTCATAAGAGTCCGTGAAGGCGATGAGTGGAAAACGGCCTTCCGGACTAAGTTTGGTCTGTATGAGTACTGTGTTATGCCCTTCGGACTTTGTAACGCTCCGGCTGCTTTTCAGTTTTTTATCAACGAGGTATTAAGGGAATATTTGGATTTGAGCGTCATCGTCTACATAGACGATATTTTGATTTTTTCCAATACTGTGGCCGAACATGAAAGACATGTCAGTCAAGTCTTACAGAAATTGAAAGATCATCAGCTGTATGTTCGGCTGGAGAAATGTAGTTTCCATACTGACCGAGTGGAGTTTTTGGGATTTCTTGTGTCGGTTGAGGGAATTAGAATGGAACCCCGTAAGATTGAGGCTATAACAACTTGGCCATCCCCTTCTTGTGTAAAGGAAGTACAGGTGTTACTCGGGTTTGCTAACTTCTATCGGCGGTTTATCTCTCATTTTTCAGACATAGTCGCCCCTATGACTATGCTACTGAGAAAGGGAGTTCCTTTTGTGTGGTCAGATCGGACACAGATGGCATTAGATCAGCTGATAGAACGGTTCACCTCGGCCCCTGTCCTTGTCCACCCTGATCCTGCTTTACCGTTCTTTGTTGAAGCTGATGCTTCCTTAGGAGCAGTAGGGGGAGTGTTGTCCCAGAGGGATGTTAACACTGGATTCATGCATCCTGTAGCTTTCTTCTCAAAGACGTTATTAGCAGCTGAGAGAAACTATACGGTGGCTGAGCGAGAACTTCTTGCCATTAAGCTATCTTTTGAGGAATGGCGTCATCATTTATGGGGGGCACGCCATTCCATCACCATTTTTACTGATCATAAGAATCTTGAGTTCTTTCGGTCCGCTCGTGCCTTAACTCCTAGACAGATGAGGTGGGTTTCTTTCTTCAATGAATATGATTTTATAATCACATATAGACCCGCTGCCCAACAACTGAAATCCGATGCTTTGTCTCGGATACATGTGAAGCAAGTGGAGTGGGGGACAGAAAGAGACTTGGGCTCATTTATATCACCAGAAAGAATTGTTGGTAGTGTTATCGTGGATGAGTTCTTGGAGTCAGTGAAGGATCAGTTGAGGGATATAGATCTGGACCCTTGGGTATCTCAGCCTTCGTTCTCTGTGAAAGATGGGTTATTGTATCATGACACCCAATTGTACATCCCTCCTTCTTTGAGAGAATCAGTGTTAAAGTGGTGTCATTCATCGGCCTTAGTGGGCCACCCAGGAATGAATAAGACCAGAGAATTTTGTTTACGCTGGTTTTGGTGGGAGACTTTGGCACATGATGTGCAATTGTTTGTGGCTTCTTGTCCAGTATGTGCTGTGAGTAAACCAACTCACTCCAGTCCATCTGGACTGCTGCAGCCTTTACCTGTGCCCCCTGCGCCATGGCACACTATTAGCATGGACTTTGTTACTGATTTGCCGCTGGAATCGGGCTGTACTGTAATATTGGTAGTGGTTGATTCTTTTACCAAGATGGCCCACTTTATTCCCTTGGCTAAATTACCAACTGCTAAAGAATTGGCCTTGATATTTGTAACATCAATAGTGAGACTTCATGGCTTGCCATCTGCTATTATAACGGATAGGGGGGCCCAGTTTATTTCGCACTTTTGGACTGCATTGTGTGACGCCCTACAAATGAAAATATGTCTGTCTTCTGCCTATCATCCTCAGTCCGATGGTCAAACTGAACGGACTAATCAGACCATGGAACAATACTTGCGGTGCTTGTTGATTTCCTTGACCTGCAGCTGGGTATTGGCCCTTCCGCTGGCTGAATTTGCGTACAACAACAGTGTTCATTCAGCGGTGGGGATGTCCCCTTTTTTTTGCTCCTTGGGCTTTCATCCGAAGGCTATTCCCATCCAACCATCGGGCATGTACCAGCTGTGGACACATTGGGGGTCACTTTGGGACAGATTTGGGTGTAGCTCAGGAGCATCTGATAAAGGCCAAGGAAGACATGAAGAAACAGGCAGATAGACATAGGGTTCCTGCTCCGCTATATGCTGTGGGGGTCCGTGTTTGGTTGTCCACAAAGAATCTACGACTGGGCGGCTCAAAGAAGTTACAACCTAGATTTGTAGGTCCTTTTTCCATCACTACCGTGATTAATCCTGTGGCAATGAAGTTGGAATTGCCTGATGAATATCGCATTCATCCGGTGTTTCATACTTCGTTATTGAAGCCTTACCTGGATACTGAACAGTCTTTCCCTCCACCTCCTTCTTTGTTGATTGATGGGGTTGAGGAATTTGAGGTTAATGCTATCCTTGATTCTAAGAGGAGACGAGGGAGGTTATTGTATCTGATCGATTGGAAAGGGTATCCTCCTGAAGACCGGACGTGGGAACCTGCAAGTGGGGTGCATGCTCCTCGCTTAGTTAGATTGTTTCATTTACGTCATCCTACAAAACCCCGTCCCGTTGGGAGGCCCTTGCGGGGAGGTACTGTTGGGAATCAGGGGAGCTAGCTGCCTTTTGATATCTTCCTCCTTCCACTCTGTTGTGTGTTTGCACGATGTCCTCTCTTTGTGTCAGTCATGGAGGTAGCCCCTCCCCTTGTCAGCCCCTCCTTCCTTCTTTTTGTTTTATCAAGGGAGCCGGCACTCGGGATCAGTGCTTGGTTTCTAGCCTGGTTGGGTTCTTCCAGTTTTTGGGTATTGCGGTCCACGGAGGACTTTCTGTGGATTTGGGCGCTTTCATTTGGATTGGATTGTGGCGGAGCGAGGCTTCGCTCTGCTCGGGTGAAAGGCGGACTATTTTCGGATACACACGGACTATTGTGTGTTTACTTGAAAAAGTACGGACCTTCAAACGCTGTGTTAATCTGCACAGTGTTGCTACCTTGGATCTCGTTCCTTAAACGGGGTTGTGGTGTATTTTGCGGGTAATTACATTTACAAGGAGTCACCCGTTTCCGGATTTTTGGTAGCCGGACCATCTCATTGTGTGTTTTCTTTGGGCGCATTTACGGAGCTCTGCGCTTCGGGCGTTTTTTTTGTATTGAGAATCCTTTCCTTTAGTTTTGTGGCCACATCTTAATAAATTCGCTATGGAGAAATAGCGATTTCTTGCCTGATAATCTACAACGGGTTTTTTTTAGTCTGGAGACTTTTTTCCCCGAAACTCGGATCTTCTGTAAGGGAGTGTCCATTGGTTTTTCCTTCCACGAAGTGGATTCAGGAGTCGTTTGTGAAACTCCAGGATATCCTAGAAGACTCTTATGGACGATTCAGCTGGGCACCACAAGTAAGGAGGGGAACAGGGTGTTGTTGGGCATTATGGGTATGTTCTGTGAGTGGTACAGATGAGAGGACATTGTGTTTGGGATTAAGGCTTGTCTCTTTGTCTCTTCTTTTCTTTCCCTCTGCAGAATAGAAGACATATATCTTTCTGAGTCTGCTTAAGCTGAGCCACGAAAGAGTCTTGGGACCTCTCTCTCTTATTTGGACTTTCCCACCTTCTCCCCTTGTTCTGGCTGTATTTACGCTGTGTACTAATGAGCGTATTACGGTCCGAATAGGGACAGAGGATTGGGGCCATCCTCGCTTCTGTAGTGTGGGATAAACGGGTTGGAATCCAACACTGGCAAAGGCAGTATCCTTTCATCACTAATAGGGTAGCATTTTAGGTGACTCTCCCAGTCAGAAAAGACAGCAATTGGTGAGAGAGGACTATGTCATGGTGCATATGCATGATCTGTGTTCACCCATGACAGCCAAATTCAGCATCAGTTATCCAGACCTCATTACAGTTGGATCACTCAGGACAGGGGTACATGCCCATTACCATGCAAGAAACGTTTCTGTCCGAGTACAAAGCAAGGAAAACCGTGCAACCCTGCCACCTGAAAAGTACTCAGTCTGGATGATGTCACTGACCTGGATTAGAAAAATAGAAACATAACAAAGTATAAGGGTACTCAACAGGATACAATATTTTTATTTTATACAAATAAAAAAATTTATGCTGTTGTAACATTTTAAAAATGCTTATGCAATATAAACAAACAAAAATTCACATAAATAAATCCTTTTTAAAATCCATACAGATCAACTTCTATCAAAAGGAGGACATCTGGAAGGCCATTGCACAGAAGATGGGGACCCAGGGGGACAAGTGGCGGAGCACCATATGCCAAGAGCAAGTTGAGGAACTACGACGCTGGAACAAGAAGTCAGCTGAAGTCTAGCTAGGTCAGTCCTCATAACATGCATCAGGTGCTCCGCACACTGTCCCCCCTGAGGGCCCGCATGGTGGCCTATTCCCAGCTTGACTGTTGAGAGCCCAACAACAGCAGCATGGGGGTAAGTTCCTTTTTGAATTTTCCTTTTAAGTAAATATATTGTGCTACAGCAACAAATGATTGCATCAACATAAAGGTCAACACATGTCCAACACACAAGAAGAGTTCTTTATGTTGTACATTTTGCAAAGGGTGTATGATGATGTGGTTTGTATGTTAATTTGTGGAAACCATTATAAATATCTTTCTGATCACTACCAAGGGACAATTTTGAGCAGACACATATCCGCCTGAAATAAATTAGACAAGGGTCTGTTTGATGCTATAAGTCACAGCTGTACCAAACAGGCCAACATTTCTAATCGTGTCAGGTGTGATGCTTTATCACAATTGCAAAGGATGTTATGTTAGTAGTATTGCAGGTGACATACCATAAAATGCACTTATAATACACTAAATGTTCCAACTGGCAAAAAAATGTGTTGGTGTTATAAATAAACAATAGTGTGCATGTTAGCCAAAATGACTAAAAGCATAAGATTAATTAGCTAAATTTTTTAATTAGAAACACATTACACATATTTTTTTTACAAAAGAATACAGTATAATTTATGTTAAAAGTGACAGAATGCATGATGTCTTACTCATTCACAAAAGTGCATGTATGCTACTTTGGTTTTTGAAAAATGAATTTGATAGGCATACATTTTTTAACAAAACAGACTGGAATGTGAATACATTGGTGACAGAGTAACACAATACCAAAAAGGATTATTTTTGTAGTATTTGTTATGTTCAGATGATAAAATCAATAATAAAAAACATTGATCCATTAAAGGGTCTTTTGCGGGAAAAAGTTTCGGTCACATATATGTTGGAGTATTCCACCTGGAAAACTTCAAATCAGGTACAAAAAGTATATTTTAGAAATGCCTCAAGGTTTAATCTTTTTCATATTGTGAATTGCATTTTTATTTGTATTTTAAAAATATATCTCAATCAGTGTCTTTAAAATGTAATGTAATTTTGTACCTATTTGTGCCTAAAATGAAAGCCAGAATATTTTTATATTTTTTTCACCATGGTAAAAACAAGCTAAAAACAACATAGGGTAACCGGGAGTCAATTGTAAAGCTTTTTTGATTTTTAATAAAGTTGATTAGAAATGTATCAAGCCCTGCGTATTTACCTATGTTGTAGAAGTAATTTTAAAATATCAGCACATTTATTTTTTAATTGCTTCAACAGCATAAGCAAATACATAGGGAGTGGTACAATAATAAGCAACATAAGTACTTAATCCATAAGATTCCTTGTAACATTTGATAAATACTTAAGTTACTTGAAGTAAGTGTTACCTTTGTGAAATGCCCAAACAAAAGAAACAGGCTTTCAATGTATACAGAGGTTCACTATTCAAAACAACCAATCAGAATCATGCAGAGGTGTTAAGCAGTTCCTGGAGCCTATTAAAAATAGTTAAGAGAAATGATCAAAAATAGGACAGGAGTAATAATGGGAAAATATAAAACTGTGACCAAATGGTTTCCGCAGTTGTAGATGTCCCTTCATGCATGAGATGATAATAACATTTAACAAACACTTTTGACGCTGGTGAAATATGAAACTTTGAAAAATGTTTTGAGGAAAAAGTTCAGGATGAATTCTATATTCTATTTACATACACCCAATAAATCTATTTGCATATGTTTCAGCATCTTCTAAAGCAGGCAAAGGGGACGTGGGTCACATAGGTGGGGAAGCAGCAGGCCATTGTTTTTCCGGTGTTGAGACATCGAACACCATTGGACACAGTGGCATGAAGGGTGAGGGGACTGGAATGGAGGCCAAAACCTCATCATCATCTTTGGAGTCCTCCGCAAGTGACCAGTCCCTAATGGTGGTGGATCTTGCAGGAACAGTACCAAACCCATTTTCACCAAACCTGAAAGGGCTGGGGTCTCCTTCTCAACAGGCACCTCACCTGCCTCCCCTGTCAACCTAACTGCACTCAGTGAGGAGACTATTGACCTCTTACACAGAATCTTTGTAGGCCAGACTGTGATTCTGAAGAGCATCTAATGCCTTCATTGCCAGATGCGACAACGTTTTTTTTCTGGATACCATTCACAGTTTAATGTCTGGCATGCAGAGATTACTTTAACAAATAACCTCCTCATTCAATCAGACCAACCTTGTGCATTAACTCAGGTTCCTGCCTCAAACCAAACCCCAAGTCCTATCCCAATCCCAAGCACACTCCTTTCTTCCCTGGCACTCACTCCAACGGACATAAGCAGCACACTCACAATAACACACATAAACACAAACACACAAACATAAAACCAACATACACACACTATTAACACTACACCCACAGGCACCACAACTACCACTACACCCACAACTACCACAATCACCACCACACCCACAAGCACCACCACACCCACAATCATCACCACAAACACCACAATTACCACTACAGCCACAACCACCGCCACACCCACAAGCACCACAACCACCACCACAACCACCAGCACACCCAAAAGCCCCACAGCCACTACCACAACCACAAATACTACTGTACCCATTTGCACCACAACCACACCAACCAACTCATCAGGACACTCATCCAAACCAACATACTTACACAAAAGCACACCTATACGCAAAACAACACCAACCAAGCCCAAATGCACACACTCAGCAGAATACCAAGCACCAGCCAAACCAAACACTTCCAAACATACACATGATGCACCAGACCGACATGCAATTGTAAAACATACAGACACAACCACACCAACTACCTCCACAGCACAACAGCACGCTCATCAAATCAACACACTCATGCAAAAATGCACCTGCACCCAGAACAACACCCACCAAAACGAAACAAACACACTCACTGAACACAAAAACACTTGCCAAAAAACCCACATCCAAACATACACAACATACATCAGACCTATATGCAACTGTAAGACACATGTACATCCCCGATTCCAGATGCTCCACCTCCAAAGCCCAATCTTCCCCACCCATCCTACCCATACTCCTCCTCAAGAAATTAAATGTAACCGGTCCCTAATCCCTGTCAAACTCAAATCCACCCCTCCCAAGAAAGATCCTTGAGGTGTTTTCTTTGGGCCTAATAGATGCCTGAGGAGGTAACCCTTTAGCAGTGGCGCGGTTGATTTGTTTTGTGGTCAAGCAGCAGCAAAGAGACTTAGCCCATCAGGTTCATGGTGCAAAAGGAAGTGGGAAAAGGAAAAAAGGTTTGTTTCTACCTTATATGCCTTTGAAATCACGTCTCAAATGTGGAAGTACACCTGCCACAGTAATGTCTGCGAGAAGACATATCACAATTGGCCCAGCAGAGAAATAGGCTAAACTCCCTCCTAGAGCCACTTTTGCATATGACGCAGTGAGCGCAGATGTGAAAATCTGGTGGAGATGGCTGAACTCATATAGACTATTATTCATAGACCCACAAACATCTAGACCCACCAACATCTAAATAAAGTGGGTGGACCGCCTAGTAGGCGGGCAGGGAATCGGACAGATGGCGCCAAGATCTAAATCAGGCCCTTTGTTTCTGAGTCCATCCCACCAATTTACATATTTACATTCTAGTAAAGTGTCATCTGCCCTTCTTCCTTCAAGGATCCGCATAGCACCAACTAATCTAAATGTTATGTCAAGTACACCATATAGTTTTATGTCAGCACACTCACTACAATTATACCTTCTTAGCAACACGTTGCTTACCCTTCCAAAATAACTCAGAAATGCCATTTAAATGGCTCTAAATATTTTGACAAGAATGCAAATTCGGAATCATACAACACAGAAATAACCTGAACAGTATGGTTAAGAGAGGACATTGTACACTCTTTTAACACTCAAACACGCCATATAATATATGTGTTTTCAAAGTGCAGGATCATCTAAAGATCATCTTAGCACTGATAACATAGATAGATATATATATATATTGTTACCCAACTTAATGACAAGCAGTTTAGCAACCATAGAAGGATAGAAGGATGAGTGATCTTTTTCGGAATTAAGCAAATTTATGATCATGAGTTAAAAAACATGTCCCAGCAGTGGATGTTTTAGTTAATTGAGCCACCAGACCTAGATATATAGGGCCTGATTCACAAAATTATACTTAGACCAAAAGTCTAAGTTTAGACAAAAAGTCTAACTTCACTACTAATAAAGTTAGACTTTTGGTCTCAGTTAGACTTTTGGTCTAAACTTAGACCCAAAGTCTAACTTTGGAAGTAGTAAAGTTAGACTTTAGGACTAAACTTAGACTTTTGTTCTAAGTTTACTTTTATGAATCAGGCCCATAGTTCGGAAATGACATGCTCACAACAAGTGTTCACAGCAAATGCTAGCAAGATATACCATGTACCACTTTAAAACAGCACAAATGAAGACAGAACACTGAACATAAATCCAGTACAGACCAAGGGGGTCATTAGAGTTTGGTGGACATCAACCAAAAATTGGAAGTCCTATTCACCTTATTCAGAGTGTCCCGCATCTGCCAAATTAAATAGCATCCGAAGGATTATGCAAATACCCAGCTATTAAGATATCTAGCAGCACTTGCTCCCATGACTTTACCACACATATATCTTAGCCAGGAAACGGGCAACTGCACCAACCAGGATACTAGCAGCCTCATTTATGAGGCCGTGCGTCACTTTTACGCCGCCGGTGCGTCACTTTTTGTGACGCACCAGCAGCGTAAATAATGTGCCTTGTTGCACCATATTTACAAAGTGACGCATCTAGGTAGATGCGTCACTTTGTAAACCCCTGCACCACATTATACATGCGCCAGGTATAATGTATGCAAGGGGGGCGTATTGACGCAAGGAAGGGTCGTAGAAGTGACGCAGTGAAATCTATGAGATTTCACTGCGTCACTTTTAGGACGCCATTGCGTCAAAATCTTGCGCCTGCCTCACAGCAGGCATAAGACTGACGCAGGCCCTTTCACATGGGGCTTGCCCCATGTCAAAGGACACATTGCTGGAGTTGCGTCACTTTTGTGACACACTCCAGCAAAGCGTCACTTTTGCACTTACAGATACGTCAGAAATACTGACGTATCTGTAACTCCTTGTGACATTATGCGTCATACATTAAATATGACGCATCATTGGTGTCGCAAGGAGTGCGCAGTGAAAAGTGACGCATCGCTGTTTTCACGCAGCGATGCGTCACTTTTCATAAATGAGGCCCTAGGTATTGCAATTTGCTACAGCCCTCTGCTTTTACCTACCAACATTTTTGGAAAGTGAACTGTCCGAAAGCTCTATGTGTCATTTAAAAACATAAATAACATCATAAGCTAGCCTCTCTGCGACATCCTTGATAATTACTATAAACATTAAAGAAATTGCTTTGGCATCACTGTATATTGTGACTCAACATGTATGTATCAGAAGTACATGATATTGTATGAAAACATGTAAGAATTTGAATGTGGAATACTTGCATATGAGATACAGAAAGAAGCTGAATGTTTTCTATCTGTTAAGACACTTACCGACTTGTAGTACTGGAATAGCATTGTCAGAATGTCAGATGTCATAAATGTTGTGTCCTGGCTTTTATGAACAAAACTAGTAGAAAATCTACAATAAATGGTACAATATTTTTCTAAATATTATGTGGGACACAACATTTATGCCAAACTACACTTCTGCATAAAATATTCTGGCTTACACATCTTAAATATTGGGTTTAAAAGCCATAAACATCAATATATGTGCGTGTTGGAAACTTCAGAATGTTAAATGGATAAATCAGCCCTACCTGTTTTCAAACCTGTGGCCAAACTAAATACCTACTGTAGAGAGTAAGCAGCAGGCCAACGATTTTTTCTTTTTTTTAAGGGGGGCATTAACCTAGGGCCCTATTAGGCTATATGTACTTTTCTCCTTATCTAGGATCGGACATGGAGGAAGAAAAAGAAACAACCATGTACAGAGAAGATTGAATTTACACAGCACATGCTCTTGGCACTTGTCATTCCCTGTCTCTGTGCCATTTACATCATTTCAAACAAGAGTTATTGCCTGCTAGACAGCTCCCACACTAGGATTGAGTGAAGGGAATTTAATACAGCATTCTCAGGTCTCAATGTGTATCTTAACTGTGTATAGTGTACTAAGTATGCCAGTCACATTATTTCAACAGGAAACAAGAGTTTCTGCCTGCTGGGCAGCTCCAACTCTAGGATTGAGTGAAGGGAATGTAATACAGCATTCTCAAGCCCCAATGAGTCTCTTAACTGTGTATAGTGTAAAAATCGGTCTCAGGATGCATCAGCAGCCAGTGTAAAGGAACGACTGTCCTGTCTCTCCCATTTTCAGAAAACCCAGCCTTGTCTCCAACAAACCTACTCTGCACATACTCCAAATGCACCTCATTGGTTTTATTTTTAATTTTCCTAGAGAAACCTAGATGAGGTTAGGCAGATACAGACAGAAACACATAGACATAGATAAACACCGACAGAGACAGGTAGATGGCCACATATATAAAGAAAGAGTTAGACATAGAGGCACACATAGAAAGTCAGAGACAAGTATATTGCTAGAGAAAGCACTAGAGAGGTACACATATATAGCTATAGACATGCATAGACTTAGCTAGAGATTGGTTGGTAGACAGCGATATAGAAAATGATTGAAATAGGTAGAATAGAGACAGGGGTAGGTGTCTGCAGCAAGGTAGATACAGCTAGACATAGAAAGGTAGATGGAAGGGGAGGTAAACAGATTTAGTTCAAGGTTACTTTTCTCTCCTTTCTCTCTGTCTCCCTGACTGTTTGTGTTCAGTCCCTGATTTTTCTCAATTGCTTTTGTGCAAGCATTTAAGCACTGGTGGTAATCAGGTGATGCGAAGGAAATTTGCCTGTCTAGATTTCATTTATTGCACACAACAATCTCTACTCTCCGCATCACAGCCCCTTCCACTTACCCCCACGCATGCATCATTGAATTGATGAGGTCATAACTACACATCAATCTCCCTGTTGGATTTATAATGTTTTTTCTAAATGTAACAGCGTCTTTTTTTCAGACATAGAACAATAGAGAACATGTGGGCGTTATTAATAACTTGGTGTGGGATGCTCAGTCACAGTTCTTAGTTTTTATGAAGAAAACTCTGCAGACGTTTTGGGTGAAGCGTCAGTCATTTATGTTAAGGCTAAATGCAGATGGCTAAGTTGGTGATCTCTTCCTAGAAAAGCGATTAAAGGCTATTTCTTAGACCTGACTGACTTGGATTGGCCTTTCCCCAAACATTCTGCCTTCCTACTCGAATTTAGCTGAACTCATTTTTGCTGGCCTAAGGACTCTGCATACTTTACCACTGCTGACCAATGCTAAAGTGCATATGCTCAATCAATAAAACATCATAAGATTAACTTATCACCAATTTGCATATTTAAGTTCCTTATAACTCCTTAGTAAAGTGATAATACATGTAATCAGTGCCTGTAAATTTAATGCTACAAGTGAGTCTGCAGCAAATATTGTTCTACCCACTCAAGTATCCCTTTAAACGTGTCCCAGGCCTGCCATTTCAGCCAGTGTGCATTTTAAAACTGCCATTTAGACCTGGCGATATAAATATTTTGCCAGTCTCAAACCTTCTTTTTAATAAATATATTTCATCCGTAGGTTAGGCCCCATACAGTCCTTAGAGCAGGGTGCAATGCATTTCAAAAGTTGAACATGAAATGTTAAGTTTTAGGGGGCGTGGCCTGCAGCCGATGGAGACAGACACGAGCTGAGGAGCTCCGACCGCCGTCTCCCCGTCTTCAAGCATCCTGATCCCCTAACAAAGCGGGGATAGCCGCAACATGCACCGTAACCCTTTGGAGTACATCTGCCAGACTCGGCGGTGTGCTGTGCTGAAATTATGCCTGTCCCTGGAGGTGAATTCCAGCTCTCCACTGCGGCGGACCTGGCAGCAAAATTGCAGCTGCGACCTGACTGAAGCTGCCGCTCCTGCCATGCGAGGCAGATAGACATATCAGGGCAGGCGGTATAGCCCGTACAGAGTGCTGGACATCAGTACACTCCAGCTGAGGTGAGGAGGGGGCAAAGTGGTCGGATGCGGAGTCGAGAAGAGGCGATTAGAGCTCCTGTTGCTGCTTACAGAGAGGTCCTGGCGGAGTGATTAAAATGGTGCCAAGCCTCCACTAGGTGCCCCAGCTTGCCTCTCCCTGACAAGATACCCAGGGCGGAGGTCATTGTGGTCCTGAGCAGCGGGGCTCCAGTTTACTCCATGCCACAACAGAGCCCGGTACCTGGCTTTTCCCGGCTTCAATAAAGTGGTGAATCTGGAGGCGGCCGCAGCGGCGAAAAATGGATACGTCCTGTGAAGCCTTCATTGTAATCCACTGGCCTGCGGTATAGCCCCCTGAAGTACCCCGAACTGCGATTCAAAATGGTGCCCGGGCGGTGAGAGCCCTGAGATATCACGCGTGTGGAGCGGCAGCTTGCATGTGATGATCCCGCTGCTATCACTCCTATGCTCAACAAGTCGAGGTGGAAGCGATCAGATGTGAGGTCGAGCAGTGAAGGTTACGTGTCTAGAGATCAGCACTATCTGTGCCAACTGTGGCAAAACACTTGTACACTCTTGAAACAAGCAAGTAACTGAAACTGCATTTACCATAATGCCACAGACGAACCTTGTCGGGAGGTGAAGCGGTGTGCTCCCACCCCTGTTCCTGTTTAATAGTACTCCCGTGAGTCTTTGAGCCGACGAGCTCGTGGATGAAGCACCCACATGCCTGTGAGAGGTATATGACCAGAGAAAGATGTTGGCAGCCTACTTAGCAAACCCCAAATTTGAAAGACTGCAAACTCTACTGATGACGGTTAAAGAACCAGAAACACGTGCCTTGAGATCAGCACTATCTGCGCCGACTGTGGCGAAATACTCAAACTCTTGAAGCAAGCAAGTAACTGAAACAGCATTTATCATAATGCCAGGGGCAAACCTTGCTGTGAGGTGAAGCGGTGTGCTCCCACCCCTGTTTCCGTTTAATAGTATTCCCGTGATTCATTGAGCTGACAAGCTTGTGGATGAAGCACCCGCATGCCTGTGAGAGGTACCTGACCTGAGAAAGATGTTGGCACCCTACTCAGCAAACCCCAAATTTGAAAGACTGTAATCTCTACTGATGACGGTTAAAGAACCAGAAACACGTGTCTAGAGATCAGCACTATCTGTGCCAACTGTGGCGAAACACTCAAACACTCTTGAAGCAAGCAAGTAACCGAAACTGCATTAACCATAATGCCAGGGGCGAACCTTGCCGGGAGGTGAAGCGGTGTGCTCCCACCCCTGTTCCTGTTTAATAGTACTCCCGTGAGTCATTGAGCCGACGAGCTCGTGGATGAAGCACCCGCATGCCTGTGAGAGATACCTGTCCTGAGAAAGATGTTGGCAGCCTACTTAGCAAACCTCAAATTTGAAAGACTGTAAACTCTACTGATGACGGTTAAAGAACATGATTGATTTGATTGATTTTGATTTGATTTGATTTATCCATTTGTAAAGTGCGCGAATGCCCGGAGGCGTCTTGGCGCTATGACAGACTGCAAACTTCTGAGACAGACAACCTAGCTAACCGCAGTGAATAGCCACGTGTTTACTGTTTTTCTAAAGGACCCCAGAGATGGGCTATTTTTTATAGATAGAGGCAGCCGGTTCCAGGCCCCTGCTGTGTGCACCAAGGAACTTCTTCCGCCCCAACTGGCCAGTCTAAATTCCAGGACTCTGATTAGTTTCAGTTGGCTGAATCTAAGAAGTCTGGCCGGTTCGTACAGTTTCAAGTGGGTCTTCAGGAATTGTGAGCCTGTTCCCTGAAGCGCCTTATAGGCCAGGCACAGCAATTTGAACTGCACCCTTTTTACTATTGGGAGCCAGTGTATGGTTTTTAGTTGGTGGGCAATTGGCTCATATTTAGGGATGCCAAGCACCAGCCTTGCGGCTGCATTATGCAGGCGTTGTAGTTTGGCTAGGATCTGTACTCTAGCCCCGGAGTACAGACCATTCCCATAATCCAACCTCAACAAGGCTAGAGCTGTCACCACTGTCTTTCGTGAATCCTCTGGTAAGTACGGCAGTATTTTTTTTATCATCTTTAAGAAGAACCAGACTGTTGAGGCCAGTTTGCTGGCTTGTGCATCAAATGAAAGTTTGGTGTCAAGAGTAATGCCCAGATTTTTCACTTTTTCAGACGGATCTGGACAAGTGCCCAGGTTATCAGGCCACCAGGCCGGGGACCGGATGTTTGCGTCACCCCCCAGTAGCATCACCTCGCTCTTGTCCCCATTAAGCTTTAGGCAATTATTCAGCATCCACTGGCTAACCTGTGACATACACACATTAAAACATGTGCCTTGAGATCAGCACTATCTGTGTCGACTGTGGCGAAACACTCAAAAACTCTTGAAGCAAGCAAGTAACTGAAACTGCATTTTTCATAATGCCAGGGGCGAACCTTGCTGGGAGGTGAAGTGGTGTGCCCCTACCCCTGTTCCTGTTGAATAGTACTCCTGTGAGTCATTGAGCTGACGAGCTCGTGGATGAAGCACCCGCATGCCTGTGAGAGGTACCTTACCTGAGAAAGATGTTGGCAGCCTACTCAGCAAACCCCAAATTTGAAAGACTGTAATCTCTATTGATGACGGTTAAAGAACCAGAAACACATCTCTAGAGATCAGCACTATATGCGCCAACTGTGGCGAAACACTCAAACACTCTTGAAGCAAGCAAGTAACCGAAACTGCATTAACCATAATGCCAGGGGCGCACCTTGCCGGGAGGTGAAGCGGTGTGCTCCTACCCCTGTTCCTGTTTAATAGTACTCCCGTGAGTCATTGAGCCGACGAGCTCATGGATGAAGCACCCGCATGCCTGTGAGAGATACCTGACCTGAGAAAGATGTTGGCAGCCTAATTAGCAAATCCCAAATTTGAAAGACTGTAAACTCTACTGATGACGGTTAAAGAACCAGAAACACGTGCCTTGAGATCAGCACTATCTGCGCCGACTGTGGTGAAACACTCGAAAACTCTTGAAGCAAGCAAGTAACTGAAACTGCATTTACCATAATGCCAGGGGCGAACCTTGCTGGGAGGTGAAGCGGTGTGCTCCCACCCCTTTCCCTGTTTAATATTACTCCCGTGAGTCATTGACCTGACGAGCTCGTGGATGAAGCACCCGCATGCCTGTGAGAGGTACCTGACCTGAGAAAGATGTTGGCAGCCTATTTAGCAAACCCAAAATTTGAAAGACTGTAATCTCTACTGATGACGGTTAAAGAACCAGAAACACGTGTCTAGAGATCAGCACTATCTGCGCCAACTGTGGCGAAACACTCGAACACTCTTGGAGCAAGCAAGTAACCAAAACTGCTTTAACCATAATGCCAGGGGCAAACCTTGCCGGGAGGTAAAGCGGTGTGCTCCCACCCCTGTTCCTGTTTAATAGTACTCCCGTGAGTCATTGAGCCGACGAGCTTGTGGATGTAGCACCTGCATGCCTGTGAGAGGTACCTGACCTGAGAAAAATGTTGGCAGCCTACTCAGCAAACCCCAAATTTGAAAGACTGTAATCTCTACTGATGACGGTTAAAGAACCAGAAACACGTGTCTAGAGATCAGCACTATCTGCGCCAACTGTGGCGAAACACTCGGAAACTCTTGAAGCAAGCAAGTAACTTAAACTGCATTTACCATAATGCCAGGGGCGAACTTTGCTGGGAGGTGAAGCGGTGTGCTCCCACCCCTATTCCCGAGGTTAGAGACCCTGGTGTTGGCTCCAGTGAGGGCCTTACGGAGCGGTCAAAATGGCGCCAAGCTTCCTGTAGGAGAACTGCCTGCCTTTCCTCGGCCCGATAATTGGGGCGGAGGATGTCATGGTCCTGCACATCCAGCTCACCAATAGAGCCTGGTGCCTTTCTCTGACCGACTCTGACGAGGTGCTGTACCCGGCGTCGGCCCACCACAAGAGGGTGTTAGTGCACCCTAAGAAATAAGGCCTTCCCCAGGGAGACGCCCTTGCTGCGGTAAGATCTTACATGGGTCACAAGAGCATTAGGGGAAGCAAGAGAAAATCCTGCACTGGATATACTAGTCCCCCACTGGGTGTAGTGGGTGCCCGGAGACAGCGGACCGGCGTGAGCATACCTCAATTCAGCACCTCTGCAACGTTTATAGCACTAGTCCCAGAAGAAGACTTGGGGACTCTGGGTGGGACATAGAGAGGTTCGACTGAGGAACAACGACACGATTCTGGATGAAGACCCTGCACCAGAGATCTGGCCTGCCATATGCTACTGAGGGAAAGTGGAGGGGAGAGGCTGTAAGGTACTGAGGCATACAAGCACTGAGGAGAGCAAACAGGACCTGTGACCTACTGAGCGGCGCTCTGACCTGCAGCGTTAGCGGATTACCAGGTAGTGCACGACTTCAGCGAGACGGGTCAGCTCATAGTGCCCACTGTGGCGGGATTGGTGAGGGCAAGGCTAGCTGGGACTTTCAGTACTAGGGTAGACCGCCATCTTGGAGGCGACCTCTCGTGCTAGGTGGGGATCTGGCATATCACCCCCAAGAGCTGATACAATCAACTGGGCGCTGCTTCCATATAGCCTCGAGATTGCTGAAGAAAAGGGGCTTTGCTGGCCTGAGCGTGGATGTCCGTGGACCCCAATCCAAGGAGGAGAAAGAGATGGCTGACGTTAGTGGAGAATTGCCCTCCCGCCAGCCCACACTAGCAGACATCATGCAAGCAATAACGTCCTCCAGAGAAGTAAAAAAAGATGCTATTGGCACAGATCTCACCCTTCTAAAGGACGACCACCGTAAGCTCGAAGACAGGGTGCTGAGCAATGAGAAAGAACTTAAGGGCATGCCGGATGCAGTACGCGACATGAGACTTCCTCTCACTACCCTGGAAGCCAAGGTAAAGACTTTGGAACTGCGTGCCGAAGACAGCGAAGGAAGATCACGGTGGAACAATATCTGTGTCATTGGGATACCGGAAAAAACTGAGGGGTCCAACATGATCAAGTATCTGGAAGACTGGCTGCGATCCGAAGTGGCCCCGGAAGGTCTTTCCCCCTTCTATGTCCTGGAGCGGGCCCACAGAGTGCCGTCTAGGCCACCAAAACCAGGGGCTCCTCCACGACCAGTAGTGGCTAGACTGTTACACTTCTGTGACAGAGACCATATCCTACAATGTGCCCGACAACAACGCTCGCTCCGAATAGACAATGCTACAATCATGATCTTCCCAGACTTCACACGGGACGTACAGCGGAAAAGGACCTCATTCTCTGCCATCAAGGCCAAACTTCGCACGCTGAACTTACCCTACGCGATGTTGGTTCCCGCTCGGCTCAGAGTGGTAGATCCAGAGGAGTACGCTTCTTCAATTCCCCACAATGGTCATGGTTTGGGCTCCGTTGCCCCCTCACCCAGGGAACTCAGCCTCGAACACCGGAGAGCATTTCAGGCCGAGGTGTCCCACAGTCAAGCTGGCCCTGCCTCTTCTCCGGAGGGGAGAGAACGTCAAATCAGTCAATCAGAATCTTCATCAGGCCACAAGGACACTGACATCTTGAGAGCCTACGTGCCGGTGGTGACGCCCCAGACGGCAGATGACCTTATGTAGGGAAAGTGACATGCCCTTTATCATGCAGCTCCTTCCGAGATCTGATGTCCCTGCGAGGCAAGTGCAGACTCCAGGACCTGATGACTTCCCTTTTCTGGACCTCTAGGTAACTTCCAGATGAAATTGGGCATACTGAATGGAACACTTAGGGGGGAGGTGGAAGCATGGGGTGTATGGCCGAGTTCTCCTCTTTTCTGGCAGGGGGCCACTGCACCTGTTTTTTTTTTTTACGATGCTTGAATTATCACAGTTTGGATGGGGACACCCTGTGGGCTACCTGTCCTGGGGAGGGGGAGTTGAGGTAGTTCTACTGGTTGGGGTTACACACGGGGACCCAGGCGTGTCACTGGGTGCTTTCTAGGGCCTACTTGAACAGAGAACAGCAATGGGATCCCCATTACAATTGGCATGTCTCTCAGGGAATGTGAGGGGTACGCATTCTATGATTAGGCACTACAAGATACACTCCTACCTAATTTGTAGGGGAACCCAGATAGCACTCCTACAGGAAACTCATCTCCTGGCACTGGAAGGGAGGGCACTACAGTGCCGCTGGAGGGGTCAAGTTTACTATACTACATACTCTGCATATGCGGGAGGGTGTTGATAGGGATACAAGCGGGGTCCCCTTTAAATGCACATCACATGTGATTGACCCAGAGGGCAGATTTGTAGTGGTTACGGGTAGGCTAGACGGGAGGGACCTTACCCTGGGTAGCATATATGCACCTAATATAGACCAGCTAGCCTTTTTCTCCCTACTATCACAAAGGCTTGCAAATATATTTACAGGTTTGCTACGAGGGGGAGACTTCAACTGCATCACTAATGTTACCCTAGACCGCTTCCACCCACCACTTCCTAACGCACCTGCACACAAGGTCGCAGCTTCACGTCATAACTGGCAACAGAAATAGGGCTTGATCGATACTTGGAGGGCGGAAAACTCAATGGAACGGGATTATTCCTTCTTTTCTGCCCTTCATGACTTACATGTTCGGCTAGATGCCACCTTATGCTCACCTGATGTCCATGGGGGGATTAGTAGTAGTGAATACCTCATCAGGACACTTTCCGATCACAACCCTATCCTGGCATGGTTGCAATGGGCGCGTGCACGCCCCACGATCCCCACATGGCGCCTGCGTCCAGTGACCCTAGAGGATCAAGTCTTCCGAACCACTACTGGTAAAGTCATCTCGGAATATTTCTAGGCTATCGAAGGCACAGCCACATCCACAACTGTGGAATGCGACGCCTGCAAAGTGGTGCTCAGAGGGAGATTTATATCCAAACTAGCGGGGGTCCGGAAGGTTCTCCTCCGGGATATCCAGCCGGACAACGTCGCCTATGTACTCTGGAGAGGGGCAGACCTGGGAACCCGGACAAACACCGGGAGATGTTAGAAGTGAGAGAGGCAGTGGCTGCGCAGGTGGAGCACCTGCACTACTTTGACTACAAGACTTATATAACGAGGGCACACTCAGAAAGGGATAAGTCAGGAGCCCTTTTGGCTTGGCTGGCGAATCCTGCTAGGTGAGGGACATCCATTCTGGAACTCAGGGATCAGGGGTGTATTGCTAAGTACGATCAACAGGGTATCAACGGCCTCTTCTTGGACTAATATACTAAACTCTATCAAAGTCACTTGGCCCCATCTGATGCTGAGTTGCACGAGTTCACACAGGGGCTGGACTTGCCGGCGCTTGATGAGGACACGGTCACCCTCCTAGGTCACAAAATAGAGACTCTGGAAGTCCGCAGTGCCAACTAAAGTTTTACCCGTAACAAAACCCCGGGCACTGATGGCCTCCCGGTGGAATTTTACCTTACCTACATGCACCTCCTGGCTCTCCAACTCACTCGCCTATACAATGATGCCAAGATGATTGGTGGGTTACTGACTTCCACTAGAGAGGCGATAATTATCCCCCTCCTAAAACAGGGCAAACAGGCATGGGATAGAACTGCGTATCGCCCATTGTCTATGCTCAACCTCGATTATAAAATACTAAGCAAGATCCTGGCTTCCCGACTGCTCCCCTAAATGCCTACCCTCATTAATGCTGACCAGTCCGGTTTCATTCCTCAAAGGAACACAACCCTAAATGTCAGGTGGCTGTTGCACATTTTAGAGGGAGACTCCTACAACGCTGACACTGCTGTGATATTTGCAGTAGACATGGAAAAAGCCGTTGACAGTTTAGAATGGGTGTTCCTATTCCATGTAATGGGCATAATGGGTGTTGGTCCTGAGTTTGTGAAATGGACAGCTCTATTGTACACTGATTCCACTGCTAGGGTTAGGATGGGAGGAGTGATCTCAGAAGCATGCCACGTGGGACGGGGCACACGTCAGGGGTGACCTCTCTCCCCGATGTTGTTCACACTGGAAGGGGAACCCCTGGCAGCACGTGCTTTACTGTGACGAGCAAACCAAAGACTTCACATTCATGGACAGATGCATCATATAGCACTTTATGCAGAATATCACCTCCTCTTCCTTGCTGACTCTGGGGCAGCCCTACTGGGAGCCTAGAAACTGCTTCATGATCTCAGCAGAGTGGCGGGATTGAAAGTAAATTGGTCCAAATCGTTCCTCTTTCCGGTGCGAAGGAATAGGCTAAGCCCAAAGTGCAAGGAGGGAGTAAACTGGGAAGACAGATGCTTGCCCTACCTGGGCACCCTTATTTACCACAACCATGCTGATATTCTTGAAAGAAACACTGGGAAGGCCATCGGGGGGCTAGGGCCAACTTCAACTTTCGGGGTTCCTTCCTCCTGTCTCTCATCGGACGTGTGGCAGTTCTTAAAATGGTGACCCTCCCACGACTCCTGTATCTCTTTGGGTGCTTCCGGATATGGATTCCGGCTCCCTACTTCAAACAACTCCGTACAATGATTACCGCTTTTCTGTGGGGCACGGGCCGGCGCAGGGTGGCCCTTCATACACTTATGCGTCCCCGAGCGGGGGTGTTTGGCGGTCCCAGACTATGAAACCTATTATTTAGCAACTTAGTTCTAATGGCTCACACAGTGGGTCGCACGGGACACTAGAGGGAGTCAGGAGTGGTATTTGGGCCGCTGATGATTTTGTCCTGCATGGTAATGCATCTCTCGATTGGTCCTCAGCCTCTCACCCTAGAAGTTGCCACAGCGCTGAAATGCTGGAACCGATACCTGCGGAGGGCCTCGATCAAATGCCTCTATGCCCCAGAGAAACCATTGCAGATGTGCAGGGCCTTGCCCCACGGGGGCACCTGGCAGAAATTGGAGGATTGGGTACAGAAAGGGCTAACCAAGAAGGGGGACCTCTATGAGGGAGGACCCCTTCTTCCGTTTGCTATGCTGCTGGCCCGTCACGACTTGCCTGGAGGCGACTTCTTACATTACACTGCCCTCACAACAGCCATCAGGAAACATTGGGGGACGGGATTAAAGGAGCTGCCCACCTCCATGGGATGCCAATACATGATGATGGTGGCAGGCACATTCAGACGCATGACATTGGAATCCTTACCCTCCATTTCTGCTCTAAAACTTAAGTTGGAAACGGACATAGGGACTGCTATCCCTGACAAGGCATGGGAACCACTGATAGAGAGGGCCTGGAAGAGCACAAGTAATGCGAGGTTCCAGTTAATACACTTCTATATTCTTCACAGAGCATACCTTACCCTGCAGAAGCTACATACATACTTTCCGACCCATCCTGCGACTTGCCAGAGATGCTCTGCAAATACCTCGGATTTCAAACACATGTTGTGGGAGTGCAAGGTCCCAGATAGTTATTGGGAGGAAGTGACAGCATTACTATCAGACATAACCGACAGGGACTTGGACACCTTCATGGCATTCTCTTCACGCATCACCATCTCTTTGGATGTAAAAGAAAACCAATAAAAATCTGTTTTTAAAAAAAAATGAAATATAAAGTTTTATATGTCCTGTCAGTGAAAAAATCTTACATTAATTTTTCACTACTGCAAAGCCTACCTCTCTGATAGGAGTTATTGTTTCAGGGATTCTGAGCAGTCACAGAACTATGCTTGGGACCATAGAATCTTAGTAGGCAGGGAGTGAGTTATCCTACCCCTTTAGTACCAGTGAGCCTGGAACCAACTAGCTATAGTGTCTCACTTGCCCTCATGATTGGACTCCTCAGAACATAACACTCCCAACTCTAAGGAATCGCTGTGACAGGTCACACCCTTTCACTCTCACATTCATACTTGTCCACAATAAGATCTGACAGAGACATGAGTAAAGTTAAAAATGTTTAATTTAACTATTATGCTCTAGTATGCAAGTAATTCATAAACCATAAAAGGAACTGTCATGATATTAGACAGGGTAGAATAACCACTCTCCCCTTCTACAGAAGCAAAGTGATTATATATCAGAAGATCTCTGGGTGTTTGCCGTGAACCCCGTACCTTAGAATGCACAGATAAAAGTTCTGCATATCAGGTGTAGGTGTGATCTCTTCCCTGAAAAAGCTCTCTCCAAAGTGTGTGTATCTGCATGCCTGTGCATACCTATAAGATAAAGACAAAAACAGCTACATTTGTGTGTTTTGTCTAGGTGCTAGAGCCTGACTAAAACAGAATAACATGGAGTATTTTTGTTTGACCTTGTCTACTGTGTTCAGACTAAATCCCAGGAAAGAACAGAACGCAAAAAACAACAGCAGGTTCTGTGGCGTGAAGCAAAATACTTTTGTATAGTAACATGCGCAAAGCAGAAAGCATCCTGCAGCGTGCTCATGCTAACATAAGGGAAAAAGGACGATAGGCTCTGCACTGGGCATATGACATTATCTTATAAAATTTAATAAGCTGTAATTATCAAATGGGAAAAGGTAACCAGTTCATGGTTGGTGCCTTTGGAATTGTAATGAAAAATCCTAACTTATGGTGAAGTTCGATGGTAAATTACAATTTTGAAAATGGCAGTTTTAGAAAATTGCAAATCTCTAGGTCAGAACAGTCATAGACAGAGTGCTTCTTTCTGAATAGGTGGGAGGGTGGAACCACCTCAGAGCGTGCACACAAACATTGACTAATTTGGATTCTGATGTTTATTTTGATAAGGGTTTGAACCAGAGTGCATCAGTGCTGTTTTTCTTCCAAGTTTTAGAAAGTTGGCATTTTCGGGCCCTAGGCCTTTAGTGACTGTAGCTTGTTCCAGGATCACATTACTGGGTGTAGCTTACAGTTTGGCTTTGTGTATTCCTTCAAAACAGCCACATACAATAGAGAGCGTTGGTGTGCCTGGATGGGCCATCAATGACAGGATGGAAGGCCAGGGGTGGGCCCAGCTCTACGTACACCTGAATAGGCTGTGTCCTGCTTCGACTCAAAGGACTGCATACCCCTTGTAGTTAGTCTGGGGTCAGGGAAGGGAAGGCCAGATGCCTCTGGACTTCAAAGGGAAACCACTAGAAGCATCCCTCCCACTCTGAAGGCACGAGTGGCTCTGAATACTGAACCTCAGACACCAACTCTTCAGTCCATTTCTAGACCTGTAGATACTGTGCTAGGAAGAAGGACTGCTATGCTACTGAAAGGGCAGCCACTCTGCTGGACTGCTGCACTGAAATACTGCTGTACTGCTGTATTGACCTGCTGCCTGCGGACTTCTTGCCTGTGTGAAAAGGACTGGACTTTCATCTCCTAAACTCAGGAACTAAGAGTAACTCCAAGAGCTAGTTGGATTACCTCCTGATCTAAAGCCTCAGGGACACAAGAGGCTTACAACAACCTTGCACCTGCACCTCGACTCTGTCGTCTGCGAATCTACCCTGCCAAGCAGTGCAACCATGGTACTGGACCCTTGCAAGTGGGCCTATGGTGCTCTTTCAGCCTCTGTAAACTGGCGCATTCACTCTGCTGCACGGCACAAACCTGAGCAGAACCAACACATCTCTGCTGTTGCGTGGATTGGAACCATTGCAAAAGACCTGCATTATATAACAGCACATTGCTGCATCAGAATCACTGCTGTTCAAAGCATCCTCAGCACAGGCTCTCACATCTCATTGATGGCACCCTGAACGACGACGTCATAGTCTGCATTGCAGCTTCACAGCTCCTGGGAACCAACACATCAGCCCGACTGCACATCGCATCCTTGACACCAGATTTCACATTATAAGCCCTTGTTTACAGGAATACCAATGACACCGGATCTCGCATTGCAGCCTCACCACATCTCGGAACCAATGTATTGCTTTGGCTGCTCAATGCATCTTTGAGGCAGATCATAGCAACGCTATGCATAACAGGATGTAGGGTAGAACAGACCTAACTAGATCCCTGTAGCTGGCCCATGACCTATCTCAATCAACCTGAACCTTTGGGATATCGACAGTAGGCACTTTACGCCTTTGGGCTCTGTTTTTGCTAAAACCTTTACAATTGAATATCTCCGGTTCTACATTTTGGATTTTAGTCATTTTGGTCTTGTTTTATTTACTAACAATTATTCTGTTCTTTTGAACTAGTGTGGGATCCTATTGTGGTGTGCTACTATTTAAAGTATTGCACAAATACTTTATAGAATCCTGACAGCTCTATGCCAAGCTATCCAAGGGTTGAGCTCAGGTTAATTTAAGGATTGCTTTCGACTTCTTCCTGAGATTTGTGGTTGCTGCTTAAGAAGCATTTCACGCCCCCCTTAACCAGTAACCAAAATTCTTACATTAGTAATAACTTTATCCTAGTTAGGAGTGTTCAAAATGCAGATCCCATGTTTAGCACTATATTCTAGCTCTTGATCTTACATACTGTAATTTTGCCATGAACAACAACATATTTAAATGACATAGCATAATAAAATCATTGGGGGGATTTTGCCCAACAAGCATAGTGCAACATTCCCAAACTTACGTAAATCATGCCAGTGTAATTAAAATTTCTCACCATTGTTCATGACCAAGCTTGGTTTCAGGAGAAAATTAATGGCTGTATTTTGGTTTCCAATGTGTCTTATTGCTGTTATTGGAAAAAATGACTGGAAATGCTTTCCATCGTCTTTTGGATTGTATTTTCTTCCTGCACTACTTAAGGATGAACACCGTATTGTAGTTAATTAACATACGTTATGAAAGTTCCTTTTGAGGTATACACTTCCAAATCATAAGTGTCACAAAAACACACTGATTTCTTTACATTTCTACTTATTTTGCTATTAAACATGTGAGGTGAACTGCGTAATCACTAACAACCAAAACGCAGTATTGATTAGTATTGCATTAGAAAGCCATTCATCAATGATCACATTGTTTACATTTGTTTTTTGATACTCACTTATAGCTGAAAAGATTGTTAAACTGTGCCACTGATGACTTATTATTTGGAGGAGTAGTGGGGCACATACACACGCATTTACATCCAACCGTCCACTCTCAGGCATGCACACATACTGGCCACCTCCCATTCACAAGCACACTAACGCACACCCACCCATTAACAAGCAGACAACTCTCACCGTCCATTCAAGAGCGCATCCACATACTCTCAACCACCCATCCACAAACACACCCATTCAGAGCCATTCATTAACTACATGCACACATACTCAAACCCATCATTCATAAGCACACACCCTTCCATAGCGCACCTGTGTAAATTCACATAAATTCCTACAGAGACACACACATCCAAACATTCAATGAGCATTTACCAGGTCATGTCAGTAATGGCGGAGCTAGGTAGGGAAAGAGGGAAGAAAAAAGGAAGATCCTGCCAACTCCTCTCATTGCCTAAAGATAATATGAGTCAGCCAAAGAGATGAGGACCTTCCATAGCTCTCCACAGAGTGGAGTGGAGTCATCAACTCATGCGAATCCCGCCCCACTCTGCCGAGATGGGAAACAGTGCCGTGTGGCATCTTCGAGAGGCAAACAGCAATGGGCACTTTAAGGCTTATATTTGAAGCATGAATGCAGGGCTGATTCTACCCATGAGGCTCCTCCACGTTATGAGAGGGGATCCTGGAATGCTTTGTGTTGTGTCCTAGAGGAACTTGAGTAAGTCCAAAAGAGTTCAGCACCGAAGAGCTATACAGAGCAGCTCTCATCATCAGTCTCCAGAGGATAACTGCCCAACTGGACCTTCAAAGAGAGAAACACACAGTGCTAGGCAACTAATACAGTTGAAAGATGCAAGAGAAAGAACTTCATAATAAGAGCAAGGGTAAGATATAACACACCTTCCCCTTTAACAAGAAAAAATAAAGTGAAAATCACCCCACATTCAACATGTAAAACACAATGCGGAATGACACTCAGTGATATAATCTTCAAGTTACTTAGGCTTGAACTTTTGTCTAGAGTGTGACAATTCCATACAATTAGAACAACCAAGTACAGAAAAATCTTCAACTTTGCCTGCAGTTTCATCGGATAATGTTATTTTGGCTGAACCTAAGTCAGAATTCACTTCCTTCAAAACATTTTCCTGCACATTCTCATGCCCAGCAGCAGCTGATCAGTAGACTGCTGACTTGTAAAAATCATTGTTAATTTGAACATTGGTTTGTGAACCATCATCATTTAGTATAAATTTAGAATGTGCAGTTACATTGACCTAACAAGAAAGATTGGACTTTCCTATGATACCATGTGAAGAGTTCTGATTATGAAGAGAATCAGAAGAGTCAGCTGAGCTATTTTTTTACTTTAGCAATATTTCTTTTACTCCATCACTTTCCACCTGAAACCATGAAAGCATGTTAACCAATTGAGGTCTCAGGATAAAATATTGAACCTCTAATCTTGAATGGTCTCCTAACTCAAACTCATTCACCCACAGTGAAACAATCCGCTGCAGAGCGATGCGCACCTCAATCAAAATGCCCCAGCCATTGCGGCGGTGGGAGTCAATGGAGACTCTCCACCGTGCGGAATGACGTCCACCCGCTCCACAAATTAGGATGGCCCAAACAAGCAGACGCACCGCAGCGGAGGCCCCGCCCAACCAGAGAAGCCGGAAACTCGTCAGAGGAGCGCAATACCACAGTCCCGGTCCTCTCCACCCAGTCACGACCGCCATGGACCCTGCCCTACACGTATTCCCGGTGCTGTACCTGCTACAGCACTACCATCTCATGGGCCGCTGCGGACGCCGCCGCAGGTTGGCAACTACACAAATATAACACACAGGCTGACACAGGGTCCAAATCCACAGCAGACACCCTGCTGGGGGCATCAACACATCCACAAGGGCACCCAAACATGACCCACCTGCCACCAAGTCACCCCACTGCATCTTGGACACACATTGACCACGAACTTGCAGCAATGTCCCGGTCACGTCACCGCAGCGGTGAATACATGCGCACAATGCAGAAGGCTGGGCCAGTCCAAGGCATGGTCAGGGCACAAACACTCCAGGGATACACCTCCTCCAACACACATCAACACCCCCCATGAAGGCACAGGCCAGGTGCCCATCCTGTGCACCCCCATGCACAGCAACAAGAAAGGTTAATCCACACCCTGCACTACACAACAAACAACCAGGGAGACAGCCACTGCAGGAGTGGCTGCCCAGGAACACACAACACCAGTGCCACACACACTGAAGGCGGCCAATACTTCCCAGTACATACACACACAAATATACACACACCCTGGGTGTAGCCACAAACATGACACACACACAGGGATGCCTGAACAGATGTATGCCCAAAACAACACAAAACACTACAGAAACACACACAGAACCCCATCAGAAACAGACATACCCTGTCAGCCAAACTGTGGAAAGGCAATGGGAGCACAGACACAACAGGAGTGCACAACCCCATCACCCAGGACCCAAACACACACAACATACCACAAATCACACAAGAAGTGCACCATCACAGAGCAACACTGCCCCATGAAACCAACTACAGATGCACATGAAATCAAAAATGAACAAACACTACAGGACATCAGGGGATGCACATCAGACAATGTCAAGGCCACATACACACAGCACTGTATGCACAACAAGCAGTGTGTGCACACCAAGCAGAAGAGTCACACACAGATATGACTGACACGACATCAACACATACAACACAAATCAGCACAGCACAAACACAACAGCACACCCAGGAAGTGAAGCAATACCACAGCCAACACACATACATCCAGCACAACAACAACAGATGCACCACTCTGGGATACAAGAGCAGAACCATCTTGACAAGAGCACTGGGCAGCACACACAGCTGAAGTGCACATGAGCAATCCTGACTGATTAATAGCACAAGAACATCATACATAAACCATTGGGGCAATTTCCATAGCGGAACATCACTCTTGCCCCAAGAACTGAACCACAAAGCACAGTGTCACAAATGAAGTAATGGGGAGGCACACACACATGTAAACCAAGGGGACAGCTGACATCAAAGTGAAATGTCTTGCATGTCTGTAGTCGACATGTAAGGGGTATACCATACTCAAATAGAGGGAGTGCAGACTCACAATGGGTAGGCATAAGTGGCACACATAGTGGATGGCATTACACCACACACACCATGCCATACAGGAGGATAGAAGGCACCATGTGCCTACAATGCATGAGAAACAAAACCACAATGGCAATGTGGAGCAGCAGGGCTGCACAGTCTACACAAACACACTCAAGACACATGGATGATCAAACAAACACAACGCTGATGTGCAAGTCACACACTCTACACACTCACAAGTGACTAAAACAACAAGTAGGAGTCAGACAGAACAGCACGGACACACCAACACACTGCACAGTGCACAACAGACAACTCACATATGTGCATACAACCACATCCACAGGGCAGAACAATCCAAACAACAGGCACACAAATACTGGGTGACATGTGTGTCTTTCACAATCCAGGGGCACACATACATACACACCCCCTACAAAGTTACACCCTTCACACTGCACACCTCTTGACTAACCAAGAGCACACATCTCATGTAGGCCACGGGAATAGGACTAAGGGCCATCACAAGATGACCATACACATACACAGCTGGGCACACATAAAGGAATAACACACATGCATGATGACATTGCCCAGCCTGCATGCAAACCTGTGCACAGCATCACACCCTGTGCTGGCAGTGTCCCCCAACCTGACATGTGAACAAAGTAACCAACACTAGCAGACCACGAAAAAGAGAACTGCATGACAGGTAAAATAGACAACACAGATAACACAAGTATCAGTGTCTGAATGGACTGAAGACCCTGTCACCCCTGTTTAAAAATGTGATGCGGGTAAAGAGCGTGGCAATGTTGAAGTGACACATAGAGCATGTGGCTCAGTCAACCAAAGGCACGCACCAAAAGAACTTTGATCACCAAGGACACCGACAAAACAGACAACAGGAGTAACTGTCTTCATTCACATATTGCACAGATGTGATAGTAGAGAAGAGCAAGGCACAAAATGCTGAGTATATGCAAGATAATCTGCACAGACAAACTCTAAACAGGAAGGCCAGTAGTCAGTATATGGTGCACTGCAAGTACATGAGACGCTGCGCAGGGGAGAGTCCAGCACAGCAGAGCAACAGGGCCAGTGTCCATGACAGGGTGCACAGCAAGTACATGAGAGGCTGCACAGGGGAGAGTCCAACACAGCTGAGCAACGGAGCCAGTGTCCTTGGCAAAATTCTCAGCAAGTACATGAGAGGCTGCACAGGGGAGAGTCCAACACAGCAGAACAACAGGGCCAGTGTCCATGGCAAAATTCTCAGCAAGTACATGAGAGGCTGCACAGGGGAGAGTCCAACACAGCGGAGCAACAGGGCCAGTGTCCATGGCAGGGTACACAGCAAGTACATGAGAGGCGACACAGGGGAGAGTCCAACACAGCTGAGCAACAGGGCCAGTGTCCAGGGCAGGATGCACAGCAAGTACATGAGAGGCTGCACAGGGGAGAGTCCAACACAGCAGAGAAACAGGGCCAGTGTCCATGGATGGCAGGGTGCACAGCAAGTACATGAGAGTCTGCACAGGGGAGATTCCAACACAGCAGAGCAACAGGGCCAGTGTCAATGGCAGGGTGCACAGCAAGTACATGAGAGGCTGCACAGGGAGAGTCCAACACAGCAGAGCAACAGAGCCAGTGTCCAGGGTAAAATTCTCACCAAGTACATGAGAGGTTGCACAGGCATAGGGCAGAACAGTAAGGCCAGTGGGCATGGCAAAGTGTAGAGCCAGGACATGAGAATCTGCAGTGTCAAGGGCAGAACAGCAGTGAATGACAATGCCAGTGGGCATGGCAAAGTGCAGAGTCAGGACATGAAAAGCTGCATAGTCAAGGGCAGAACAGCAGTGAATGACAAGGTCAGTGGGCATGGCAAAGTGCAAAGTCAGGACATGAGAAGCTGCACAGTCAAGGGCAGAACAGCAGTGAATGACAAGGCCAGTGGGCATGGCAAAGTGCAGAGTCAGGACATGAGAAGCTGTACAGTCAAGGGCAGACCAGCAGTGAATGACAAGGCCAGTGGGCATGGCAAAGTGCAGAGTTAGGACATTAGAAGCTTCACAATGAGTGTGTTTTACTGTACCTTTCCATGGCCAGCAACACACTCAGGTGGTAAACAATGGGCAGGACTAGCACACCTGTATGAACTGGGGTGGAGTGCAAACAAACGATGGATTTAGGCCCAGATCTCTGGGGTGAATGTATGACATTGTTCTGCATTCTGTCCATCAATTGTTGTTTTTGCATTTGTCACCCCGAGTGGGATGGGTATGCTCAGACGTGAGTCCCATGCTCTCCACACCACTGGAGTCAAGCTATCCTGGCTGAAGAAGGATGATAGCCAGAAACCGGTCCTAGGATGCTTGATTCCGGTCCAGGGAAGACATGGATTGGCAGTTCGGGCTGGACTGTTCCCATGAGGCACAGGGTCAAGGCTGATTTGCATATGGCCATGTCTGAACTGGGGTGGTGTGGAGTGCAAAAAAAGATGGATTTAGGCCCAGATCTCTGTACTGGGGTGAATGTATGACATTGTTCTGCATTCTGTCCATCAATTGTTGTTTTTGCATTTGTCACCCCGAGTGGGATGGTTATGCTCACACGTGACTCACATGCTCTCCACACCACTGGAGTCAAGCTATCCTGGCTGAAGACGGCTGATAGCCATAAACCGGTCCTAGGATGCTTGATACCGGTCCAGGGAAGACATGGCTTGGAAGTTCGGGCTGGACTGTTCCCATGAGGCACAGGGTCAAGGCTGATTAGCATATGGCCATGTCTGAACTGGGGTGGTGTGGAGTGCAAAAAAACGATGGATTTAGGCCCAGATCTCTGTACTGGGGTGAATGTATGACATTTTTCTGCATTCTGTCCATCAATTGTTGTCTTTGCATTTGTCACCCCGAGTGGGACGGGTATGCTCAGACGGGAGTCCCATGCTCTCCACACCACTGGAGTCAAGCTATCCTGGCTGAAGACGGCAGATAGCCAGAAACCGGTCCTAGGATGCTTTTTTTTTTTGATTTCATGTATTGTTTAATAATAAAATCTGACCAGCATTAATACCTCAAAGGGCTTAGATGAATGAATTCCTTGTACATTTTGTAAGACCCAACATTAATGCAAGCTTAACTACAAGTTCCGCCCTTGATGCACAATGCCTAGGTAACTAGGTGCACATTGATCTCAAAGTTCATGTGAACAACAAAGAGCATCTAATGAACAAAACAAAAATACAGCCTCAGCTCAGAATCTGAAAAAACTATCTTCAAGTTAAAATCCTAATTCTCTTGTTTGGAACTAAATCCTTATTGCAGGCACTGATGTACAGAGGCCATACAACATCATGTGATGTAGACTAACTTGACTAACTTTGAAGTAAGGTGATCTTACTTGATTACAGGTTAATAACTTGATGGAACTAAGGGATTAAACTGCGTGTGAGAATACTCTCAGATAATCCCAGTCATCTTCGGATTGTACCGACGTAACACCTTTATGCAAAATTGAAAAGCCAACACAATGAATTTTATTCCATTAAATAATTTTGAATGGTCATGTTTTGGTTGGAATGAGAACCAGGGCTTTTCCTACATTTATTGTAGACTGCTGCCTAACAATCCATCACATGAAGCCACAGTGCCTCAAAAATCAGTGAAACTAGTTAACTGCGCTCGCTTTGGGAGAGTGTACTGAAATTTGCCGTGAGAGCTGAAAATCCTTGTATCAAGCTACAAAACATTTTCATTTTCTCCATTTGCACAGTTTTTTTTTTTAAAACAATTTATTGAGAATAAAAAATGAACATTGGACATTTTCAAGGTTACATTGCACTTAGCAATCATACATAAATAATGTGAAGACATGTGGTGGACACAGTATATGCTCGCAAGAGAAAACAAGTATCATGATCGGCATGTCTCAGCAACAAAGCCCCACAATCCTGGATATTCCCGTCTCCCTTCCCTTAACCATCCGAATCTGTATCACTTTCTAACTGGGGTGGTTCACAAATGTCTCCCCTATATTCATTCCAGGCTCCTCAAATTGCCCCCCACTTTCGCTGACATTTCCTATTCAAATATACTATCCTTTCGGCAACCATTGCTGAGTCTAAATCCGTGCTCCAGTCTCTGAGCGCCGGAGACACAGGGGACCCCCAGGCCTTGGCCACATTCTGTTTAGCGTACATAATACCCAATGTAGCCCAAGCCTGCGGAGTGTTACTGAGGTCATTCGGTTCCCAAATGTTCAGTAGGCACCGTCACAGCTCAGGGAGCATCGAAACTTGCAACACTTGGGATACAGTTCTCATTACCTGGGTCCAATAACTAGCAATCACAGGGCACTCCCAAATAGTATGATAGAACGTCCCCTCTTCTCCGCAGCCTCTCAGGCAATATTGGTGTGTGGCTCTTCCTATCTTATGTAGTGTGACCCTAGTGTAATATACGCTGTGTAAGACTTTCAATTGTACCAGTCTGAGTCGTGATGATATAGCAACCTCCTGAGGCGAGGAAAGTGCGGTTTGCCAGTCCGAATCATCGAGGTTGCCCAGTTCTATAGTCCAGGCGGTTTTAAGTCTGTCCATGGGGTCAGGCATGTTGTTAATTAGCTTATGATAAACCAACGAGGTTGCCTTGTTAAGCATATGTTCCGTAAGCAGTCTATCCTCCATAGGAGTGGATTCAGGTAGCTGTCCCTCTGCCGGTAGCACCGATCGCAGGGCATGAGTGATTTGCAGATAGCAGAAACGTTCCGCTTCCACCAAGCCGAATTGGGCCGCTAGTTGGCCGAAAGTAAGGATTTTACCCCGTCTGTAAATGTCTCCAATCGTCGAAATTCCTCTGCGGTCCCAGGCCTCAAATCCCTTGCTATTACAAAGACGGCCGAGGCGGCGCGACGCCCAAAGTGGTGTCATCTGCGTGATCGTGTTCTGACATTTGAGACGTGCTGATGCCATGTGCCAGAGCTTCACTGTGTGGGCCGTAAGGCCTATCAGGGTTGCTACACTCCGGGGATCATAGAGCGGGGTCAACACTCCTCCAGCCCCTAGGTCATATCTGTCCGCCTTAAACGCGGGCTCTGTCTGCGGGGCGTGGAGCCAGTGATTTATGATTTTAAGTTGTGACACCCAATAATACAACTGGACATCTGGAAGCGCGATGCCCCCATCAAACCACCCTCTTAACCACCTTTAGTCGGGAGATACGTGGAGGTTTATCCCCCCAGAGTAGGCCAGAGACTAATGCGTTGATGGACTGAAAATATTTCGGAGGCACCTGAAACGGGGCATTTTCTAGGATATAAAGAAATCTCGGTAATGTCATCATTTTAAATAGAGCGGCTTTTCCTAACAGGGTCAGCGGTAGGGTGTGCCAATGCCTCACATCCGCGCGGAGTCGCTCAAGTGGTGGCAGCAAACTATGATGATAGAAGATCTCTTGATTCGGTGTCACCCATACCCCCAAATACTTGAAGGGTCCGGCAGTAACCCTCAGGGGGCAGTCGTTCGGGAGGGTAGGTGGGGGCCCATTGAGGACGAATAACACCGACTTGTCCCAATTGATGGTGTATCCCGAGGCCCTCCCAAAGATCTTACATATGTCAAGGAGAACCATGAGAGAACGCCTGGGGCGGGTCAAATAGAGAAGAATATCATAAGCATACAACGATATGCGGTCCTCCCACGATTCAGTTCAGTTAAGACCTTTTATCATGGGGTCCTACCGTATCCATGCTGCCAAAGGTTCCAAAATTAATGCAAAAAGCAGAGGCGACAGGGGGCATCCCTGACGCGTACCACGACCCAGCCGGAAATCCCTGGAAATATGGCCGTTGGCCACTACATGTGCAAGTGAATTCGTATAGAGGAGTTTGATCCATGCGCAAAACTTCGGCCGAAAGCCTAGATGTCGCAGGACCACAAATAGATATGGCCGTTCGACCATGTCGAAGGCCATACGCGCGTCTAATGACAAGATCACAGACGGTTCTGATATGGCTGTGATCTGCGCCATGACCGCATGAATTCTTCTTAGATTTAAAGCAGCGCTCCTGTTTGGCATGAATCCGGATTGATCCGGATGCACCAGCGTCTCCAAATGTGGGGTTAGTCGCGCAGCTATCATTTTGGCCAATATTTTTGCCTCCGCGTTCAATAGCGAAATAGGGCGGTATGACGTACATTCGTCTGGGGGCTTACCGGGTTTGGTATAGCTATGATTGTTGCAGTCGGTTGATCTCTAGGTAATTCCCCCACGGTCAAGCTGTCGTTAAACATTTGCAACAGATGTGGGGCTATATGATCTGAGACGCGCTCATACAGTTCTATTGGGATTCCATTTGGCCCCGCAGCCTTACCCGACTGCAAGGAGTGGATAGCACCCACGACCTCCTCCACAGTGAAGTCCGACTCCAAAAGGTCAGCATCTGCGTCTGAAATGGAGGGCATTTGGATATCTTTAATGTAAGTCTGTGCCTCCTCAGAAGACATCTCCGAAGAGGAGGTGTATACCTCCTCAAAGTAATCAGCCAAAGTGTTTATTATATTTGTGGGGGAAGTATGCACCATACCGTCGGTGGAGCGAAGCTGTGCTATCAATCTCTGGGCCCTATCTTTCTTTTCGAGCCATGCTAGTAGTCTCCCCGCCTTATCGCCACCCTCTTACACTATATGTTGAGTGCGCATGAGCCTTTGTCTGACCTGCACTCGCTGATACTCCGTGAATTCCGCCTGTTTAAGGCGTAATTGTCACTTAGCCCCTCAGTAGGATCTTGATCATGTTTGGTCTGCAAATTGCCTAAGTCTCGCTCTAATGTTGCCAGGTCTTCCTGCACAGTCCGCTTATAACCTGTTATGGAGGCTATCGCCTGGCCTCTTAGCACCGTTTTGTATGCTTCCCATAGGATCCCAGGGGAGTCCACGGTAGCGACCTTCTCTTGTAAGTAGCATTTCGTGGTCGCGACTAGGTCCCGTCTGATTTTGGAAATCTGTAAATAATGGGGCGGGATCGGGAAAATACGCCTCCGGGTTTTTACATGAGAGGTGTATACCATGAGAAGCGGGGAGTGATCTGATATACCCCTTGGGCCTATCTTTACATCTAGTATGTGTGGCAAAATGTCAGTAGAAACAAAGAAATGGTCAATATGAGAGAGACTATTGTGTACCCCTGAATAAAAGGTGTAGCCACGCTCCCCGGGGTGCCTGAACCTCCACCCATCCGTAAGACCCATAGCTTCTACGTAGCCCTTCAGCCTCGCCGTATTCATCCCTTTCGTCCTGTTGGGTTGGCGGTCAAGACCTTCATCGAGAACCGCATTAAAGTCTCTGCCCAATATAAGCTCGCCCTCCGGGAGCGTGAGCAGAAATGCACTGAGGGCGGGGAGTGCTACAGAGTGTAAGGCAGGGGAAACGTATACCGACACCACATTAAATCTCTTCCCCTCCCATAAGCAGGAGATAGATGCAAATTGCCCTCGTGCATCTTTCCACACCTGTTGCACTATCACGGGAGAATTCTTACGCTTCAAGATTCCCACCCCCCTGGAGCTGGAGGAGAACTCAGAGTGTATCACCATTGTGTAACCCCATCGATCCAAAGCCTTACATGTCGACCCCACCAAATGCGTTTCTTGAAGTAGTACCAATGTTGGGGCCGCCCTACGTACATATTGCATCACCAAACCCCTTTTGATTTTGTCCCCCAAACCACGCACATTCCAGCTAAGCAGGATCAGGGGGGGTACCGGGGCCACAATCGGGGCATCTTCATTTGTTATCACATCAGCCAAGACCCCGTCTGCCATCATTACTGAAACATCCTTGAAAGCTCAGCAGCAGTCCACCCATGCAGTCACTGATATCCTTGAAATACAGTCCAAAACTAAAGCACCAAACAAAGTGCAACCAACCCTCCCCCCTTGAACATTGCAATCTGAATTTGTACACAACCACTACTATCGTTACCACCAATAACTCTGTGGCAACTCACCCCTGGAACATCCCCTTGACTCCCCTCCACCCCCCTCCCTGCTCCCCTGCCTGTGGACCATCTTTCCACACCTGTTGCACTATCACGGGAGAATTCTTACGCTTCAAGATTCCCACCCCCCTGGAGCTGGAGGAGAACTCAGAGTGTATCACCATTGTGTAACCCCATCGATCCAAAGCCTTACATGTCGACCCCACCAAATGCGTTTCTTGAAGTAGTACCAATGTTGGGGCCGCCCTACGTACATATTGCATCACCAAACCCCTTTTGATTTTGTCCCCCAAACCACGCACATTCCAGCTAAGCAGGATCAGGGGGGGTACCGGGGCCACAATCGGGGCATCTTCATTTGTTATCACATCAGCCAAGACCCCGTCTGCCATCATTACTGAAACATCCTTGAAAGCTCAGCAGCAGTCCACCCATGCAGTCACTGATATCCTTGAAATACAGTCCAAAACTAAAGCACCAAACAAAGTGCAACCAACCCTCCCCCCTTGAACATTGCAATCTGAATTTGTACACAACCACTACTATCGTTACCACCAATAACTCTGTGGCAACTCACCCCTGGAACATCCCCTTGACTCCCCTCCACCCCCCTCCCTGCTCCCCTGCCTGTGGACCGCAAATTGCCCACCCCCCAACCCGGCAGAGTGCCTATGTGTCCCCCACCCGTACTAACTGCATAGAGGCGAACCGTTCCCTCCCTCCCCGTGGCATAATTATCTAATATGAGGTCGTAACAGTGCAGCCTGCAATCAAGAATATTTGCCTATGAAAAATCGTCACAACATGTCTAAGTAAATACAGTAAACCATATTATAGACCCGGAATCACTAAAGTCAGACACCTACTCTCAATGACACCCCTCTCAAGCCGCCCGTCCCCCCTAATATTTGCAAGTGTCCATGAGGGTCAGTCCTTCTTTAGGTCTCGTGTGCCTCTCACTCCTGTTCTGAGAGGTCGCTTGCCCCCACGTCATCTCCCATCGCTGTTGACACCGGTTTATCTCCAGGTCCCCGCTCCGGTGCGCCACGGCGTCCACCGGGTCTGCCTCCAACTTTAGTCCATCCATCCAGCCAGTCCCAGGTTGCCTTAGATGAGTCGAAAAACCAAGATTTACCATCCTTTTCGACTCTCAATTTCGCTGGAAAAAGCATCGCGTACTTGATGTCTCTGCCTCGCAGTTCTTGTTTCACCGCCTGGAAGCTGCGTCGCTGCACCTGGACCCGAGCCGTGAAATCCGGTAAGAAGGAGACCTCGTAGTTGTCGATCTTAAGTGGGGGGCCCGCTCTGGCAGTTTGTAGAATATTGTCTCGGTCGCGAAAGTTAAAGACTCTGGCAATAATTGGTCTGGGAGGGGCCCCAACCTTAGGCCTCCCGCCCGGCACTCTATGGGCTCGTTCTATGGAGAAATATGCAGACAATGTCTTGGGCTTCAAATGTTTCGTAATTAGCTCCTCCACATAAAGGTCAGCCGCTAGCCCCTCTGTTTTCTCCGGAACCCCGAGAATCCTGACGTTGTTGCGACAGGCCCTCCCTGCATAGTCGTCAAGCTACTGTGCCATACGAGCCTGTCTTTATTCCATGTCCGACATTTGCCGTTGGAGCTCGGAAGTATCTTCCTGGAGTGCCGCCGGCACCACCTTGAGCTCTCGCACTTTTTCGTTCGTCTGCTTAAAATCGGCACGAAGTATTGAAACTTCTGTCGTTACAGAGTCCATAGACGTGCGCATTTCCCCTATGGCTGCCAGGATATTATGGAGCGTGGGCTCCTTTGGTTGGGGAGACGACCCTTTTGCGCCGTCTTTTTCACTTCTTGGCGAGTCAACTTTGTCTCCACCCTGCTGCCACGCATACTTGGACAGTTTTGCCTGGGCGTTATTTTTGGAGCTCCTGCTTCCTGACGCCATTTTCCCCGACAGCAAAAGACCAGCCGGTAAGGCGCGGCGCAGAAAATGCGTCAGTGTTTTGGCACCTTTACCCAGAGCCGGAGCAACTGATATATGTCCTGCCCCACGCCCGACAGATCGCCGATGGATACACCTCACACCCCGGATCCTTTAATGGCCGGACGCAGCCACCAGTACCGCACAGTCGATTGAGGAGTGGGGGGACAAGCAATCTTCAGTCCAGTAGTCCTTCCGGAACCACCCTGATCATGGCGGGAAGGGAAAGGGCGACACAAGGGTCCCAACCGCCACCCAACGGGCCCTCAGAGGCCCCCCAATGTCGCAATAAGCCCTAGACTCTGCCAGGGTGTCCTCGTCTAAAGCGCCATCCGGGTGTGGATGGAGCGTTCTGAAAGGCCACTAGAGGATCCCAGGCAACCCAGGCTCCGCAGTGTGCTCTGCAGGCCGCAGCGGGTCAGCGGGTCGCGTGCCGCCTCTCCCCCCCGCGCTGCAGCGGTGCTGCGCCGTGGCCTCTATGGCTGCCTGAAGGTAGGCCTCAAAGCCGGGGCCTAAAGTTACTCTCGGGTCCGGGCCGTCGCCACCACCGCGACCGGCTATGGTGGGCAGGTCGTCGCCCCTCCAATCTCACCGCCGAGCCCTCGCAGCATCCCCAGGGGCCAGGCCCCCCTCCTCGTCTCACCCGGTGGAAGGGGGTGAGGTCGTCAGCAGGTCGCCAAAGGGAAAGCAGGATCGCGCTGTTCTCAGCGCATCGGAGCCGCCATCTTGCGCTGTCTGGGTGTCCCCGTGGCCGAGTGCCTGATCATCAGTGTAACGGCACCTGCCGTGCCGGAAAGCCACTCCGCAGCCTCCGCGAGGGTGTCCGCCGTTCCGATGGGCACCGCGGGAGGGCTTTTCTCCGGGTCCGCAGTCTGCAGGATGTTTTTTTGCTGTGGGTTTGGGAAGAGCCTGTTCAAGCTGCGGCCATCTCACACGGCCGCTTAGCCACGCCCCCGGTCCTAGGATGCTTGATTCCGGTCCAGGGAAGACATGGCTTGGCAGTTCGGGCTGGACTGTTCCCATGAGGCACAGGGTCAAGGCTGATTTGCATATGGCCATGTCTGAACTGGGGTGGTGTGGAGTGCAAAAAAACGATGGATTTAGGCCCCGATCTCTGTACTGGGATGAATGTATGACATTGTTCTGCATTCTGTTCATCAATTGTTTTTGCATTTGTGACCCCGAGTGGGACGGGTATACTCAGACGTGAGTCCCATGCTCTCCACACCACTGGAGTCAAGCTATCCTGGCTGAAGACGGCTGATAACCAGAAACCGGTCCTAGGATGCTTGATTCCGGTCCAGGGAAGACATGGCTTGGCAGTTCAGGCTGGACTGTTTCCATGAGGCACAGGGTCAAGGCTGATTTGCATATGGCCATGTCTGAACTGGGGTGGTGTGGAGTGCAAAAAAACGATGGATTTAGGCCCAGATCTCTGTACTGGGTGAATGTATGACATTGTTCTGCATTCTGTCCTTCAATTGTTGTTTTTGCATTTGTCAGCCCGAGTGGGATGGGTATGTTCAGACGTGAGTCCCATGCTCTCCACACCACTGGAGTCAAGCTATCGTGGCTGAAGACGGCTGATAGCCAGAAACCGGTCCTAGGATGCTTGATTCCGGTCAAGGGAAGACATGGCTAGGCAGTTCGGGCTGGACTGTTCCCATGAGGCACAGCGTCAAGGCTGATTTGCATATGGCCATGTCTGAACTGGGGTGGTGTGGAGTGCAAAAAAACGATGGATTTAGGCCCAGATCTCTGTACTGGGGTGAATGTATGACATTGTTCTGCATTCTGTCCATCAATTGTTGTTTTTGCATTTGTCACCCGAGTGGGATGGGTATGATCAGACGTGAGTCCCATGCTCTCCACACCACTGGAGTCAAGCTATCCTGGCTGAAGACGGCTGATAGCCAGAAACCGGTCCTAGGATGCTTGATTCCGGTCCCGGGAAGACATGGCTTGGCAGTTCGGGCTGGACTGTTCCCATGAGGCACAGGGTCAAGGCTGATTTGCACATGGCCATGTCTGAACTGGGGTGGTATGGAGTGCAAAAAAACGATGGATTTAGGCCCAGATCTCTGTACTGGGGTGAATGTATGACATTGTTCTGCATTCAGTCCATCAATTGTTGTTTTTGCATTTGTCACCCCGAGTGGGATGGGTATGCTCAGACGTGAGTCCCATGCTCTCCACACCACTGGAGTCAAGCTATCCTGGCTGAAGACGGCTGATAGCCAGAAACCGGTCCTAGGATGCTTGATTCTGGTCCAGGGAAGACATGGCTTGGCGGTTCGGGCTGGACTGTTCCCATGAGGCACAGGGTCAAGGCTGATTTGCATATGGCCATGTCTGAACTGGGGTGGTGTGGAGTGCAAAAAAACAATGGATTTAGGCCCAGATCTCTGTACTGGGGTGAATGTATGACATTGTTCTGCATTCTGTCCATCAATTGTTGTTTTTGCATTTGTCACCCGAGTGGGATGGGTATGATCAGACGTGAGTCCCATGCTCTCCACACCACTGGAGTCAAGCTATCCTGGCTGAAGACGGCTGATAGCCAGAAACCGGTCCTAGGATGCTTGATTCCGGTCCCGGGAAGACATGGCTTGGCAGTTCGGGCTGGACTGTTCCCATGAGGCACAGGGTCAAGGCTGATTTGCACATGGCCATGTCTGAACTGGGGTGGTATGGAGTGCAAAAAAACGATGGATTTAGGCCCAGATCTCTGTACTGGGGTGAATGTATGACATTGTTCTGCATTCAGTCCATCAATTGTTGTTTTTGCATTTGTCACCCCGAGTGGGATGGGTATGCTCAGACGTGAGTCCCATGCTCTCCACACCACTGGAGTCAAGCTATCCTGGCTGAAGACGGCTGATAGCCAGAAACCGGTCCTAGGATGCTTGATTCTGGTCCAGGGAAGACATGGCTTGGCGGTTCGGGCTGGACTGTTCCCATGAGGCACAGGGTCAAGGCTGATTTGCATATGGCCATGTCTGAACAGGGGTGGGGTGGAGTGCAAAAAAACGATGGATTTAGGCCCAGGTCTCTGTACTGGGGTGAATGTATGACATTGTTCTGCATTCTGTCCATTAATTGCTGTTTTTACACCTGTATGAGAGACAGGTGTGTGAGGGGGACTACCACTCACTCTTGGCTGTCAGGCAGACTTGGAGCTGTCTGTGTATAGGGGACAGCAGGACCACTTGTCTGGGGAGAGGGAGGCCCAGGTGATGTAGGGCTATCAGTGGCTTGGCAAGCTGGAAGGCTGTTTGGACCAGGTGGTGTAGTGGCACGTGGAGGTGGAAGCATGCAGACCTGTGACATAGAGTGCGTGGGAGAGGTTTGAGGGGTGCCTTTCCACTTCTTGGGAATTCGAAATGCCTTCCCTGTACTGGGGTCAATGGGAACTGGTGATGACACAACAGGCACACACACCAACAGACCTGCATCAGGTGCAGACACTGGCACTCCCTCTGGTGACGTGCTGGATCCTACGGAATGCTTTGTCTGGCTAAGCCTCTGGACCACCTTCCCCTGTTTGCCAGGTGTACCCCCTATAGTGCCCTCCTTCCCCTGTTTGCCAGCTGGACCCCCTAGAGTGCCCTCCTTCTCCTGTTTGCCAGGGGTAGCACCTACAGTGCCCCCCTTCACCTGCTTCACTGGGCTTGGAATTGGAGTCGATGTGGCGGGGGAATGTGGCCCTGAGCCCTCCCTAGGTGTACCCTTGCCATACAAGACCTCCTCAGTGGGCATAGACACTGCACGCCTAGCTTTGCATGAAGTTTTAGGGACAGGAGAGTCCTTCACTGGTGATGCCTCTGAGGCATGTGAGCCCGATGTCTGCTTCATTGCTTTTTGGGACTTGCTTGTCCCTGAGGTGCTCTTGTCTTTGCATTCTGGGGTGGCTTTTGCTCTTCTGTGGGGATGGTGTCTGTGGGCGGACCCGTTTGGGTTGTTTCTGCTGGGTGCTTCTTGTGCTGTATCGTGACTGTGACGCATGGGAACCGTAGTCACTATCATCCAATGTGGCCACTGACTGGGGGGTGGACAAAGGCACTGGAGCAGGAATGAGTGTATGTGCCTGTTGAAGGGCAGACGTCACTGTGGACGACAAAGCCTGGACAGTACGGTGTAGCCCACCCACGTCAGAGTGTATACCCTCCATGTAGGCAACCACCTGGCCTAATTTTTTGTCATGGTCACTGAAGGCATTGAGCAGGGCTGTCTTGCCCAAACAGAGCTGGCACAGGAGCTCAACAGACTCAGCACTGAGGGCAGCAGGGGGGACAGGTGCAGGCTCAGCGGTGCCAGATGTGAATGTAACTCATCCCCTCTTACTGACACGGACATGGGCAGCACCAGAGGAAGTGGATGGGAGGGTGGGCACTGGCCGCTGTGTGGTAGAAGATGATATAGAGTCCCCATTCCCTGTGCCTGCCAACATGGATGCATCCCCGCTGTCAGATGATGTTGTACTTTGTGTCTCAGGCAGGGACTCCTCCTGCATACTACGGTCCCCCTCTGATGCGCTGGTGACCTCTTTGTCACGGGGCTCCTGTGCAGCTGTAGTGCTACTCTCGCCACCACTGGTTTCCGGCTCCTGCCCCTCTGTGTCCACTGCGAATCTGCATGAGAGAGAGATGCAGGGTTGGGTTAGTGTCATCAACAGGACAAAGCAATTCAAACAATGCATTACAGAAGATGACCAAATCTACCTGGTGACCACCACACTCCGCAATCACATTGCCGCAACTCACTACATAGACCACAACAGTGCCAGTAACCCTGAATGTCTGCCATGACAGAGACATGTTAAGGCCACACAGCACAACAACTACAGCAATACCGGGAGAGGGAGGGTCATAAGGAAATTTTAAAGACCAGCCCAGGTTCACATCCCCAAATAATACATGTAAACAACAAACAGAACCGGGGGTATAAAGGCCAATATTATAGCGGGCTACCCTTAACTTCTCAATGGTAAGTTAGTACCCAAATTACGAAAAAGAGCCCAAGAACAAAGAACTCATAGAAGAGAGAGAACGCTAAAGTGATAAGTGGTAAGATCCAAGCTCATGTATCTGGATTACCATCAACTTAACTTAGTGATCAATAATATCATTTGGTCATTCAGCTAGAGAAATGGTATGTCTCTTGATCATAGAGACGTACTACCATTCCGACGGTAGTAGGCTGGATCATGCCCACAGTCACTTTTGAGACAAGAAATGAACAACTGAATAGTTGATAGCCAAGGAAATAAGTGCAGTGTAAAACAAAGGTGAGAAGTGGTGAATTAAAATAGAGTGATGTGGCCAATGGTAAAACACATTTTATTGTGATATGGGCTCATCCCCTAGTTAAAAACAGAACAGTGCAAAGGGCAGTTTGAACAAATGACTGCCATAAAGGGCCAACATGTTTCAGCCAAATGGGCAAGGAATCCCTACGCTTTCGTCAGGGCCTCTGTTATCACTTGCTACTGCATCAGAACGTGTTGGATCCAAAACATTTTATATAAGTGAAAACAATCAATGACGGTTGGAGTGAATACAACCTGTTGTGTACTAATCCTCTGCATCAATGAATGCAGATGGCATCTACAACAAATTAAAACAATGTTAACAAAATACACCATACACATTCCCTTCCTGGTATGGTTCATATAATAAAGTATTAAATGCTCACCCAGCTTGACCGGGGACTGGACCTCACCTCACCTAGACCGTGCTCAGGATTTAGAGGCCCAGCTCTGTGAAGAGAGAAGGCAGACAAAGTAGAGACATATAGAGCTACTCATATGCAGTCCCTCTATTTGTTCAATCCAAATTAATTGTGTAAGGGGCGGTGCTGGTGACACACAGCTGGGGCCAGGCGGTAGCTACCGAGAGTTGGGTGGGGGAGCATTCCAACCGCCATCTTCCCATGTCTCCATGCCAATGACTACCATACTTGTGTAAGGGGTGGTGCGGGTAACACTCCGCCGGGGCCGTGTGGTAGCTACCACGAGTTGTTGGCGGAGCATGCCCACTGCCATTTGGGCATGTCTCCATGCCAATGACTACCGCACTTGTGTAAGGGATGGTGCTGGCGACACCGCCAGGGCCAGGCGGTAGCTACCGCGGGTTGTGTGGAGAAGCATGCCTACTGTCATTTGGGCATGTCTCCATGCCAATGACTACCACACTTGTGTAAGGTGTGGTGCTGGTGACACACCGCCGGGGCCAGGTGGTAGATACCATGAGTTGGGTGGCGGAGCATGCCCACCGCCATCTTCCCATGTCTTCATGCCAATGACTACCACACTTGTGTAAGGGGTGGTGCTGGTGACACACTGCCAGGGCCAGGCAGTAGCTACCGCGAGTTAGGTGGCGGAGCAATCCAACCGCCATCTGGGCATATCTCCATGCCAATGACTACCGCACTTGTGTATGGGGTGGTGCTGTTCACACACCGCCGGGGCCAGGCGGCAGCTCCCGTGAGTTGGGTGGCAGAGCATGCCAACGGCCATCTTTCCATGTCTCCATTCCAATGACTACCGCACCTGTGTAAGGGGTGGTGCTGGTGACACACAGCCGTGGCCAGGCGGTAGCTACCGCAATTTGTGGCACATACAATGTCAATGTCCATCAGGAACACTTCAACAGTGCACAGTGGCCACATGGTGAAGGGCACATCATCTTGCACACAATGTCAATGTTCCATTGACTCCACAGGTGCCTACATGGACCATAGTTGTGTATGTGTGATGTACATTGGTCTGTAGTCCCTAACATGTCACAAATGCCTTAGATGGGTGGTGAGGTAGGACAGTGTTGTAGTGGACTCTACAATATGTATACATATGAATGTGTTGTGGGGCAGTTATGACCTTGGCAAGGCTTGTCTCACTGTATGATGTTGTTACTTACTTGTGCTTATCTGTGTGCTCATAAACGCAATTGTCAATTCACCGCCAACTGTGATCATTGTGTTGCAGATGTGTGCCAAGTTTGAATGATGCATTGAGGTGTGACAGGTACCGCAGATGAGTATGAGACAGTTATGTTGAATTGTTGCACAATGGCTGGATGACAAGCTCCCAGGCATGCACATGTGGAATGTGGCCTTGATAATATGTGCATTCACATTGACCTATGTGGTGGTTTATGCACTGGTGTATTGTAGATGGAGAGGTGTGCCCTCTGTGTGGCTCAAACGTACACCCATGTAACATGGTATGTCACACATCCCTCAAGTCAGTGTTTGCTCATTCTGTTTCATCCTGAATGTGATATGCTGTGGTCATCTCATGATGGATGTCATTGACATGTGTCCAATTTCATCTCAACTAGGAGGAGGCCGAATCTGATACATCACTTCACACTGCTGGAGGACATGGAGGATATAGCGATCATTCGCAAGTTCCGTCTCGACAGAGCCACCCTGAAGACCCTTTGTGATCTGTTGGAGCCCCACCTGCAGCCCCGTCGCCACTACCCAACACCTTTCATACCAATTTACAAGGTGATTGCAGCCCTCTATTTTTTTGCTACTGGATCCTTCCAGGAGACCATGGCCAGCGCTGCTGGGATGTCTCAACCCATGTTCAGCATGGTGCTGCTGGATGTTCTTGCAGCCTTGATGATCTACAAGGACCGATACATATATTTCCAGAATTGGCAGGTGTGAAGGGAGACTTCTATCCCCTTGGGCACATCCCTCATGTTGTTGGGGCCATTGATTGCACACATGTCGGTCTTGTGCCACCACAGGCGAGTGAGCACATTTTCCATAATAGAAAACATTGTCACTCAATCAATGTGCAGGTGGTGTGCCTGGCCAAAATGTCCATCTCGCATTTGTGTGCCAGATTCCCTGGCTCAGCCCATGACTCCTACATCCTGAGGAACAGCATTGTGCCCAGGGTGATGGCTAATCTGCTTCCCTAGCGTGCTTGGATTGTGGGTGAGTATGCCTAGTCGTATGGCGTGCTGGGTGTGTGACCTGCTGCCCTCTGCCTGTGCAACATTGCAATGTGTGTTTGTCATTCCTAGGTGACTCTGCATATCCCAGCCGTCCATGGCTGCTTAGCCCACTGTGGAATCACAGGACCCCGGTCGAAATCCGATACAATGAGGCCCATGGCAGGACACGTTGTGTGGTGGAGCGGACTTTTGGCCTGTTCAAGTCACGTTTCTGCTGCTTTGACAGAACCAGAGGTGCACTATCATACTCACCTTGGAAGGTGTGTAAGATAGTAGTGGCATGCTGCATGCCCCATAACCTGGCCATTCGCAAGGATATTCCCCTGCTCCTGGATGATGATGAGGACCCAAGGACCCCGCCTGCACAAGAACCTGAGTCCAGTGATGAGGACAATGGGGAGGAGGATGGTGGTGACATGCGTCAATAGCTCATCACCCGCTACTTCACTTGACGGTGGGTGACGAAGTACAACATGTGCATTGCCTGATTAGATTGCTGTTGTCGTGAAGGGCTATGTACGAATGGTACAGACTGCCAGATGTCAAGTCACCTGTGGGTGGAAATATGACAGTGACATGTCATCTGTTAATGTATATGGGACGTTTTTGTTGACACTTGTGTTGTCTGCATGTTGGCTTATGTACATGGTTGGTGTAAAATGATGTCTGTGATGCCACACTCACACCAGTGAATGTTGTTCTGTTGTGATTTCCTAGGTGTCTCAAAACTATCCATGCCGACATACTGTACATCTTTCGGATACATTAAGGACATTTGGAAGACTGTAAATGATGCACTGAAGACAAAGCTGACACAATTAAAGTGTGTAAGGTATTTTATTTGCAGAGTTGACATGTGAGGGGTGCAGGCAGATTTACATAAAGGTGGTGATGGAGCAGTGAGTTGACAGTCATGGTAAATGAGATGAAAGAGCAGACACCACATCGATGTGGTGACCCGGTCCAACAGACAGGTACCATTCACAAGGCAGTTTGGGGAAGGACAGTCCAAACAGTCAATACAGTGGGGATGTGGGTTGCCATCAGGGCTGGCTCCATGACTGGCATTTGGCTGGTGCTTTGCCTCCAGAGACTCCCAGGCTCTTCTTTGGATACCCCCTTGCTCGCTTGGCTGGGAGGGACCCTGCTGCATGGCCTGCAGTGTCTGAGGACTCACTCCTCTCTGTGGCCGCAGGTGAAATGATGAACTGTCATCCTGCAGCACAACAGAGGGGGCGGAGGTGTTGTTTGAGATGCAGGCCTGTCCCTCAGTAACGCCACTTGCTGGCCCTTGTGGTCCACCATTTGTCCAAGGTGTGTGTCGATGGACCTCATCAGCAGGATGAGCTTGTGTAATAGTTCGTCAGACCAGCCACTTTGTAACTGGACCTGTTTGTAGGCCCCAATGACTTTAGTGAAGTGGTCCAGGGTTGGGGTCCCAACCTCCTGATGTCTGGGGGTGACCCTGGCCCTCCCACCTACCCTGCTGCCACAGACCTGTTTCCTCGCCACTGTGGGTCCCCGCACACTCTCCCTGCCGTCCTCAGTTGTTGGTGTGGGCTGGTCATTCCATGGCACAGGGAGGGTGCTGTAGGTGGCACTTGTGGTGGTAGTGGTGGCGGTGGCGGTGGATGCACAGGCCATAACAGCATGGCCCTGCTGTGCTGTTGTTGTTACAGCAGACGTGGTGGTGGGGAGGACGGGGTCCTGGGATCTGGTGCTCCCTGGTACACCAGATGGGCCGGCCTCGAGCTCATCTTCCAGAAAATCCTCGGAGTCTGCATCCGAGAGTCCATGTACCGGGGATGGAGACTGGCTCTGCTGGTCATTGATGTTGTCCTCAGCAGTGAGTTCTTGGTCACCTGTGGATTTGATGGGGAATGGTCAGTGTTGTGCACTCAGCAAGAATTCTGTTAGCTGTGTGTAATCCAGTATCTGTACAGTACACAATTGACTGATCTGCACATCTTTTTCTATGTGCAATACTGTGCCTCATGACATGATGCAGAGGTACATACATTTCTCGTACATGTTTTCAGATGTCGATCCATTGCATGCAAATCGTGCTGTGATCATGTTCACAGGTACCAGTTGCCATGTAGGGACCAGCACAAATGAGTGTAATGGTTCTCTCAATGTTGATTTGTATGCCGTGGCTGACGTCACATCTGGCCATGGAGTGTCCATTGTATTGAACTGCATGACTTTGACCTGTAATGTACATATTTGGATTTATGAGTCGACACATGCTTTCGGTAATTTTACATGCTCTTTGATGATTGGGCCACATGGCAATGCACTCATCAGTGTGTGCTGTGCATGGTTGTGCACGGTCTTCCTTGTGCATGTCCATTGGAGTGTGACTCTTTGTTATCTGTGACCGTTCCCTTTGCTGTGTGCACAATGTGCGTGTCAAGCGGGGTCGGTGTGTATATTTGTGCATGGAGAGGGCTGGTGTTGCCATATGGCACCATTTCATTGGTGACAGATGTGTGGCTGCACGTACATGCTAAATTCCTGTTAGTTGAAGGTGAACAATACAATGGCTGCAAACTGCTTCCGGGTTGGTGTGGTGTTCTACATTCTGCTTAGGGGTAGGACAGGAAGCATGGTGGGAGTAGTGGTACAGGCCTCCCTCCCCACACGGGCCTCCCAGGCAAGATGGCTACCTTTCTGTTAGGTGAAGGTGTACAATACAATGGGGTTTTGGTTGTGCAAGAAAGTACATATCAGTGTGTTGGTTAACATTTGTTTGCATGTACCAGCCTCCCTCCCCGGATACTCCTGTGAGACTCTCAGGATGCAGTATGGCAAGCAACTTCTCCTCCCATGGTGTGAATGGTTTGGTGTAATGGGAGGGCCACTGCCCGTCCTGTCAGCCAGTTCCCGGTTCTTGCTTCTCCTCTCATTGACAACCCTCTTGAGATCATGCCACCGCTTCATAATCTCCTTCTTGGATCGCGGGGTGTTCCCTACTGCATTGATCCTTTGGACTATCCTTTGCCACATTTGTGTCCTTGTGGCTAACGGTGTCTGTTGGACCAGGTTACCAAACAGTTGTTATTTCCACTCTGACTATCTCATTTACCATGACTGTCAACTCACTCTCTGTGAATTTGGGCGTTTTCTGTGATGCCATGGTGTGTAGTGTGCAAAGTGTTTGTGGGTGCAAACGTGTGGGAGTTGGGTGTGGTGTTTGTGTGTGAGGTATGTTATGTGCAGGGGGATTGTTGGTGCTGGTGTGGTGGTGGTGGTGGTGCCTCTCATGTCAGGTCTGGTATATGCCATTCTCTTCTGGAGTGTTGCAAAGGATTGTGGTCAGTGAAGGGGCTGGTTTTATACTCAGCTATGTGGGTGTGTCCCAATGGAGTTTTGCTGTCAGCAAGCAGAATGGAATCTTTCAAAATACTGTTTACCCTTTCCATTAAACCGTTTCCTTGAGGGCTGTAGAGGGCAGTGGTGAGATGTTTAACGCCAAGGTTGTTTAGGAAGGTTTTCATATTGTGTGAAACAAATTGAACTCCATTATCTGAGACCAAAAACTCAGGTATGCCTTCAGAGAGAAATAGTTGTCTCAAAAATGTGATCACATTTTCAGTGTTGGGTTACCTCATAAATTTATATGAAACCCATTTAGAAAAATAATCTAAAACTGTGAAAATGTATCTAAAACCCTCATTCAACCCACCCATAGGACCAACAAAGTCTAGGTTCTCCCAAACTCTCTGAGGAAGATCTACAGGGCATAAGGGAGAGTTATGAGTACAAAGTGTTATCTCAGCATGTTGTCCACATTCATTACAATTACTTAACATGGTTTGGACCAAAATGTTCATACTGGGCCACCAATAATAAAGGCGTAATATTTCTTTTTGTTCGGGTGATGCCAATATGACCTTTATGTGCCAAGGTAATGAGTTTATTTCTTAGTATAGCAGGAGGAACAAGTGAAGAACCTCTCATGATAAAATTAACACTTAATTCATCTTTGACTTTAAAGTAAGAGATAAACTCTTTTCCAATTTGACCTTCTCTGGGCCAACTATTACAAATACATTTTTTAAGTGTGACTTGGCATATGTCGGATAAAGATGCTTGTTCCCAGTCAATGTGAGAAATAACCTCCTTAGCCAACACTAGACCATCTAATAAACCTACCACAAATTCCTTTTCATCAGCAATTAGATCATCATTACTAATATTGGAGGGACGTCTGGACAAAAAATCAGATTTAAAGTTTTTCCCTTCCAGAATGTGTCTCATAGAGAAATTGAAATCATATAGTTTGGAAAATAATTGTATCAACCTAGGGCTAGCATTTCTTAAACCTTTGTCATTCCAAATAAAAACTAAAGGTTTGTGGTCAAAAATTAAAACAAATTATCTTCCCCACAGATATGTGGCAAAGTGTTTGGCCACCTATACGCAAGCAAGTGCTTCCTTTTCAATGGTGCTGTAATTCTTTTCCGCTGTAGAGAGTCTTTGAGAATGCAACTGTGTTTTCAACACTGGCAACCATTTGATTGAGACTAGCACCAAGGCCTAAATTGCTAGCATCAACAGTAACATCGAACATAACATTGTCATCAAAAGGTTTAAGAGCAGGAGCATTTATAATTAAGGCTCCTTGTTTTCCGTTTTTACTGATTTTTACACATAAATACAGACTGAAAAAAATTCTTTTTTTGTCTGTATTTATTTTTAAATGTGGATAAAAATGGAAATTGGGTTGCTTTTGGAGTAATTCTAAATACTGTCTGCCATTACTGCCAGGCCAATACCTGCGTGGATTGATAGGTACGGGGTTAAAAAAGAAAGGAATTTTAGTTAAGAGGATTTAACAGCAGTAGATCTGCACAAGGTTGATACTGAAATTGACATATTTTCATATAAGTGCATTGATTTATGTTCTGCTGATGTTCACATCATTGAAACCGGTCTGGCTTTCAGGATTGAGTGCATATTTATTGGTTAAATAAATGTGGAAATATACTAATTTCAGCTTAATTTCTCCACAAAACACAAAATAAATATAGATATATACAGATAAAATTTGCAAACAATAAATATAGATAAATACAGACGGAAATGTCAAAAAAATAAATACCATAAAACCGGGAGCCCTATTTATAATTAAGTCCTTTCAATGTTTTGAAAGAATCATGTTGTTCGTCTCCCCAATAGAATTTGACATTACTTCTTACTAATTTTCTCAAAGATTCACTAACCAATGCAAAATTCTGAATAAAACGTGAATAGTATGCACTTAGACCCAAAAAAGATCTTAATTTATCTTTGTCAGATGGCTAGGCACAATCACGGATAGCTTTTAACAGATCTTGTTTGGGTCTAATACCAGTAGCAGAAATTACACGACCTAGGCATTCCACTTCACTCAATAAAAATGTGCACTTTTGTTTTTTGACTGTCATGCCATGTTTTTCTAAGATCCCCAAGACCTGATTTAATTTGACAAGATGCTCTTGAACATTGTTGGTAGATATTAAGATGTCATCTTGATAAGCTAGTACATCTTTGATGTTCCCAAATAATTGGAACATAAGTTTTTGAAACACTAATGCTGAGGATGCGAGTCCAAAAGGCATTCTAAGGAAGCAAATCGCACCAAATGGAGTATTGAACACAGTCAAATCTCTAGAATCCATATGTAATTCTACTTGGTGATTCGCCGCCCTTAGGTTAATAGTTGAGAAAATGTTAGTGCCCTTTAACTGAGCTAGCATGTCCTGAATGCGTGGTAATGGATGGCAGTCAACTTGAATATTTTTATTTAAGGATCTCAAGTCGATGCACAGCCTAAGTTTGTCACCGTTTTTTTTAAAGCAACCACAATGGAAGAAATCTATAAAGAAGAATTAATGAATGGGCTCCATAACTTCATCAGAAGACAGTCTTTGGAGATGATCTTTTAACCTCTCCCTGATGCTTAAGGGAACGTACTTTGTGTATTACCAGAATGGCATCAGGTTTAAGAATAATTTTATGTTGAAATCCCTTGACTGAACCAAGATTGTCTCGAAAAACAGGTTGATGATTAGCAATAACTTGATCTAAAGAAGTAGATCCAACACGTATAGAATCAAACAAGAAAATGGGAACATCTGTACCAGGTCTTAAGACCATACCAAATTTACCTTGATTCTTTCAACCAAGAATATTGTAACATTTCTTGGCTACATAAACTTTTGAATAAATAGATCTGTCCTTTAACATGAGATCCTCAGTAAAGTAACCCAACATGTCAATCTCATGACCTCCAAAAGCTACTGTGCGTATGTAGGGAGGAAGTAATTTAACACCTTTCCATTCTTTTAAAAATAATAAATCAGAAAGGATGGTGACTCGAGACCTAGAGTCTACTGTAACTTTGGTGAGAACATTGCCAATTTTAATATCACAAACAGGATCTCCTTTTTCAGAAACAGAAGGAGAGTATAACATGTCTACAGACAACAAAATGTTGTTAACTTGAAAATTGTCAGTATGTAAATCTGTGGAAACATTCAAATCCTGGGTGTCTAAACTAATCACTTTGGATTTATTTCTGCAGACTTTCACGAAATGTCCAGACTTTTTGTAATTAGTACACATTTTTCCAAAGGCTGAACAATTGGGTCCATTAGCTAAATGGGATTTAGAACCACATCTATAGCACAGAGTGATTCTGTCTGGTTTATTTATATCAGACTTAATAAAAAAAGGTTTGTTTTTCTGAATGGGTTTTTGAGAGGGTCTATGTGAAATTCTGTTTACATTTTCAATGACAATATTTTGCGTTTTACCTAGCAATGAATGTTCAACCCCTCTGTCGATTTCTAAGGTTTCTGCTAGAGACGGGTTTCTACCGCACATGATTCTCTTTTGAACCTTGGAATCAAAACAGTTTACTACAATTTGATTCCTTAAATATTGTTCAAGGGGACCTACACATTCACAAGAAGAAGCTAGAACTCTTAGTTCAGCTACAAAATTGTCAATATGCTTATGTTCTCATTGTTTACATGTGTAAAATGTATGTCTCTCTACAATTATGCTGGGTTCATCTTTAAAATGTTTTTCTAATCTGCATATGGCTTCTGTAAATTTATTTCAGACTTCAGAAGGAGGACAAACAATAGGGGGTTGATGATCCTAAATTCTTTGACCTCAGATCCTAAACAGAAAAATTTACCTGATCAATGGCTACTAAATAACTGTTTAAAAACTTAAACCACTGTGTCCATTTAATTTCTGTGGTACCAGGCTCAGAAAGGAAAGGAGCCGGAGGAATAGCCATTTGGCGAGCCATAGCTGAAAAAGAAAAGGTAAACACACTGTATAGTAGCAGTAAAATGCAATGATAATAGGCAGTAAAAAACTAAAAAACTGTTCTGTAAAGCTATGTAAACAAAAGCTGTATAGCGTAGAAAAAAATAATATTTGTAAAGTGATGTATTCTATTATTGATATGTTCAGGAACAAGAATTTGAAGAAACAGCATGACAACGATAAGAAACAATACATTGTAAACAGGAGCATAGTGCACATATTATGCTTGAAAATAAAGTTATTAAATATCATGCTATGAAATATGAAATGTAAGTATCGACACTACCTGTTAAACATAAAATCAATAAAATTTGTTTATGATGTATTAAAAGTAATGTGTGCGCATCACCGTGCTGAATGGTACTCATGAAATGCCCTTTGTTACGAGAAGTTTTTCCTCAATGTAAGATCACTAAAAGTTGCAGTCTTGAAAAGTTGTGCGCATCACTGCGCAAAGTACTGAGAAAATAAACCACTTTTTTTATATATTGAAAGTGATACATCTGGTAGGTACGCAGATTTGAAGGGTGTGCGCAACTTGTAAAAGTTGCTAAGGAACAAAGCACACCCAAACTATGAACATGTAGAACGCTCTGCATGAAGAGTCACCTTGACGTGCAGAATGTGTGACGTAACTCAGGGATGAAACAGAGAAGAATGAAGAATCCAGTTGAAGGAGTGCCAGAGACCAAGTCTTCCAAGTCCCAGCAATTCTCGGTAAGTAATTTTGTAGAACGCGTTTGTTATTTGAAAAATACAAAGTGCCTACATCTAAATCCACGATGTAAATGAAAGATGAAAATAATCAAACAAAAATGTCTCAGAAGTCCCACTGAGACAATATTGTAGAGGCACAGTACCACAACAAAGGTAAAGAAATACTCGGAAATTTAGCAAAGCAAAGTCCTCAGGCAAGGAAAGGAGGCTTTTGTTAAAGTGAAATCAAATCCCCAATGAATTGTAGAGAACAAGGTGGGGTTCATTTCAGGCCAAACAGATGAGCCAACCAAATATATGAAGGTGGCAGTTCCGATGAGGAGAAACAAAAATCAGTCAGCCAACGAAGCGCTAGTAAGTTTGGAATAAGGCCTAGAGGAGTCCATGGGGAAGCAGATGAACAGAAGTGCTGAAAATGTTCTGTGAGCTCTGCAGTAGAAATCCAATGTCATTTAAATTGTAGGCAGCAATGGGTTCATAGGGTGCTGACTCCGCCAGCTCGTCGCCAATTTATGGTGTGTCCTAGAGGAACCTCAGTAAGTCCAAAAGTAAGGTTAACAAAAAAGATTTATTCCATAAAAGAGTTCCGCACCAATGAGCTTTACAGAGTGTCCCTCATCATCAGCTTCCAGAGGATAACTGCTCACTGGAGCTTCAAACAGAGTAACATTCCACAGTGCTAGGCAACTAATACAATTGAAAGATGCAAGAGAAAGAACATCATAATAAGAACAAGAGTAGGATAAAACACTTTGCAAGGCTGATGATGTCACTGCTCTCAGAATTGTGAAATCATCAGTCCAACAACCTTGGCTCAGGCAGCTGGGCGACTGTGCAGAAGTGCATGTAAAGCTCTTGGCTGCCTCACCCTGATGTGGTGAGTGTCTGTCAGGTTGACCTTTGCTTATCCTGACATACACTCATCATGCTTTTGAAAAGTGAAATGGCAGAGCCCTGCCACCCATAGCACACTGCCATCACCAACCTATGCTACAATCTTTAGGGTTTGCTTTGAGCAGGAATTGCTGGCAAAGATTCAAAAAGGTGCTATTTTGCCTTTACGCTTCTGCCAAATAAATCAGAAGTTTTAAGGTGATTTGTTCTTTCTGAACGCACAACCTAATAATAGATTAACTTTATATTTTGTGGTAATGCTGTGGCAGAGGCTTTATTTCTAAGACAGCTGAAAGAATGACACAGGCCCTCCTATGAGTTGGCTGTTAAATTGCAATATGGATGGTAAATTTTGTGACCATCCATATCGAAGTTATGAGAGCAGCGATAAAAACACATGCCCAGATGAATTTCTCAAGGTCAAATCTGTCAATATTTTTATGAGGAAAATGCCTGGTAAATACATTGGCATTGTGATTTTGCTGCTGTAGGTACCATAATCTGCATGTTATTCCCCATTGTGAGAGAAAAACTCATACGTGAATAGAAATGATATCATATATTAAATTCTGAGCTGTAGCCACCTCATAATAAGGTCCATAGGATCTTTGGTTTGCTTCATAACATATTTTGTGTTCTATGTTTGCAAGCTGGTCATGACTTGTCTTGATTAATGTTTCAGGAGGTATTAACCCAGCTTATAATCTTTGCCTATATTTCTGGAGCATAGATTGTGTGCAGACACTTGCAGCTAAATGTCCTTGCTCACATTTGCTTTTTCTTATCAGAATGTGTGCATACCTGTATGTACTGAATTCATATTAGCTGGACCTAAAAACTAGCAATAAATCAATGGAGGAATGTACGGTAGAAGGCTTACATCGTTGTGTGGTGCTAGGAGGGTTGAAAGGTAAGAGATAAGTTGAACATGCTAAGTCAATAGGTTCACCATCAAGTGGGAGGTGCAGGGACACTTGAACCACTAGGATGCATGACAAAGAGAACAGGAGCGATGGGCTACACAATAACAACATTTTAGATTCCTAACAACAGTATATTCAAAATTATCAGATGTACCAGCAAATCGCTTACAGTATATGCAGCAATTAGAGAAGACTAACTGGCACTGTTCATTGTGAATGCCTGCCATTGAATCTATCCATTTGACTGTTGTCATTTTTCAGAAATCTAAAGGATCAGATTAAGACATTCCTAAAATTGCCAATACAGTATCTACTCTCCCCACAACCAGGTCCATTAATACAAATAGCATGGGAAATCTAGGTAATCAATGCACCATTGCCCTGTGTATTTGATCTGTTCGGTGGCAGTGATAAATTGTATCTGAGTACCATCAAAATGCACACAGCAGCAAAGACATTAACTGCTCCATCAAGGTGACTGCTCAAAGGTGAAACTGAGATAAAATGTCCATGGAAACTAGGAATTCATACCCTTCAAGAGGAGGGAGAAGTGATAGAAGGCATTGGCTAAAACACCAGGGGACAGATTTGATGAAATATTATGTTGCCCTTGCAAGGTGACACAAGGGCAACACAATATTTAAGTCAGTGACCAAGCCACACAAGGCCACCTAACATGGTCCTGTGTTGCTTTCTAAAGCTGTAGTAACGCAAGGCAGCACAAGTTGCTGCCTTGCAATACTCAGTATCGGGTAGGTGTTACTTTAGTGGAGTGTGGATGTTCCTACACATCCACCCATGCAGTTTGGTGCATTCCCAGATTTATCAAGACTGCTAAACCGGGGAATGCATCAAATTCTTACAACTTCCAGATAGAGGTTCAACAAGGAGAAATATCCTTATTGCTCCTTGTTGTTTCCTCGTACATAGGGGCCGATTAGGATCGCGGATGGACCTGCGTCCGTCCGCGACCCCCGAGGTGGAGGGAACGTCCGCAGGGGCTGCGGCGTTCAATCCAGTGCAATTAGGATGTGACCGCCACCCTGGCGGTCACATCCTGTATTCTTAACATTGCGGCGGGTGCTCCGTGAAGCAGCACACGCCGCAATGTTAAAAAATGCATGTTTACCTTTGCATGCACGAAGCTGCAGGCACCACGTGGCGCCTGCCGCTTCGTGCACGCAAAGGCACCCCCCCCCCATGTGCAACCCCCCCTTCACCCCTGGGGGCCCGCAAAGGGCCCCCAAAGACAACACCGTATGCCTTTCCACGGCGGAAATGCCACCGTGGAAAGGCATATAACCGCAGCTATCCTAATATGGCTGGCGGTGTCTGATAGACACCGCCAGCCATGTTAGTGCTTTTCCGCCGCGGTCGGAAGGCGACCGCGGCAGAAAAGCGGCGGACGGAAAATAGATCCCCCAGCCATCCTAATCTGGCGGGGGAGCTTTTTCCAGTCCGCAGCAGATAATCCGCATCCTCCGGGCCGGCGGTGGATTCCGTCGGCCCGGAGGATGCAGATTACCCGCAATCATAATCGGCCCCTATGTGTACTGCACTGTGAAGCACACAGCCTCTAAGAATAGATTTTCTGCAGAAGGTGTCCCTTTCTGCCCAAAAACAATCCTGCCTGAAATGCAGGCTACCTTGCACCATGGCTAAATGGCACCTGCATTGACTCTGGGTAGCACGCAGTGTGCCAGGCAGGGAGAGAGCAAAAGTGTGCCATATCCTAATAGACATGGCAAATTCCTGCATTCTCAATTTGACACAGCACAGGAAGTTGTCTTGCTGTGTTGGGCTGCATCAAATGTTGATAAATCTGGCCCAGATACAATGTCCTTTGGCTAGAAAAGGGGTCTAGAATACCACTCCCCTACCAGTGCACGAAATATAGTGCAAATCACTCTTGCAGCATGAGGCATGTATTTGAATGCTGGTGTATTGCCAGGGAACTCCAATTACTAGTGCTCTTTGGGCAATGAAGGGGACTGCAAGGAGACCACAACACACCCAGTGTTGTAGAAATAGCGATGGGCGCTCACATAGTGCAGGAAACACATTTGACTGCTGGTGGGCAGTCAGGGAACTTTAAATACCAGTGTCCCTTGGGCAGAGGAGGAAAGGGGACAACTCCCCTACCGTTGTGCTACATATAGCACCTGCAACTCTCGTAGCATGGAATGCACATGGACAGGCCTATCTGTGACCCATCAGAGGCCAGAAGAGGCTGGACTGTGTCCCGTTCTCTCTTATCTAGTGTTTTATGACTTTTTAGTTAAGGGGAAATGAAAGACTGATGCACCCTACTCTCATGCTGGGTACTGTTAAGGAAAAGTGTTACTACTTGTTATTTGGTAACTTTTTGCTCAGGCTGTTGTGGCTATTAATGATGAAATAACCAGGGTAGAAACGTGTTTAAGGTCACTCACTAATGAACCTGATTTTTCTAATTTAACCCAGGAGGGCGTGATGGTTGAGATGTTTGGACATAATGTAAAGTATCCTAGTTTCTTCCCTAACATAATCTCAGCACCTAAGAATGAATTACACTGTCATTTGCAGGCAGTGGTGGCGGTTACAAATCTTCCAATCAATCAAATATTACTATCGAACCTCATTGAATCCATGGGAGCCAAAATCCTGTGCAAAATTGTCAGAGATTTTAGAGACGGTGCTGAAGCTTATTAGATGCAAGATTTCTTCCACTGATTCCCAAGTTTCCAAGATTGGCAAATGTTCTGTCGCTTGTGATGCCTCAACACCATCAGACTCTTTAGTTTCACTCAAATCTACCAATTCAAAAAGATGAAACATTCCTCTGGGTTCTATTTGTAACTAGTAAGGCAGTTTAACATACAAGAGATCCCACTGTTCCTCATCAGAATACAGAAGTCACCCATGCCTCTCAGTCTCATACCATGGAACCTGATTAGCTGGGCATTAATCTTCCCCATAGGCATCACTATGTTAAGGTCCTAAAAGATGTCCAACCACTACCTACATATTGACTCATTGCACCTGTTCCAGTGAAAAGCCAGGGACGAACAGTTCACTATCGAATGAAAAACTCAATGGGCCCATATTCACAATCAGATTTACCTGGCCTTTTCTCTGGGGGTCAAGTTTTGTAATTTCACTTCAATCTTGATTAGTTAATTCACTTAAAGGCTCAAAAGTTCATTTGAGAGATTTATTCAGTGTATAACTAATCTTCACAAATCAACACGCTTCCTTTGGTCGATGGACCATTAGTCGAGTAGTTGATGGTGATATGAACTAACTTACTGATACTCAGTAAAAATAGCCACAGGCTCTGGGTAAGATTCAATGAATTTTATCCAAATCTCAGTCATAAATGAACGCTCATTAATACAAATTCACAGTGCAAACTCCATCAACATTCATGGGAAAGAAAATTCATTAACCCCTTCCATGCTCATGACGAGCTCAGCTCGTCATGCAGTACACTGCTTGTGTGCTCATGACGAGCTGAGCTCGTCATGAACAATGGGATTCCTAAAATATGAGCACAGAGGGGGAATTTCTATAGCATTGATGTGGTTAAGCAATATACATTTAAATCACAGACATGTTGAACAAATTGATGCATTAAGAGTGGGTAGATGAAGAGACAAAAGGCATAATAAATCATACATTTGCAAAAGGTGTGCAAATTTAAGACAGAATAATATTTACCCAATGGTGATAATGGAAAACCAACCCCCTGGCCAAAGGACTGGTGGCAGGCCCCTGATCAAGAATCAGGAGACAAAGACTATAGGACATGATCAGGACAGGGCACTACATACTAAGCTTCTCTACAGACCGGACGCACCAGGGCGCATCAATCTCTGACACTCTCTCCCTCCTCAATATTCTTCCGGAATCTTCTATCTAATCAGGTTGTCATTCAGGTATTGATTTTCCCAGTCTGTTTTTCTCCTTTCTTGATCAACAGCAGCTCTTGAGCCTCTCTCTCTCAGCAAAGTGGACCAACCTCTCTTTTAACACCCCTTTGCCAATAGAATATCAAGGGCAAGTCTATTTTGCAAAACCATAGATCTGATTGCCACCACTTCAGTATTGATCATTAAGAATCCACCAACAGTATCTGTTGATAAACAAACAACTACTGTGGATAATTGACATACTTTACGTGAGCTCAATACGACTCCAACTGACGGTATCAGTGCACCAAATAGGTCACCTACAATTTCTGCAAAACTTGCACTTTTACTTCTTGTTATTCCTTTACTTATTACATCCATTTCATTGTTCTTAGTTATATGATATACCTTCGGGAATACAATGCTAAAATATCAACTACCGTACCATTGTGCGGGCAACCTGTAATATGTTATGTTATGTTATTATGGATTTCTTAAGCGCACTGTCACCGGAGGTTTCCTGGCGCTGATTGGATTGGAAAAGAAGGGAAGAAGGAGGGGAGCGGAGATTTTAATGAGGGAAGAGTATTGTTTTTAAGGATTTCCTGAAAGAAAGGAGGGAACAAGATGACTTGAGTGCGAGAGGGAGTTCCACAGCTTAGGGGCTAAGCAGGAAAAGCTGCGGCCACCAGATCTTGCGAGTTTGAAACGGGGAACAACAAGAAGCGAGAGATGGGTAGACCTCAGGGTGCGGGGAGGGCAATAGGGAGTGATAAGAGATTTAAGGAAAGCAGGGGCAGGGCCAGTGAGAGCTTTAAAGATCAGACAGTGGACCTTGAACGTAATTCTTTCGTTCACTGGTAACCAATGAAGATGGCGTAATAAAGGTTGGGCCGACTGCCATTTGGGGATTTTGAAGACCAACCGGGCGGCCTGGTTTTGGACGATCTGCAACCTCGATAGCAGAGATTGAGGGAGACCGTGGTAGATTGAGTTCGAAAAGTCCAGCCGGGACATCACCAGGGCTATTAGGACTTGCAGCAAGGCTTCAGGTGAAAGGAGGTGAGCGACTTTCCGGATCCTGTAAAGTTGAAACATACAGGAAGATGTTACTGCGCTCACCTGTGCCTTGAGGGTGAGTCCAGAGTCGATCAGAATTCCGAGACTCTTAACACATCCAGCAGGAGAAGGTGGTGTTCCAAGCTCAATCGGCCAGTACTGAGGGCCCCAAAACTGTGCACTTCTCCCCGGGAGGAGGAGCTCAGTCTTGCCTGGATTGAGCTTGAGCTGATTTTGGTTCATCCAAAGCTGGATGTGTGTCATGGCAGTCTGAAAATTGGTGACAGCGTCAGGGGAAGTGAGGGGAAAAATAAGTTGTAAATCATCCGCGTAATTAAACACGGTGATATCCCATTTACCCAGGGAGTGAAGGAGGGGTTGAAGGTACAAATTAAAAAGGAGGGGAGACAAAGATGATCCTTGAGGGACTCCGCAGGACGAGGGGACACTAGAGGCACAGAAGGGACCCATGCTTACTGCCTGGGACCTCTCCTCGAGGAAGGATTTGATCCAAGACAGAGCCGCCCCACAGATTCCGGCGGATTCGACACGGTGGATTAAGATGTTATGGTCCACCGTGTCGAAAGCCGCCGATAGATCGAGTAAGACCAGAGCCTGGGGATGTCCTTTGTCCTCGCTGCGCCTGAGATTATCCAGCACAGCGAGGATCACGGCCTCGGTGGAGTGGGCTGGTCTGAACCCGGCCTGGTTGGGTGCAAGGTAGTTGGATTCCTCGATAAAGTGTGAGAGGCAGGTCGTGACATGAGCCTCAAGGATTTTGGAAAAGAAAGGTAGGAGGGAGATGGGGCGATAATTGGCCAGGACTGCTGAATCGGCGCCAGGCTTTTTTAAGAGGGGCACCAGTGTAGCCTCTTTAAATGAGCTGGGGACTGAGCCTGAGATGAGAGAAGAGTTGAGCAGGGGAAGGATACAGTGTGGGAGAGCATGACAGATGTCGCGGAGCACGAAAGGGGGACAGCAGTCCTTGGGAGATCCAGATTTCACGCGGGTAGACAGTCTAGTGAGTGATTCCGGGTCGAGCGCAGGAAACTGAGAAAAGGTAGATGTATTAACAGGGAGAGGAACTGATGTGGCGGGCTGAAGTGAGTGGGGAATGGAATTCTTGATGGCAATGATTTTATCAGTAAAGAAGAAGTTTAAGGCAGTGCAAGATTCCAAGGAGGGAGGTGGAATCGAAAGTGTCCTGGCGTCCGATGTCAATTCGCCAAGGACTTTGAATATCTCCTTGGATCTGTTGGGAGCTGTTAAGATCCTATTGGAGATGAAAGAGGTTTTAGTGGTGATAATTGCAGCTTTGTAGGCTTTGCGCGCAGACACACAGGCTTCCCTGTCGGGGCCGAGGTAGTGGCGCCGCCATCTGCGCTCCAATTGGCGCAGCTCCAGATGTTGCTGCTTTAAGATGGAATTGTACCATTTGTGGGATTTGTTAAGATGGGTGCGGGAGAAGCAGGTGAGGGGAGCAAAAGTGTCACTGGCCGTTGTTAACCAGTGTGAGATGTTAGCATCAATGGTGTTGATATCCAAGGACTCGGGGAATGGAGGCTGGGTCTTGGCAAGTAAGGAGAGAAAGGCGGGCGAGTCCAGAGTTTTCCAGTTCCGGGCGGACCCTCCAGGCCGGGAGGGGGGCCTGATCAGGCCCTTTATGAGGATGGATGACTCGATCAGAGAGTGAATGAATGAATGAATGAATGAATGAATGAATGAATGAATGAATGAATGAAAATATTTGTAAAGCGCGCGATGGCCAAACGGCTTCCTGGCGCTGAGAGCTCTAAAGAACCGGACAGACAGGGCCAGGAGGTTAGCGGGGGTAGGCCAGGGCAAAGAGGAAAGTTTTTAGCGCTTTACGGAAATGAGAAAAAATAGGAATCGAGCGCATAGAGAGAGGGAGGGAGTTCCAGAACCGGGGAGCAAGAACAGAAAAACGGGTTCCACCAGTGCGAGATTTACGAAAGCGGGGAACAGTGAGAAGGGCAGAAGACGATGAACGAAGAGTGCGGGCAGGGGTGTGAAGGGAGATCAGAGAATTGATGAAAGCCGGTCCAGAGTGGTCAAGGGCCCGGTAAACGAGGCACCCCAATTTAAACAGGGATCTCTGCAAGATGGGCAACCAGTGAAGGGATTTAAGGACGGGGGTGATGTGATGGGTTTTGGGCAAGTGAAAAATAAGACGGGCAGCCTGATTCTGGATAGCTTGTAGGCGGCGGGTTTCATAGGCAGGAATGCCAGCGAACAAGCTATTACCATAATCGAGGCGGGAAGTGATGAGGGCAGAAATAATAATCTTAAGGGAGTCAAGAGAGAAAAAGCGAGAGATTTTCCGGATCATCCGGAGGGAGAGAAAACAGGAGGACACCACGGCACTGACCTGGCCATGCATGGACAGGTCCTGTCTGACCTTGATGCCCAGAGTTTTAACAGAGGGAACGGGGGTGGGGGGAGGGCCAAGAATGGGAGGCCAGAAAGCAGAGGACCAGGGGCTGGATGAGCTGCCAATCAGAACAAGCTCAGTCTTATCTGGATTAAGCTTGAGGTGGTTGGCGCTCATCCACCCAGAAATAAAAGCCATGGTGGAGTGAAAAAAGGATAGAGCGTGAGAAGAGGAGGAAAGGTCAAAAACGAGCTGGAGGTCATCAGCGTAGTTATACACAGAGACCCCCAGCTCAAGAAGGGAGGAAATAAGAGGGTGAATGTAGAGATTGAAAAGAAGGGGAGAGAGGGAAGACCCTTGGGGGACTCCACAGGGCACCGGGAGGGGGGAAGCAGAAAAGCCGGGAAGATGGACAGCTTGAGAGCGACCCGTCAGAAAGGAGGTAATCCAAGAGAGGACAGTACCTCGTATGCCCGCTGCGCTGACACGGTCCAAAAGAATATTATGGTCGACCGTGTCAAACGCAGCGGACAAATCGAGGAGGATTAAAGCCTGGGGAGAATTGACGTCGGCCCTGGCTTTAAGCTCGTCAAGGACGGCTAACACCACGGTTTCGGTCGAGTGACCTGCGCGGAAACCAGCTTGGTGGGATGCCAGAAGCTGGTTCCGTTCAACAAAAGCAGAAAGACAAGAGGTAACATGAGATTCAAGAATTTTAGCGAGATAGGGGAGCAGAGAGATAGGTCTGAAGTTAGAAGGAAGAGAGGAGTCGAGACCAGGGTCTGACCAGACACAGGGGGAGACAGTCGGACCGAGAAATGAGATACCTTGAGTCCATATGTGGTCCAGGATGTTGCCCCCGGTGTGGGTGGGGGAGGTAACATGCTGCGTCAGGTTGAGGCTAGAAAGTGCCTCAAACAATTCGGTAGCATGGGGACCGGCGGCAGCGTGGTTGAACCAGTAGTTGAAGTCGCCGTATATGGCAACGCGGGCTGAGGAAGTCATGAGGGCAGCGAGCTGCTCGCAGAAAGTGACGGGGAATAATGGCATCGGGATAGGAGGGCGGTATAAGACGATAAGGGTCAAAGCCCCAGCTTCAGTTGGCAGGCTAATTACTAAATTTTCAACATCGGGGAGGCATAGAGATGAAGACGTAATGAGAGGAAGATCTTTGCGAATGATTGCTGCGACCCCTCCGCCCCGGCGGCCGTGAGGCCGGTTGGCGTTCAGCAGATAATAGTTAGGGGGTAGTGCAGCCAGGATATCAGGAAGGGATAGGTCGGATAGCCAGGTCTCGGTGAGCAGTAAGATGTCAGGGTTTTCCGCGGTCAGCAGAAGAAAAATATCAGCGTGATGTTGGGGGAGAGAGCGGGTGTTAAGATACAATATGCGGATGCAAGTTTCCGGCGGCACAGGGAGCAACTCAGGTGCACGGGTGAGTCTGGGGGAAACCAGGTCGGCCGCAATGCCAAGAGATGCTAAGCGGTCCCAGGTAGTGGATAGAAGAGCGCAGGGGGGCAGTTGGAGATTTCTAAGTGCAGCGGGGGAGTATGCCAAAGAATGGGTAGCGTTTCGGGGCCCTGGGCCCGTCTGGGCGCGGACGGGCGCAGACGGGCTTGCCTTAGGCGCGCCTTTGGCGCGCAAACGGCGCGCCCGCTGCGCCCGTCCGCTGCGCGTACGAAAGAAGCACATGCTTTATGGCGATGGTAGAAGGCGTGGCCAGTTGCAGTGGGCGTGGCCGGGGGGAGCGGCCGCTGGAGTCGGCGAGCAGGAGCTCCTATGGCCGCTGCAGCGTCACCCTAGGCTGCGCGGCGCTAACAGACGCAGGGAGAGTCCCTAAGGGCAGGTAGGCTAAAATTAAAATAAGCGCGAGCGAGCGCTGTAAAGGTGAAGATTAATTTTTAAAATGAGGGATAGCTCAGGTCTATAGCTCCCGCGGAAGGCAGGGGAGTTATCCGATCCAATTCCAGTGAGCTCGCAGTCAGCTCCTTAAGAAGCTCAGGTGGGCGTGGCCTATTGCGGTGGGCGTGGCCAGAGAAGCGCGAACGGCGCTGTGAAAGAAAAAGATATTATTTATTTAAAAAAGAGGGTTTACCAAGTCTATTACTCCCGCGGAAGGCAGGGGAGTTTGTCCAGTCCAATTGGACTTGAGCTAGCAGTCAGCTCCTTAAAAAAGCTCGGGTGGGCGTGGCCTATTGCGGTGGGCGTGGCCAGAGAAGCGCGAACGGCGCTGTGAAAGAAAAAGATATTATTTATTTAAAAAAGAGGGTTTACCAAGTCTATTACTCCCGCGGAAGGCAGGGGAGTTTGTCCAGTCCAATTGGACTTGAGCTAGCAGTCAGCTCCTTAAAAAAGCTCAGGTGGGCGTGGCCTATTGCGATGGGCGGGGCCAGGGAAGCGCGAGCGAGCGCTGTAAGAGAAAAGATATGGTTTTTAAAAATGAGGGTTTACTCATGTCTATTACTCCCGCGGAAGGCAGGGGAGTTTATCCAGTCCAGTTGTGCTTGAGCTAGCACTCAGCTCCTAATGGGGCTCAGATGGGCGTGGCCAGTTGCAGTGGGCGTGGCCGGGGGGAGCGGCCGCTGGAGTCGGCGAGCAGGAGCTCCTATGGCCGCTGCAGCGTCACCTTAGGCTGCGCGGCGCTAACAGACGCAGGGAGAGTCCCTAAGGGCAGGTAGGCTAAAATTAAAATAAGCGCGAGCGAGCGCTGTAAAGGTGAAGATTAATTTTTAAAATGAGGGATAGCTCAGGTCTATAGCTCCCGCGGAAGGCAGGGGAGTTATCCGATCCAATTCCAGTGAGCTCGCAGTCAGCTCCTTAAGAAGCTCAGGTGGGCGTGGCCTATTGCGGTGGGCGTGGCCAGAGAAGCGCGAACGGCGCTGTGAAAGAAAAAGATATTATTTATTTAAAAAAGAGGGTTTACCAAGTCTATTACTCCCGCGGAAGGCAGGGGAGTTTGTCCAGTCCAATTGGACTTGAGCTAGCAGTCAGCTCCTTAAAAAAGCTCGGGTGGGCGTGGCCTATTGCGGTGGGCGTGGCCAGAGAAGCGCGAACGGCGCTGTGAAAGAAAAAGATATTATTTATTTAAAAAAGAGGGTTTACCAAGTCTATTACTCCCGCGGAAGGCAGGGGAGTTTGTCCAGTCCAATTGGACTTGAGCTAGCAGTCAGCTCCTTAAAAAAGCTCAGGTGGGCGTGGCCTATTGCGATGGGCGGGGCCAGGGAAGCGCGAGCGAGCGCTGTAAGAGAAAAGATATGGTTTTTAAAAATGAGGGTTTACTCATGTCTATTACTCCCGCGGAAGGCAAGGGAATTTATCCAGTCCAGTTGTGCTTGAGCTAGCACTCAGCTCCTAATAGGGCTCAGATGGGCGTGGCCAGTTGCAGTGGGCGTGGCCGGGGGGAGCGGCCGCTGGAGTCGGCGAGCAGGAGCTCCTATGGCCGCTGCAGCGTCACCTTAGGCTGCGCGGCGCTAACAGACGCAGGGAGAGTCCCTAAGGGCAGGTAGGCTAAAATTAAAATAAGCGCGAGTGAGCGCTGTAAAGGTGAAGATTAATTTTTAAAATGAGGGATAGCTCAGGTCTATAGCTCCCGCGGAAGGCAGGGGAGTTAGGCATTTTTACCGCACACATAATGAATACTTGGGAAAACAGGAGCAGTTCCCCTTTTAGTCCCCATCCCCCCATGATTAGGAAGGTATGTTCACATTCACAAGTACCAATTAAAATGCTATTATACTCTGTTTTTAGTCTATGTAACAGGTGTAGGGACATTGCAGCATGAGTCTCGCCACTCTTATAGTCCCCCTCCTGAGTAGCCCATGGTGGTACATGTGACCTCTGCTCAACAGCTTTCTTTTGGAAATCCTACCTTCTTTCCTCCACTAAATTTAGGAAATCCTTCGCTTCACCCTGCAAAATACATGTTAGATTATTTCTATGAGCATGTGTTATATCCATGGGATTCGTTATTAGGACTAATACACCCATACATTCTGCATCTTTACTACTAAGCACTGGATTCATGTTTCGTCTAATAGGGATTTCTGAAAAGACCAAATCCATATTAGAATACTAGTATTGTAACTTGCAAGTACCATAGAACAAACTAGACACAACACTACAGGACACACCATAACTTAATGGAAGATGGTGATATATCACACCTTCTGAGAAAGAAGTAGGTAGTTTCATGCAGACATAATAGTCATTTACATCCATCGTATCAACATACTGATAAAGGAGTTTAGTAAATACATTTAACTATGAATCACTATATGATTTATCATGATGATACATGTTCTTGTCCATTTGTTCTAGATCTGTAGTAGTTTTCTTAGTAACTGCATTCATTATTTCACTAGTATTTGTATTATTTTGATTGTTAGCTACCATTAGAACAAGTACTATGTCTGTAAGTAATAACCACATCAACATTAATATTGAAATACTACACAAACAACATTTAATACATCTTCGTTTAAGACTAGATTTCGGATGTTCAGTCACCTTCATTTCAGCCATTTTAGTATCTAAAATCTTTTTTTAACATTTAACATCTAATATTATTTTTTTTAAATATATTATTACATCTTTGTGTGATCCCACATTTCAAAAACTTTTCTTCTTTATGCCCCTTTTTCTTTGTTTCTCTTCTTCTTTTTGTTTGATAATCTTTTTAAAAAAATCCACCTTTTCTGCAAAAAGTCTTTCTTTAAGGTTGTCTCAATTTCCTTTCATCAGATCCTTCGATAGTGTCTCTGTTCAGTTCTTCATTTAGATCAAGATTTTCAAAATCTTCAAGGATAATGAATTTCCACTCTGGAGCCTTGTATTTCCTCCTCGGAACCCTCACTCTTTTTGACGACCTCAATGATCTTCTTCTTGAATGTTCTTGCTCACCCTAACTTGACACCTCATTCAGTTGTTTTAATTAATTCCCTGTTTTTCTTCTTAAAAAGTATCTCAGTCTTTTTACCCTACTCGGCCAGTGATCTCCCTTTCTAACTATTTTTGTCTTTACTGCCTTTTCACTTTCTTCACCTATTTCAAGTGTCCTTTTATTTGTTTTTATTTTGGTTGGACTTGTTCTGAATTTTCTGCTTCTTTTCCTTCTGTTGTTTGTATTTGTTCTGGGCCCTCGGTCTTTTGACTGAGCTTGTTCTGGATTTTCTATAGGTACTTCTTTTCTTTGCTCACTTTGTTCTAGTGTTTCAAGCTCTGATTCTTCCTCAATCTCTACAGCAGTATCTTCAGTCCCAGTAACTGGTGCCCACTCTACTTGACTTGTACTTGGTTGTTCTTCATTAATGCGTTCTTCAGAGTCTGTTTCTCTGATTTCTTCAAATTCACAACTTTCAGCTTCTGGTTCCTTTCTTTGTTCTACCAGTTGCTGCTCTTGTCGTTCAGGTGGAATTGGGACTTTTTGGGCATGACTGGCATGGATCCAATTTGGCAAGCCAGCACACTTCACTGCTGTTGTCGTGACCAATATGATTTGATGAGGTCCTTTCCACCTGGGTTACAAACACGATTTCCTTGTGTGCTTCTTTACCACGACCCAGTCTCCAGGACACAAATCATGAGCTTGATTTGGCTGTGCTGTGGTTGCATCTTTTCCAACCTTGTGAGACACAGAACGTACCAGATCAGCTAGTCCTTTACAATAGTCCAACACTAGATCATCAGTTATATTCATCAATTTTTTTCCCGGTACAAATGCTCGTCCATTGCTCTCCCCAAGAGGATCTCATGTGGACTCAATCCAGTTCTTCAGTCAGGAATGCTTCCAAGGCTCATTAATACAAGGGGCAAAGCATCAGACCATGTCAGTGAAGTGGATGCACACACCTTCCCTGACCTGGATTTTATTGAACCATTGAGCTGCTCAACCACTCCAGAGGCTACTGGTCGATAGGCTCTATTTTGAAAGCTGTACAAATTAGTTTGATTACCTCATTATTAAAATGAGGTTCTCTATCTGATTCCAAAGTGACTGGAAATCCAAATCTAGGTATGAGCTCTCTCAACAGTAGTTTGGCAACTGTGAGACTGTCATTCCTCCTCTAGTACAGGCTTCTACCCATCGAGAAAACATACCTACAATGACAGGGACATACTTTAAACCGTTGCACGGTGGCAACTCAATGAAGTCAAGTTGCAATTTTGTGAATCGTCCCTCTGCTCTTCCAATTTTTACCCAACTGACAACTGTTTTCCTACCTGGGTTTTGCTGTTGGCAGGTCAAACACCTCTGGCAGAGACTCTCTGCAACTACCCTAAACCTAGGATTATACCATGTCTGTCGGAAATATCTAATCATAGTCTCCCTTCCAATGTGAGTAGTTCCATGATATAACCTGGCCATTTGTGACAACAAGTTAAGCGGCATTATTGGCCTACCATCTGGAAACACCCGTAGTTCATAATCTGCTCTCCTTATGCAACCTGAATTGATCCAGTGTTCCTTTCCCTTTGTCTCTGCCTCATCCTGTAACTGTCTAACTTCATCCCATGTGTGTTTCAAAAGCAGAGAAAAAACATTAGTTGGCAATTGGTAACTTCTTTTTCCAACCCTCTGTTCAAAGACATTGCATTGTCAAGCACAGAATTATTCAATTTGGTCAGAGTACTGATTACCCAGTGTCACATAATCATTTCCTGACTTATGTGCGGCACATTTGACCACAGCAATTTATTTTGGCAATTGCAATGCTTCCAATAGTTCTTTCAGAAAAGGGGGTGGTGATGAACAGAGTGTCTGAATTAAGCAGACCACTCTTACCCAGTCCAAAGATCAGGGCTTGATCCATCACCGTTATTTAGCTCACTGCCCCATCCCAGCTCAGAACCTGGCTATATGCAAATTAGTCTGTCCCTGGCCCAGTGCATCATGGGAACAGGGCAGACCAAACTACCAAGCCAATTCTTCACCAGAAAGGAGACAAGCTTCCGGGGACCGGTTTCTGCCATTTCAGGCGTCGTCGGCCCGGCTTGCTTGAATTCTGATGGAGCAGTGAGCAAGGGACTCATGTCTGAGTATACCCTGCCACACCTATAGTGGCCAAAAACGATTCAGAAAAGGGGGTGGTGATGAACAGAGTGTCTGAATTAAGCAGACCACTCTTACCCAGTCCAAAGATCAGGGCTTGATCCATCACCGTTATTTAGCTCACTGCCCCATCCCAGCTCAGAACCTGGCTATATGCAAATTAGTCTGTCCCTGGCCCAGTGCATCATGGGAACAGGGCAGACCAAACTACCAAGCCAATTCTTCACCAGAAAGGAGACAAGCTTCCGGGGACCGGTTTCTGCCATTTCAGGCGTCGTCGGCCCGGCTTGCTTGAATCCTGATGGAGCAGTGAGCAAGGGACTCATGTCTGAGTATACCCTGCCACACCTATAGTGGCCAAAAACGATTCTGAAAAGGGGGTGGTGATGAACAGAGTGTCTGAATTAAGCAGTGAGCAAACGGTGATGGATCAAGCCTTGATCTTTGGACTGGGTAAGAGTGGTCTGCTTAATTCAGGCACTCTGTTCATCACCACCCCCTTTTCTGAATCATTTTGTCCACCATAAGCGTGGAAGGGTATACGCAGATGTGAGTCCCTTGCTCATTGCACCATCAGGATTCAAGCAAGCCGGGCCGGCGACGCCTGAAATGGCAGACACCGGTCCCCGGAAGCTTGTTTCCTTCCCAGTACAAGAATTGGCTTGGTAGTTTGGTTTGCCCTGTTCCCATCATGCACTGGGACAGGAACAGACTAATTTGCATATAGCCAAGTTCTGAGCTGGGATGGTGAAGTGAGCTAAAAAACGGTGATGGATCAAGCCCTGATCTTTGGACTGGGTAAGAGTGGTCTGCTTAATTCAGGCACTCTGTTCATCACCACCCCCTTTTCTGAATCATTTTGTCCACCATAAGCGTGAAAGGTATACTCAGATGTGAGTCCCTTGCTCATTGCACCATCAGGATTCAAGCAAGCCGGGCCGACGACGCCTGAAATGGCAGAAACCGGTCCCCGGAAGCTTGTTTCCTTCCCAGTACAAGAATTGGCTTGGTAGTTTGGTTTGCCCTGTTCCCATCATGCACTGGGACAGGAACAGACTAATTTGCATATAGCCAAGTTCTGAGCTGGGATGGTGCAGTGAGCTAAAAAACGGTGATGGATCAAGCCCTGTTCTTTGGACTGGGTAAGAGTGGTCTGCTTAATTCAGGCACTCTGTTCATCACCACACCCTTTTCTGAATCATTTTGTCCACCATGAGCGTGGAAGGGTATACTCAGATGTGAGTCCCTTGCTCATTGCACCATCAGGATTCAAGCAAGCCGGGCCGACGACGCCTGAAATGGCAGAAACCGGTCCCCGGAAGCTTGTTTCCTTCCCAGTACAAGAATTGGCTTGGTAGTTTGGTTTGCCCTGTTCCCATCATGCACTGGGACAGGAACAGACTAATTTGCATATAGCCAAGTTCTGAGCTGGGATGGTGCAGTGAGCTAAAAAACGGTGATGGATCAAGCCCTGATCTCTGGACTGGGTAAGAGTGGTCTGCTTAATTCAGGCACTCTGTTCATCACCACCCCCTTTTCTGAGCCATTTTGTCCACCATAAGCGTGGAAGGGTATACTCAGATGTGAGTCCCTTGCTCATTGCACCATCAGGATTCAAGCAAGCCGGGCCGACGACGCCTGAAATGGCAGAAACCGGTCCCCGGAAGCTAGTTTACTTCCCAGTACAAGAATTGGCTTGGTAGTTTGGTTTGCCCTGTTCCCATCATGCACTGGGACAGGAACAGACTCATTTGCATATAGCCAAGTTCTGAGCTGGGATGGTGCAGTGAGCTAAAAAACGGTGATGGATGAAGCCCTGATCTTTGGACTGGGTAAGAGTGGTCTGCTTAATTCAGGCACTCTGTTCATCACCACCCCCTTTTCTGAATCATTTTGTCCACCATAAGCGTGGAAGGGTATACTCAGATGTGAGTCCCTTGCTCATTGCACCATCAGGATTCAAGCAAGCCGGGCCGACGACGCCTGAAATGGCAGAAACCGGTCCCCGGAAGCTTGTTTCCTTCCCAGTACAAGAATTGGCTTGGTAGTTTGGTTTGCCCTGTTCCCATCATGCACTGGGACAGGAACAGACTAATTTGCATATAGCCAAGTTCTGAGCTGGGATGATGCAGTGAGCTAAAAAACGGTGATGGATCAAGCCCTGATCTTTGGACTGGGTAAGAGTGGTCTGCTTAATTCAGGCACTCTGTTCATCACCACCCCCTTTTCTGAATCCAATAGTTCTTTGACATTTTTCCTATTTCGGATGGGAGATCCTGAAGAAGTCAGACATCCCCTCCGTAGCTACAATTGGCCAAAGTTGTGCACTAGTTGGCAATTGGTAACTTCTTTTTCCAACCCTCTGTTCAAAGACATTGCATTGTCAAGCACAGAATTATTCAATTTGGTCAGAGTACTGATTACCCAGTGTCACATAATCATTTCCTGACTTATGTGCGGCACATTTGACCACAGCAATTTATTTTGGCAATTGCAATGCTTCCAATAGTTCTTTCAGAAAAGGGGGTGGTGATGAACAGAGTGTCTGAATTAAGCAGACCACTCTTACCCAGTCCAAAGATCAGGGCTTGATTCATCACCGTTATTTAGCTCACTGCCCCATCCCAGCTCAGAACCTGGCTATATGCAAATTAGTCTGTCCCTGGCCCAGTGCATCATGGGAACAGGGCAGACCAAACTACCAAGCCAATTCTTCACCAGAAAGGAGACAAGCTTCCGGGGACCGGTTTCTGCCATTTCAGGCGTCGTCGGCCCGGCTTGCTTGAATCCTGATGGAGCAGTGAGCAAGGGACTCATGTCTGAGTATACCCTGCCACACCTATAGTGGCCAAAAACGATTCAGAAAAGGGGGTGGTGATGCACAGAGTGTCTGAATTAAGCAGTGAGCAAACGGTGATGGATCAAGCCCTGATCTTTGGACTGGGTAAGAGTGGTCTGCTTAATTCAGGCACTCTGTTCATCACCACCCCCTTTTCTGAATCATTTTGTCCACCATAAGCGTGGAAGGGTATACGCAGATGTGAGTCCCTTGCTCATTGCACCATCAGGATTCAAGCAAGCCGGGCCGGCGACGCCTGAAATGGCAGAAACCGGTCCCCGGAAGCTTGTTTCCTTCCCAGTACAAGAATTGGCTTGGTAGTTTGGTTTGCCCTGTTCCTATCATGCACTGGGACAGGAACAGACTAATTTGCATATAGCCAAGTTCTGAGCTGTGATGGTGCAGTGAGCTAAAAACGGTGATGGATCAAGCCCTGATCTTTGGACTGGGTAAGAGTGGTCTGCTTAATTCAGGCACTCTGTTCATCACCACCCCCTTTTCTGAATCATTTTGTCCACCATAAGCGTGAAAGGTATACTCAGATGTGAGTCCCTTGCTCATTGCACCATCAGGATTCAAGCAAGCCGGGCCGACGACGCCTGAAATGGCAGAAACCGGTCCCCGGAAGCTTGTTTCCTTCCCAGTACAAGAATTGGCTTGGTAGTTTGGTTTGCCCTGTTCCCATCATGCACTGGGACAGGAACAGAATAATTTGCATATAGCCAAGTTCTGAGCTGGGATGGTGCAGTGAGCTAAAAAACGGTGATGGATCAAGCCCTGATCTTTGGACTGGGTAAGAGTGGTCTGCTTAATTCAGGCACTCTGTTCATCACCACCCCTTTTCTGAATCATTTTGTCCACCATGAGCGTGGAAGGGTATACTCAGATGTGAGTCCCTTGCTCATTGCACCATCAGGATTCAAGCAAGCCGGGCCGACGACGCCTGAAATGGCAGAAACCGGTCCCCGGAAACTTGTTTCCTTCCCAGTACAAGAATTGGCTTGGTAGTTTGGTTTGCCCTGTTCCCATCATGCACTGGGACAGGAACAGACTAATTTGCATATAGCCAAGTTCTGAGCTGGGATGGTGCAGTGAGCTAAAAAACGGTGATGGATCAAGCCCTGATCTTTGGACTGGGTAAAAGTGGTCTGCTTAATTCAGGCACTCTGTTCATCACCACCCCCTTTTCTGAATCATTTTGTCCACCATAAGCGTGAAAGGTATACTCAGATGTGAGTCCCTTGCTCATTGCACCATCAGGATTCAAGCAAGCCGGGCCGACGATGCCTGAAATGGCAGAAACCGGTCCTCGGAAGCTTGTTTCCTTCCCAGTACAAGAATTGGCTTGGTAGTTTGGTTTGCCCTGTTCCCATCATGCACTGGGACAGGAACAGACTAATTTGCATATAGCCAAGTTCTGAGCTGGGATGGTGCAGTGAGCTAAAAAACGGTGATGGATCAAGCCCTGATCTTTGGACTGGGTAAGAGTGGTCTGCTTAATTCAGGTACTCTGTTCATCACCACCCCCTTTTCTGAATCATTTTGTCCACCATAAGCGTGGAAGGGTATACTCAGATGTGAGTCCCTTGCTCATTGCACCATCAGGATTCAAGCAAGCCGGGCCGACGACGCCTGAAATGGCAGAAACCGGTCCCCGGAAACTTGTTTCCTTCCCAGTACAAGAATTGGCTTGGTAGTTTGGTTTGCCCTGTTCCCATCATGCACTGGGACAGGAACAGACTAATTTGCATATAGCCAAGTTCTGAGCTGGGATGGTGCAGTGAGCTAAAAAACGGTGATGGATCAAGCCCTGATCTTTGGACTGGGTAAGAGTGGTCTGCTTAATTCAGGCACTCTGTTCATCACCACCCCCTTTTCTGAATCATTTTGTCCACCATAAGCGTGAAAGGTATACTCAGATGTGAGTCCCTTGCTCATTGCACCATCAGGATTCAAGCAAGCCGGGCCGACGATGCCTGAAATGGCAGAAACCGGTCCTCGGAAGCTTGTTTCCTTCCCAGTACAAGAATTGGCTTGGTAGTTTGGTTTGCCCTGTTCCCATCATGCACTGGGACAGGAACAGACTAATTTGCATATAGCCAAGTTCTGAGCTGGGATGGTGCAGTGAGCTAAAAAACGGTGATGGATCAAGCCCTGATCTTTGGACTGGGTAAGAGTGGTCTGCTTAATTCAGGCACTCTGTTCATCACCACCCCCTTTTCTGAATCATTTTGTCCACCATAAGCGTGGAAGGGTATACTCAGATGTGAGTCCCTTGCTCATTGCACCATCAGGATTCAAGCAAGCCGGGCCGACGACGCCTGAAATGGCAGAAACCGGTCCCCGGAAGCTTGTTTCCTTCCCAGTACAAGAATTGGCTTGATAGTTTGGTTTGCCCTGTTCCCATCATGCACTGGGACAGGAACAGACTAATTTGCATATAGCCAAGTTCTGAGCTGGGATGGTGCAGTGAGCTAAAAAACGGTTATGGATCAAGCCCTGATCTTTGGACTGGGTAAGAGTGGTCTGCTTAATTCAGGCACTCTGTTCATCACCACCCCCTTTTCTGAATCATTTTGTCCACCATAAGCGTGGAAGGGTATACTCAGATGTGAGTCCCTTGCTCATTGCACCATCAGGATTCAAGCAAGCCGGGCCGACGACGCCTGAAATGGCAGAAACCGGTCCCCGGAAGCTTGTTTCCTTCCCAGTACAAGAATTGGCTTGGTAGTTTGGTTTGCCCTGTTCCCATCATGCACTGGGACAGGAACAGACTAATTTGCATATAGCCAAGTTCTGAGCTGGGATGGTGCAGTGAGCTAAAAAACGGTGATGGATCAAGCCCTGATCTTTGGACTGGGTAAGAGTGGTCTGCTTAATTCAGGCACTCTGTTCATCACCACCCCCTTTTCTGAATCATTTTGTCCACCATAAGCGTGGAAGGGTATACTCAGATGTGAGTCACTTGCTCATTGCACCATCAGGATTCAAGCAAGCCGGGCCGACGATGCCTGAAATGGCAGAAACCGGTCCCCGGAAGCTTGTTTCCTTCCCAGTACAAGAATTGGCTTGGTAGTTTGGTTTGCCCTGTTCCCATCATGCACTGGGACAGGAACAGACTAATTTGCATATAGCCAAGTTCTGAGCTGGGATGGTGCAGTGAGCTAAAAAACGGTGATGGATCAAGCCCTGATCTTTGGACTGGGTAAGAGTGGTCTGCTTAATTCAGGCACTCTGTTCATCACCACCCCCTTTTCTGAATCCAATAGTTCTTTGACATTTTTCCTATTTCGGATGGGAGATCCTGAAGAAGTCAGACATCCCCTCCGTAGCTACAATTGGCCAAAGTTGTGCACTAGTTGGCAATTGGTAACTTCTTTTTCCAACCCTCTGTTCAAAGACATTGCATTGTCAAGCACAGAATTATTCAATTTGGTCAGAGTACTGATTACCCAGTGTCACATAATCATTTCCTGACTTATGTGCGGCACATTTGACCACAGCAATTTATTTTGGCAATTGCAATGCTTCCAATAGTTCTTTCAGAAAAGGGGGTGGTGATGAACAGAGTGTCTGAATTAAGCAGACCACTCTTACCCAGTCCAAAGATCAGGGCTTGATCCATCACCGTTATTTAGCTCACTGCCCCATCCCAGCTCAGAACCTGGCTATATGCAAATTAGTCTGTCCCTGGCCCAGTGCATCATGGGAACAGGGCAGACCAAACTACCAAGCCAATTCTTCACCAGAAAGGAGACAAGCTTCCGGGGACCGGTTTCTGCCATTTCAGGCGTCGTCGGCCCGGCTTGCTTGAATCCTGATGGAGCAGTGAGCAAGGGACTCATGTCTGAGTATACCCTGCCACACCTATAGTGGCCAAAAACGATTCAGAAAAGGGAGTGGTGATGAACAGAGTGTCTGAATTAAGCAGTGAGCAAACGGTGATGGATCAAGCCCTGATCTTTGGACTGGGTAAGAGTGGTCTGCTTAATTCAGGCACTCTGTTCATCACCACCCCCTTTTCTGAATCATTTTGTCCACCATAAGCGTGGAAGGGTATACGCAGATGTGAGTCCCTTGCTCATTGCACCATCAGGATTCAAGCAAGCCGGGCCGGCGACGCCTGAAATGGCAGAAACCGGTCCCCGGAAGCTTGTTTCCTTCCCAGTACAAGAATTGGCTTGGTAGTTTGGTTTGCCCTGTTCCTATCATGCACTGGGACAGGAACAGACTAATTTGCATATAGCCAAGTTCTGAGCTGTGATGGTGCAGTGAGCTAAAAAACGGTGATGGATCAAGCCCTGATCTTTGGACTGGGTAAGAGTGGTCTGCTTAATTCAGGCACTCTGTTCATCACCACCCCCTTTTCTGAATCATTTTGTCCACCATAAGCGTGAAAGGTATACTCAGATGTGAGTCCCTTGCTCATTGCACCATCAGGATTCAAGCAAGCCGGGCCGACGACGCCTGAAATGGCAGAAACCGGTCCCCGGAAGCTTGTTTCCTTCCCAGTACAAGAATTGGCTTGGTAGTTTGGTTTGCCCTGTTCCCATCATGCACTGGGACAGGAACAGACTAATTTGCATATAGCCAAGTTCTGAGCTGGGATGGTGCAGTGAGCTAAAAAACGGTGATGGATCAAGCCCTGATCTTTGGACTGGGTAAGAGTGGTCTGCTTAATTCAGGCACTCTGTTCATCACCACCCCCTTTTCTGAATCATTTTGTCCACCATGAGCGTGGAAGGGTATACTCAGATGTGAGTCCCTTGCTCATTGCACCATCAGGATTCAAGCAAGCCGGGCCGACGACGCCTGAAATGGCAGAAACCGGTCCCCGGAAACTTGTTTCCTTCCCAGTACAAGAATTGGCTTGGTAGTTTGGTTTGCCCTGTTCCCATCATGCACTGGGACAGGAACAGACTAATTTGCATATAGCCAAGTTCTGAGCTGGGATGGTGCAGTGAGCTAAAAAACGGTGATGGATCAAGCCCTGATCTTTGGATTGGGTAAGAGTGGTCTGCTTAATTCAGGCACTCTGTTCATCACCACCCCCTTTTCTGAATCATTTTGTCCACCATAAGCGTGAAAGGTATACTCAGATGTGAGTCCCTTGCTCATTGCACCATCAGGATTCAAGCAAGCCGGGCCGACGACGCCTGAAATGGCAGAAACCGGTCCTCGGAAGCTTGTTTCCTTCCCAGTACAAGAATTGGCTTGGTAGTTTGGTTTGCCCTGTTCCCATCATGCACTGGGACAGGAACAGACTAATTTGCATATAGCCAAGTTCTGAGCTGGGATGGTGCAGTGAGCTAAAAAACGGTGATGGATCAAGCCCTGATCTTTGGACTGGGTAAGAGTGGTCTGCTTAATTCAGGCACTCTGTTCATCACCACCCCCTTTTCTGAATCATTTTGTCCACCATAAGCGTGGAAGGGTATACTCAGATGTGAGTCCCTTGCTCATTGCACCATCAGGATTCAAGCAAGCCGGGCCGACGACGCCTGAAATGGCAGAAACCGGTCCTCGGAAGCTTGTTTCCTTCCCAGTACAAGAATTGGCTTGGTAGTTTGGTTTGCCCTGTTCCCATCATGCACTGGGACAGGAACAGACTAATTTGCATATAGCCAAGTTCTGAGCTGGGATGGTGCAGTGAGCTAAAAAACGGTGATGGATCAAGCCCTGATCTTTGGACTGGGTAAGAGTGGTCTGCTTAATTCAGGCACTCTGTTCATCACCACCCCCTTTTCTGAATCATTTTGTCCACCATAAGCGTGGAAGGGTATACTCAGATGTGAGTCCCTTGCTCATTGCACCATCAGGATTCAAGCAAGCCGGGCCGACGACGCCTGAAATGGCAGAAACCGGTCCCCGGAAGCTTGTTTCCTTCCCAGTGCAAGAATTGGCTTGATAGTTTGGTTTGCCCTGTTCCCATCATGCACTGGGACAGGAACAGACTAATTTGCATATAGCCAAGTTCTGAGCTGGGATGGTGCAGTGAGCTAAAAAACGGTTATGGATCAAGCCCTGATCTTTGGACTGGGTAAGAGTGGTCTGCTTAATTCAGGCACTCTGTTCATCACCACCCCCTTTTCTGAATCATTTTGTCCACCATAAGCGTGGAAGGGTATACTCAGATGTGAGTCCCTTGCTCATTGCACCATCAGGATTCAAGCAAGCCGGGCCGACGACGCCTGAAATGGCAGAAACCGGTCCCCGGAAGCTTGTTTCCTTCCCAGTACAAGAATTGGCTTGGTAGTTTGGTTTGCCCTGTTCCCATCATGCACTGGGACAGGAACAGACTAATTTGCATATAGCCAAGTTCTGAGCTGGGATGGTGCAGTGAGCTAAAAAACGGTGATGGATCAAGCCCTGATCTTTGGACTGGGTAAGAGTGGTCTGCTTAATTCAGGCACTCTGTTCATCACCACCCCCTTTTCTGAATCATTTTGTCCACCATAAGCGTGGAAGGGTATACTCAGATGTGAGTCCCTTGCTCATTGCACCATCAGGATTCAAGCAAGCCGGGCCGACGATGCCTGAAATGGCAGAAACCGGTCCCCGGAAGCTTGTTTCCTTCCCAGTACAAGAATTGGCTTGGTAGTTTGGTTTGCCCTGTTCCCATCATGCACTGGGACAGGAACAGACTAATTTGCATATAGCCAAGTTCTGAGCTGGGATGGTGCAGTGAGCTAAAAAACGGCGATGGATCAAGCCCTGATCTTTGGACTGGGTAAGAGTGGTCTGCTTAATTCAGGCACTCTGTTCATCACCACCCCCTTTTCTGAATCCAATAGTTCTTTGACATTTTTCCTATTTCGGATGGGAGATCCTGAAGAAGTCAGACATCCCCTCCGTAGCTACAATTGGCCAAAGTTGTGCACTAGTTGGCAATTGGTAACTTCTTTTTCCAACCCTCTGTTCAAAGACATTGCATTGTCAAGCACAGAATTATTCAATTTGGTCAGAGTACTGATTACCCAGTGTCACATAATCATTTCCTGACTTATGTGCGGCACATTTGACCACAGCAATTTATTTTGGCAATTGCAATGCTTCCAATAGTTCTTTCAGAAAAGGGGGTGGTGATGAACAGAGTGTCTGAATTAAGCAGACCACTCTTACCCAGTCCAAAGATCAGGGCTTGATCCATCACCGTTATTTAGCTCACTGCCCCATCCCAGCTCAGAACCTGGCTATATGCAAATTAGTCTGTCCCTGGCCCAGTGCATCATGGGAACAGGGCAGACCAAACTACCAAGCCAATTCTTCACCAGAAAGGAGACAAGCTTCCGGGGACCGGTTTCTGCCATTTCAGGCGTCGTCGGCCCGGCTTGCTTGAATCCTGATGGAGCAGTGAGCAAGGGACTCATGTCTGAGTATACCCTGCCACACCTATAGTGGCCAAAAACGATTCAGAAAAGGGGGTGGTGATGAACAGAGTGTCTGAATTAAGCAGTGAGCAAACGGTGATGGATCAAGCCCTGATCTTTGGACTGGGTAAGAGTGGTCTGCTTAATTCAGGCACTCTGTTCATCACCACCCCCTTTTCTGAATCATTTTGTCCACCATAAGCGTGGAAGGGTATACGCAGATGTGAGTCCCTTGCTCATTGCACCATCAGGATTCAAGCAAGCCGGGCCGGCGACGCCTGAAATGGCAGAAACCGGTCCCCGGAAGCTTGTTTCCTTCCCAGTACAAGAATTGGCTTGGTAGTTTGGTTTGCCCTGTTCCTATCATGCACTGGGACAGGAACAGACTAATTTGCATATAGCCAAGTTCTGAGCTGTGATGGTGCAGTGAGCTAAAAAACGGTGATGGATCAAGCCCTGATCTTTGGACTGGGTAAGAGTGGTCTGCTTAATTCAGGCACTCTGTTCATCACCACCCCCTTTTCTGAATCATTTTGTCCACCATAAGCGTGAAAGGTATACTCAGATGTGAGTCCCTTGCTCATTGCACCATCAGGATTCAAGCAAGCCGGGCCGACGACGCCTGAAATGGCAGAAACCGGTCCCCGGAAGCTTGTTTCCTTCCCAGTACAAGAATTGGCTTGGTAGTTTGGTTTGCCCTGTTCCCATCATGCACTGGGACAGGAACAGACTAATTTGCATATAGCCAAGTTCTGAGCTGGGATGGTGCAGTGAGCTAAAAAACGGTGATGGATCAAGCCCTGATCTTTGGACTGGGTAAGAGTGGTCTGCTTAATTCAGGCACTCTGTTCATCACCACCCCCTTTTCTGAATCATTTTGTCCACCATGAGCGTGGAAGAGTATACTCAGATGTGAGTCCCTTGCTCATTGCACCATCAGGATTCAAGCAAGCCGGGCCGACGACGCCTGAAATGGCAGAAACCGGTCCCCGGAAACTTGTTTCCTTCCCAGTACAAGAATTGGCTTGGTAGTTTGGTTTGCCCTGTTCCCATCATGCACTGGGACAGGAACAGACTAATTTGCATATAGCCAAGTTCTGAGCTGGGATGGTGCAGTGAGCTAAAAAACGGTGATGGATCAAGCCCTGATCTTTGGATTGGGTAAGAGTGGTCTGCTTAATTCAGGCACTCTGTTCATCACCACCCCCTTTTCTGAATCATTTTGTCCACCATAAGCGTGAAAGGTATACTCAGATGTGAGTCCCTTGCTCATTGCACCATCAGGATTCAAGCAAGCCGGGCCGACGACGCCTGAAATGGCAGAAACCGGTCCTCGGAAGCTTGTTTCCTTCCCAGTACAAGAATTGGCTTGGTAGTTTGGTTTGCCCTGTTCCCATCATGCACTGGGACAGGAACAGACTAATTTGCATATAGCCAAGTTCTGAGCTGGGATGGTGCAGTGAGCTAAAAAACGGTGATGGATCAAGCCCTGATCTTTGGACTGGGTAAGAGTGGTCTGCTTAATTCAGGCACTCTGTTCATCACCACCCCCTTTTCTGAATCATTTTGTCCACCATAAGCGTGGAAGGGTATACTCAGATGTGAGTCCCTTGCTCATTGCACCATCAGGATTCAAGCAAGCCGGGCCGACGACGCCTGAAATGGCAGAAACCGGTCCTCGGAAGCTTGTTTCCTTCCCAGTACAAGAATTGGCTTGGTAGTTTGGTTTGCCCTGTTCCCATCATGCACTGGGACAGGAACAGACTAATTTGCATATAGCCAAGTTCTGAGCTGGGATGGTGCAGTGAGCTAAAAAACGGTGATGGATCAAGCCCTGATCTTTGGACTGGGTAAGAGTGGTCTGCTTAATTCAGGCACTCTGTTCATCACCACCCCCTTTTCTGAATCATTTTGTCCACCATAAGCGTGGAAGGGTATACTCAGATGTGAGTCCCTTGCTCATTGCACCATCAGGATTCAAGCAAGCCGGGCCGACGACGCCTGAAATGGCAGAAACCGGTCCCCGGAAGCTTGTTTCCTTCCCAGTGCAAGAATTGGCTTGATAGTTTGGTTTGCCCTGTTCCCATCATGCACTGGGACAGGAACAGACTAATTTGCATATAGCCAAGTTCTGAGCTGGGATGGTGCAGTGAGCTAAAAAACGGTTATGGATCAAGCCCTGATCTTTGGACTGGGTAAGAGTGGTCTGCTTAATTCAGGCACTCTGTTCATCACCACCCCCTTTTCTGAATCATTTTGTCCACCATAAGCGTGGAAGGGTATACTCAGATGTGAGTCCCTTGCTCATTGCACCATCAGGATTCAAGCAAGCCGGGCCGACGACGCCTGAAATGGCAGAAACCGGTCCCCGGAAGCTTGTTTCCTTCCCAGTACAAGAATTGGCTTGGTAGTTTGGTTTGCCCTGTTCCCATCATGCACTGGGACAGGAACAGACTAATTTGCATATAGCCAAGTTCTGAGCTGGGATGGTGCAGTGAGCTAAAAAACGGTGATGGATCAAGCCCTGATCTTTGGACTGGGTAAGAGTGGTCTGCTTAATTCAGGCACTCTGTTCATCACCACCCCCTTTTCTGAATCATTTTGTCCACCATAAGCGTGGAAGGGTATACTCAGATGTGAGTCCCTTGCTCATTGCACCATCAGGATTCAAGCAAGCCGGGCCGACGATGCCTGAAATGGCAGAAACCGGTCCCCGGAAGCTTGTTTCCTTCCCAGTACAAGAATTGGCTTGGTAGTTTGGTTTGCCCTGTTCCCATCATGCACTGGGACAGGAACAGACTAATTTGCATATAGCCAAGTTCTGAGCTGGGATGGTGCAGTGAGCTAAAAAACGGTGATGGATCAAGCCCTGATCTTTGGACTGGGTAAGAGTGGTCTGCTTAATTCAGGCACTCTGTTCATCACCACCCCCTTTTCTGAGCCATTTTGTCCACCATAAGCGTGGAAGGGTATACTCAGATGTGAGTCCCTTGCTCATTGCACCATCAGGATTCAAGCAAGCCGGGCCGACGACGCCTGAAATGGCAGAAACCGGTCCCCGGAAACTTGTTTCCTTCCCAGTACAAGAATTGGCTTGGTAGTTTGGTTTGCCCTGTTCCCATCATGCACTGGGACAGGAACAGACTAATTTGCATATAGCCAAGTTCTGAGCTGGGATGGTGCAGTGAGCTAAAAAACGGTGATGGATCAAGCCCTGATCTTTGGATTGGGTAAGAGTGGTCTGCTTAATTCAGGCACTCTGTTCATCACCACCCCCTTTTCTGAATCATTTTGTCCACCATTAGCGTGAAAGGTATACTCAGATGTGAGTCCCTTGCTCATTGCACCATCAGGATTCAAGCAAGCCGGGCCGACGACGCCTGAAATGGCAGAAACCGGTCCTCGGAAGCTTGTTTCCTTCCCAGTACAAGAATTGGCTTGGTAGTTTGGTTTGCCCTGTTCCCATCATGCACTGGGACAGGAACAGACTAATTTGCATATAGCCAAGTTCTGAGCTGGGATGGTGCAGTGAGCTAAAAAACGGTGATGGATCAAGCCCTGATCTTTGGACTGGGTAAAAGTGGTCTGCTTAATTCAGGCACTCTGTTCATCACCACCCCCTTTTCTGAATCATTTTGTCCACCATAAGCGTGGAAGGGTATACTCAGATGTGAGTCCCTTGCTCATTGCACCATCAGGATTCAAGCAAGCCGGGCCGACGACGCCTGAAATGGCAGAAACCGGTCCTCGGAAGCTTGTTTCCTTCCCAGTACAAGAATTGGCTTGGTAGTTTGGTTTGCCCTGTTCCCATCATGCACTGGGACAGGAACAGACTAATTTGCATATAGCCAAGTTCTGAGCTGGGAAGGTGCAGTGAGCTAAAAAACGGTGATGGATCAAGCCCTGATCTTTGGACTGGGTAAGAGTGGTCTGCTTAATTCAGGCACTCTGTTCATCACCACCCCCTTTTCTGAATCATTTTGTCCACCATAAGCGTGGAAGGGTATACTCAGATGTGAGTCCCTTGCTCATTGCACCATCAGGATTCAAGCAAGCCGGGCCGACGACGCCTGAAATGGCAGAAACCGGTCCCCGGAAGCTTGTTTCCTTCCCAGTACAAGAATTGGCTTGGAAGTTTGGTTTGCCCTGTTCCCATCATGCACTGGGACAGGAACAGACTAATTTGCATATAGCCAAGTTCTGAGCTGGGATGGTGCAGTGAGCTAAAAAACGGTGATGGATCAAGCCCTGATCTTTGGACTGGGTAAGAGTGGTCTGCTTAATTCAGGCACTCTGTTCATCACCACCCCCTTTTCTGAATCATTTTGTCCACCATAAGCGTGGAAGGGTATACTCAGATGTGAGTCCCTTGCTCATTGCACCATCAGGATTCAAGCAAGCCGGGCCGACGATGCCTGAAATGGCAGAAACCGGTCCCCGGAAGCTTGTTTCCTTCCCAGTACAAGAATTGGCTTGGTAGTTTGGTTTGCCCTGTTCCCATCATGCACTGGGACAGGAACAGACTAATTTGCATATAGCCAAGTTCTGAGCTGGGATGGTGCAGTGAGCTAAAAAACGGTGATGGATCAAGCCCTGATCTTTGGACTGGGTAAGAGTGGTCTGCTTAATTCAGGCACTCTGTTCATCACCACCCCCTTTTCTGAATCCAATAGTTCTTTGACATTTTTCCTATTTCGGATGGGAGATCCTGAAGAAGTCAGACATCCCCTCCGTAGCTACAATTGGCCAAAGTTGTGCACTAGTTGGCAATTGGTAACTTCTTTTTCCAACCCTCTGTTCAAAGACATTGCATTGTCAAGCACAGAATTATTCAATTTGGTCAGAGTACTGATTACCCAGTGTCACATAATCATTTCCTGACTTATGTGCGGCACATTTGACCACAGCAATTTATTTTGGCAATTGCAATGCTTCCAATAGTTCTTTCAGAAAAGGGGGTGGTGATGAACAGAGTGTCTGAATTAAGCAGACCACTCTTACCCAGTCCAAAGATCAGGGCTTGATCCATCACCGTTATTTAGCTCACTGCCCCATCCCAGCTCAGAACCTGGCTATATGCAAATTAGTCTGTCCCTGGCCCAGTGCATCATGGGAACAGGGCAGACCAAACTACCAAGCCAATTCTTCACCAGAAAGGAGACAAGCTTCCGGGGACCGGTTTCTGCCATTTCAGGCGTCGTCGGCCCGGCTTGCTTGAATCCTGATGGAGCAGTGAGCAAGGGACTCATGTCTGAGTATACCCTGCCACACCTATAGTGGCCAAAAACGATTCAGAAAAGGGGGTGGTGATGAACAGAGTGTCTGAATTAAGCAGTGAGCAAACGGTGATGGATCAAGCCCTGATCTTTGGACTGGGTAAGAGTGGTCTGCTTAATTCAGGCACTCTGTTCATCACCACGCCCTTTTCTGAATCATTTTGTCCACCATAAGCGTGGAAGGGTATACGCAGATGTGAGTCCCTTGCTCATTGCACCATCAGGATTCAAGCAAGCCGGGCCGGCGACGCCTGAAATGGCAGAAACCGGTCCCCGGAAGCTTGTTTCCTTCCCAGTACAAGAATTGGCTTGGTAGTTTGGTTTGCCCTGTTCCTATCATGCACTGGGACAGGAACAGACTAATTTGCATATAGCCAAGTTCTGAGCTGTGATGGTGCAGTGAGCTAAAAAACGGTGATGGATCAAGCCCTGATCTTTGGACTGGGTAAGAGTGGTCTGCTTAATTCAGGCACTCTGTTCATCACCACCCCCTTTTCTGAATCATTTTGTCCACCATAAGCGTGAAAGGTATACTCAGATGTGAGTCCCTTGCTCATTGCACCATCAGGATTCAAGCAAGCCGGGCCGACGACGCCTGAAATGGCAGAAACCGGTCCCCGGAAGCTTGTTTCCTTCCCAGTACAAGAATTGGCTTGGTAGTTTGGTTTGCCCTGTTCCCATCATGCACTGGGACAGGAACAGACTAATTTGCATATAGCCAAGTTCTGAGCTGGGATGGTGCAGTGAGCTAAAAAACGGTGATGGATCAAGCCCTGATCTTTGGACTGGGTAAGAGTGGTATGCTTAATTCAGGCACTCTGTTCATCACCACCCCCTTTTCTGAATCATTTTGTCCACCATGAGCGTGGAAGAGTATACTCAGATGTGAGTCCCTTGCTCATTGCACCATCAGGATTCAAGCAAGCCGGGCCGACGACGCCTGAAATGGCAGAAACCGGTCCCCGGAAACTTGTTTCCTTCCCAGTACAAGAATTGGCTTGGTAGTTTGGTTTGCCCTGTTCCCATCATGCACTGGGACAGGAACAGACTAATTTGCATATAGCCAAGTTCTGAGCTGGGATGGTGCAGTGAGCTAAAAAACGGTGATGGATCAAGCCCTGATCTTTGGATTGGGTAAGAGTGGTCTGCTTAATTCAGGCACTCTGTTCATCACCACCCCCTTTTCTGAATCATTTTGTCCACCATAAGCGTGAAAGGTATACTCAGATGTGAGTCCCTTGCTCATTGCACCATCAGGATTCAAGCAAGCCGGGCCGACGACGCCTGAAATGGCAGAAACCGGTCCTCGGAAGCTTGTTTCCTTCCCAGTACAAGAATTGGCTTGGTAGTTTGGTTTGCCCTGTTCCCATCATGCACTGGGACAGGAACAGACTAATTTGCATATAGCCAAGTTCTGAGCTGGGATGGTGCAGTGAGCTAAAAAACGGTGAAGGATCAAGCCCTGATCTTTGGACTGGGTAAGAGTGGTCTGCTTAATTCAGGCACTCTGTTCATCACCACCCCCTTTTCTGAATCATTTTGTCCACCATAAGCGTGGAAGGGTATACTCAGATGTGAGTCCCTTGCTCATTGCACCATCAGGATTCAAGCAAGCCGGGCCGACGACGCCTGAAATGGCAGAAACCGGTCCTCGGAAGCTTGTTTCCTTCCCAGTACAAGAATTGGCTTGGTAGTTTGGTTTGCCCTGTTCCCATCATGCACTGGGACAGGAACAGACTAATTTGCATATAGCCAAGTTCTGAGCTGGGATGGTGCAGTGAGCTAAAAAACGGTGATGGATCAAGCCCTGATCTTTGGACTGGGTAAGAGTGGTCTGCTTAATTCAGGCACTCTGTTCATCACCACCCCCTTTTCTGAATCATTTTGTCCACCATAAGCGTGGAAGGGTATACTCAGATGTGAGTCCCTTGCTCATTGCACCATCAGGATTCAAGCAAGCCGGGCCGACGACGCCTGAAATGGCAGAAACCGGTCCCCGGAAGCTTGTTTCCTTCCCAGTGCAAGAATTGGCTTGATAGTTTGGTTTGCCCTGTTCCCATCATGCACTGGGACAGGAACAGACTAATTTGCATATAGCCAAGTTCTGAGCTGGGATGGTGCAGTGAGCTAAAAAACGGTTATGGATCAAGCCCTGATCTTTGGACTGGGTAAGAGTGGTCTGCTTAATTCAGGCACTCTGTTCATCACCACCCCCTTTTCTGAATCATTTTGTCCACCATAAGCGTGGAAGGGTATACTCAGATGTGAGTCCCTTGCTCATTGCACCATCAGGATTCAAGCAAGCCGGGCCGACGACGCCTGAAATGGCAGAAACCGGTCCCCGGAAGCTTGTTTCCTTCCCAGTACAAGAATTGGCTTGGTAGTTTGGTTTGCCCTGTTCCCATCATGCACTGGGACAGGAACAGACTAATTTGCATATAGCCAAGTTCTGAGCTGGGATGGTGCAGTGAGCTAAAAAACGGTGATGGATCAAGCCCTGATCTTTGGACTGGGTAAGAGTGGTCTGCTTAATTCAGGCACTCTGTTCATCACCACCCCCTTTTCTGAATCATTTTGTCCACCATAAGCGTGGAAGGGTATACTCAGATGTGAGTCCCTTGCTCATTGCACCATCAGGATTCAAGCAAGCCGGGCCGACGATGCCTGAAATGGCAGAAACCGGTCCCCGGAAGCTTGTTTCCTTCCCAGTACAAGAATTGGCTTGGTAGTTTGGTTTGCCCTGTTCCCATCATGCACTGGGACAGGAACAGACTAATTTGCATATAGCCAAGTTCTGAGCTGTGATGGTGCAGTGAGCTAAAAAACGGTGATGGATCAAGCCCTGATCTTTGGACTGGGTAAGAGTGGTCTGCTTAATTCAGGCACTCTGTTCATCACCACCCCCTTTTCTGAGCCATTTTGTCCACCATAAGCGTGGAAGGGTATACTCAGATGTGAGTCCCTTGCTCATTGCACCATCAGGATTCAAGCAAGCCGGGCCGACGACGCCTGAAATGGCAGAAACCGGTCCCCGGAAACTTGTTTCCTTCCCAGTGCAAGAATTGGCTTGGTAGTTTGGTTTGCCCTGTTCCCATCATGCACTGGGACAGGAACAGACTAATTTGCATATAGCCAAGTTCTGAGCTGGGATGGTGCAGTGAGCTAAAAAACGGTGATGGATCAAGCCCTGATCTTTGGATTGGGTAAGAGTGGTCTGCTTAATTCAGGCACTCTGTTCATCACCACCCCCTTTTCTGAATCATTTTGTCCACCATAAGCGTGAAAGGTATACTCAGATGTGAGTCCCTTGCTCATTGCACCATCAGGATTCAAGCAAGCCGGGCCGACGACGCCTGAAATGGCAGAAACCGGTCCTCGGAAGCTTGTTTCCTTCCCAGTACAAGAATTGGCTTGGTAGTTTGGTTTGCCCTGTTCCCATCATGCACTGGGACAGGAACAGACTAATTTGCATATAGCCAAGTTCTGAGCTGGGATGGTGCAGTGAGCTAAAAAACGGTGATGGATCAAGCCCTGATCTTTGGACTGGGTAAGAGTGGTCTGCTTAATTCAGGCACTCTGTTCATCACCACCCCCTTTTCTGAATCATTTTGTCCACCATAAGCGTGGAAGGGTATACTCAGATGTGAGTCCCTTGCTCATTGCACCATCAGGATTCAAGCAAGCCGGGCCGACGACGCCTGAAATGGCAGAAACCGGTCCTCGGAAGCTTGTTTCCTTCCCAGTACAAGAATTGGCTTGGTAGTTTGGTTTGCCCTGTTCCCATCATGCACTGGGACAGGAACAGACTAATTTGCATATAGCCAAGTTCTGAGCTGGGAAGGTGCAGTGAGCTAAAAAACGGTGATGGATCAAGCCCTGATCTTTGGACTGGGTAAGAGTGGTCTGCTTAATTCAGGCACTCTGTTCATCACCACCCCCTTTTCTGAATCATTTTGTCCACCATAAGCGTGGAAGGGTATACTCAGATGTGAGTCCCTTGCTCATTGCACCATCAGGATTCAAGCAAGCCGGGCCGACGACGCCTGAAATGGCAGAAACCGGTCCCCGGAAGCTTGTTTCCTTCCCAGTACAAGAATTGGCTTGGTAGTTTGGTTTGCCCTGTTCCCATCATGCACTGGGACAGGAACAGACTAATTTGCATATAGCCAAGTTCTGAGCTGGGATGGTGCAGTGAGCTAAAAAACGGTGATGGATCAAGCCCTGATCTTTGGACTGGGTAAGAGTGGTCTGCTTAATTCAGGCACTCTGTTCATCACCACCCCCTTTTCTGAATCATTTTGTCCACCATAAGCGTGGAAGGGTATACTCAGATGTGAGTCCCTTGCTCATTGCACCATCAGGATTCAAGCAAGCCGGGCCGACGATGCCTGAAATGGCAGAAACCGGTCCCCGGAAGCTTGTTTCCTTCCCAGTACAAGAATTGGCTTGGTAGTTTGGTTTGCCCTGTTCCCATCATGCACTGGGACAGGAACAGACTAATTTGCATATAGCCAAGTTCTGAGCTGGGATGGTGCAGTGAGCTAAAAAACGGTGATGGATCAAGCCCTGATCTTTGGACTGGGTAAGAGTGGTCTGCTTAATTCAGGCACTCTGTTCATCACCACCCCCTTTTCTGAATCCAATAGTTCTTTGACATTTTTCCTATTTCGGATGGGAGATCCTGAAGAAGTCAGACATCCCCTCCGTAGCTACAATTGGCCAAAGTTGTGCACTAGTTGGCAATTGGTAACTTCTTTTTCCAACCCTCTGTTCAAAGACATTGCATTGTCAAGCACAGAATTATTCAATTTGGTCAGAGTACTGATTACCCAGTGTCACATAATCATTTCCTGACTTATGTGCGGCACATTTGACCACAGCAATTTATTTTGGCAATTGCAATGCTTCCAATAGTTCTTTCAGAAAAGGGGGTGGTGATGAACAGAGTGTCTGAATTAAGCAGACCACTCTTACCCAGTCCAAAGATCAGGGCTTGATCCATCACCGTTATTTAGCTCACTGCCCCATCCCAGCTCAGAACCTGGCTATATGCAAATTAGTCTGTCCCTGGCCCAGTGCATCATGGGAACAGGGCAGACCAAACTACCAAGCCAATTCTTCACCAGAAAGGAGACAAGCTTCCGGGGACCGGTTTCTGCCATTTCAGGCGTCGTCGGCCCGGCTTGCTTGAATCCTGATGGAGCAGTGAGCAAGGGACTCATGTCTGAGTATACCCTGCCACACCTATAGTGGCCAAAAACGATTCAGAAAAGGGGGTGGTGATGAACAGAGTGTCTGAATTAAGCAGTGAGCAAACGGTGATGGATCAAGCCCTGATCTTTGGACTGGGTAAGAGTGGTCTGCTTAATTCAGGCACTCTGTTCATCACCACCCCCTTTTCTGAATCATTTTGTCCACCATAAGCGTGGAAGGGTATACGCAGATGTGAGTCCCTTGCTCATTGCACCATCAGGATTCAAGCAAGCCGGGCCGGCGACGCCTGAAATGGCAGAAACCGGTCCCCGGAAGCTTGTTTCCTTCCCAGTACAAGAATTGGCTTGGTAGTTTGGTTTGCCCTGTTCCTATCATGCACTGGGACAGGAACAGACTAATTTGCATATAGCCAAGTTCTGAGCTGTGATGGTGCAGTGAGCTAAAAAACGGTGATGGATCAAGCCCTGATCTTTGGACTGGGTAAGAGTGGTCTGCTTAATTCAGGCACTCTGTTCATCACCACCCCCTTTTCTGAATCATTTTGTCCACCATAAGCGTGAAAGGTATACTCAGATGTGAGTCCCTTGCTCATTGCACCATCAGGATTCAAGCAAGCCGGGCCGACGACGCCTGAAATGGCAGAAACCGGTCCCCGGAAGCTTGTTTCCTTCCCAGTACAAGAATTGGCTTGGTAGTTTGGTTTGCCCTGTTCCCATCATGCACTGGGACAGGAACAGACTAATTTGCATATAGCCAAGTTCTGAGCTGGGATGGTGCAGTGAGCTAAAAAACGGTGATGGATCAAGCCCTGATCTTTGGACTGGGTAAGAGTGGTCTGCTTAATTCAGGCACTCTGTTCATCACCACCCCCTTTTCTGAATCATTTTGTCCACCATGAGCGTGGAAGAGTATACTCAGATGTGAGTCCCTTGCTCATTGCACCATCAGGATTCAAGCAAGCCGGGCCGACGACGCCTGAAATGGCAGAAACCGGTCCCCGGAAACTTGTTTCCTTCCCAGTACAAGAATTGGCTTGGTAGTTTGGTTTGCCCTGTTCCCATCATGCACTGGGACAGGAACAGACTAATTTGCATATAGCCAAGTTCTGAGCTGGGATGGTGCAGTGAGCTAAAAAACGGTGATGGATCAAGCCCTGATCTTTGGATTGGGTAAGAGTGGTCTGCTTAATTCAGGCACTCTGTTCATCACCACCCCCTTTTCTGAATCATTTTGTCCACCATAAGCGTGAAAGGTATACTCAGATGTGAGTCCCTTGCTCATTGCACCATCAGGATTCAAGCAAGCCGGGCCGGCGACGCCTGAAATGGCAGAAACCGGTCCCCGGAAGCTTGTTTCCTTCCCAGTACAAGAATTGGCTTGGTAGTTTGGTTTGCCCTGTTCCTATCATGCACTGGGACAGGAACAGACTAATTTGCATATAGCCAAGTTCTGAGCTGTGATGGTGCAGTGAGCTAAAAAACGGTGATGGATCAAGCCCTGATCTTTGGACTGGGTAAGAGTGGTCTGCTTAATTCAGGCACTCTGTTCATCACCACCCCCTTTTCTGAATCATTTTGTCCACCATAAGCGTGAAAGGTATACTCAGATGTGAGTCCCTTGCTCATTGCACCATCAGGATTCAAGCAAGCCGGGCCGACGACGCCTGAAATGGCAGAAACCGGTCCCCGGAAGCTTGTTTCCTTCCCAGTACAAGAATTGGCTTGGTAGTTTGGTTTGCCCTGTTCCCATCATGCACTGGGACAGGAACAGACTAATTTGCATATAGCCAAGTTCTGAGCTGGGATGGTGCAGTGAGCTAAAAAACGGTGATGGATCAAGCCCTGATCTTTGGACTGGGTAAGAGTGGTCTGCTTAATTCAGGCACTCTGTTCATCACCACCCCCTTTTCTGAATCATTTTGTCCACCATGAGCGTGGAAGAGTATACTCAGATGTGAGTCCCTTGCTCATTGCACCATCAGGATTCAAGCAAGCCGGGCCGACGACGCCTGAAATGGCAGAAACCGGTCCCCGGAAACTTGTTTCCTTCCCAGTACAAGAATTGGCTTGGTAGTTTGGTTTGCCCTGTTCCCATCATGCACTGGGACAGGAACAGACTAATTTGCATATAGCCAAGTTCTGAGCTGGGATGGTGCAGTGAGCTAAAAAACGGTGATGGATCAAGCCCTGATCTTTGGACTGGGTAAGAGTGGTCTGCTTAATTCAGGCACTCTGTTCATCACCATCCCCTTTTCTGAATCATTTTGTCCACCATAAGCGTGGAAGGGTATACGCAGATGTGAGTCCCTTGCTCATTGCACCATCAGGATTCAAGCAAGCCGGGCCGGCGACGCCTGAAATGGCAGAAACCGGTCCCCGGAAGCTTGTTTCCTTCCCAGTACAAGAATTGGCTTGGTAGTTTGGTTTGCCCTGTTCCTATCATGCACTGGGACAGGAACAGACTAATTTGCATATAGCCAAGTTCTGAGCTGTGATGGTGCAGTGAGCTAAAAAACGGTGATGGATCAAGCCCTGATCTTTGGACTGGGTAAGAGTGGTCTGCTTAATTCAGGCACTCTGTTCATCACCACCCCCTTTTCTGAATCATTTTGTCCACCATAAGCGTGAAAGGTATACTCAGATGTGAGTCCCTTGCTCATTGCACCATCAGGATTCAAGCAAGCCGGGCCGACGACGCCTGAAATGGCAGAAACCGGTCCCCGGAAGCTTGTTTCCTTCCCAGTACAAGAATTGGCTTGGTAGTTTGGTTTGCCCTGTTCCCATCATGCACTGGGACAGGAACAGACTAATTTGCATATAGCCAAGTTCTGAGCTGGGATGGTGCAGTGAGCTAAAAAACGGTGATGGATCAAGCCCTGATCTTTGGACTGGGTAAGAGTGGTCTGCTTAATTCAGGCACTCTGTTCATCACCACCCCCTTTTCTGAATCATTTTGTCCACCATGAGCGTGGAAGAGTATACTCAGATGTGAGTCCCTTGCTCATTGCACCATCAGGATTCAAGCAAGCCGGGCCGACGACGCCTGAAATGGCAGAAACCGGTCCCCGGAAACTTGTTTCCTTCCCAGTACAAGAATTGGCTTGGTAGTTTGGTTTGCCCTGTTCCCATCATGCACTGGGACAGGAACAGACTAATTTGCATATAGCCAAGTTCTGAGCTGGGATGGTGCAGTGAGCTAAAAAACGGTGATGGATCAAGCCCTGATCTTTGGATTGGGTAAGAGTGGTCTGCTTAATTCAGGCACTCTGTTCATCACCACCCCCTTTTCTGAATCATTTTGTCCACCATAAGCGTGAAAGGTATACTCAGATGTGAGTCCCTTGCTCATTGCACCATCAGGATTCAAGCAAGCCGGGCCGACGACGCCTGAAATGGCAGAAACCGGTCCTCGGAAGCTTGTTTCCTTCCCAGTACAAGAATTGGCTTGGTAGTTTGGTTTGCCCTGTTCCCATCATGCACTGGGACAGGAACAGACTAATTTGCATATAGCCAAGTTCTGAGCTGGGATGGTGCAGTGAGCTAAAAAACGGTGATGGATCAAGCCCTGATCTTTGGACTGGGTAAGAGTGGTCTGCTTAATTCAGGCACTCTGTTCATCACCACCCCCTTTTCTGAATCATTTTGTCCACCATAAGCGTGGAAGGGTATACTCAGATGTGAGTCCCTTGCTCATTGCACCATCAGGATTCAAGCAAGCCGGGCCGACGACGCCTGAAATGGCAGAAACCGGTCCTCGGAAGCTTGTTTCCTTCCCAGTACAAGAATTGGCTTGGTAGTTTGGTTTGCCCTGTTCCCATCATGCACTGGGACAGGAACAGACTAATTTGCATATAGCCAAGTTCTGAGCTGGGATGGTGCAGTGAGCTAAAAAACGGTGATGGATCAAGCCCTGATCTTTGGACTGGGTAAGAGTGGTCTGCTTAATTCAGGCACTCTGTTCATCACCACCCCCTTTTCTGAATCATTTTGTCCACCATAAGCGTGGAAGGGTATACTCAGATGTGAGTCCCTTGCTCATTGCACCATCAGGATTCAAGCAAGCCGGGCCGACGACGCCTGAAATGGCAGAAACCGGTCCCCGGAAGCTTGTTTCCTTCCCAGTGCAAGAATTGGCTTGATAGTTTGGTTTGCCCTGTTCCCATCATGCACTGGGACAGGAACAGACTAATTTGCATATAGCCAAGTTCTGAGCTGGGATGGTGCAGTGAGCTAAAAAACGGTTATGGATCAAGCCCTGATCTTTGGACTGGGTAAGAGTGGTCTGCTTAATTCAGGCACTCTGTTCATCACCACCCCCTTTTCTGAATCATTTTGTCCACCATAAGCGTGGAAGGGTATACTCAGATGTGAGTCCCTTGCTCATTGCACCATCAGGATTCAAGCAAGCCGGGCCGACGACGCCTGAAATGGCAGAAACCGGTCCCCGGAAGCTTGTTTCCTTCCCAGTACAAAAATTGGCTTGGTAGTTTGGTTTGCCCTGTTCCCATCATGCACTGGGACAGGAACAGACTAATTTGCATATAGCCAAGTTCTGAGCTGGGATGGTGCAGTGAGCTAAAAAACGGTGATGGATCAAGCCCTGATCTTTGGACTGGGTAAGAGTGGTCTGCTTAATTCAGGCACTCTGTTCATCACCACCCCCTTTTCTGAATCATTTTGTCCACCATAAGCGTGGAAGGGTATACTCAGATGTGAGTCCCTTGCTCATTGCACCATCAGGATTCAAGCAAGCCGGGCCGACGATGCCTGAAATGGCAGAAACCGGTCCCCGGAAGCTTGTTTCCTTCCCAGTACAAGAATTGGCTTGGTAGTTTGGTTTGCCCTGTTCCCATCATGCACTGGGACAGGAACAGACTAATTTGCATATAGCCAAGTTCTGAGCTGGGATGGTGCAGTGAGCTAAAAAACGGTGATGGATCAAGCCCTGATCTTTGGACTGGGTAAGAGTGGTCTGCTTAATTCAGGCACTCTGTTCATCACCACCCCCTTTTCTGAGCCATTTTGTCCACCATAAGCGTGGAAGGGTATACTCAGATGTGAGTCCCTTGCTCATTGCACCATCAGGATTCAAGCAAGCCGGGCCGACGACGCCTGAAATGGCAGAAACCGGTCCCCGGAAGCTTGTTTCCTTCCCAGTACAAGAATTGGCTTGGTAGTTTGGTTTGCCCTGTTCCCATCATGCACTGGGACAGGAACAGACTCATTTGCATATAGCCAAGTTCTGAGCTGGGATGGTGCAGTGAGCTAAAAAACGGTGATGGATCAAGCCCTGATCTTTGGACTGGGTAAGAGTGATCTGCTTAATTCAGGCACTCTGTTCATCACCACCCCCTTTTCTGAATCATTTTGTCCACCATAAGCGTGGAAGGGTATACTCAGATGTGAGTCCCTTGCTCATTGCACCATCAGGATTCAAGCAAGCCGGGCCGACGACGCCTGAAATGGCAGAAACCGGTCCCCGGAAGCTTGTTTCCTTCCCAGTACAAGAATTGGCTTGGTAGTTTGGTTTGCCCTGTTCCCATCATGCACTGGGACAGGAACAGACTAATTTGCATATAGCCAAGTTCTGAGCTGGGATGGTGCAGTGAGCTAAAAAACGGTGATGGATCAAGCCCTGATCTTTGGACTGGGTAAGAGTGGTCTGCTTAATTCAGGCACTCTGTTCATCACCACCCCCTTTTCTGAATCCAATAGTTCTTTGACATTTTTCCTATTTCGGATGGGAGATCCTGAAGAAGTCAGACATCCCCTCCGTAGCTACAATTGGCCAAATTTGTGCACTACCCTAAAACCATATTGACTATCCGTAAATATGGTTACTCTCAACTTCCTCCCACTTTTGCATGCTTTGGTTAGAGTGAAAAATGTGGCTATTTGTGCAGACTTGACTACTCTTAAACAGGAAGCGTCTAGGGTACCAGACACAGAACATACAGCGTAAGCGAAACTCAATTCTCCATTCTCCCTTGTCAAGCATGGCCCATCAATAAACATTACATAGTCTGACTCTTCCAAGGGAACGTCAAGAATGTGGAATCTGGGCTTTGTACACATTTCTGTCACATCCAAACAATCATGTTCAACTTCCTCTTTCACTTCTTCACAGTATGAATCAGGAAAAACAGTTGCTGGATTCCTCATGGTGCATCTTGTCACACTTAAATTTTCAGCACCCAATATTACTTTTTCATACTTAGTCAGCCGACTAGGGGTCAAATGCTGAGTCGAGTCCTTGTTAAAATGATCTTGACTGAATGTGGCACATACACCTTGATAGGATATACCATCGCAATTGATTCACTCTGTTCCAGACTCACACAAGTAGCAGCTGCTGCTTTTAAGCAGCCAAGGAACGATGCAGCCACTAGATCCAGAGTAGCAGAAAAGTATGCTACTGTACGCCTGGACAATCCGTGTCTTTGTGTTAACACTGAAAGTGCACAACCTCCCCTTTCGCAACAGAACAAAGCAAACTCTTTCGTATAATCTGGCATTCCCAATGCTGGTGCTTGACACAAACAACGTTTTAATTTTATAAATACTTCTTCACTTTCATCATCCCATTCAATCGGATCCATCACATCTTTACGTGTCAACCTTATCAAAGGTTTTGCAAGCAGTAAGAATCCACTAATCCATTTACAACAGTATCCAACTACTCCTAAAAACATTCAGACTTCTTTCTTGGTTCTAGGCAGACTCATTTGTCGAATCACTTTTATTCTTTCTGGCGTCACCTTTCTGACTCCTCTTTCTATCTTGTATCTGAAATATTGAACTTCTCGTGGGAAAAACTGGAATTTTTCTGGCGACACCTTGTGTCCTTCTGCTAAATGGTTCAGTAAAGCTATTGTGTCAATGACACAATCTTCGTGTATCTTTGATGCCACCAATAGGCCATCAATATACGGAACCAAGACCAAATTTCCTGGCATTATCAAATTCTCTACACATTTTTTCAGAATCTGTTTGAAAATCAAGGGACTCTCTGTGTACCCGTGAGAAACTCAGCACCATGCCAAAACACAAAATCCAAACCAGAATGCAAAAAAGATATTGGCTATCTTGATGCAATGGAGTTGAAAAGAATGCCTGGCACAAATCAATCATGGTGTACCAATGAGCATCTCACGGTATCTGATAAAGAATCACTGATGCATTTGGTACTACTGGACAACAGGGTACCACTATTTTATTGAAGTCCCATGATTGGCGAATTACAAGGGCTGCTCAATATTTCTTTTAGAATACCCTGATCAGTCATTTGATCAATTATGGGGCGACTCATTCTGTATTGTGGTCTGTTTGGATTTATCACAACTTCTTTAACCACAATTTTAATTGGGTTTACTATTGCCATTAGATCAATTTCATTTCCTGTAAAATCCCACACATCTGGCCTCACTGTGGTTTTTAATTCATTAGCAAATCATTTTCAGTAAGAAGTGTAAACATCCATCCACTTCTGTTCCCTTTTTTGCTAACATCATCTTGAAAGCAATGTCTTCATCTGGTGTTTGGAAAGCAACACCATCAGGCGTACAGAAGATGGTACAGTTCATCTTACATAACAAGTCCCTGCCTAACAAATTCGCTGGACTTGGATCACATACCACAAAAAGATGCATGTCTCTGAAATTACCAAAAGTTACTTCTATTGGTTTTGTGACTGGGGTCCTTATTTGTTTATTTGAGACTCCTACAACTTGGATAGTTTCTCCCGAGAGGGGTAGGTTTGGTATTTCTGCTGCTCTCACGGTAGAACAGGTAGCGCCAGTATTCACTAGAAAAGTGATGTCATTTCCGTCAACCTTTCCATCAACAAATGGACCTGACTGATCTATGGCCAAGGGTGTGCCAAGCATGCACTTTTCCTCCTCCCTCAGTCATTGGGACATTTCCAAATCACTCTCATTACTTTGCATCCCAATTGTTAAACTGTCTCTTCTTACCACTTTCTCCACGGAATCCGGTGTTCACACTGTACCTCTGCACCTGAGCGCTCACATTGTTGGGCATAGGGGCTTGTGGCACCTGCAACTGAGGACTCACTACCTGTTTCTGCTGTTGTTGATTGACAACCATCTCATTCTGCATCTGTGGATTTAAAATTTGGTTTACCCCATTATTCTGTTGAATATTTCTACACTCATTCTTCCAATGTCCAAGCTTTCCGCATCCATGACAAGGATATTTCTTTTTCGCTTCTTCTCTACTCATTCACCCTTTTCCCCTTTTCCCCTTATTTCCAATTGTCACTTGACTATTCTGATTTGCCCATTCATCTGGTTATCATTTTGAAAACCAGAAGTTGCCTCATGGTGTTCAGCTAACTTCACTTGTGCCTACATAATTTTCTCTTTTAACTTTTTGTGTTTGGCATCAATGTCATCACTGCAGTACTTTGGATACTTCAAACTGTCATCAATCAACTTACTTTTGAGCAAAGCATATGCTGTTGAATCATCTGACTAATGTCTGACCTTAATCCATACACAACCCTTTATACAAAATGTCCCATATCTTTATCACCAATGTTCTTGAATCCATCATACTGCTTAAACACATGTAGCATCGTTTCGTAGTATGCATGCACTGACTCTTTAGGTTCTTGAGTTGTTCCATCTATCTTAACCCAATCTGTTTCCTTATGGGGAATCTTCCCTTTTAGAAAGGTAATCACTTGATTGTATGTCTTCATTACTTTCTCTGAAGGTGCACCTGTCTTTAAATCTCTTGGATACTCTTCAGTTGGCCAATCTACTGTAATTTTACATTATGTCCTCAAATCAGTTGCTACCACTATATCAAACAGACCATTCAAATCTTTCAAGAAAACCTTTGAAACCTTTACAAATCTCTCTACCTGCTTGTACCATTCAATGGGGTTTTCTCTCAATCTAGGAAAGTCATTCATAACGGACAAAACATCCTGTCTACTCCATTGAACATGAACATATCCACCAGCTGGAACTTCTTTCATTGGACACATCCTTTCTACTTTTCTCAATGGGAATGCAGATGCTTCTTTTGTAGCTGCTTCATCGCTCTTTTTTGTCCATCTACTTCTACATCTATCTACTTCCCTCCATTTCTTTAATATATGCATTAATTGTTTTATTTGCAATCTCCTTCCTGATGTATTCAAACTCTATAATTGCCTTCCAGTAAATTCAGATCTATAGGGTTTTTGTAATGTTTTTGACTTTTCCACATCTATTCCAAATTCCAAAGCTGCTTCCACTTTCTTCTCATGAACCTTCTTTGTTCTCTAGGTTATACTTTTTCACAAAAACAACAATTCTTCATATCCATATGAACCCAATTTGTCTATGCTTATTGTACCAATAATCATTTCCTCCAAATCCACTCTCAACTTGCGCACATCTATAGTTTTGTTTGTTATTTCTTCTTTTCTAATCCTTTTGCCCATTCTTCTAGTTCTTCAGGTGAAATACCAGTAGAATTTTCTGTCACTGGGGTGACAGTTGTTACTTTCCTCCTTGTATCTATGGGTGAAATTTTGTGGGGGGTTTTGGTAACAGTCTCAATGTTTGGGAGATCTAATATTAAAACATTTGAATCACTCTCAGTAGTTTGATCTTCTAACATTACTATCTCTTTTCTAACAACATTTTGTGAAACTGTCACATTTTGTGGTTTTGTTGCATCACGTTTGTCACAGTACAATGGAATAACAAGACGAATAGTTACTGTCACTGCTTCAGCTGTCAAACCTAATTTTATTCAATCCATCCCTTTCCTTTTCTTGTGCTGCTCGAATGACTGTTGGATTATATAGAACTTGCAGAACCAATGGTATTCCCATCATAGGGGCACTTGGTGTTGTATCTCTAGCACTTTCTTGATAAGGCGGAGGTCTTTTGAGTAGAATATCTTCCACCAACTCATCATCAGATTTATCACACTTTATTCCTGTCACACACATGTGTTTTGTTTTTTTCTTACATTTGCTCCTTTCTTGATCCTCAGCCTTTAATACTGGATATAATCCTCCGTTACTACAGCCCTTCTCCATCTTTTCATTTGATCTCCTCAGATGTCAAATGGGTATCTGGGTAAAAATCCTCTATTTTTTCTTCTGCCTCCTTTGTATTTCTCTCGTTCAAATGTCTCAACTTACCATTCTTCCAAAGCCTCATACTATGTTAACCTCAGATTTGGTTCTAACAAATTCATCCTGTTACTCAAATTCTGAAGAATCCTTACATTAAATGTACCATGTTTTGGAAAAGCTAAAACACCATCATTTTTCGTATACTCCACCTAATTTTCCAACCATACACAAGTATGATATCCACTTTCCATCATCATATAAGAAGCTGGCGTATTAGGAGGTGGCAGAAGAATTCCCTACCTTGTTACTATGCGTTTATCGTTCCTAAAGAAATTCTTGATCATATTTACCAACTTAATTCTCTCGTTCTTGTGACTTATCTAATTCACTTGATAAAATCCAAAAACTCTTCTGTGTTTCCACGAATCCTGTTTGCTAACACTCGGCCTATACCAGCGCGACTCAAACCAACAGTCCAATCAGATTTGACTACGTATTTCCTTCTACAATATCAGCACAGTACTTGCCTACTGATCAATCAGAGCTCACAAAACACCCACTAGTGTGACCAATGCAAGCACAACTCTTTGTGACATCAGTTTTGCTCCTACCTCTGACCCTCCCTTTACAATCTGGACTTTTCACAAGCCCGCTGTTTCAACCAATTCCAGCGCAGCTCTCTGAGACGTCAGTATGTCTCCTGCTACTGACACTCCCTTCACAAGGTAATACAACAATGTATTTTCTTAATTTTCTTAGTAACACGTAAAAACAGCGCTACTCTGTCTGCTCCCCTAAACCAAACATAGTTTCTTCACTCCCTTCAAACTGAAAAACTTTCACTATGAATAAAAAACATTGTTTACCCTTCACTTAAGCTCAGGGAGGACCTGTTACTCCTCTAGGGATAGTCCTCCTCTGGGTAAGGCCAAAGTATGTAGAAATGAGAGAGGGGCCCCTTGAAATAGTCAAGGGAAATGAGGTACTACCGGAAGAAAAGTTATAATTCCTTGGCTAAAGTATTATCATCGCTACCGTGGTCAGAACAAAGACATAAGTTCTATCACCCCAATCAAAATTAATGTATCATGATATTTATTCAAAAATTTAAAAATGACAAATAGATATAAACATTTCCAATACATAATATACATTTCATGTAAAAATAACTTCTTCCTAATTCTATCACAACACAACAGTCTGCAGTGACAGTTTATAAAATTCTAATTATGACCAGCATAAAAAGAAAAAGAAAAAGAGACAATATGGTGGTATGACCTAAACCCTTGTCAATTACTCATACACATTTAGGGACAAATATAAAAAACCTTTTCAGTCCATGTTTCAATTTCATCAACATATAACCAGACACGGTTGGTCCTTAAATTGTGTGCAGCCCAGCGTCGACGCGTTTCGATGGTATCTTGTTTATGTTCCCATCTTTATCAAGACCAAAATGATTGTGCCTCCTTTTCTGTTGTTCCTGACAACAATTTTCTCTTTAGTCCTATGCAAAGCAAATAGATGATCAGAAAAACGACCTTTTATAATTTCATATAGGCTTACTGTCATCACTTACTGCCTGAGTCTCATTTATACATAATATATTCTACCTGTTTAAACTTCTATCATCATTTCATATTGCCTGAGCATTTGCCAACACATGTAAAGCATCCTTATTACATTTGCCCATCATACATGATCTATACATCTTCCACCAAAATAAAGCCAAATATAATTTTTACATTTTATCGACATAAAACCCTGCTTTATCTTTATTCCTGTTGTTGGAAAGGTGACTTATATGGACTGAACCTGTTCAAAACTTCCCCACTCCTTTTGTTTGTCCCTTACTTGAAAGCCTCTCGGTCTATTCTCCAGTTTTCTTTAGGCTATCTCCAATTGGCTACTCCTTCATTTGGTTATTGTGAGTTTGGATATTTCTCCTATGTCGTGAAAGGCAATACGCTTTTCCTTCTACTGCTGTTCTAGACTTCTGCTGATCTAGACTTTATTGAGAGATATAAAGAGGGGGAAACACCATGTAATTACGTTCTTGTCCTTCTTTGTGGGGTTAAAAAATGGACTGTTTTTCTAATTTCATTCTTATCCTTTACCTGTTTAAAATTGATTCCTCGCTGCATTTATCCTGTGTTTTTGTAATCTTATAATGGGCGATATCGCTCCTTGAATGGTGACGTATCCCTCAAGACTGTTGAGAAAGTCGAAAACATCTTTCATTATTCTACTTCCTATTTTTCATATACAGAATGCTCATTACTGAGAGCTGATTTTTCAATACCTTGTTCTTCTCTATTAGTTCTCAGAAGGCACCGGCGGCTGGGATTGCCTATCCCTCGCCTCTTCTTGTTGTCTGGGTACCGTCATTTTCCTAAGTAACCCTGTGAGATAAGAGGGTGTATCTATGAAAAAAAGGCATCCGTATGCTTGTAGGGTCCTATCTTTCTTCTCTTATTTCTTTATCGAAGATGTACATAACGGTCATGTTTTACCTGGTTCGCTACTTTGTTAACCCTGGCGGAGCAGTCTTGCTGTCATGGGTTTGTACCGTCTTGAAACGCGGCTTTTTCTAAATTTGCTTGTCAAGTAAAAGATGATGTTTGTCAGATTGTCCATTAGGGTACCTAATATCATTGCTTTGTCCCTGTTCCCTCATGTAACAAAACCCCAATTTACCTTCAATTTCGGGAAATGTATCAGCTGCTCCACCTTCACTCATGTTAGTTTGCCATTAAAGCGGAACCTTCTGTTTGCCCTTTATTAAGAGGTAACGTGTGATAGGATTACAGACTCACGTGATCGCTTACCTCCCTATTTCCAAGAGACCCGGTATCGCATTGGATCCACAGGTCACCTGGAATATTGCAGAAGCCTTGTCTTTTACCCGACTGCTTTTTTAAAATTATTTAGTCCGGCAGTCAAAGCCAAAATAAACCTTATATTAAATCGAGGAGTTAAACACCCGGATGCCGAACTGATTAACCCCTTCTGTTTCTTTGATAGAAAAAACACGTTGTATTATTTTTTATGTTTACTATCTCATGTTTCCAACTAAAGGTGTCCCTACCCTAATTTATTGAAATGCCGAAAGCTATATCTCACTTGCAGTCTTATTTTAGATATGGGTTGCCGTACCTCACTTGAATATACCACCCATCTCGTTGCAATTCAGCTGTCTTCTCTAGCCTAATTCTAGAAAAGAAGTAGTTTCTTCTTTGCTATTAAATATATTTCAGATGTTTATTATTTTGTTGCCTCTATATTTGGAGAATCTGCGCCCAGTCCTCCCTTGAATTTAATCCCTTTTCCACAGTATTTAGGTAGCACATATACCACTGTTCTCTTTTTTTGCGTTTCTGGTCCACGTCACCCCCTGTCCCATTTATCCTCACCTTTTCCAGAATGAACCACTGGAATTCTTCACAATCATGGTTCTTTTCGTGGAATTGGTGAGTCAGGGGTGCATTTTCTTTATTTGTTCTTATAGAGGATTTATGTTCAAGGAGACGAGATCGCAACTCTCTGCTCGTCTCCCCAACATATCCCTGTTGACAGGAGCAAATGAGAAGGTACGCAACATTTCTACTCCGGCAATTATTCAATGTTGTTGGTACAAAATTCTTTCCAGCAAATGTTAGACTCTTGCTGACTATACACTGTGTACAGAGAGAACATGTACCGCATTTATTGTTACCTATCGCTATTCCTCCATTCAACGTAAGTTGTTTGGAATCAGACGTTTTATAGGTTTTAACAAGCGCATTTCTGATTGTTTTATTACGCCTGAAAGAAAAAAAGTGTTTTTTCTAGTTGGGCTGTATTATTATTATTCAGGATCTTCCAGTTTCTGTTGACTATGTTTCTTATCTGATTGCTAATGTGGGAATATTGGGTTACAAACACTACCCTACCTAATGCTGCGTTCTTTTTAGCTTTATTGGGATTTAATAGACTTTCTCTATCATAGAACCTTGCTCTTTTGAGTGAGTTCTTGATAAGTTTATTCGGGTAGCCTCTAGCTTTAAGTTTACTTTTGAGCCCTTCTGCATGCTGGTAAAAATCTGTTTATGATATGCAATTCCTGCGCGATCTTAAAAACTCTCCAAATGGTATATTATCTTTCTGGGAGCGGGGATGATTGCTTGAATATTGCAGGAGTGTGCTTTAATCTGTAGGTTTAACATATAGTTCTACTCCCAGTTCTTGATCTATATCTTTAATCACTATATCTAAGAACGCCACGGAGGTGTCACTCACATGGGATGTAAATTTCAAGTTGGGGTCTCCCAGATTTAACCATTCCAAGAATGTTGTCAGGTCCTCGCTGGCACCGCTCCAAATGAAAATAATGTCATCTATATAGCGGTGCCAGCAAGAGACATTCTCGAAATAGGGGGCCATCTCATTAAAGATGTGCTGATCCTCGAAGTTCCCCACGTATTAACATGCCAAACTGGGGGCACAGGTGGCCCCCATGCTGGTCCCCTTAACTTGGAGATATAATTCCTCTTTGAACAAGAAGATGTTCATTTTTAATACCATTTTGATGCAATCTATGATAAAACCCTTGTTTCCTCCTTTCAGATCTTCATCTTTAAGGATCCTGGAGATCACCTGTATGGTGTCATCCTGTGGGATGTTTGTATACAGGGCTTCGATATCCAGGGTGACCCAACACTGGGTCACCCTGTCGAAACCCTGCCCCTCAAATAGCACAATGGCGTGAGCCGTATCTTTAAGATAAGATCTCTGTCTTTGTACGATGGGCTTGAGGAAAAAATCAACGCATTTGCTAAGTGGTTCATATTGACCCTATGCTGCTTACTATGGGGTGCATGGGGGATTGGACACATTTTTTGTATTTTTGGCAGTCCATAGATTGCCGGGATTAGAGGGTGTGAATTAAGTAAGAATTTATATTTAACCTCACTAATCCATCCTTCTTCTTTTCCCTCTTGTAAGAGTGTATGTACCTCAATCCTCAAATCTTCTAACTTGGAGTATCTTATACGTTGGTAATGTTCTTGTACGTTTAAGAGTTCTCTCATTTTGTCATCATATTTTGCTGTATCAAAAATAAGCACGCCTCCGCCTTTGTCGGCGGGTTTCATAGTTATATTATCCTCGTTCTGTAGTGTCTTGAGAGCTATCCTTTACTTGGTAGACATATTGTTATTAAAATTTCTTTGCGCAGAGTTAACTACATTTTTTATTTCAATTTCGACCACTTTCTCAAATGTTTCTACATTGTCATCCACTTGAGCTTAGGCAAGGGGTAACTGTGGATTTTGGTTTGAGACCAAATACACTTGGCATCTGTATAACATTTTTTAAATTACAAGATAACATCGAAACGCGTCGACGCTGGGGTGCACACAATTTAAGGACCAACCTTGTCTGGTTATATGTTGATGAAATTGAAACAGGGACTGGAAAGGTTTTTTATAATTGTCCCCAAATGTGTATGGGTAATTGACAAGGGTTTAGGTCATACAGCCATATTGTCTCTTTTTCTTTTTATGCCTGTCATAATTATAATTTTATAAACTGTCACTGCAGACTGTTGTGTTGTGATAGAATTGGGAAGATTTTTTTTTACATGAAATGTATATTATGTGTAATGCTTTTTAAATTATTTCTTTGTATATTTTTTAATTTTTTAATAAATATCATGATACAGTAATTTTTATTGGGGTGATAGAACTTATGTCTTTGTTCTGACCACGGTAGCGACGATAATACTTTAGCCAAGGGAATTATAACTGTTCTTAAGGCCAAAGTTTCACAGGCGGCCCCTTTGCTGTCATACTCACTCTACTCTTGTACGATATAATCCCTAATTTAACACCTACAGCCCTGCGTAGCTTTTAGGTATCATGACAACTGACGGGTACCCTTCTGCAGTGTGATTCCTTTACCACACTCTTCTAAATTCTGTTCCCGGTATTCCCAGGTGTCTCTGGACCTGTACTTCCAGACAACATAGAACATGACACTAACTTTTGGTGTTAAACATGTAGTTAATATTCAGAAATCAATATTCAATATTCAATAATCACCAAACTATTCAATAATAACCATCGCTCTGCTACCAGAAAACCTGATCCAGTGAAAAACCAGGGACAAACACCTCACAATCAAATGAAAAATTCAATGGGCCCATATACACAATCAGATTTTCCTGGACCTTTTGCTGAGGTCAAGTTTTGTAATTTCACTTCAATCTTGATTAGTTAATTCACTTAAAGATTCAAAAATTCATTTCAATGTGAAGGGGGTAAGAAGCATCCTGGGCTTGGTCACATTCTGTGGCCTATTCATTCACAATCGTACCAACCTCACCGCTCCACTAACAGAGTTAGTCAAGTCCATTGCTGTTTGGAACTATGGGCCTTAACAGGAGGATACTTTCCAATCCATGAAGCGTGTTCAGTCGGCTGAAACCACCCTAGTCTATTTCGACCCTGCAAAGTGAGCAGAGCTGTTAGGTGAGGCAAGCCCCAAGGGCCTCAGAGCATTGTTATCTCAACGGCAAAGCAATTGCGAGTGAGCCCCGGTGGCATACACCAGTCGAGTACTGACCCCAACAGAACAGAGGTACTCCCATATTGAAAAGCAGGCCATTGCCGTGCACTGAGGTTGCCTTCATTTTCATTTGTATCTTTATGGACAACCTTTCATTGTACACATTGATCACAAACCCCTCATCCCTTTGTTCATGGGGCCATCATCTAAGCCCCCACCTCAGATCAAAAACTTTTCCAATTGCAAGAATATCACTTGACAGTGGTCTTCCACCCAGGAACTCAGAACTCAGCAGATTTTCTATCCAGGCATGCCCGCCCTGCCACCAAGATTGAAGAACTCGCTGCAGAAGAGGTGAAAGAGTATGTCCATTTTGTTGAACAATCCAGACCACTCCCGATCTCCCTGGAGGAAATGAATGAAGCCACCAACATTAACAAATGTATCTGGTTTAGCATCTCTGCAGTGCAGTGAGAAAGTGGAACACTCTGCTCTACAAAACCACTTATCGCACTGATGATGCCAGAATAATGTTGGCCTCCCTATACAATATGCGGAATGAGTTGGTTGTGTCTCTGGAAGGTTGCCTCTAGAGAGGATCATCTCTAGTTGTTCCTGGACCTTTTCAACTTCGTGTTTTTGATCTGGCCCATTTGGCCCACAAGGGGTCATTAAGACAAAATCTTGACTACGGTGCAAGGTGTGGTTCCCCAATCTGGATACCCTGGTGGAACAAGCCATTTGGGCAGCAGATGCTGGTGATTATTGATGATTTTTCGAAGTATCTAGAGGTTGAAATCCTGGAGCCATTTCCGCCAGCCAGATCATTCCTCAGCTGGAAAAGATTATGGCCACTCATGGGTTGCTAAAGGAATTGCACACTGACAATGGTCCTCCATTCTAGAGCCAAGAGTTCACCAAATATTTATAATCCAGGAGTGTCCACCATCTGAAAATTACACCCTGTTGGCCATAGGCAAATGGAGAAGTGGAGCACTTTATGCGCACTCTAAATAAAGTCAACAGAATTGCTTTAGTCAATGGACAAAATGTGGACTGTGCTCTGTGTGGTTTATTGAGGAAGTATCATCATTCTACAACTCATGAGAGTCCCATGCCGCTATGCATGAATCGCCCAATGGCGATGTCATTCCGCATCTGGATTTTGTTTGGCACAGCAGGAGCAAGTCACTAACATGCTACAGAGATATCATGTACAAAATGAATGCACAACCGGGGCCTGCAGGGCCAAACAGAGTTCTATAAAAAAGGGTGACCTGGTGATGGTAAGAAGCCGACACTCCTGAGGAAAGTTCACTTTACCTGAACTCGATCCATGGAAGGTGCAGAAAGTGCGAGAGACAATGATCACCGCGCAGAAGAATGGAGCGACCATTACCAGGAATGTCTCTTTCTTTAAGGCATATCCGACTCCTGTGAAAAGTCCACAGATTGAACCCAGGACCTCACGGGGTGTCAAGTTGTCAGCAGAGGGCGAGTGTTTACCCATCAATCAGCCTGCCAGTACCGAGCCTCCGAGTCAGGAACCCTCAACTTTTGATGGTGAGGTCATCTTGTTTGAAGTATTTTCTGATTCAATAAACATGTAATTGAAAATGTATGTCCCTGTTTATTTTTTGGAGTTGCTTTTTTTTTGTTTTTGTTTTTTCTCTCTATTTGTTCATTTTGTTTTTTTGTTGGTTAATGAAGAATGTTATGTTTAGGCTGGTCGGCCATGCCCACTATAGTAATCGCCGGAGGGGTGTTTCAGTTTCATCACCCCCTGTGTAATTCCTGATTGCTATGGCTGTGACGTGAGGGCAGTGGAGGCTATAAATGTATGGACCAGAGGCATGGCCTCTAGGTTGAAACGTGCCCTACATGTGAAACTGCAATTTAATGATTGCGGTGGTAACGCAAGCCTGGAGCCATATGCCGAGGCCCAATAGCCTATGCAACATACAGCTCTACCTGAATGAAGGAGAAGGAATGCAGGTTCGGAACCATCTCTCTCTGAAAGGCACTGCTATCGGGTTCAGAGAACCCACAGGCTAGAAAACATTTCTGTTTTCTGAGTAATATTGATACATATTTTCCTGGGATGGAGGCCTTTGAATTTCTTTTTGAAACTGCCAGTATCCCACATCTGCATGACAAAAAGACACTATTGGGTATGGCATGTATGTGATGAATGGTGCCCCTAACAGCTCATGCATATTGTAAGAGGGAGAATGTGGGCTGTCACTGTCCTCTTGTGGTCAATTGGACAACAACACTTCCATGTGAAAGAAATAATTTTGTGTATATTGATTGCTTTCAATTGAGTGCTGGACAGCTTACGAAACATTCCGACCCACTTGTCTACACTGAGTCCTACCTATCTCTTTTTGGTCTTGCCTCCTATCTGAGCTCATCCTCAATCTGTATATAGCCTCTGTGATATTCTCTTCTGATTCCAAATATATCTTCTACCTACTACTAAAGCCCAATTGTCCTGCACCTTTTCACTGATTCTCTAAGCTCTTACCCATCTCTTTCTCACATATGCCTTCTATTACCTCTGCTGTATCTTACACAAGAACACTTCACAGTCTAAATATCCAGTTGCAACGCCAAGTAGATTTTTACCTTTAACAACTCTCAGCATCCAAGATTCACTTTCTCCTGATGCATTAATTAATTTGTCTCAATTATTGAATAACAATGTTAGAGCATTTTTATTAAATAAAAGTTAATGCAATAAACTTGTAGAAATAACGTCTAGGCTTCAAAACAATAAACCACAATTTTAAAAGAATATGGGAGCACTAGGGTTCCATAGCTATGTGTGTTAGATTAGAAATACTTTTGAATGCATTTTCTTCTTTACACTGACCATAGGTCAATAATGTCAGTAATATGAAGACATGAAGAATTCAATGATTCTAATGTGCTGTGCTGAACATGACATAATAGCAAATATTAGATTTTGACCTTCTCATAGAGATATATTCATAGAATACAACAATTATTAAATGATAGTCTAATATCCTTTAAATGTTTCCTTATGAATAGAATTGACAAGTTAAAACGCTTGAGAAAGGCATGGTTTATTTGTGCAATGAGAGACTTAAGCATGAACTGTCTTGTCTTGTAGTAACAAGAACAGTGGGAACCAAGCCTAGGTTTGTGCAATGTTAATCAAATGTTTCATATAAAACTTAGGTTCCTACTACGATGTCAGAAACAGTGTCAACCGAACTCCGGTGGGCGGTACTGACCGCCTCATTATGATGTGACGCCACATGGTGCTGTTGCATTCTGACATTTCACTGTGGAGTATGTGTTACGGCCGTAAACCAGCTGTAGTTCATGCTCCCATAGAGAAATGTGAGGTGGTGTTAATCCCTGCCACGGGGTGCAGGGATTAATAGGGGGCCACCACAAGTGCCCCTTCGACCACCAACCGGAGGCCGTAAATGAAAGGGGGCCCTGCTAGGGGTCCCCAAACACACTTTTCGACTTAGTTTCCATGTCAGAAAGGCCAGCATTGAAACCCTGCCTGAAACTGTGCATCATAATCCGGATGGCATAAACCGCTGTCTATTTAGATTACAGGCCAGTTCCGACTGACCTACGGGCTCCTTGAGCCGGTTGGAAGCCAGTGGGAATGAACAGCCGGTTTCAATTCCAACCGGCTGAATAAAAATAAGCTGGTTGGAATTGAAGCTGATGATGTTGGTCACAATGCCTCTGTCCTCAGGTCAGAGGCCTTATGACTGACATCGTAATCTGCCCAATTATGACTATAAGTCTTTTGTACTAAAACTGTTTAGATTACACTGTGCACTGATTTATTGAGAACACAGAAGAATGCAATGATTTGCCTTAGTAAATATCAAAATGTTATATTAGTGTGTGTTCCTAGAGTAGAGGGAGATTCCTCAGGAGAGATACTTCAGACCCTATCCAGGTTCCTTGCAGAGCCCTCTGCTATGATTCTCTAGGAGAGACCCATTTATTTCCCTTCCCCGAATTTATGCTGTTCTGAGACTCTTTTGAGAAGCTTTAACTTCTCTTCATGGAATGTGCTCTTCAATTTAGAATTGCTTAAAGCTTTATGCTTTCCCCTTTTGATATGAAAGTCTTTATGGATTCTAATACATACTTTTCCATCATTTTTCAGACATAGAATAGAGATTTAGTTATATGAAATGTGATGTAATCAAGTGTTCTGTATTGTACTTACTGCAAAATTGATTACCTATTTTGGGAACTTATAAATAAAGAAATACTCACTAAAAGATGTAATAAAACCTTTAAACTCACCCTAAGTCTCATCATTGACTCCCATAAGATAAATTGACATTATAATTAATGTGTTAATGTTAATTTGCAGCTTCTGATTAATCTCATCTAATCGACCAAAGTGCCCAGTAGGGCGGGGAAATTTTTTCTCTGAATGAGTTGATAAGATTGACACCTTAAACCGTTTTCACCTACAGGCCCATGCTACACCAATAATTTGTCCAGGAATTTCCCCAGGCACAGTATTACACTTCCCTCTGTTGAGAGAAGTAATAGGCGTCCGCCTCCCCCCATTCCGTTCCAAAGCCTTCAAGATCATCTGCGGCGTACCCCAGGGATCCTCCCTCAGCCCGACACTGTTCAACATTTACATGGCTCCGCTCGCACATGTCGCCCGACAGCACGACCTCAACATAATCTCCTATGCCGACGACACGCAACTGATCCTCTCCCTCACCAACGACCCCATCACTGCCAAAGCCAACCTCCATGAAGGAATGAACATCGTCACCGACTGAATGAAGATCAGTCAACTGAAGCTGAACTCAGACAAGACAAAGGTCCTCATCCTCGGCTCCAAACCTTCAGCCAGGGACGACTCCTGGTAGCTCACGGCACTGGGGGCAGCCCCAAAACCCACCGACCACGCACGCAACCTGGAAATCATCCTCGACTCAATGCTCTCAATGACCAAGCAAGTCAACGCCATCTCCTCCTCCTGCTTCAACACCCTCCGCATGCTCTGCAAGATCTACAGATGGATCCCGACAGATACATGAAAGACAATCATCCAGGCCCTCGTCAGCAGCAGACTCGACTACGATTGATCCTCGACGTACCACGACACGGCCACATCACCACCCACTTGAGAAACCTGCACCGGCTCCCCGTCAACAAGAGGATATCCTTCAAGTTCCTCATCCATGCACGCAAAGCACTCCACAAGACCGGCCCAGCCTACCTCAACAGACGGCTCTCCTTCTACATCCCCAACCGCCTGCTTCGCTCCACCGACCTCTCACTCGCCACTGTCCCTCGCAACCGAAGAACAACCATCGGCGGGAGATCCTTCACCCACCTCGCCGCCAAGACAATGAGCACCCTCCCACTGAGCCTACGACAGACCCAAGACCTGCTGACCTTCAGGCGGATACTCAAGACTTGGCTGTTCGATCAGTAGCGGCCCCCCCACCCCCCAGCACCTTTAGACCCTCGCGGGTATGTAGTGCGCTTTACAAATGATTGATTGATTAATGGCTCCTATTTCGGTCTATTCTGATATAGGCAAAAATGTAATCTCATGGAATTTGGCAGGTATAGAATTTATAATGATCAACAGTGAATAGGGGCATTTTGTTAGAGGTTATGAAAGCTTGATTTTTCAGGAAACCTGGGCTACTGGGTTACCTTATATTGATGGATAATCTTCCTATGTTATTAGCCTTAGCCATGCTATTCTGGTACATCCAGATGTGGGCTACTTATTTGATTTTTGTTAACCCTGCATTTTAAGGATATGATGCAGCCTACAGGTTTACTCAATGTGCATGTGGTTGAATTACTTGGTAAATTTAGAATTTTCATTCCCATTTAATTTCTATAATGATATTTTCAAGGTCTCTGATTGCTCCAACATAGTAGGGCTTTCAGAAAAATGATAAGAACCTTGTCTAGACCATACACTTTTCACTATCCTGAGTAGTGATTTTAACAATAATTCTAGATCCATCAGTTATCTTGTTTCTGTGGTACTGGGTTAATTTAACCATGTAGACTCCTTTAGGCCTATATGTGTTATGCCTGTGATATATTTTCCCATATTGACTGTATTCCCACTTTTTGATTTAAGGGGTCATTAGAGTGTGAGTGATTACATCTTTGTCACAGCCAATTTGGGGGACTGTATTATGCATTGTTTTGATCCTTCACTTTAGTGACCGTAATCTTTTGCAATTGAATTTTATTTTGTGATGCACAAGGATCACAATGGCACAAAAAATTAAAAAGAGGAGGCAGGCTTATGGTTCCATGGTATGCCCCACGTATTTGGTGAACTTCAGTCAACTTCACAAAAGGTAAACATATATGCTTTCATCTGACTACGTGAACATAATAAAACTATGCACTTCCAAGCTTACCACTAGGTAGGCCTGTTACAAATGGATACCTGAAGTATTGAAACTTTAAATATTCTGAGTTGACGTGGGTGGTTAATCAGTCCATTATGCCGGCAGGATGGACAGGAAAGCAGTGAGGTACTCCTCAGCTCAACTCTGCATGAATAGCATTTGCGAGTCAATGTAGGGGTCCAGGTGTGAGAACTCCACCAGAGAGGGCACTGAACAAGAGGGTTCAAACAAGAGATTTCATGACAACAGAGTTAATGTTGCTTATATATTCTGTTTACTGGGACAGGAGGAAAGGCTTGTTCCATGCAATATCCATCAACATTAAGTCAAAGCCAACACTGAGGGTGCCAGCTGTCCAGAATTCTATTGGATTTTCCATGCTTGAGTGGTGTGCACTAATGCTCAAAACCTGCTGTTGTGAGAAGCTAAATGACCTGCGTTTTGTAACTCACAGGAAAAGCGACATAGGAAGAATGGAGCTGCTAGGTGTGACACCTTAAGCAGATTCGAAGTTTGTCCAGCTCTAAACCTTTAATCCCTTGATGAGTTATGAAATAGATGCCTGTTGTTGATTGGCAGTAAGGAGCTACAAAACAGGAAGGCTCTTGCACAATGCAGCTTTGGGTACATGGTCAGCATTGCAGAAGCAAATACAGAATGCAGCTAACAGCTAATAAGGATCTCTGAATTTATGAAATGAAATCATTGCTGTGGTCCTATACTTGGAATATATCATTGGTGTTAATTTCTTCCATTAGCCTGTTTTACACATTTTGTGATTAGTGAGCAGAGGCACAGGGAGATTATAATTTACCCAAGATCAAATAGGTTGTTGAAGTAGGAAAACTGAGACTTCAAAAAACTGCTACTTTTTCCAAAGTATATATACTTACCGCTAACCTATGTTCTAGTGAATATACAATGAGACTGGTCACTTGTCCACTTTGTCAGAGACATTTTAAGGCACAGTGGACATAGTGGACTTAGGCCCAGGGCCCCATACTTTTAGAGCGTTCCTTTGTATAGCTATCTCTGTTCTGTAGAGAGTCTTGCTCTGATGATAATGAATATTTCTTACACAGATAGTTGCAAATAGTGTTTCCTTTAATTTATTTTTAATCTGGGTAATATGTGAGAGTCCATTACATACATTTTACAGGCAAATGTGTATTTATGTTTCATGCAACATCCATACGAAAAGTATATTTTAGATCCAAACAGAGTCTCATATATGCAAAGGGGAGGGTTTCACTGAGATTATTTTCAGTAATATTAGTGAGCTGCTGCTGTGTTACAATATTGGAAACACACATCACTGTCCCTGAATTTTGATCAAGTGTCCTTGTGCACTGCTAGAGACCTGGCCAAAGAGGGTACACGAAAGAGCTGAAAACTGGGTCATAAATTCAAAGCTGATCAAGTAGAGGCCCCCAAAAGCGTTTGGCCCAGGGCCCCTAAAATCATTATGATGCCCCTGCAATTTGTAGGGGTTTTGTCAAGGTTGTTTGTAGCACTCAGTACTTGTATTGAGCCTGCTTCTACACTCTTCCGATATATTAATTTAATGAGAAGAGACATAAGTAGATTGCCAGGCCTTTTATTTGGGGTCTATGGCAGTAGGTGGATAGGGCCATATCTGTGGTGGATACTATATTTACCATTGGTGTTTTGGGGATTCAGTCTATTTAATTTCCATTGGTTAACACAGTTATTCATTTTGTGAATGTGACTTTCATTAGTGGCAATAGTGAGTAGCCAAGACTTAATCCAGGGTTTGTTCAAGGATTTAAAATTAAATATGGTATGGCATAGTAGGCCAAGGTATATCCTTTAAGTTGTTCTGATTTAGATAAATGGGGGTACTTGGCAACGTGATCTGCAACTCATAGTTCCTTTGTAACTTGCACTCTCTGGTTGGCTGAGGCGGTGCCCCAGCCAGACAGAGCCTACCACTACTGCCAGGGGTAGGTGACTACACTCACTTTATAACCTGAGCTCACCCGTGGGTAGTTTGGCACTAAGCAATCAGGCTTATCACAGAGGCAATTTGTAAAGCATTGGCACAGCACACACACAATAAATACACTGAGCAAGAAAAAAGAGACTTCACACGTGGTATATGCAGATAAAGTTTGTGTTCAACACACAACATGAACATCATGTTTTTCCGGGCATAAATCACATTTGTAAATATTACTAGCAGTACTAAGCCAAGCCATGTTAAAATGGCATCAGCAGTTTGTACACTTGGGAAAATCATACTTTACCCCCCATCATCCTTGCGTGGTATGAAACGTTTTCAAAATTAGGTCCACCCTGACAATGATTACAGTTCAATACCACTCAGTAATAAGATGCAGCACAGGACAAAACGATATATGAAATGTGTACACACAGACAAATTCCAACACTTTTGAACAGCACCATAGGCCAAGGCCACATGTCAAAAACCAATGTCAAACATAGTATTCTTTTGGCAAGGAATCAACATGTAAAGCAACACTGCTGTGTGGTATAATCAATAACAAGTGGCCCTCATGCAATCACTCCCACACACTCCCTCAGCACCACTACGCAGTGCCACGGATATCTGTCAGGTCTGTATGGAACGCACTCACACACAGATGTACACGCACACAGCAGCGTAATATGGTGCCATTGTTATCCAGCAGGTCAGTCGATAATACATATGCAAATCCTGTGGCCCAAGCCCTCCTCCACCTTTCAGCTAACCACGACTACCTTAAGCCCACTGTATGGGCAAAAAAACCTCCCCTTGATACAAGGCTGATTTTAGCCAGAGTTACACTTAGACAAGGTCCCATGGAAGAAGGTGGGTGTAGGTATCATGGCAAATTAGGCAGCATTTGACAAATTGGGGTTTGGCAACCACCCGGGAAGTTCACCTATGGTATGCAGAGCAGAAGCAGGCTGAGGTCAATAGTCGTTCAGTCAAAGGATTCCACAATTTGCCTTCTGGCACCACCCCAGTCTCTTGACCCACTTCCGATTGCTCTCAGGAGTGTTCCTCAACCCATTCAATTCTTGACCTCCGTGGAAATGAGGTACCATGTCAGATGCGCCTGAGTGTGGGTCGCACCAGACAATACCGGTCACACACAACAAATAGTTGCAAATTCAGTACCGCCCTGGAAATACGCCACCACGTCTGGCGCACATTGATATGCGTCAAACCAGAAACTACCAGTCAAGCACAAAGAAGAGTTGACAATTCTGTACCTCGCTGGAAATGAGGCACAACGCCTGGTATGTGTTGATATGGGTTGCACTAAGTGATTCCAATCACACACACAGGTGCACGTTCAGCAGTGAATGACGAGGTAGAATGGGATGCTATTGCGGGTACGTCCTCCTACTAGTGTCGCTATCTATGAATCGGATACTGCCCACAATGAGCATGCAGTTGGCTTATCACACAAGAGTGATGCGGCATCGTCGACAAAGTGGATCATGCTTGGTCCCGCAACCAGTGAATCTGCTCACCACCAACTAGATGCTTATGATTGTTGAGGCCCCCACAATAAAGGGGCAACACTCCTTACAAGTGGGCAATACTTTTCAGGTTCAGCACAAGGAAATCTGTTCTCCAGGCACAATACTTAGTTCTATGCTCTCACCAGGCTATCAGTCAGGATTGGGTAGATGAAGTGGCCATTTAAGTGGGCACCACTCTCCATTTGTCAAAATTAGATAGTGTGTGAGCCTCATGGGAGGTGTTTGACATCCTTGAGACCTCCAATGGAGAACAGAGGGCAAGCCAACAAGCCCTTGGAGAAAACACTTCGCGGTGCCACACAGCAGTAGGTAGTCAGCCCTGGCCTGCCACTATTCAGGGAGGGTGCACGGTCCATTCCAGTGGCAGTAATCCTCTTTGTGCACAACAGATTCCTTGGGCAATGTGCACCAAGAAGTCCCATGATGTCCACATACCCACAAGTGTATCTCTACCCTGCTGAAGTATGGTCCTAGTACTTGTACTGTAGTGTGCATTTGAAATAGGGGGTGGTTCAGAGTGCTCCCTTTGAACCACATATATCACCCCTAAACTTCAGTCCTGTCTGCCATAAGGCTGTGGAATGCAGATCTAAATTTTTTGTGGGGTCATGATCTGGCTTCCAGGAGGCAAAATGTGAAATCTATCTAGCCTGGCCCTCAAATGGCAGAGGTCTGTTGTTCCAGTTGCATGCCCAGTGTTCACAGCTGTCACTGGGGAATGTACAGATGTGCTCCCCCCAAACTCCAGTGTCGAGTGGAGTCAAAATATGTGGCACACAAAGAGTTTTAAATCAGAGAAATGCCTAATTTCTAGAAGTGGAATTTCTAAGCTATTATTGACAAATCCACCTTTACCACAGGAGAGGGGTTGTCATTGTGAAGCTGCTCCACTGGACGCCACTATTGCAGATTGAAGTAATTTTAACCATTCCCCCACATTAACCTATGGAGAGAACGGACCTCATTGGTAGTGAAAACACACATGGGTATTCTTCACTACCTGGACAAAAGAAAACATGTGCACCTACCCTGCCTTTCACCTACCACTTGCTCCACCCCTCAAGACGTACCCCAAGAGGGGCCTCTAGTGGTAGTGAAAGGTCCCTCTGGAGTGTCCAGTGGTTTAAAAAGTCCAACGTGAGCATAAGTGCTAATGCACACACAAAGGTCTGCAATGGCAGGCTTGAAACATGTTTAAAATCAATCAATCAATCAATCAGGTCATTTGTAGAGCGCACTACTCACCCGTAGGGTCTCAAGGCGCTGGGAGGGGGGGGTGCCGCTACTGCTCGAACAGCCAGGTCTTGAGTTTCTTCCTGAAGGAGAGGTGGTCTTGGGTCAGGCGCAGATTGGTCGGAAGTGAGTTCCAGGTCTTGGCGGCCAGGTAGGAGAAGGATCTTCCTCCTGTTGTCGCTCTTCGGATGCGGGGGACGGCGGCGAGGGCGTGGTTGGTTGATCTGAGGAGTCGCTTGGGAGTGTAGAAGTTGATCCGGTTGTTGAGGTAGCTCGGGCCTTGGTCGTGTAGGGCTTTGTGCGCGTGGGTGAGGAGACGGAAGGTGATTCTCTTGTTGACCGGGAGCCAGTGCAGATCTCTCAGGTGTCCGGAGATGTGGCTGCGTCGGGGGATGTCGAGGATGAGTCTCGCCGAGGCGTTCTGGATCCGCTGGAGTCTCTTCTGGAGTTTGGCAGTGGTTCCGGCATAGAGGGCGTTGCCGTAGTCCAGTCGGCTGGTGACGAGGGCTTGGGTGACCGTCTTCCTCGTCTCGGTGGGGATCCACCGGAAGATCTTACGTAGCATGCGCAGGATGTTGAAGCATGACGAGGAGACGGCGTTGACTTGTCTGGTCATGGAGAGGGAGGAGTCCAGGATGAAGCCCAGGTTGCGTGCGTGGTCCGTCGGTTTGGGTGCGGTGCCCAGGGCGGGGGGCCACCAGGAGTCGTCCCAGGCGGAGGGCGTGGAGCCCAGGATGAGGACCTCCGTCTTGTCTGAGTTCAGTTTCAGGCGGCTGGTCGTCATCCATTCGGCTACGTCTCTCATCCCTTCGTGCAGGTTGGCTCTGGCGGTGGCGGGGTCGTTGGTCAGGGAGAGGATCAGCTGGGTGTCATCAGCGTAGGAGATTATGTTGAGGTTGTGTTGGCGTGCGATGGTCGCGAGGGGGCTCATGTAGACGTTGAAGAGGGTGGGGCTCAGTGAGGATCCTTGAGGGACGCCGCAGATGACTTTGGTGGCCTCTGACTTGTACGGTGGTAGGCGGACTCTTTGTGTTCTTCCGTCGAGGAAGGAGGTGATCCATTCCAGTGCCTTCTCCTGGATTCCGATGTTGCTGAGGCGCTGTACTAGGGTGCGGTGGCAGACAGTGTCGAAAGCCGCGGAGAGGTCCAGGAGGATGAGGGCCGCTGTTTCTCCGTTGTCCATCAGAGTTCGAAGGTCGTCGGTGGCGGCGATGAGGGCGGTCTCGGTGCTGTGGTTCGCTCGGAAGCCGGACTGTGAGGGGTCGAGGGATCCATTCGTCTCGAGGAAGGCGGCCAGCTGTTTGTTGACGGTCTTCTCGATGACTTTGGCCGGGAACGGGAGGAGCGAGATGGGACGGTAGTTCTTGAGGTCGGTGGGGTCTGCTGTGGGTTTCTTGAGGAGAGCGCTGAGTTCGGCGTGCTTCCAGCTCTCAGGGAAGGTGGCGGAGTCGAAGGAGGTGTTGATGATGTCCCGCAGGTGGGGTGCGTCGGCTTTGTTGAAGACGTGGTGAGGGCAGGGGTCAGTCGGAGATCCGGAATGGATGGAGTTCAAGGTGCGGATGGTGTCTTCGGTGCTGATCGGGGTCCAGGTGCGGAGGGTGGTGGTGGGTGGCGTCGTTGCGGTTGTGGCTTGCGTTGGTTGGTTGTTGAAGCTGTTGTGTATGTCCGTGATCTTGTTGTGGAAGTAGGACGCGAGGGAGTTGCAGAGTTCTTGCGACGGGGTGATGTCATTGTTTCCGGCGTTGGGGTTGGATAGCTCTTTCACGATGTTGAAGAGTTCCTTGCAGTTGTGAGCGTTGTTGTCCAGCCGGTCCTTGTATGCATTTTTCTTGGTGGCGCGGATCAGTTGGTGGTGTTTCCGGGTGGCGAGCTTGAGGGTGGTCATGTTGTCCGTCGTTGGTTCCCTTCTCCAGGCTTTCTCGAGGGCTCGACAGTTCTTCTTGGAGCTCTTGAGTTCGTCGGTGAACCATGGTGTTTTTCTGCTGCAGGATCTGCTGGGTGGGGTTCTCAGAGGGGCGAGTTCGTCCGCGCAGTCGTTGATCCATTTCGTGAGGTTGTCGGCGGCCTGGCTGGGGTTCGCTGAGTTGGCGGGAGGGTGCTGGCTCAGGGAAGCGGTGAGCTGGTCGGCTGTGATCTTGTTCCAGCTTCTTCGAGCAACCTGTTGCTGGTGGTGGTGGATCGTCGTTCTTCTGAAGGTGAAGTGGACGCAGCTGTGGTCCGTCCAGTGGAGTCCTGTTGCGTGGCTGAAGGTGACGTCTTTGCTGGATGAGAAGACGGCGTCGAGTGTGTGTCCGGCGAGGTGGGTGGGGGTGGTCACCAGTTGCTTGAGTCCGAGGTTGTCGAGGTTGTCGAGCAGGCTGATGGTGTTGCGGTCGTTGTTGTTCTCCAGGTGGAAGTTGAGGTCCCCCAGGAGGATGTAGTCGGCGGAGGGGAGAGCGTGCGGGCTGACGCGCGGGCATCATAGGTGCATGTCAGCACACAAAAGCCTACAATGTCAGGCTTGAGACATGTTTAAACACATCAGGTAAGGACCAAATCCCTAATATGTGTAGGAAGGGTGCACACACTTTCACATTGCATTTATAGTGGGAAAGTGCCCGGATCCCTAATTCCATTAAAAGAAAACCAGTAAGAACCCAGGAGGAAGAAGGTTTAGGGAAACACTACCTCAAGAGTATTGGGTGTCTAAAATTGGCACCCCAACAATCATTTTCTAATTTCTCTAATCACACAATTTGTCCTGGGAAGTGATAACATACAATTTGACAACCTAGCTTGTTGGAGTCCAAGTGTAGAAGAGATGGTAACTACTTTATTATGTTACATACATTTTGTGTTTTTAATAGCTGTGCAACTTATTAGCTGTAAAAAGATGGAAGAGAGAGATTGCCAGGGGGATTATAGACAAGACAATGGAGATGGAAAACAGAGGAGGGCAGGCAAGACAAGGGCAAATTGATTGGGCTTTAATAGGAGATAAAAGAAGGAATTGGAAGGAAAAGAAAATATGCAGAGGCCTCAGTTTAAGGGTATAAACGAATGAAGGAGGAGCTAGTCGGCTACGTGAGACTAAAAGGAGATGATCAGAAGATAGGTAGGCTTCAGTGACAAACAAGGTGTTGGAATATTTCTTAAGCTGCCCAGCATTCAACAGAAAGCAACCAATATGCACAAATCATGACTTCCAGATGGGAGTATAGTTGTTCATGTGACCACATGAGGGCAATACAGCCCCTGATCTCCCTCTTTCAACATGAACGGCCTGTTAGGGAAGCCTATACCATAACAAGGACAACTCAATAAGCCCACAGGACATGGATAAACTTATATCAATCTATACAGAAAGGGAGGCAGGACTCAGATCAGAGTATTCATGCCAAGGCATGAAGGCTCTGTAGCTTATTTGCTCACATACAATACAAAACTTAATTTAAGGATAGAACGTAATGAGTCTTCAGCATTGAATACGCAGAAAAGATACATGGATATTTAATAAATAACATGCTGGACAAGTAGTATAACATAACTATGGGCAATGTATATTATAAACATACAATGTCATTTAATAATTAGCAATGATTTTTGAAGTCTGGCATCAATATTTGTTCTAGGATGTTAATGTATGATACTTCAAAATACAAAACCCCATAGTGGTGATTTTAGGTATTTAAATCATGATGTTTTATGAACTAGTCTTGCTTTTTTATATATATAATATTTTTAAAGAATTTTCAAAGCATTTTATGATGAGTCTTATACCAATCTATTTAAGATCTATTAAGTTTAAAAATTTAAAAACATAACACATTTGTTTAGAAATTGTATTTATAACAATTGTGTTTTTTATCAAGATAGTCATACCACCATTTTTGAAAAATACTGCCTTATTTACAATCAGCCTCCTTCGCATGAGTAACTTTTTTATGTTCATATACCTTGTGTGTAATTTGCACTTGTCACTTTAGGAAAAAAACAAAAAAATGGTTTAAAAGCTGGCCAACAACTGTGAAAACGCATCATGTGATCAAGGCCCCACGGTCCTGAAATGCGTCATGGCTACGGTTTGTAGAGCTGCCAATAAACTACTCACTGCATTGCACAAAAATGTGGTCCGGGCTCCTGTTCTTCGCCGTCAAACTGCAATACGAAGGGAGTTGCTGTTATATTCATACATATGTGAACAAATACAGGTATAGTGTGAAAAAGTGACTCAATAGTGCTGATGATGCGGTGCTTGCATAATACTAATATTTACAGGGAAAAGAAACTGTACATTACCCAATGGTTCTATAAACTTCCAAGTCTTAAGGTATCTTGAGCGGCTTTCATAAAATTAGCCAGCCTTCCCTGTTCATTACAGTTGTGAACCATTTGGGAGGTTTTGTCAATGTTTCCACCCGCTATCTATAAGGGGTGTACTCAGGATGCTGTCATTCAACTATAACACCTATAAATTAAAAAGCGGAAGAACCTAAGTACCAGCACACTTCATAATCAAAATCATTAAGGGTTGCAAAGCCCGGGAAGGTGGTGACCACGCAATATGTAAACTGAGCACCAGGGTGTTTTTTATGTCCCCCCATCAATCTAGGACAGAATCAAAAAGGGTGAGTCTCAACTCTCCTGCGTACAATTTAGTACATACTGTTTAACCATCATTCCTCCACCATACATTGTAATCCAAATGTTGGGGGATAGAGTGACATGTGTGTAACCGGGGAGATCGTAATATAGTGTCAAAACAACAACTTGTTGCACTGGTGAGAAGTCCCTTCCATCTATTCAATCATGCAAATGCAGATCCAGTAAAGTTAACTTAGGTATGCAGGCCTCACTTCATGCAAACCCATGTGTCTTCATAATTAATGTGCTACTATTTATTGTCTTCTAGACTGTGAAAAGTCACAGCAACACATCAAAAGGTAGGCTTACGTGTGCTGAAGGTAGTCAAGGGAATGACACTATTCCACCGGCGTATACAGGTTGCCATATCTGTAAAACTGTTTACAATTCTTTTTTTCGTGAGATTGATCTCACAATTATCAATTCCTTAACAAAACAGATCACCAGCCCAAGAAATGGCATGCCACATGTCGTTTGAACAACTCAGTAGTGGGAGACCTCCGTACCCCTAACTGCAAACAAATTGTTAGCATCTGAGATACACACAGAAGATACAGTAGACACTGCTCCATTATCACTGTTCTTGTCTATCTGGGTACTAGACAGCTAGCCACCGGCAGCAATCTTAGTGCCCGTGTTGGTGAAACAACTATTTAGAAGCGTTGCCCCCAAACAAGCATGCTTAAGGTCAGGAATATACTAGAAATAAAGGGAGCAACTGCCCTGCAATGATCACTAACCCAATGTTACCCCTTCCACAATTAGAAAGGGGTAAAACTGCCCAAATCAAAGAAATGTGAGCTATATAAAGATAATTGACAAACCAAAAATGAGTCCTAGAAAGACAGTGTGAGGTGTACTGACATCTTCTGTGATAGTAGGACTCAGATCCGCTCTAATGTGGCAATAGCAGTCGAAATCAGTCTACCAGTTACCATGATCACTTCATGATGCTCAGTAAATATCTAATTATACATGTCTCAATGACATCAAAAATAATCACAAGCTCCAGTAACACATATTGCAGAAGTGCCCTTCTACTCCATGAGTCAATGTGAATCTTTCAATGTACCTAGGCACAAAATGTAGTAAGATGTACTCATACATACATTAAGCCCCTTCTTTTTACTGTCCAAGAGCTCCAACCATTTACATTCTCTGATTTTCAATTGGTTTGTGATGTCACCTCCCCTACTTGACAAAGAGATCACCTCAGCTCTTTCTAATTGGAGGAAAATCCTTTTGCTCCTCAAACCTCCTTCAACTGAATAATCCCTAGGGTAACCCCTTGTATTTGATGTTAGTATCTGGGTAGTTGTTTAGTATAAGACATTGCAGTAATGTATGGAGTGCGCAATACCTTTAAGAACTTGTTATGAGTGAGCAAACTCCTTCTTTGTGGGCGAGCTCACTTGTCAAAAGCAAATACATTCCGGTTGCTATGTTTCCTTTTGAATTACTGCTTTCTGTCCTGCATTGGTTGCTCAGTCTTCTTTGTGCATCTGATGCATGAGGACAGGTTGCTTGTGGGCGCCTTATTTATTACCTTGTACTTCACTAAATAAACATTGTGCTTATCCCTGCTTGCCTCATGAAGTCTCTATGTAACAATTGGTGTTGATTTATCGAGAAATACAAGAGTTTTCAGAATTTGGAGCCTACAGCGTAATCCAGATAACGCCACACTATCATCGATATATTTTCACTAATCGAAACCGTTACCCAGTGAGTGCTTCCCCTGTACTTCCTGGAGCCCACACAGCCCAAGGCTACTCTTGGGCCTTTCGAGTGCAGCCTGTTCTACAAGTAAATACTTATTTACCCACGCATATGACATTCTGTCACTACATTTAGTTTTCTGAACTCGTTCTGCTTTAATTATTGTGCCAGCACGCTCATATTTCAATGTCAGTGCTAAATTGCTTTTCATATTTCAAGTTTACAGTTCTTTTTCTTTATAACTTGAGAGTTCTTGTTCGAATTCCCTCAAGTGATCTTGGAAATACTCATAAACCTCTCAGAGCTGTGTCATTACCTGATTCAACTCTTCATTGGAAGGTGGCATCTTGAACAATTGCTTTCAATTGCTTCTAACCATTTAGCTTGGATCTCACTATTTCTTCAACTTCTTGGCAAGATTTGATTAAGTGGAATGCTTGGTTAAGCTCTGTGAGAACTATTTATTCACAGTTGGAGGAGATGGCTTTTACACTAAGAGAAAGGCTGCTATTTTGTTTTATCATTTGAGAAATGAAAGGCAGCAAGTTTTTGATAATTAGCCGCCAGCTGCTGCCACATCTGTACAGTATTGAAAAACAGTGGTCCGTGACCCTTTCTTTAAAAAAACTGAGTCAATCAGTACATGATCAACATTTATATACCATTTCAGAGTATGTCCCTTAGATCAACTCTAATCAATAAATGCACAAAATTTCACAAAGAGAAAAAGAAAATGCAACAGCGATAATTACACAACCAGAGACAATTTTAATTCATTGTATCTCCATTAAATGCGACAAAATCACAATTATCCAAGGATAGAAGCTTATAGGTTGCCCAAAGAGAGGGTGCAAAGGACAATATCTTTGTGAATAATTTTATGTCCTTATCTGAACTTTTCCTTCTCGAATCACCCTACACTGTCCCAATAACTTTTTGTTCTTTGCACACTTCTGCAATTGTTAGTGCTGTGGTGTATTCTGAACATGTTGATGCTGTACAAATTAAGGGCAAAGTCTTTAAGAATGTTCAATATAGTGCTAACACTTTTTGTTTCAGGAGCAGATCTCAATGCCATTTAAGCAAATATATGGAATGTCCAACAGTAGGTAAATCACGCAATAAGTGCAACAAATGAGGTCACTTTCACAGTGTTTGCAGATCTGTTAAACACCAAGTTAAAGTCCACAGTGTTGACTTAAATGAATGGGGCTGCCCTGTGGATCTATCAAATATGATCCTGAATCTTGAGATTGACTCCTTGTCCTCTAACAAAATTAAGAAACCTTTCTGTCAGGTAACTCTACGTTCCAAAATAACTCTTAACATGATGTGTGGCCTAGGTATACCTATTACTAGCATCTAGAAATAGAAATATAGTTGTCTGGCAGGACTTGGAAAAAAATGGTCTTATGCTTGTGCCTGGTGCTTATCTACCAGTCAAGGTAGCAAATGTACCTTTGCTCTCTACTGATGAGTTTAACCCCACAGAGGATGTTGTTAAAAGATTTCCTGAAATTGTTTCTGGTAAGATTGGGCGCATTCAGAAATTGCCAAGTTGAAGAGGCATGCTATACCTGTAACAAACAAAGCCGAACCTGTCCCCTTAAGTGTTTTGGAGGTGAAATGAAACAGCTATTAGAAAAGATAGATGGTGAAGGCATTATCAAACCCACTGACTCATCTGAATGGGTAAGTCCCTTTATAATTGTGCACAAAAAGGATGGTGAGATTTGCTTGTGTGCTGATCTGCACTGTCTCAACAGGTTCATTGTGGTTGATTGGCAGCTTCTGCCCAAAGGTTCAAGACTTACTTACCAACATTCAAGACTCTAAAGAACATATTTACAACCCACAGGAATGTAACTTTAGGGACTTTGCCTTATTTACAAGGCAGCGTTAATCCATTTAACATGTCCTAACGCCACCTTGTAAATAAGGCATCATTTTCTCTAGTTAAAGGGGTGGGCAATGGGTGTTGCAGTGGATGTTTTGTCACAACTCTCATTGATTTTGAAGCTGCTCTCTAATCACAAGGGTGGCGTAAATAGGAGGCAACGCCAAAATTAAGACCAGGGAAAACCTGATCTTAACATAGCGAAAAAAGGAGAAATGCTTTATTTCTGCATTGGCGCTAGGCAGCTAAATTTAGCGCCAGCACGTGGGAAAATGCGCGGATGTGCTGTATCTTTGTAAATACAGCGCATCCCTGCATTACTGAAAGGGCGGAGCTTGGCATTAACATTTTGTGCTTAACGTCATGCTCTACCATTCCCTTGTTAGATGCCCCTACATTTTTCACACTTTTGGATCTCAAATCTGCTTACCATCAGATCCAATTAGATGAAAGGTCCTAAGAATTAACCCCCTTTGTAACTCCCTTCAGAACATTTAAGATATGCAGACTCCCTTTTGGATTGGCTTCATCAGTTTCTGTTTTTGAATGCCTCATTGATAACATATTGAAGGGTGTGAGTGGGATACAAACATTTGCAAAATCTTTATCTGAACATGATCACTCTTTTGAGACCATTTGTACTAAATTTAAAGAGTTTGGTATCACTCTTTGAACAAATAAATGCAAATTGTCTGCAGAATGCATTGACTACGTAGGACACTTTATCTCTCCCAGTGGTATTTCTCCAAAATGTTCATTAGCTATTGAAGATGCACAACCCCCCAGTGACAAAGATACACTACGCTCCTTACTGGGGCTAAGCAAATACTATTCAAGGCTTGTACAAGGTTATGCTTTTATTGTGCAGCTCTTGAAAACATTACTCAAGAAACGATTTAAGTGCATCTGGTCTGATAATGTGCAAGAAGCTTTTCAGAAAGTGAAGAATCTCATTATTTCAGTCCCAGCTTTAACTCCATTTGTAGCAGGCAGAAAGTGTATCATAAACGTTCATGTCATTCAATTTGGATTGGGGGCTGTGTTTTCACAGTTATTTCAGAACAAAGAACCATTGGGAGAGAGGCATTGGAATGATGTTGGTCTGGGGAAAGGTTCAAAACTTTCATTTGGGGTTCCCATTTTGATCTATTCATGGACCACAAACCATTGTTCCACCCTTTGAGTGGCAATGGTTCAGGGAAAGCATTGCTATAAAAGCTGCAAGAATTTTCATTTTACGGTGAAATGCATACCTGGTGGGAAAAACATAAGAAAGAACTGTCTCTCTAAGTTACCTACCAGAGGTGAAGGATCCAACACAGTTTAACATAATGAGAATGTAATTGCTTTTGTGGAGGATATACTAGCGAACAAAGGGGTTATCACAAATAAATAGTGGTTAGAAGCTTCCAAACAGGATGTCATGTTACAGTCTGTTTTCAAATTCATGAAAGAATGTTGGCCCAAGGAAAGAATTGTTGAGGCCTCTTTGAGACCTTTTGTACAGATTTCAGAGGACCTATCAGTTGTTGAAGGGATGCTACTATATAATGTGTATGCGCCTCCTTTGACTACCATGTTATTAAGGAGGTACACAAGGGCCATTTAGGGGTCAGTAGCACATGCAAATACATAAATCGATTTTACTTATGACCTGCATTGGAAGCTCAAATATTTCTACGCCTATTTAAAATTGCACCACCTGCTTGGTACCTTATAAGCAGTTAAATGTACAAGCGTCACCTATTCATATGATCCTTCCACCTCAGGAAGCTTGGCAAAAAATGTCTCTTGATTTTGAGGGTCCATTTGAGTTATTGCCTATTAGCAAAAGATACATGATGGCTTTGATTGATGATTTTTCAAAATGTGTGTATTTTGGTTTTACCTCTATCTCACCACTGATGGTATAATCACGTTTTTTAAAATAATGTAATGTTTGAGAGCATTCAAAGAAATTTTACAGACAATGGCATCAACTTCATACCACTGCGCATCAAGGACTTCATTGAGGGTTTTCGCATTACACACCTCAAAGTTGCTCTTTACTCATCTTCTGCCAATGGTTTCGTTGAATGCATGAATACATTCTTAAAAGATGGTGCACAAAGAGATTTGACTATGGGTCTTGAGGATGAAACTTTTCTCAGGGAGATTGTTTGGTCATATTGAGAATTTCCACACAGGGCCGGCTTTAGCGCAGTGGCGCTTGGTGGAACAATCACTTTTGGCGCCACCATGAACTCCTCCTCGGATTCTGTCTTCACCACTGGGCAAAAGTGCCCCTCATCTCTCCTATCATAAGTTATTGCTAAACACAGCACACCTCCTGAGGCCAGCACCCCCCTCAACAGGACAGCGCACAGTGCAGCCGCACCGATCACACAGCCCTAAAGGTGGCCCTGTCTCCACACAGTATAAGAGGTATGTCCCCATTTATGATGTAACGCAAAAGATTCACAAGTTCTTCAGTTTGTCCTTACTGGGTGAAAGAGGTAAGCAACAAGAGCACCATTAGCTTGCACACTATTGCATCCAGATTTGAAGCAATGCAAAGTCAGTTTAAAAAACGTTTTCACAAAACACACCTTGTCAAAGAATTCCCAATGAAAGCAGGGGATTGGGTTTTGATCGGAAAAAGCCCAAAAAAGGTTTATTGAAATTTTCAAATACAGTTCGTGTGGAAAGAGTGACTAAAGTGTCAGGGCCCGATTCACAGAACTAGCTTAAGACAAAATCCTAAACTTACTACTTTTGGTATTCACAGTAGGCATTTCGGAGTCTTAAGTTAGGATTTTGTCTTAAACTGGGATTTTGTCTTAAATTAGGATTTTTTCCTAAATCAGAATTTTGTATTAAATTAGGATTTTGTCTTAAATTAGGATTTTGTCCTAAATTAGCATTTTGTCCTAAGTTAGGATTTTGTCTTAAGTTAGGATTTTGTCTTAAGTTAGGATTTTTTCTTAAGCTGGGATTTTGTCTTAAGTTAGGATTTTTTCGTAAATCAGGATTTTGTCCTGAATTAGGATTTTGTATTAAATTAGGATTTTCTCTTAAATTAGGATTTTGCCTTAAATTAGGATTTTGTCTTAAGTTAGGATTTTGTCAGTCAGCGGGAAGTCGCACATCCAGCTCTCACTATTCTGACTCCTGTATTATGATGATAAAGGTCAGAAAGCATTCCACACAGCCAATATGCACTGCTAAAGCAAGGTTTTTGCTTGACTCGGGTCCTGCATTTCTTTATATAATGTGTGCTGATCACCCTACTGGATTTGCTTAAGCAGAACCTCTCAGCGAGTAGTGTGACTGAAAAGCATTTAAGAAAGCATATTCTGCTAATGCAGAGTCTCCCTAAAGAGCAAAAGAGTCTTTACATTGTATTTCAACTTCTTTCTCCATGGTCCTGGCTTAGGTACTACCTCATTTTAGAAACAAATTAACAGGAAGTAGGGATGTCTGACCTCCTCCTTTAGTGGATCATTCTGAGAAATTGGGCATTTGGTTGAGTGGGGTGGAAAACCTGCTCAAGCAACTGTCACTTTTCCTGTCAGGGTGAACCACAGAAGTCACTAAAATAACCTCTGGCAGCTTTGCCCACAGCAGGCAGGCTTAACTTAGAGGCACCATGTAAAGTATTTATGCAGCACTCAAACAGTAATAAAATGAAGACATGAAATAAGAAAAATTCAACACCAATTTAGAACAATAGGGACATTGTGATAAATTATTTGACATCATTACTACAAAAACCCAATCTGTACAACTAGAGTTATGAATGTTTAAAGTGTAAGGTAAAAACCAGTGATTAAAAGATCAAAGCACCAACTGTGGACATCTAGTTGCACAAGGCCGGGTCAAAGTCATCAAATTTGGCCAATCTCAATGGAGCATAGAAGAAATTTCAACAAAAATTGTCTGAAAGGGTAAAGTTCAGCTGGGCAATGGTGCAGGTGGATTCTGAGGAGGAGGAGGAGTCATCGTCGGAGATCCACTGGACAAAGTTAAGGTGAAGATTTCCAAATTCGGACTTAGTCTCTTAAGTGGAAGTCAAAAACCTCCAGCGGGAAAAAGCTGCAAGCTATACCTGATGAGGCCTCCACAAAACCAGATAGCCCTTCTGCGAACAGGATTTGCCACTGCGCAGAACAATGTAGAAGGAGCTGACACATTGACAGGCCGACGGGTGATACACCTTGTTGCGAATATGTGACGTTAAAACACAATCAAAATGATCACGATACGTTACATCTCAGTTTTTACAACGCAAGTCGTCATAACGACTTGCGCTGGACTTAGGACTAGTATGATTTACTGTTCCAACACCAGTCTAAGTACAGCAGGGAAGATGTTGGAATAGTAAATCATACTACTCCTTAGGTTAGAGCCCCATCCAGAGCAATTTGTCGTTACGGTTTGCTTTGTAATACCCGCGATGTAAAGGCATTGCGATGCAATGCCCGCGTAGTAATGGATGTTTCCCCCTTGGGCCGCTCGACAGGCAGGTAAGTTCCTGCCTCCGCATGGTTACCAAGATACATTTTGAGCTATTATCTTTCTAACTCCTGGGTTTTTTGTACTTTGGGTATCTGGGCACCTTTAGCACCACTTCCAAGGGTTCAGGCCTGGATAGGAACCACTTGGAGGATTGGGACTCACTCAAACTCGGTACAGGTAGGATCAAGATAGTTGGAGCCTTTTCTGTCCCCCAAGGCTTTAATCAGGAGGCCATCCAACTAGCCCTTGGAGTCACTTTGGTAGATCTGGTTTCAAGCAGTGGAACATGGCTCAAGCAGTAGGGCACTGATGGTTCAAGGCAGGCTTCAGGCAGAACAGCAGTCCTTCCATATACAGCAAATCAGTCTCATGAACTATACAGCAGTTCATAGCAGCAGGCAGTCCTCTGAGAGTTCCAGAAAGTGTACTGAAACTGGATCTGAGGGTTCTCTTTTTCTACCTGGTTCCTTCTTAGAAGTAGGAGACATTTCCAGAGAGTTCATGTTGAAGTGCTGGAAGTTTCCTGCCTTTTCTGCCCAGGCTCCAGCCCAGCTGACTAAACAATGAGGTAGTATGAAGTTCTTTGTGTGAAGGCAGGGCACAGCTTATTGACTTGTAAGTGGGACTGTGCCCAACTATGCCCTCATTCTACCAATGATGGCCGATCCAGGCTCACCTAATTATTATAAGATTTGTACTGCGCATGGCTGCCCAAGCAATGGGGTGTGCGAGCTCAACCGAACACCTGTGACTACAGAAGTTGAAGAGGAATTACAACAGAAAAATCCATATATTGATGGCTTTGCCAAAGGCAAGATGATTCTGAATCCCTTTGATGGAGGCTGGGAGAGAGTTCCAGAATCTGGCCGCAAGAGTTCTAAAGGAGCGGCCGCCAACTCTGGCTCTTATGACTCGGGGAACACAAGCCAACCCTTGGTCAGCTGAACCTAGAGTGCGCCGAGGAACATAGAAGGCTAGCAGATCTGCTTATCCCGGCAGTGCATGTTGGGTCAGAATTTTATGAGCCACACATAGGGGGTCATTAGGATGGCGGGAGGACTTTGCCCGCCCGCCATCCTCGTGGTAATCGGGACCGCCCGCCATAAGGGCGGGGGTCCCCTTGGGGAGTATTAGGATGTGCCCGCCACAGTGGCAGGCACATCCTGTATTTTTAGCATTGCGGCGGGTGGTGCTCTTTGCACCGCCCGCCACAATGCTAAAAAAGCATTTCAGCATTTGCATAATCAAAGCAGCAGGCACCGCTCGGTGCCTGACGCTTTGATTATGCTAATGCAGGGGGGTACCACAGGTACCCCCCGTGTGCACCCCCATACTCTCCATCACTCTGGGGGCCCGCACGGGGCCCCCAGAGTGAAGTCCGCCTGCCTTTCCGTGGCGGCATTGCCGCCACAGGAAAGCAACTGCAAACGCCCATCCAAATATGGCTGGCGGTGTCTGATAGACACCGCCACCATATTAACCCTTTTCAGCCCCGGCCGCAAGGCGACTGGGGCGGAAAAGTGGCGGGCGGTGTTTGCCTCCGCTGCAGTTCCACCCGCCATTGTAATGTGGCGGGGGGAAAAGGGTGGCAGGCGGGCATTTATGTCTGGCGGATTGCCACCACCACCATGGCGGTGGCGATCCGCCCGACATGGTAATGGACCCCATAGCGTTTTAAACTGGATTCTCTTTTCTACTGGCAGCCAATGTAATTTAGGTAGAAACTTAGACACTGAGCAAGATTTTGTGAGCACCAGAAGAGTGTGGGCTGCTGCATTCTGTATTCTCTGCAGACGCTGGATACTAGACTTATCGGCGCCTAAGTAGAGAGATTTGCCATAGGCTAGTCTAGATAAAATCACGGACTGAACAATGGTCTGATGGATTGAACCCAAGTAGAGGTTTTATTCTCACAGGAGCCCAAAGCAGGACCCTGCTACTGATTTGGATTGAATATCAATGGAGAGACCACTATCAATCCAAACGCCTAGATTCTTATCTGCCTCTTTAGGCAGGGGGGCTGGTTTTAGTTGGTCTGGCCAATATTGACCACACGTTACGGTCTCTCCCGAACAGCAGAATTTCTGACTTATTGGCATTCAACTACAGGTAGTTTGAAGCCATACAGTCCGCAATCACCAACAAGTCGTCCGTGAATTTCTCAAGGTTGTAGTTACATTTCTTAGAAAAGGCAATAAACAATTGGGTGTCGTCAGCGTACGACACCAACGACAACCCCCTACTCTTAGCCACAACTGCTAAGGGTTGAACATAAATGTTAACAAGTAAGAGACTCAACATTGAGCCTTGTGGCACCCCCTGTTGCAGGGCGTACTCCCGAAAGTGAAAAGCTGGCACCAGGACCTGGAAAAATCTACCCTCCAAAAAAGAACGAAGCCAGGCTAGGGCCGATCCCCTAATTCCTATCTCCTGAAGATTATTTAATCCCTCTTTTGGGTGGCTGTTGGGAGGAATAAACAAAAAACAACTAACAATGACATCAGGTCATGTGACCCAAGAACAGGCTGCTGGCACAAAATAGCAAGGGCAGGAAAAAGGCAACTTTCTAAAAGTGGCATTTTCAAAAAGTAACTTAAAATCCGAAGTTACCATTAAAAAGTATTTTAAATTACAATTTCTTTGGACACCAATCATGAAATCTCTACTTCTTCTCAATCAAAATTGTGCCCTTATTAAATTTAGAAGGCAACCCTATGTTATCGTAGGGGAGAGGTAGACCTCATAGTAGTGAAATACAGATTTGTGAGTTTTTCACTACCAGAACATGTAAAACTTAAAAGTAAATGTCCAAACTTTTAATTCCGAAGCACCTTGCATTTTGAGCTACCTAAGGCCTACCTTAGGGGTGTGATATATGCAATTAAAGGGGAGTTTAAGGCTTTGCAATGGGGTTATTGTGCCAACTCAAATTGGTAGTTTAAAACTGAATTAAGGCTGCAAAGGCAGACCTGGAACATGTTTTAAGGGCCCACTTGAGTGGGTGGCACAATATGTGCTGGAGACCCACTAATATTTAACTTACATACCCTGGGTATATCGTATACCACTTTAAAAGGGACTTATAAACAAATTAAATATGGCAGTCAGGTGTAAGACATAGTTACTATGTATTAGGGAATGAACACAAACATTTTAGCACTGGTTAGCAATTTTGGCGGCACACCACCCTATGGCTGACAGGTTTAAAAATTATGGTAAGTGTGGAAATCTCAAAGTAAGTCATATTGGAGGAGTGGGTATTTTTCAAATCTGCCCTTATGGAAACACATAAATGCAGGAGTGTAAACACAGTAGGTAAGGACTAGGAGAAAGAAAATGAAAGAGGAGGTAGTAGAGTCTGAGTGCGGGAGCCTCACTTCTAAGCTCCATGCCATTGATTGTTAATTAAAATGCTCTTTTCTTCCATCCACGTAGTGAGTCTGGACTTATGGATTTTATTATCATTATGGCTTCATCAGTTCTGTGATTTCTCAGCTTGCCATTACAGAATGATTTCTCATTGATGAAATCCAGCTAATAGGCCATTGTCGAATACAGGGCTACATGCTGCCAACTCAGGTGTGTTAACTTCTGAATAGGACCTTTACAGTTGGCACTTCAAGGTATCAAAAGAATCAATGTATTAAACCTGACATGATGCCCAAGTCTAATTAATGGAACTCCTAAGTAAATGGCAACATTAGAAAGTTGCCGCTCTGTTGCACTACATTATGCAGGGACTGTTTAAGGTTGCTGGCCACTAGACAGGCTTCTGCCTTCCTAGGAGGAGGTGTGAATGACTCTCAGGAAGGAATACAAAGTAACTGCCACTGGAATAAGTGTTTCCTCCCCATGACATGTAAGATAAACAGAGCATGAGCCCAAAAAGGGAGCTTGGAAGGGTAAGCCACCTTTGACTGGCAAATGGTGGACACACATGAGAGGGGATGCTCTTTTATTCTGGTTGACAGGCTGGTATCGGGACAGAGAGAGGAAAACAGTGACCAAGACAGTTTTCCCGTTAAGCACTTATGTAGCCACACCTCTAGGATAGGCTACCAATCTCCACACACAACGGAGACATTCTGCCATCTTGCCAGAGGAGAGAATATTTTATTTTGGGATAGCTAGATGCCTCACATTGAAGTAACTGTCATCAGGCGGGGGGGGGGGGGGGGTACCTGGTAGCCCGTTGGCAAGAAGTCACAACATCCCCAGAGTGCACAATCTAGCAATAACAGTGGCATTTCTGGCACCTAGTCCTCAGATCACATCTGCACTGGAAAGGGGACTGAAGAAGGACTGACCTTCTGTTCCCTGGACCCGGAAAAGAGAGGCTGCACCAAGAACTGGACTGCACCTTTTGATCCTTGGGCTAGCAAAGAGAGGACTGTGCCAGCGAGGCCTTGCTCAAGGAAAAGTCAACCCCAAACCCTAGATGGAAGAAGTGACTCCAATAGTCTGTACGCTGACTTCCAGTCACACCTGCTGAAGCCACCTTCGCAAGCCACCTTGGCAAGTTGGTTCCCAAAGATTGCCTGACCACCATTGACAGTCATAGTGCAGCCTGATGGCCAAATCTTGATTTCCAAAGGTTGCACCTAGTTGCAACTGGTTTTTGGCTGGAGTTCAAGGGACATCAACCCAAACCAAAGCCACTCCATCATATCCTGTATCCCTTTGCTTCAAGACCACTCTATTGATGTCTATTGTGCTTTGCCCAAGGACTCTGAATAAGGGACGGAGACTGTTTTGACTGCAAGCAAACTGTCCTGCCAACATCTTTGCCCCTGTGACTCCCTCCCTGCTGGAGTTGGTTGTCCAGACTGGACCAGATCCGTCATACTCAATTTTAAAAATAGTTTTCAAACATTTTTAAAGTAACTGATAACTGTAGTATGTGCGAATACTTGTTTGTAGTTTGAAAAAAAATCCATGATTTATAATTTGCTTAATAATTTACATTTCCAGAACCCTCCAATGGATTTGGTTAATTTTGGTGTTTAAAATACATATACATGAGAGCTATTTTTATAAATTGGTGCCCAATTTCTTTTGTTTTGTGTATCTTTCTTATACAACTGCTGCTTTGTTACTTCTAAATTGTTTGCACTATTGCTTTGACAAAGCCTGACTCCTCAAAGGCACTCGCAAAGCTCAAAGCACAAGATTTAGAAGGAATGTGTTGCTCATATGTAGGGGAAAACTCTAAATTTTAGCCATTCGAAACGTTGATGCAATAACTGACTAAAAGCATACTTTTGTGATACTTCTACAAATAAATATTATGTGAATCACTTTAGGACAGATCTGTTTCACACCACACCTCTAACACCTAGACAAGCTGCATACCTATTTGTGACCTTTGAGTCTAATAGGTTCAAGACGTGGCTTCTTTTGATGTCCTATTTTTAACATGTGAGTGTTCTGTGTGTATGCTAAAGTATGGTGAATATGAGCTTTTGGAGAATCTAAATCTAGATGAAGTTCTTTTTAGGTAGTTGGTTGAAAGTTTTGTTGTCAATATTTGGCCAATAACTGAAGCTAGAGATTTAAAAGCAATGGTTCTTTCCTATTAATCTGGTAAGCAAAATAATTAAAAAACATTTGGGCCACTACTCTGTAGCTCTAATAACAATATAAATCCCAAACATGAAATAATAAAAACATACATTTAGAAATAGGCTTAACCAATAAGAATCCAGTAAACATTATCATAGAGATGCCCGGATAAATGTGTTGCACCCACCTCTGAAGAGTACTGTAATGCGTTAATAAAAGGTGCTAAAATAGTTGACTTGTGTCCATTTTTTTAAACTCTTTTTTATTAACTTTGCTCAGAAGAACCTACAATAAAAAACACATATGCATGTACATCTTCAACATGAGTCATCCCGTTGGGAGAGATCTGGAGCATTCCACTTCTCAGGTCACCAAAGAGGAACTGAATCTGCCCACCCCAGCCCCCCAGACTCAGGTGTAAGCGGGAAACACCCATTACAAATACGGTCTTTTCACGCGCTGCCATCGCAATGCTACTTTAAATCACAAGAGGCTTTACATCGCATGCTTTTAGAACGCATGCTACAACTGCGCATTGAATTTTACATCACTAGCAATGACAACGCGTGTGCAAGATGATGGATTATGACAGATGCAAGATGACGTTTTGAAGATTTTGATGCGACATGAGGTACATTTTAAAACATATTGGCAAAGGCTCGTACTATAGTGGATGGATGGATGAAGGATGGATGTATGGATGCAAGGATAAAAGGGTGGATGGATGAAGGATGGATGGAAGGATGAAAGGGTGGATGGATGAAGGATGTATGTATTGATGGAAGGATAAAAGGGTGGATGAATGAAGGATTGATGGAGGATGGATGTATGGATGGAAGGGTGGATGGATGAAGGATGAATGGATGGATGTGTAAAAGGGTGGGTGGGTGAATGGAGGATGGATGGATGGAAGGGTGGATGGATGAAGGATGGATGGATGGATGAAAGCGTGGAAGGATGAAGGATGGATGTATGGATGGATAAAAGGTTGCATGGATGAATGATGAGTGGATGTGTGAAAAGGTGGGAGGATAAATGATGGGTGGATGGATGGATGGATGAAAGGGTGGATGGATGAAGGGCTTGCAAGACTAAATAAAGACTTGAAATGAAACGAAATGTAGAAGCTCTTTGGTTGTTTATGACAGCAAGTGGGTATGTATGTAAGTTTGGAATACAGGTTGAACATGAACTAGTGGGTGTAAACATGGGGTGAAATATTGGTCGCAAAGGGGTACAGATCTCATTAAATAGAGCTCAGGCACCCTAAACAAATGCTACCAGGTAATAAGGGAGTGAGTTAAGCTACAGTATGAAACAGACACAGTTTCGGGGAGGATGGCCAGGTAATTAAACTTTTGAAATCAGGATGGTAAGGGGAGCTGGTTGTTGGGGGTGTTCTGGGATACCATGTCAAGTAACGCAAATGGTTTGAGCACAGGGTTTACCAGATGGAGGTTAATGACTGCAATAGGCGGATTGTAAATGTAGATGGGGGACTAGAGGTGTACCATCACTGACTGAGTTGTTATTGATCTCAACTCTTGAAAATGATCCAGCTGAAATCATTAGACAGGGTGAACCATGTAGTGCTAGTGTATCGTCTCGCCAGCCTGTGACTAAAGGACAGAGCCGAGTTAGTGCAGTCCTTTGTGTAGGTACCTCCTTGTGGACATGTGTTCTTTAACACTATGACATTTACAAAGCTCCTTCTAGGCACCTTTGTTCTGATGGGTATATCTAACCTCAGATACTTCTATTTCCGAAGTACCCACAGATGCCAGATTGGATGCAGAGACTTTTTCTTCAACAATTGCCTCCTGTGGCTGCAGGTGTCCTGCTGCTGGACGTTTGGCCTGAAGTGACATCGAGCCACCATATAACCACTGCTTCCGTGTGTCAATATTAGTTCCTTTCTTTCTGCTCCTGCCCCTGCAGATCCGGAGCTTCCTCCCTCAGTTCTGTTCACCGTGCAGAAAACGTTGTCATCGTTTTTCTGGTGGTGCAAGGAACGTGTCTCCTTTTAAAATGACCTCTGAGGACTGTCACAAACAGATTTCCGTGATGGACCCCCACAAGACCTGTTTCTCATATCTGAGCTACTTGCATGACTCAGTCATGGCACGAATGTGCTCGAAGGAATCAGAATGCCACCTGGGACCATGAGCCAAAACTCTTAAACCGATGACCATCATATATTAGGATTGGGCCTTCCAAGCCTTCGAAGTGGTATACAGCTCCCTGTTACTGCTGTGCGTTATTATTAACTAATCATTATTAACTCTAATTATTAACTCTAAATTATTTATTAACATTTTATACTACGGTAAAAACAATGCGTACCCGACAAACACTAATACACGGCTAAACATTTTTAATACCGAGTACTTATTATCCTACCCCCGTGATATTGTTATATTAAAACCCCTTGTTACCCGACATCACGTTTAGGGAAGTTATTAGACTCTGGCAAACAAAAAGCGTTGTAACGGGAGGCGCTTTCATGTACTGCATTGCAATTCCACTAACCATCTGGGGCACAGCAATCGCGTGGCAACAGCATGCGATGTTAACGCGTGCTAGGTAATTGTTTTTGCGATGTTAAAACGATGTTGTAATACCTTGCGTTGTTACGGTTTGCGATGCAGCGTCACACATCCGATGTAGGCGTATGTGGGAGCCCCAACTTAGTTTTCCTGTTGGTTGTAGTCACTGCATCTATTCGGCACCCCCCACCGACATTCTATACTTGCACCAGGGTGCCCATATTTTCTCCCACTTCTTGACTCATCCCCTACTTATTTATACTGTCTCCTTGGCTCGTTGAACTCGTGTCAACTTTAACTTTAATGCCAACTATTTGTGAATAGAGCACTTTTATAGTTAGTATTTTTTTATTGTGAGGTTCACGTTCTGTCTTTCAGTGTATATTATTTGAAAAAATGAACTTTGCTATGGATAGCTTGGGCGTGTGCTTGGCCTTTAATGTTAAGTACATTACCTCTATGCTGTAGATAATTTCCCTGTTTTGGGTAAACATATGTAGATCACTCACATCCTCGCTGGGCATCTTTGTCTCAATCTTGTTTTTCTTGTTTGGTGAAAAAACCAATTTTGAAATTCCTCTTCCATGTTCTGTTTTGAAAAACAATTAAAATGATGTAAGTGTGAGCTTGTAGTTGGACCTTCTAAAGCTACATCCTGAGCCTGGAATTGATTTTTTGATTCTACAACTTGCTCCATCCCGAATAAATCAACCATTATCCTTAGATTTCATGGGACCACCAAGGCATAATCATAAGAAATTCTGAGTTTGTCCTAAATTCATCCTAATCTTCAGTCACCCTGAGGGTGCTTTGAAAGCATCTGCAGTAATTCACATTTGTCCTGATTTTTAACTGTAAGTTGAAGTTTAGTACAGTAGTAGGATATATACATGTTTTCTATTGATACAACTCTATGGAATCTAATTACATGACAGAAATTCGTTCTTTTCAGCAAAAACATATCTGATGAGCAGCTAGCAGGATCTTCTCCTGGAGGAAGCACAAGAAGTCCTTGCAGAGGAGATATCCTCCATGAATACAAGACTGGGTTCATCATTCTTCTAAAATCCTGCTTCTATTTGCCAACACTAAACACATATTATGTTTTGCAGGAATTTTCAAATGTACTGCTCAGAATGAAATGGCGTTTGGGAATACTAGAGTCATAAAACATAGCAAGCATAATTGAGGCTAAACAACACTACAGATCAATAGTGAACAACATTCATATTTTATTGTGAAATAGATAACACTAAACAAAGTGATATGTGGATTTATATAATATACAAATAACGCTAAAAAAGCTAATATATAATTATGCTTTCACACATGCTTTTTCTAAACTAATTAAAAATAAACATGTATGGGAATTCCAAATAAATGAAATGCACATAACACATAAACTCGTGCGTAACATGAATCAAATAGAAACTCAATTTTTAAGTAGAACTGCAATACCTTCATTGCGTTACCACTCTCGTGTGGTCTGGTTGTGACCAAGACGATACCATCCCAAACACACCTTCCTTGAACCACCATCTGGTTACTCATCTGTCTACGGATCTGACAAACTGCACCCACAAGTCCAAGGATTTTTTTTTGTTCTGACATAAAGGACACCACATCCATGAGCACCCTTCTGGTATGGAAGAGAAAAAGAATCCATTATGTAGAAAGCACATGTGAAGCAAATGTATGTTGATGAAACATTCAGTCAGTGCAGTGACAACTACAGCACTGCACTATAGACTCAGAAAGATCAAAACACACTTCAACTCCACCCTCATCAACTGAGGAGTCTTACATGGGCACTGTACTCTGTCTAGGACAGAACACCAGAAATGCATTTGGTTTTGAATCATCACTACTGTCCAAAGCATATGCTAAACAGAGTCAATAACTTTTATTTTTGTCCCTATGTTCAACCTGCAAGTGATACCCTGTGTCCTGATCTGCCATGTCACAGGCGCAGTCAGCATAGAAATGGGCGCATTCTTGAGCAGTTTGCCACTTTGTTTAGTGATGGAGCGCTTGATGTGACTGTCTCAATGCTTTTCACGATCTTACATTGGTGGAGACCCTGTAGCAGGAAAGCAAATGACCTTTTCCTATTACTAACTGGAACTTCCCTCTAGCTAGCATGTTACATAGCAGGAGCAGCTTGCAATGCCCACTCATCTATATTTGTCGAGACCCTTACGTCGGTACCCGGAGCAGGCCTTTATTTGAGACCTCTGAATCGTCACCAGTGAGGTTTTTTTTTTTTTTTTGTCAGTCAATTTATCTTTATTCGGTTTTTTTTTAAAAACCATACAAAGAAATGAACACTAAAATACATTCCATACAAAATTCATCATAAAATACATGATACAGATATCCATCAGCAAATTAGAATTTACAAAAAACATTTTAAAAAGAAAAATATGCTTAACATTTATGACATTTATGACAGATCATGACATGCGGCTTTTGCCCCTGAGGCAGCTACCAAAAATTTAGCAACGCAATAAGTAATGTTAGGGTTAGATAGTAGCTGTAAATAGAGTAAAGCCGGCCTCACCTGTGTGAAGCCAGCCTCCTTAAGAATTGGTATCAAGAATTTCTTCCTGGGCTCTATATATAAACCACAGAACATGACGAAGTGCATTGTGTCCTGCACTGAGAAATTGTCACAACTGCAGGGCGGAGCTAATTCTGGTTTCTGCCAATGTTGAAAAGTGCCTAAATGATAATGCAACAAATTAAATCTAAATTTTGTTAAAAGAAACCTATGAAAAGGACGTTTAACATAGCCAAGATAGGGTTCAAGTGAGGGTGATATAAGCAACAAACAGTGATCCCTCACTGCCGGTTTGGCTAATTCACGCTCTTCACGACACATCTCCATCCTTTCTAAAAAAGACTTTTTAACCAGCTCAAGATCTTGGTTCCTAGTGGACTCCGGGGAAGTAAAAAGCTCCGGACGACCTATGTCGGCAAAGGCTTTTGCAAGATACGCCAGCCAGGGGATTTTATTAGATCTGTCAAGGGACAGAACATCAGTCAAAATCTTTTGATTTAGTGGGAGTTCCTCATTCATCCATAGTTTTAACCATAGAATCAGAGGGGCCAGACGCAATTTATCCGAAAGGAACTGAAGGCCGACTTCTTTATGAATGGAATACGTCGGAGTAGACTGGGGTACAGATAGCAAGGCTCTAATAAATCCGTTCTCCGCTCTCTGTATTGACTCCACATTTACGTACCCCCATAATGCCGAGCCATAAAGAGCGATTGCCACGGATTTGCTGTTGTAAATTTTTATAATTGCTTCCATAGGCCTGGCTCCTAGCCTAGCAGCGAAACTCAGGATTGCTAGAGATGACCGAGTAACAGCCAGCTTCTTCGCTCTAACCTGTGGTCCCCAAGTCCCATGCTGGTCAAACAAGATGCCTAAATAGGGAAATGTAGTTACCCTGGAAACCAAGTCCCCCCTACAAGTGAATGTTTTAATTTTCTTCCTGCGGCTCTCAGCACCCACCACCATAGTGTGTGACTTGGCTACGTTTATTTTAAGGTCTAGTTGATCCATAAACGTGCCAAAGGCATTTAATAGGCGCTGGAGACCAACTCCCGTGCGTGCAATCAGCACTGCGTCGTCCGCGTACAAGAGTGCCGGGATCTTGGCAACTCCTGCACGCGGGACGTCAGCTTCCTGCCCCTCCAGATATACCCCCAGGCCATTAATGTAGATGGTAAACAATAAGGGGGCCAAGATACAGCCCTGCCTCACACCCCTTAAGGATCTAAAGAGAGCGGTACACCTGCCCTCGTTGGTCACTCGTACACTCGAAAAAAGTTCTTGGTGCAGGGAGGACATAAAGGTGACCAAAGCTTCGTCTATGCCGATCTTCAACAAAATGGACCACAGCTTGGTCCTATTGACCAAGTCGAAGGCCGAGGAGAGGTCCATGAATGCGAGATATAATGACCCCTCCTTGGCTATGGTATATTTAGAGATTAACAGATGTAAATTAATACACTGTTCGATGGTACCCTTTTTTTCTCTAAATCCATACTGAATTTCGGACAGTCCACCACAGTCCGCAGCATTCGCCCTTAGCCTAGATAGGAGGACTCTGCCTAAGATTTTTACAGACGAAGCTAAAAGGGATATGGGCCTATAACAGCCTGGGTTATCTCGTTGGCCTTTTTTAAAAATTGGGACAATTGTGGAAATGTTCCATGAAGCAGGTACAAGATTTCCATTCACTGCATTAAACACGTTCGTAAGAACTTCAGCCCACAGTCTTGGGGAGTGCATAAAAAAGTCAGCGGGCACACCGTCAGGGCCAGGTGCCTTATGCTTTGTAGTGGACTTGATGGCTTTCTCCACCTCGTCTCGGCTAAAAATAATAGAACAGGTAGCTGATCTTATCGGCAAAACGTCAGTAATTACATCAGCAGTATCCCCATAGACATTTTTAAAATGAGATAACCATTTTTCATCAGGAATAACGCAATCCATAATATCATTGTCGTCATCCGAGAAAAAAGGCTGTTTGATGATCTCCCAGAACTTTTTACTATTCTTCAGGACTGCCGCCGAAAGGAGATCTTCCCAGGCTTCATGTTTAATGATATCCTTTCGTTTTTTTAATGCTAGTTTGTAGGCTTTCCTGAGTCTAGTAATCTCATTATTATTTGCCCTTGGGATGTTTTTTAAAGCTGTCATTAATAGTCTGTGTGCTTTAGAGCAAGCTGAGTCAAACCAGCGCTTGTTGCCTATAGTTGCATTTTTGGTCTTTACCAAAAGATCCTGTGATACCTGCGTGCAAATAGCCTCAAAAGCCTCTACAATTTCTGGGCCCTGTGCACCGGGATTTAGGCAAACCTCGACCCTACCCCTAATCTTTGGAAAGTTTTTGGCATAAAATTTCTCTGGGACCACTTTAGCCCATTTCAGACATCTTCCTTGCCTGGTAGTCCTTAATGGATGGGAGATGATTTCCAGTGGGGATGGTCCAAGATTGCCTCCCCACGCCACTTTTAACACTACAGGGTTATGGTCACTAAGGTGTGATTGTATGGTAGAGTAGACGATAACCTGTGTAAGAGTGCTTAGGGATACAAATATATAGTCAATAATGGTGCCCTGTGAGGTGCCAATAAAAGTTGGCTCTCTAGTTCCACCATCTGGTTCGTACAAATCAAAATTAGCTAAAAAATCCTCTAATTCCTCTCCCTCAGGGGAATGTTCAAAATGAGTTTCCTCGGGCCCATCGTCCCCGTCAGGGCTACTTCTCCTGCAATTTAGGTTACACGGATGAATGTTAAAATCACCTAATAAAATATAATCTGTATCAAGCGATTTGTTCTGACTGACCGTAGTTAAAATCCTAGCCAAATCCTTGATGTTATGACCTCTGTGCTCACTATTGCCTGAATTATAAAAATTAATAAAAATAGTCCTGCTAGTGCTTTTAGTCATTCTTTCGACCAGCTGAATATTAGGGGAATCAGTATCAATTTGCCTCCAACTACCCTTCAGGTCTAGTGAAAACAAAAATAAAAGGCCACCTTTGGCCCTTCCCACACGGCTGTGAACCGCGGCTTTGGTAAAACTGATGAATCCATCCCAGCACAAGCTATCTGAGGTGTCCCACGTTTCTTGGAGGGCTATGATGTGATGGCCAAAAATACAAAGCTTGACCAGGATTTGTCCTCACGTTTACCATTTAGCCCCGCAATATTCCAGCTTACTAGCCTACACGATTCTCTAGGCGTCACAGCGACTGGACCTAAGGCCGGCAAAGCATCCAATTGTTGAACCATATCCTCTTTGCCCTGGCTTGTAGCCTCTATAAGTCAATCACAGTCGTTTAATCCTGACAGGACCCCATATCTATTACCCATTGCCAGACCCCAATCAGAAGGGGTGGGCGCCTGACCCCATCCATTCACTACCGGGTTCCACATATGCTGGGGGGTATTGGGTCGCATTGACGGGTAATCATTCCCTTGTCTCGGCATGAACCCACTGCCCTGGCCTCTGTTAGCATAACCAGGGGTGTGTGGACCCCACCTATTTGTATTGTGCCAAAGTGGCCCAGGTGTTCTGGCCATTGGCCCATGCAGGAGGTTGGTTCGCCCTAACCCACAACTACTCAGGGGACGAGAATGGATATTATTAAATCGGGGCCTAGTTTCCCCGCCCCAATAAGCAGTTCTATCATTCCTTCTAGGCCTAGGAATATTAGAGAAGGTCGCCAACTGAGTCTCAGTATAAAAGAATTTCAGGGTAAGAGGGATAATAGAACCGGTTCTGCGTTGCGGTGGGAGAATGTGTGCAAGAATATTAGGGAGTACTTCAGCGCTAGCAAAATTTAATATAACGCAATCCCCATTAAATTTCTTAATCTTGCTCCCAATCCATGGGACCCTCCTTGCCGTGACAATATCGCCGGCTAACTGGTCTGCCCCCTGGTCTGCCATACGCATATTGTTAGTAAGCCAATGTAAGGCTTTATCCTTAAGGCCTTGGGCAGATTCCCTTTGATCCTGGGATAAAGCAGGTACATTCGCCAAAACTAGGACTAATGGGGAGGCTTCCAGGATAAATTGAGATGAGTCATCCCCTGGGTACAAGGAGACGGGTGCCATAGGTTGAGCCATAGGTTGAGACATAGGGACCTCACTTAGTACATCATTGGTAGGCACAGATGGTAGCAGTTGGCCATCCAAGATGGGCTGATGTTGTAAATCCATAGTGCCTGAGGCGGCACCCGGATCTTCCTCTGTGGCTACCATGGGTTTACAAATTTCATTAACAAAGTTCTCTAGATCGTCTGCCAACTTACTTTGCAACCCTCCCATCTTTTTTATTTCAGTTGTTAGTCTGTCGATCTTCCCAATAAGAGGTTTGATGATGGTTTGAATTTTTATATCTATCATGTCTGCAAATCTGTTAAATAGATCATCATCAATAGTATGTCTACGCTCATCATCGTCATCGCACTCCACATCTATCCCTTTGTGGGCAGGGGGTAAATTAACCTTCTTCTTTCCTGCCTGTTTTCCCCCCCTTTTGGCTTGGGCTTTCCTGCAATTTCTCACGGGACGTGTAAAAGGGGGAGAAGATGAGGGAATCTCCACGACGGTATTTTGCTGCTGCTCTGGTTCTGGCACATTATTCAAAGACTGGTCAGCTAACGAAACAGAATTTCCATCATCAGCTTCCAGATTGATTAAGTCAACATCAGAGGTAGCGGTAGTGAGGTCGGGCAATGGGGTATCAACGGTAGGTGTACTTCGGTCAGGGCTTAGTGGGGGCATAATTGGTGATTGACTTAAGCCCAAAGATTCCCTTCTATCGTTGTTAATTTTTTTGACCACATGTACGAGAAAGGAATCAAGAGTTTTCAGTGCAGCAGGGGTAACTGAGGCAACAGTTTTTTTAGACATTATTAACAGGTCAAAAGATCTCAAGGTGCACTAGTAAGTATAAAAATTAGTAAAATCTAAATATTTCAATTATCAGGCAAAATTATGTTTTTCCGTTAATCACAGGGCCTTGCCTGTACAGTAGGGTCAGATATTGGCTATAAAATGTTAGGGGATGGGCCCAGCCCGGCCTCCTGCGGCCCCGGACGGCCACAGACGGTCCCGCCCTTGTCCCGGGCTTCTCCCGGCGCCCTCCCGCGCGCTCCCGCGCAGCCGGGATGATGGATTCCCTTTATAGATGTGTGATTGGCGGTCAAGGGGGTGGGGCCGGCAGGGAGAGCAGCCCAGGTGAAGACGGGCGCCCGGGGGCTCCTGGTCCTTGGAGTCCCCCGCTGCAAGCTCGCAGCCCTGCCGGTTGTAACCTTCGCCAATCAGGAGCACCCCTTGAAGAACTTGAATGGCCGCTGCTGTCCGCGAAGCGGGACCCGCGGAGCGGGTCCGGCGAGGAGTAGCGGCAGCAGCAGCAAGCACAGGAAATCTCCCGCTAGAGAGCTTCGGTCCGTTGGCAGCGGTTCGGTCGTTGAGGCAGGCAATCCACTGAAGGAAAGGCGCGACGCTGCTTTAGCTGTGCTGGTTGGGGGTGGGGCCGGCAGGGAGAGCAGCCCAGGTGAAGACGGGCGCGCGGGGGCTCCTGGTCCTTGGAGTCCCCCGCTGCAAGCTCGCAGCCCTGCCGGTTGTAACCTTCGCCAATCAGGAGCACCCCTTGAAGAACTTGAATGGCCGCTGCTGTCCGCGAAGCGGGACCCGCGGAGCGGGTCCGGCGAGGAGTAGCGGCAGCAGCAGCAAGCACAGGAAATCTCCCGCTAGAGAGCTTCGGTCCGTTGGCAGCGGTTCGGTCGTTGAGGCAGGCAATCCACTGAAGGAAAGGCGCGACGCTGCTTTAGCTGTGCTGGTTGGGGGTGGGGCCGGCAGGGAGAGCAGCCCAGGTGAAGACGGGCGCGCGGGGGCTCCTGGTCCTTGGAGTCCCCCGCTGCAAGCTCGCAGCCCTGCCGGTTGTAACCTTCGCCAATCAGGAGCACCCCTTGAAGAACTTGAATGGCCGCTGCTGTCCGCGAAGCGGGACCCGCGGAGCGGGTCCGGCGAGGAGTAGCGGCAGCAGCAGCAAGCACAGGAAATCTCCCGCTAGAGAGCTTCGGTCCGTTGGCAGCGGTTCGGTCGTTGAGGCAGGCAATCCACTGAAGGAAAGGCGCGACGCTGCTTTAGCTGTGCTGGTTGGGGGTGGGGCCGGCAGGGAGAGCAGCCCAGGTGAAGACGGGCGCGCGGGGGCTCCTGGTCCTTGGAGTCCCCCGCTGCAAGCTCGCAGCCCTGCCGGTTGTAACCTTCGCCAATCAGGAGCACCCCTTGAAGAACTTGAATGGCCGCTGCTGTCCGCGAAGCGGGACCCGCGGAGCGGGTCCGGCGAGGAGTAGCGGCAGCAGCAGCAAGCACAGGAAATCTCCCGCTAGAGAGCTTCGGTCCGTTGGCAGCGGTTCGGTCGTTGAGGCAGGCAATCCACTGAAGGAAAGGCGCGACGCTGCTTTAGCTGTGCTGGTTGGGGGTGGGGCCGGCAGGGAGAGCAGCCCAGGTGAAGACGGGCGCGCGGGGGCTCCTGGTCCTTGGAGTCCCCCGCTGCAAGCTCGCAGCCCTGCCGGTTGTAACCTTCGCCAATCAGGAGCACCCCTTGAAGAACTTGAATGGCCGCTGCTGTCCGCGAAGCAGGACCCGCGGAGCGGGTCCGGCGAGGAGTAGCGGCAGCAGCAGCAAGCACAGGAAATCTCCCGCTAGAGAGCTTCGGTCCGTTGGCAGCGGTTCGGTCGTTGAGGCAGGCAATCCACTGAAGGAAAGGCGCGACGCTGCTTTAGCTGTGCTGGTTGGGGGTGGGGCCGGCAGGGAGAGCAGCCCAGGTGAAGACGGGCGCGCGGGGGCTCCTGGTCCTTGGAGTCCCCCGCTGCAAGCTCGCAGCCCTGCCGGTTGTAACCTTCGCCAATCAGGAGCACCCCTTGAAGAACTTGAATGGCCGCTGCTGTCCGCGAAGCGGGACCCGCGGAGCGGGTCCGGCGAGGAGTAGCGGCAGCAGCAGCAAGCACAGGAAATCTCCCGCTAGAGAGCTTCGGTCCGTTGGCAGCGGTTCGGTCGTTGAGGCAGGCAATCCAGTGAGGTAAAAGACATGAGATTAAGAATGGCTGCCAGAAAATTCGTGTTCTGCTTCTGACTGCTCCACCTCCATAATCTTCCTACTCCCAAGTCAACTAATAATCTCTATTTTTAGAAAAAAATCCAAATCCTTTATAAACTTAGACAGAGGTAAATATTAATTTAGGAAAAAACAAATTAATTGTAGTAAAACTTAACATGATGATAATATACAACATGTATATAGAAACTAAAGCCAACAAAATGTACTTTGCATACCTAACCTCTTAATCATGAAGACAAACCTAAAACTAGTGCTAAGTATTTTCCAACTTGCACTAAAGCTAATATGATCTGCCTAATGGAACTATAAAGTCTTTAAACAGTTTTTGTTTAATGTCCCTATGTCTATGCTCTACGCAGTAAATAACACAAAATGATGAGGTCACCCTGCAGAATAGGACGAGGGGGCCGTGAGTCTCCTATATCTGCACATATACATTGGCACCTCGGCTTTCTCCGTAAGTTTTAAGAGGAGTGTAGAGGAGGTGGCGGTTGTTGGTCCAGGTTGGACTAGGTGTGGTTAAATATGTTTTTGTTTATTTTGAGCACCGTTTTCTGATCTTTATGTTATTATGGTTTCAGTTTAATGAGTTCACATAGCATGCTGTTACAAGGGAAAGTTGTTTATTCATTTTCATCTCACCTTGAATTAATGCGATGCTTTTGCTTTTGTGTTCCCAAGATGAATGCATGTATGTATTCTTTTATGATAAATGAGAATGTATTATGAAAAATGTGCAGTTAATTGCTTTCTAGATTCAAGGCCCCTGAGAAAGGGTTCATTCGGCCCGAAATGCATAGGGCTCATTTGAAAGGATGAAAGAACAGCTTCTGGAATGAAGACCAAGTGTATACAAATACATTTGCTTTTGTTTCTTTTTGTTAATCTGGTCACTTTGTTTGTGATTTCATGAGTGAACTTCAAATGTAAAAAACTGATTTACAAGCTTTTGAAGATTTTGTTTAACACAAGTGTACGAGTTTTGACTACTATTGCATTGGTTAAAGCCATGTCATAGAGGTATATTTATCATTAAAAAAAGTGTTTATGGTAATCCACCCCAGCAACAGTGCATAGTGGATGGGTCTTTTTGACTCATAAGAGGGAAGTTGATTCACGACATGGTTTAGACAAAACATGTCACCGCTATAGCACGCTTAGTTTAATTTCCCCATTACACAGACAAACAGTTCAGTAATATAACCATTAGGTTAATTAAGGAGTGCTTCTCCACTGCCCAATTGTAGTTATTCTTTTTTGTCTATTGAGAGAACACACCCAATCATGTCTTTTGATGCTATTACAAGCATGACAGATAACCGGGCAAGTACCCTGGCCTATACTTCAGAACAAGCTACAGAGATGTATTCTCTAATTCAAGATGTGAAAGCATTAGTTGTGCAGGGAAATACCATAACTCAACAATTGAAACAACTGGAAATTCTGCTTAGAAGAGAACTCAACCAGAGGTTGCATGCATCAACGCTTGTACAGTACCATCGGGCTAAATGCATTCCACGTGGCTTAAGGCTATCAATAAAACCTATGCTTTTCAGAATTCATCTAAATAAAGACTTTATGGAGCGATGGTATTCCATCTTGAATAAGTGTTCCCTTGATTTGATTTTGTTATTAGTTGAAGAACTGTCTAAAGCCATTAGTGAACTTTCAACCGAAATCGAAGAAATGAAACAAAATTTACAAAAAGAATGGAGACCGAGGATTGGGATAAAGCTTTGGAAGAGATAAATGTTAGATTAGACAAGTACACAAAAGAACTTCTGGAAGGAAAACTTTGTAAATATAAAAGATACGCTTGATTACAAATTGAAGGAAGTCTACACGTGGGTAGAGGTCTATGCCCAATGACGAGCTTTCACCAAAAGGAACACCACAACTTTATCAGAGGAAAGTTTAGTAACTGAAACTGATATCAGTTTAAACAGGCCACCAGCACACACTCAAATCAGTGGTGCATCAGTATCAACAGAAGCAACTGTAAAACATGGAGCACAGCCTTCTGGATCTAAACCTTTTTTGTCCTAAGTAAAGGATTTAAGTCAACCACCGGGGCCCTCAAAATCAGGAGGAAAACAAGCAAAAGCAGCAGAAAAAGCTCAGACCAGGAGTCAGAAACAAACCTTTTCGTAAACATCTCATCTGTTGAACTTACTTCACATCAGAAAATAATACTAAACAAAGGATTGGGCTTTGTTCCAACTCATGACACCAATCTATTGGAATGTGAAGTTTCACTCTTTAAGTTTTATGCGGGTTTTGAGATTGAGGCATTTTTTTTACAAATGTACTCCCAAGCAGACCAGATACCTCCGAACCTGAATTTCTTGAATTCCGACCCAAGTCTAAATTCATGTCTCCTGTCTCTCATGAAGTGTTGGATTCTTTTGAAAATCTGGTTCACAATGATTTGAAAAGGCTAAATATGAGAAGAACGAAGAATCAAAATCTTTCTTTTCAAGATCGGAATATCCTTCGATCAATCCAGTCAAATGAGAATATTACTATTCAAAAAGCGTATAAAGGAGGTGCAATAGGCGTGATGGACAAACAGTTTTACATGGATAAAGTGAATGAACATGTTTTGGATTAATCAACATATTTCCCACTAGAAAATGATCCTACAGCTGAACTAAGAAAAACTCTATCATCTATATTAGAACAGGCATTTCAGTTGGGTCACATATCTACATCTACCAAACAGTTCATGACGGTTGAGCTTCATAGAAGACCACAACTCTACATGCTCCCAAAAATCCAAAAAGATTTCTATAATCCACCTATGAGGCCTATAGTGACGGGATGCAGTACTATTTTTGAGCCTTTAGGGCAGTATATTGATTTTTTTCTTCAACCATTTGTTCAACAATGGACCTCGTATGTAAAAGACACTAAAGAATTCCTATTGAAGTTAGACTCTGTGAAACTGCAAAGACCAACCAGTTTGTGTACTATAGATTTTAAATCCCTGTACACATCTATTCCACACAGAGCAGGAATGGAAGCTGTAGAATGGGCCTTGTTACAATAATCCCTAATAAGAGCATACAATGTTTTTCTATTGGAGATTTTGCATTTTTGTTTGTACCATAGTTACTTTGAATGGGACAACAAATTTTATTTACAACAGACTGGCACCTCTATGGGGTTTTCAGGAGCACCTGCCCATGCTAACACCTTTATGGCCAAATTTGAGGCGGATTTCATCTTAAATGACAGCGAGTGGAAAGATCATTTAATGCTTTATTGTAGGTACATCGATGATATTTTCATCCTATGGGAAAGCAGCAGAGATAAACTAGTACATAAAATCAAGCAGCTCAAAAGATACAATGATCACATTCAATTCACTCGTACCATCTGCGCTGAAAAAAATTCCTTTTTGGATGTATCCATAACTTTGAAGTACTTGGAAATTCAAACTGAAGTACACAGGAAGGTCACAGATGTTAGCAACGCATTAGCATATCAAAGTTTTCAACCTCAGACCGTAAAAAATAATTTATCATATTCTCAATTTTTGAGAATTAAGAGGATATGTTCTGAACATAGTATTTTGAAGGACCATCTTAATATACAAAGACTGAAATATCTAGAAAGGGGTTATCCAAAAGAAATTCTGGACAGCGCAGAAGAACGCACATCTAAATGTGATCGTAAAGATTTGTTGAAAAAAAAAACTACGTTGAATGAACTTTTTCACAAGTTCTCAAACAATCAAGTCCATTATCAACCAACGTTGGGAAATTTTACAGCACGATTCTGATTTTCAGGAGATCTTCAGTAAAAAACCTCTGTTTGCATACACACGGTCTAGAAATTTTAGAGTTCTGTTGATGGAGCAACCGAAGAAGAAACAACATGATTATACAGAAATGAAGCGTTGCATGACTGTGTGCACTGTAATAATGTTATCTGTGGTGCCAAGGTATATCATCCCTCTAAGGAAAACCCATAAGTCTATTCCATAATTCCGATTGCAACTCTTCTAACTTAATTTATTACATCAAATGTCCATGTGGGAAGCTATATGTTGGTAAGACAGAACGTAAGTTGAAGGTTAGAATTTCTGAGCATAAGAGCACCATCAGAATCAAAATAAAAACAGCAGTCTAGTAAAGCAATGGTTACAGGCACGCCATAACATAGCCCAACTCCAGTTTTCTGTGCTAAAAAAAATAGAGAGGCTACCTGGTAGGGATCTTTCCAGATCCCTACTTCAAAGGGAAATCCACTGGATTAAGAAATTAGATTCTCAAGACCCTAAAGGGATGAATGAAAACATTTATTTTTCTTGTTTTTTATAAATGAAATTAGGACTGATATGTATCCGGTGGTATTTGCTATACTGATGTAGATGTATGCTTCTTTTTAGATTGTAAGTGACAGCACGAACTTAGGTTTTGGTTCTTCTGGTTTTTCATTGTTTCTTTGTTTTATTTTGAGGGCATTTTTGGGTCATCCGTGTGGTAATTCAGCCTATGTTGTATTTAGGGTCAGGTCGTTTTAGGTTGTCTATCGTAGTTTTGAGATTTTTGCTTTGGTTTAGTCTTTTGTAGTTACCGTGTATTATATTTCACCTTTCTAAGATGTCGCCCATATTCGAGGAACAGTCCAGTTTCTATTTCTATTGCACTTTGTGGCCGGCGGGTTTGGACACCGAAACGCAGTGTTTAAATACAACAGGCATAGATGTGCATTTTTGAGTGAGCGTGTCCTGGCGGTTCCAAACGGTCGAGCAGTGATTACTTTTCAAGCACAGCAGTATGACGGCTGTCAAGATATCTATCGGAAGTTTTCGACGTCACAGTGGTCAGTGTGAGTAATTGGGTACTGACGGTTCGTAAACATTTTTTCAGACTATCGGTTATGACAAAGCCGTTCAGAAGGGCAGCTCTTAATCAGGTAAATGCCGTAATAGGCTTGATTGTAAGCGTCGGATGGATAATGTGTAATGCCTTGTGACTTGATATGACGTACGGTGGTATTTTACATTTTTTTGCAGTGATTGAAAGTTTTCGGCTTTCTCTGTAAGTATCAAGAGGAGTGTAGAGGAGGTGGCGGTTGTTGGTCCTGGTTGGACTAGGTGTGGTTATCTATGTTTTTGTTTATTTTGAGCACCATTTTTTGATCTTTATGTTATTATGGTTTCAGTTTAATGAGTTCACATAGCATGCTGTTACAAGGGAAAGTTGTTTATTCATTTTCATCTCACCTTGAATTAATACGATGCTTTTGCTTTTGTGTTCCCAAGATGAATGCATGTATGTATTCTTTTATGATAAATGAGAATGTATTATGAAAAATTTGCAATAATTGTTTTCTCGATTCAAGGCCCCTGAGGAAGGGTCCATTCGGCCCAAAATGCATAGGGCTCATTTGAAAGGATGAAAGAACAGCTTCCGGAATGAAGACCAAGTGTATACAAATACATTTGCTTTTGTTTATTTTTGTTATTCTGGTCACTTTGTTTTGGTTTCATGAGTGAACTTCAAATGTAAAAAGCTGATTTTCAAGCTTTTGAAAATTTTGTTTAACATAAGTGTACGAGTTTTTACTAATATTGCATTGGTTAAAGCCATGTCATAGAGGTTTAATTATCATTAAAACGTTTTTATAATAATCCACCCCAGCAACAGTGCATAGTGGATGGGTCTTTTTGACTCATAAGAGGGGATAGTGAGCATGAAGCCAAGTGGCTTTGAGTAGGGTCTGGTAAAACTGAGAAGGATTTTGAGGTTTTTTTTATGACTGCAGATTAGTGTAAATGTTAGTGAAGCATGTAATATATGCAAAGGAGCTAGTTCTCTGTGTGGGGAAGATTGACAAGGTATAGTGATTGAGAGGCATGTGATACTGGAGGAAGGAGTGCCATGCAGGTTGCATCAGGTTTATCAGATGAAACCAGAGGAACATCTCATGTGGAGTCCGAGGCTTCATTTAACACATCAAAGTATTTTGAGAGTTACAGTCTTGGATTCCTTCTAGCGAACAAATTGTACTACCAAAGTGAACAATTTGTGAAAGCAAAGCCAATAAACAAATGTGTGTCAAGGTGACATGATGTTTTATGATGACCTTGTGCAAGTGCTTGGGCTGAGTATGGTTGGAAGTATTAGTGCGGCAACAAACTAGGTGGGTTTTCTAGATGAGGAATACTAAATATCTGGGAATGCTTTGTGTAAGGTTACTGGGGTGGCGTTGGATGATAAGCTTCTAGTACTATGGATGAGTATTACTGTAGGGCCAACGTGTTCTGGGCCAAAGGTTAAACAGCGCAGGCACGATGATTTTCTAGGTGACAGGGATAAAGCTGACTGTAAATTAAAAGTACAGTGACTGCAAGATGCAAGGTATTCATGGGTGGGTACTGGCATGGCTAGTACAATGATCTGACGGAGTGACATGGGTATGAGTGATGAGGAGCAAAAACTGGATACACTGAGGTTGGGGTGTCACCACTGAATCACCTGGGGACATGCAAATGGTGTAGGAAGAATCTAGGTGTGTCTGAAAAAAGGCAGAAACAACTTTTAGAGCTCAAACCATTTACAGTAGTAATGTCAATTAAAATTGAAGTGCATTTTGAGGGCTGCAGTTCTAATTCACTTAACCAATGATTAGGCTAACACAGTCTTAGCAATGCCACTGTCATAGCTGCAAAGATTTTAGACTGCTATTTGTGAATTTTTATTATTTTAGTGTAATTATGAGTGCCAGTCAACGCTTATTAGTGACACTTTCGAACAAGCAAATCAAGCAATGAAGCCAAAAGAAACATAAATATCACAAATTACACCTATTTGAGGAACGAGAAACTTTAAGAAGACCTTAAGTCCAGATGGGCTGAAGGGGGCAGGTGTAAGTAGGAAAAACATCTTGCACCGATCCAGCGACGCCAGCACAAAGTCACCGCACAGATCAACGTAAGTATTGTGCACAGCGGGCATATGGGCAGGCGACAAGATGAAAATACAAAGTAATGGTTTTGTATAATACATTGCCACCACCTATAGTGAAAAGTAACGAAGACCTGGCAAAACCATCTCTGCACAGGCCAAGTATCACGAGGATGTGGCGTGGTAATGGCCCGGATTGGAAACATGGCTAAACTGAATTTTGTGCACACTGCAGTGTGACTGCTGTGCATCACTCAGGTGCAAATTTTACTGCAAGGGGCTGAATTAAATTAGGAAGCCAAGGAGAAGAGTAATACAGTGACACTTTTTAGTGAGGAGGTCCATGCAGGAAGGATGTAATCACAAATGATTTATTCAAGCAGGCAACATGTTGAATAGTTAAGAACAACAAGTAGTGAAGTTGTGAAGGAGAGCCGCACCAGGAGCAGCCTGACTGCTGCTCATCCCATGCTCAACTGTGACTTCCAACCTCTCTGTGTCCCAACATTCCGAGGCACATTATAACTTCATCATTCTATTGAGCACAGAGCACAGGCATTGGCTGAGCAGGAGGTATAAAATACATAACATTATAAATGCAGGATACTACATATCCCTTTTCCTTCCAACAGAAGAACAAATGCACTATGCGATAAAATGTAACAAGAGTGAACAAAGGACAGAAAGCAAGGAAGGAACAACGGAGTGACAGAGTGAACGTCAAGGAAAAGAGCAAGCAAAGCAAAGCGAGGAGATAGATGGGAGAAGACAAGAAGGAGAGGGTAAAGTGTAAGTATGCAAATAGAAAAAACCCATCCTCTACAACAATGAAATAGAAAGAAGGAGACAGTGAGATGCAAGAGAAGAAATAAGAAATAGAGAGAGACAGACGTACCAAAGACAACCTCTACGCACACCCACTGGCCAGGCAGGCAAGCAAGGATAGAAGAACAAGGCATGCTGGAACAGAACAGAAGACAAACCCAAACACAAGAAGAAGAGAAGGAAGAAACTCCTCCTGAGCATAGGAAAACGAGAAGAACAATGCAGAAAAGGAAAGGCAAAAGACTCAGAAAGAATAACAGCGAATGTGTATGGTACAGATTCCAAAGATGAGGAGGAAGTGAACATCAATAGGAAATCTGAATCGGAGAAAACAGAGAGGAAACGAAGAGACACAAACAGTATCACTATACTCCTCCCCATTTCCAAATAGACAATTCAAATAAGGTATGAGTGTAACTATGCCTATATAAAACAGCAATGAAACAACATAGAAGATTACATAGAAAGTAAATAACAGCCAATGGGACTAATACCCATGACCATCCTCAACCTCAATAAAAAAGGGTGAGGAGCACTGTGAATGGGACAAAGGCCCATGGCATGGCAACCCGAGTAAGGACAACCCCCATGTGGAGGAAAAACAGAAGTGCCATGTGGAATGGGACTATAACCGCTAAGACACCCTATGTGAGGGTAATTGTGTAGATATAAGTGGGCCTGTGACCAAAGAAATAGTGCCTTGTGTAAAGGTACCTGTGCAAATGTAAATGGGACAGTGGCCCACTGAACGGTGCACTGTGTAAGGGTACTTGTGTAAATGTAAATGGGACTGTGACCCATGCAACGGGGCCCTGTGTGAGGGTGAAAACCATATGTAGCCCAAGTAGTCAAATGTACATGAGGAAATGGGGCTAAACCCATTCTCATCCCTGTGAAGGGAGTCAAAGTGTAAGGCGTAACCATGAAAACGCAGCAAGTATGTAACAGTAACATAGTACAGTCAAAACATTTCTGACAATGCAAAGTAATAGTTACTATCAAAAGGAACACTGACTGTAATTGTACATTGAGTGAGGGACAGTAATCAAATTTCACTTCACGGAATGTAAAGGCAGTAATAGGGTAGAAGTGGACAAGATTAGAGTTATCAAAGTTCCTAAGCTGACGAGCCTTGCCAAAACTGACAGCCAAACCACAGTAAAACTCTTACGATTAGAATGGGAAGTCCAATGTGAGCGAGAGCATAACCAAAACCTTCAAAGTGTCCTGCTATGAGATATTAAGCAAAAGTGAAACTTGATCCTGCGACGAACAGTAACCCTGGAGTTTGCGTGCTGTTATCAAACGTAACAAGTACAGGCTGAGCAGGAGGTGTAAAATACATTACAAAACAATACAGCCGCGACGACTCCCCCTGGCACTGTCTGGGGCAGACAACGCTGTGGTCCAGGTCACTGACCAACTCGCCCAGCCTTGCTTTTCATTACAGCTGCAATGGTCTAGTGCAGGACAACCAGGCTGCTGAGTACCGCACCACCACTCTCTAACGGCCTCCGCGGTCCAGATCAGTCTGCAGCATGATTTTGCCAAAGCGTGCGGGGCACGCTGCAGCAGGTGGTTACCCTCTCAAACTGCGCATCTAAAGAACTTAAACTGGGGTCCGCTCACACCGCAGGCGGCCAGGTCCGCCTATTGTTGACTAGGAAAGCAAAATCCACACTGAGTACTCATGAGGGGACGTCATTACTGAAATTTAAATTGCTGCAGAATGGGGTAAAACATTGTATCTACTGCTGCTAATCTAGAGCTGAGCCAGCAACCAATCCTGCCTCAAGCGGTGCCAAGCACATTCTGTCAGTTAAAGCTCTGCCTACTAGTGGAAGTGCAACATAGCAGCGCTCAGGCAGGCAGCTGAGGCGCTATAAATGCGTGATAATGCATCTCAGTGCCGTGATGTGGAACACTACACTGAAATGAGTTAGTCTAGGACTGCACTGTACGTAACTTCACATCTCAATACTGAGTTTAAGCCATATTGAAATAATTGAGTTTTGCTATCACTGCTGAGTTTTTGTCAAGTGTTCTGTGGCAGTGGTTGTGCCCAAGTGTCTGATATGAGCGCACTGTACTTTTTCCCAGTTAGCTTCAATATTTTTAACTGCTATTACACCATGATGGAGCTCTATCTATCAGTGGTTCTTGCCCTCTTTTAGCATGCCACAATCACATTGCCACCATTGCTCCCCTTTTCAGCTGTATTAATGTACTAGTCCTTTCCCTTATTGTGGTGTTTTTCCTTAGAAACCATGTTTGTCACCTGCTGTGCACGAAAGGCCGAACAGCCGTAAATGTTTGAATAAACTAAACTAAAATATAAACCCTATGATCACTGTACAACTGTTATCAGAAGCTTACAGCAGCCAGACTAATACACCAACTGCACTGTTTGGATGGTCTGTCTATAGTTCAACTAAACACACACACACTGTACATATTCCACTCTTCAATTCGTGTACTTCATGCATGGAGATACATTGCAATGCAGGAAATATTATTTGAATTACAATTCTTAATTAAGTTTGGGTATGCAAGCACAGGTAAATGCCCTATCACTTACCGGTAATCTTCATTACTCCAGGTCCCGTTGTCCTCGTCCCATTCATAACAAAGTGAGAATACCAAAGCAACAACCGGCATTCATCAACAACAAACCACCAGTACATAAGACAGGCAGCAAAACCCAGTAATTTATTGACACCGAAAAACAAGAAGCCAGGAGCACACCGCCCGCAGGCCCTTCAACCCAAAGTTAACATCATCCCCCAGCAAATTCTGAATCCGATAATGCCTCACAAAAATATTAGAGGACGTCCAAGTAGCTGCCCTACAGATCTTGGACTGGGAAGCCCCTGAAACTCAGCACAGGAGGCAGCCACCCCCTGGGTACAATGCCCCTGCACACCCGCCAGAGGAGGGGAACCCATAAGGGAGTAGGCCAACTCAATGACGTGTTTTACCTAGCACCCACTTGAAGAAGAAGATGCTATCCCTCAAGAGAAAAAAAAACAAGCAGGGAGTCAGACTTCCTAAAAGGATGCATGCAATCAAGATAGATATGCAAAGCCCAGCAGACATCAAACAATGACCAAGGGAGGTCATCGTCAAACACCGGAAATGTACTCAAAGCAGGCAACACCAATAATGTGTGGTGGGAAGCTGAGAAGACACCTTGGGAACAAAAGAGGTATCCAACCCAAGGAACACCCCATCATCCAAGAAAGACAAGAAGGGTTTGTGAGTCATCAAAGTCACCTACTCCCCCTGGCCGAAGCAATGGCCACCAAAAAAACCTTCAATCTAACAAATTTGATGTACACCTCAGCCAAAGTTTCAAAGGGAGAAGCCACCAGAGCCCACAACACCAGAGGAAGGTCCCAAAAGGTAAAGGAGGGAGTGCACCACAGAACGGGCCCCCGCAAAAAAAGCTTTTCAACAACCGAGAGATCAAGTCCTCCACATCAGAAAAAGTCTCCCAAAGGGGAATGGAATGCCTCAATCGCCGCCCAGTGAGCCTACAAAGTTGAAACAGACAATCTCTTCTCAAACCCCTCCCAGAGAAACTGCAGCACCTCAGGCAGAGAGGAAACTAGAGTGGATAATTCCAGAGCCCGACACCAGTGCTGCAAATTTCCTCAATGACGCCCATAAGACTTCAGAGTAGTGGGTTTACGAGACTGCTGCAGGGCCAAGGTTAAATGCTCAGGTAATCCCCAATGGTGACACTTCTGCCTGTCAACCTCCACACCAACAGCCGCAGCCACAGGAGAGACAACATTTGAGAACACAGCAGGGGAAATCGAAAGCAAGGGAGAAACCAGGGATACTGCACCGCTGACAGACTCAGAGTGGGGAACCAAGACCGACAGGGCAAAATGGTACCATATCACTATCGAAACTGCTGCTGCCACTGACGCTGTGCGAGCTGCTCATATTTCTGCTCATATTTTGTACTAGCACAAACTGTAAAATAACTTGAACTTGTTTTTAATAACTAATTTGCGTACTTTGCACCTCAAGGATGACAGCGAGTCAGGCTTCTCCTCACCTTTCAAGTGTTTTTAATGTAGCGATAGTTTGATTTTACCAGTTGTTCAGCATACTTTGCACAACCCTGAGGACGACAGCAAGTTAGGCTGCTCCTCTCATCCCTAGTTTCTTGGTCGCCGAATCCCGGGCTCCGTTTCACCACGGCTGAGTGCCGATTGTGTGGAGAGCCATTGGGGAGGTAGGCAGACCAATCAGGGTCATCCCCTGTAAGCCCGAGGGCGGAGCTAGGAGCCCGCGCTTCCCGCTACATTAGTTTCAGCATTGACAGCCGCGCAGCATACCACTATCGAAACTGCTGCTGCCACTGACGCTGTGCGAGCTGCTCATATTTCTGCTCATATTTTGTACTAGCACAAACTGTAAAATAACTTGTACTCGTTTTTAATAACTAATTTGCGTACTTTGCACCTCGAGGACGACAGCGAGTCAGGCTGCTCCTCACCTTCCCAGTGTTTTTAATGTAGCGATAGTTTGATTTTACCAGTTGTTCAGCATACTTTGCACAACCCTGAGGACGACAGCGAGTTAGGCTGCTCCTCTCATCCCTAGTTTCTTGGTCGCCGAATCCCGGGCTCCGTTCCACCACGGCTGAGTGCCGATTGTGTGGAGAGCCATTGGGGAGGTAGGCAGACCAATCAGGGTCATCCCCTGTAAGCCCGTGGGCGGATCTAGGAGCCTGCGCTTCCCGCTGCCCCCCATTTATTCTAATGTGCTGGCCGAGGCGCAGCGGACGGGCGCAGCAGGCGTGACAATGGCGGACCAAAGGTGCGCCTAAGGTAAGCCCGTCTGTGCCCGTCCGCGACCGGCCGGGGCCAGGGGCCATACCCCCTGCCGGTATCACTCGAAATTTGCCCACATATATCCGCTACTCTCGCAGCGAGCTGCTGGCTTACACTGACAAATGGGGCGACACCAAAGAGCCATGTTTGCGAATGGGCCCAGGCCTATCCTACGGACCAATTTCTTGCCTAACATGCCGATGGTCCAGTATGGGCCAATCACTTTTAGGCCACCAGACCATCCATGCCCACAACCATTCCAACCTTCTTTGCCTTTATTTTAATGCCAGATCTCTACCTAAGCATGCCCTAGACATCTAGGACCTACTTAAAACCAAGAGCCCTGACCTGGTGTTCATTACTGAAACCTGGTTATCCGACACCAATGCCCCGGACCTGGCGAATGCACTCCCCTATAATTATAAAATTATTAGACAAGATCGATCTGGCAGTAGGGGAGGGGGGTCGCTGTTATATTCAGGGATCACCTAACCTGCCCCTTGGAACCAGTAACTGTCTATAACGAACACCAAATTTTAACTTTTAAAGTACTCCACGATGGTCTTACCATCCTAGCTGGAGCAGTATTATGCAACCCTCCAGGACAACAAGTCAATCTTGGCGCCAAACTGCTCAGCCAACTTCTGCCACGTTGCTTAAAACAAAAATATTATCTTATAATTGGTGATTTCAACATTCACTACGAGAAAAAGCAAGTCCTAGAAGTTTCCCAATTGGAATATGATATGGAAATCCTCAACCTTAAGCAGCGGATAGTGGGCCCCAATCACATAGCCGGCCACACATTGGATTTACTCTTTACCAATATTGAATCCACTAAAATATGTGAGGTCCTGCCACTACCTTGGTCAGATCATTCTCTTATAACTTTTACATTAATCCTTCCCTGTAAGTCACAGAAACCCAAGGCAGCTCACCAGATCTCCAAATGAGCCTGGAGGTTAGTCAACGAGTTAAATTGTGAAACTCATGTCCAGGAGGCCAACATCAAGTTTCCTCTGCCTCATCTGTTTGCTCAGACGTTACTATATTAGACTCCGGAATACTGCAAACACTAAATAAACTAGCCCCCATGCGGGAATCTAGGAAACGATCTCAAACGGAGAAATGGTACACTCCTCAACTAAAAAACCTTAAAAGGGACTGTCAAAAACTCGAACATCTCTGGAGGCAGTCTAAAGACAGCGCATCCAAACTACGTAATGTTCTCAATTGGAAACTGTATAACCTTGCTATAAAAAATGCAAAAAAAAGTCATTTTTACCAGCGTATTCAGGAAAACAGCAACTCAGCTAAAGAGCTCTTTAAAATAGTGAAGGAGCTCAGTAAACCCTCTAGCATTTCCCAAACACTCACTCCCTCGGCTGAGGCATGTGAACGAATTAGCAAATTTTTTACTGAGAAAATTAAGAAAATGTACTCCACCTTCACTCCCCAACACTCCCATAATAACACAGATAAGCCCCCTAATACTGCAACCATAGCAATTGCTATGACGGGCCCGCCAGACTCGGGTACTATACCTACCCTCGCTGGCTTTGAGCCATTCACAGTGGACGAGGTTCTAACAGCTATGAAAACAGTCAAATCTGGTTCTCCGTCGGATCCCTGTCCCCATTTTGTGTTTTCTAAAATTTCTTCCACGCTTTGTCCCGATTACTCAGCTTTTTAATAAATAATTAAGAACTGCCACCTTTCCGGACGCCTGGAAGCATGCCTCTGTGATTCCGCTCCTGAAGAAATCTGGATCAGACATTCTGAACACCGAGAACTATCGCCCTATTTCCCAGCTCCCTTACCTCTCTAAAGTCTTGGAGAAACTGGTTAATGGACAGCTGACGAGGTACTTGGAAATAAACCTCCTCCTGGACCCTTCTCAGATGGGTTTCAGAGTCAACAATAGCACAGAAGCAACGTTGCTGGCTGTGTCGGACAGTATCAGATCCACCACCGATCAAGGCGGGGCAGTGGCACTGATACTTCTTGACCTGTCAGCAGCGTTTGACACGGTATCCCATAACTGCTTGTTCAACATCCTTCACAGTAAAGGAGTCCAATCCACCGCATTAAGCTGGCTGCACTCTTTTCTGAGCAATCGCACCCAGGAAGTATATATGGGACAGTTCCATTCCAAGTCTAGCCCCATCAGCTGTGGAGTCCCCCAGGGAGCCTCACTAAGCCCCACCCTTTTCAATGTCTATATGTCATCTCTTGCCGACATTGGAAGGAAATGGGGCATTGGCATCTGCTCCTATGCGGATGACACGCAGCTGATGGTGGCCTTGGACAAGAGACCCGATATTATCAAATACAAATTACATGACTGTCTCTCGGAAATGGCCCAGTGGATGCATTCACACTGCCTGAAGTTGAACGCCGGAAAATCTGAGATCCTTCTGTTTGGCGGCGCCAAACGTGTGTGGGATGATTCGTGGTGGCCACCTTCGCTGGGTATGGCCCCTACCCCTAAATCACACGCAAGGAATCTGGGCGTCATTATGGATGACGCCCTGTCCATGAAAGATCATTTGCAATCCCTCTGCGGTAAAGGCTTTGCCATCCTGAAGCTTCTTGCCAGACTATTTCCCTGGATACCCCTGGACTGTAGACGTTCAGTTACTCAAGCCTTATTGGTTAGTCACCTGGATTACGGCAACGCGCTATTTGTGGGTATGAACGAGCACCTGTTTTCACGCCTACAGGTATTGCAGAACTCGGCGGCTAAACTCATCTGTAACAAAAGCAAGTTCGAATCGGCCTTGGAATGCCTGAAGAAACTGCACTGGCTGCCAATGCGCCAGAGGGCGGTCTTCAAACTGCTCTGTCATGCCCATAGGGTCCTAAATAAGACTGGCCCTACTATTCTTCAAGGGAAGATTGAATTTTACGTCCCCACAAGGAACCTTCGTTCACTCCAGTCTGCCCTGGCGAGGACTAAACGTATTTATAAAGTAAGGACAGGTGGCTGCTCATTCTCCCACCTAGCAGCAAAGAAGTGGAATGAGCTTCCCCCCGACCTAAGACACACCACTAACTACATCGTGTTCCGAAAAAAACTAAAAACCCACCTCTTCCCCAATTCCTTAATGTTCCTTTAGTATCCGTCCCCAGCAGCTTCTGCCCTGGTATAAGCGCCTTGATATCCCTTGGGATGAGTGTTGCGCTCTACAAATACCACAAAATAAAAAAAAGTACCACAACCACCATCTTCCGGGACTCCCACCCCAGGAGAGCCTAAAACTGGGGGATAAGAGCAATCAGCAGGAATGCATACAACAGGTGCAACGGCCAAGGTATGGTCAGAGCATCCACCACATATTCCCCCTCCTGCCTGACACAGGAGCAGAACCGAGGCAGCTGAGCATTGTGCTAGGAAGCTAGGAGGTCGAGATGGGGAAGACCAAACTTCCTGCACAGAAGCCGAAGAGCTGCTGTAGTCAGGGACAACTCCTGGGAGGTGGGGAAATCACGACTAAGGGCATCCACCACCCCGTTGTCCACACACCAGATATGAACTGCGGTGAGAGACAACAGATGCCCCTCCACCCAACAAAACAAAGTGATCACCTCTACATTCAGAGATTTGGACCTGGATCCCCCCTGAATGATTCCGGCCAGCCACCGACACCATTTTGTCCAAACGTACCACCACATTGCGCCCCAACAACCGACTGTGGGATCCCACCAAGTCAAAGAACGCCCCTCCTCCGGAAGGGACCACCGACCCTGAAGGGAGCCGGACTGCAACATCACCCCCCACCCGAAAACACAGGCATACGTTGTTAGCACCAGGGGAGGGTTGCAATGTCAGACCCTGGAATAGATTGACCAGCACCTTCCACCAGCAAAGAGCAGGGAGGAGCGAAGGAGCCAATGGAACCAGAAGGGCAAAGACAATGGATTCCAATGGGCCAACAGATACAACCACAGAGGTCGGAGATGAAACCGTGCCTAAGCCACCATGAAAACCGTGGCCGCCATGAGACCCAAAAGCCCTAACCAGAGACAGACCAGAAAAGGGAACCCCATCAAGAACTCCAGAGCAAGGGACCCCAAGGTTACTGCCCTCATGACAGGCAGGAACATCCTGTTCAGATCGGTGCAAAAGCACGCCCACAAGAAAATCAAGTCCTGTGAGAGCTCCAGTTGACACCTGGGAATATTCTGAATATACCTATGGGCCCTCAACTCAGAACACATCAATTCCCAATCTACCAACAACTGATCCCGAGATAAAACATGTATCAGATAATCATCCAAGTATGGGTAGACGAGGACACCCTGAAAATGCAAAGATGCCACCAACGAACACCACATTGGTGAACACACTCCGGCGAACCTCAAGCCAAACAACAGAACCCAAAGCTGAAAATGATGGCCCTGCAGCCAAAACCTCAGGAACCTGCAAGAGCTGTGGAGAACTGGGACATGATAGTAAGCATCCTGGAGATCCAGGGTGCACAAGAAATGGCCCGGGAGAACCAACGGAATCACCGTCTGAAGAGTCTCCATCCTGAAGGGCAGACAAACCACAAACTTGTTCAAGGCTGTTAAGTTCAGGACCAGCGGGAACCCCCCTGTGACCTTGGTAACCAGAAAAATCAGGAAGTAAACCCCCCACCTCAAGAGGCAAAACTTCCTGAATCAGCCCTTTCTCCAAGAGAGACATGATCCTCCAAGACCGCTTGGCCCGACAGGACGGCCAAGGAGTCGAAAGAACCTCTGAATCCGGAGGAGGACCTGAAAACTTGATGCAATATGACAGACACACAATGTCCAGACCCCACACATCAGAACAGGACCTCATCCAGGCTGGGAGAAAGAACTGAAGCCAACCTCTGACCAACAATCCAGGATATGTAAATGTAGTTGAGCTTATATAGCGCACAGCTACCCGCAGTGGGTTTCCCGGCGCTTGCTTAGGGAACCCTTCCTGGTATTCCCCTGTGAGATAGCAGGGTATCCACAAGGTGAAAGTCAGGCATCCCGCCGCGAGGGGCCGTTGTGGAGATTAAGCAAGCTATTGCCCAGAGTCGCAGAGTGTGAACCCGTGAGTCGAGGAGGCACCGGGGCGAGAATTATCGAGTCCGTGGAATTTTTAGCCCAAGACCCCGCCGAGGCGGGGAATTGAACCCTGGTCCAGGACTGATCTCAGCTTCCGGGTCTGCTGCCTCTAACCCCTGAGCCACACTTCTCCACTTCTCCATATGAAGGCATATAGTCAGGATCGAGGTTTTGGAGGGGAGGACTTAGCCTTCCAATCCGGACCCCGACCAGAAGAGACCCTCCCCTGACCCCTAGAAAATTGCCTTCGAGAAGGGGGATGAAAAAAAGACTTAGGGCTCCATCAGTATGTCGGGTGATCCACACGCCATATCCCCTGTTTGCCTGTAAATTTCCCCCCGCCACATTACCATGGCAGGTGGATCCTGGCGGATGGAAAGACCGTCCGCTCGGTTTCCGCCCGGTCTCAGAGTCGACAGGGCGGAAAAGCTGTTAATATGGTGGCGGTGTCTGGTAGACACCGCCATCCATATTAGCATACATGCGGGGACATGCCTTTACGTGGCAGCGGGCATGCGGTTCTCAGTATTGGGGGCCCGTATCAGGCCCCCAGGGATTCTGGGGGTAGGGGGGTACACATGGGGGGTACCTATGGTACCCCCCTGCATTTGCCAATACAACGTGGCAGGCACAACTTGAATTTCTGGCATTGCAGCGGGTGGTGCTTTTAGCACCGCCCGCCGGAATGTCAGAAATGGGTGATGCGCCAGCCAGTGTGGCGGGGAATCATAATGGGATGTGCGGGACTGCCGTACCCTTAGCGGGCGGTCCCATTTCCCGGGAGTATGGCGGGCGGACAAAGTCTACCGCAAATACTAATGAGCCCCTAAGGTTTGAAAGAAACAGTAGTGGCTGAAGGCTGCTTAAAGAAGAAGAGTGCTTTTTCTCCCTAAAAAGCGTATGCAACTTGCCCTCCAACTCTTCCTCAAACATCATAGTCCCCTGAAAAGGCAAGAGCAGGACCATAAATTTCTAAGCAGAATCAGTCTTCCACACCTTCTACACCAGATTGCGGCAGGCCGCCACAACAGCCCCCCGGAAAGGGGCTATGCCCTTACGACATCAAAGGACACAACAACTGCTGCTCGAAATGCTCCAAAAACCCAGAACTGTCAGAGGTATCATCCAAAGACTGATATCCGAAATCAGAGACTGGGCAACATAAGTACCATAAATGCCAGCCTGCAGGGCCAGATGAGAACCAGAGAATACTTTCCAAAGGAAAGCATCCACCCTCTTATCGACAAGATCTTTAATCACAGTATCCTCAGTCAAGGAAGTCCAACCCACAAGACTAGCCACAAAAGAATCAATTGGAATGGAGTCTGACAACGCCTTTGACATGTCTTGAAGTGGGTACAGTTTCACCATGAACATTGGAAGCATGATACGATCAGGATCCCTCCAGTCATGTTTCAGAACGTCATGGATGTAGGGATGGACTGGCACATTCAAAGCAGCAGAATTCTGAAACTGCCTCAGCAATGAACCACCCGATGTGCTGGGCACCTCTTCAGTCGGAAACCCCATGTTGGATTTGACAAGTTTAAGCACGTCTGGCAACATATCCATGTAAATGTATTTCCCCTTATGTTTTTCACCCCCATCCAATCTTCCCCTGAACTGGATAAAAAGAGGAATGAGCAGTAAGAGAGCACTTGGAACACCCTCCCCCTCTCAGGCATTGTTTCCTTGATCAACCTCTTAATCCTAGCATCATCACCCACCCTGCGGCGTGTTGATCGTGCAGGAGAAGGAGTGGAACAACACACCTAAGAGGAAGATGAGGAGCACTCCACATGCTTGCACTTCCCCTTGAGTGTTTTCCCATGCCTCACTGAACACGAAGATGCTACTAGGCATTGTTAGCACACAGAAGTCCCAGGTGGTTATCCAACCAAGGTACTAACCAAACCTGATAATACTTAAGTACTGAGGCAATTGAAATGCACAGTGCAAAGAAAAAAGCTGACTTGGCTAGGGACACACCAGGCACTATCCCCCCACTGGTAAACAGTCAAAATATTGAGTTTTAAATATAGAGTGGACAAAATATTAAGTTTCAAATATCGAGTGGACAGAATATCGACTGTCAAAAATATAGTGGTACAGAATATTGATATGCAGGTAAGAAATATCGTTTGTCATAATATCGAAGTCAGTAACATAGTCAGTCAGAATATCGTTGTAAAAAATATCGAATTTTGTGTTTTTAGTGTTTTAAATGTTAGTATATGTGTTAAAAGTATATATTATTTTCATGTTATATGTTTAAATTTTTTTAAAGTAATGAGTTTTATGTTAAATTATTTTTGCGTTTTAGTTCTGTAGCGGGTTGTGGGTTTATAGGGGAATAGGGTTGGAAGTAATTTAATTACAATATATTAATTAAGCATTTTTTGAATGAACTAATTATATGTTAATTAATTTTTCGTAATTTTATTCTGTAGGGAGTTGTGTCTTTATAGGGGAATAGGGTGGAAAGTAATTTAATTACAGTATATTAGTTACGATTTTTTTAATAATGAATTATATGTTAATTACATTTTGGGTACTTTTATTTCATAGCGGGTTGTGGGTTTATAGGGGAATAAGGGGTAAGTAATTCTTTTTTTTTTTTACTTTTTTTATTGTTTTTGCAAGAAGAAGAAAATTTATAGACAAACATTTCAAATACCTTTCACAAATAGCAAAAGAAAAGACATTCCGCCTTTAAATAAATCGAAAAAAAATAATAATTAAAATAAATTAAGAATAAAGGAGAAATAGAAAAAAGAGGAGACCATGCATAAAAATAATCATTTGGTTATTAAATAGGTATATATATAAATAAGATTGGTCTAAAAAATTCCATTATTCATATCAGATAAACGTTCTCCAGATTTGTTCGTTTTTTAACAATGACCTACATCCTCTTAGATTAGCTAATGCAATTTCCATTGTGTGGATTTCCATGACCAGAGCCCACCATTCCATGACATGTGGAGGCTGAGAGGAGATCCAAGACCTAGCTACTACCAGTCTTGCACAGGCGTATAGTATGGATATCAAATCTTTATGCGAACAATTAATGTCCTGTATATCCAGAAGAATCAAATGGGCGGAGAGCGGTGGGGAAATAATTTGTTTCGTCCTTAAAGCCTCAGTTATTCCTTCCCAAAAGAGGGCGAGTGCAGGACACGAGAAAAGCATATGTTCAATACCAACCGCTTCCAATTTACATTTAGGACATTTAGTGTGCTCATTAGATAAATTACCTGGTTGCCAACTAGAGATTCTTTGGGGAGTGTAATACAATTGGCAGATGGTTCTATATAGTTGTAACCTTAAGTTTGAAGAATGAACTACCTTATTAATTTGGCAGAGAGAAGCAGAGATCTGATTGGTACTAGTACGGATAGAACTAGCGACTTGAGGTGGTTGCCGAGAGTCAGGGAAAGTGAATTTTGCACATTTGTTTTAAACTTGTATAAAGCTATTTTAAAATTACATTTGCATTACGAATTTCATGTTTGAAACGAAGGAAGACTGAAACCTCGTTTTTTTACTTAGCGCTATTTTTATTTTAAAATTACATTTGCATCACGAATTTCATGTTTGAAACGAAGGAAGACTGAAACCTCGTTTTTTACTTAGCACATATCCTGAACCTTTGCGCACTCCCCACGAGGTCTACACGATCCTAGGTAGCCGATTTGGGGCTCCAGGACCGTCAAAGTAGACACTCGAGCTCCTGGTGCATAGGCGCCATTTTGGGTGAGGAACGCTCGGCGCTCTAGTGTTGCGGGCGATTTGGGCCGGGCACTACAAAATGTCCCCCCTAAAGCGGACGCGCGCAGCGGGCGCCGACTGCGCCCGTCCGCGCCAGGCAGTGCCTGGGGCCTGGTACTCTGATCCCTGACCCACATAATACTAATACGTATTCCAGGGAGTCCCTACACCAAATGAACAAACTCTTAACGCCCCAATGAACCCATTCTATTATATTAACAGGTCCGGAATATCATTGTTCACACTGCTCATATAACCTCACAGTCCCCAAGCCCGGTCCTCCTGACAAGAAGGTCCCTAACATGGCCCTATTAAACTGCCGCTCCTTGCCCGGACACGCCCACGAAGTGTACATGCTCTTAGAAGATCGAAAAATGGAGATACTATTTCGTACAGAAACCTGGCTGGCATCGGACTCTGTGTCGGATGTAGTCCAGGCATTGCCCCCGGGCTATCTGATAAAGAATTTGGATCGAGCCAAAGGAAGAGGAGGAGGAATTGCGATATTTCACAGGGATAATCTTAGCTGCCGGTTGCATGGCAGTCCCCTCCTCGATTGTGAAAACGTGCAATTCTCAATCCAAATCTCCCCTTGTAAATCCCTTTCGGGGATTCTCATTTATCGCCCCCCGGGAACAATGGGACAATTTTGTAGCTCTCTAGTGGAAACCTCAATAACCTTGGCAGGCACACTCTCTAACTTCATGATATTAGGAGACTTAAACATACATTTTACGAAGAGTGGAGACACCCTAGCTTCTGAACTTCTACTGGACTTAGAGGCGCACCAGCTATTCCTAGGGAGTGATCTCCCCACACACGAACTGGGACACTTGCTTGACCCACTTTTTTCTAACATTGTGGACCTGATAGTGGCACCCCCAGTCCCGATACCACGGTCTGACCGTAGGCTTATTCCGTTCAGTTGGTTGATCCCTACGTTCCCCCCTCCTAGACGGATAAGCGGGAATCCAACACGCCCTTGGGCCAAACTTGAGTCGGAAAAATGGAAGCAGACTCTAGAGGAAACCATAGAGGCTGACACTTTGTTCTCCTCATGGATAGAATCCTCCCTGAATACAACTCTACCAAAAAAAAACTCCCTAAAAACCAGGGGAAAAAACACCTTACCCTGGTTTACTAAAGAAATCCGTGAATACAAAACACTCTGTAAAAAGGCGGAAAGATCCTGGAGGAAGGACTATGACCCTGTTAGCAAGACGACGTACAAATTGGCAATCTCAAACTACAAAAAAGCCCTCAAAGTGGCAAAAGTAGTCTTCTTTGAGAAAAAAATAAACACAGCCGCCAACTCCGCCAGAGAAACATACCAAATAGTAAGGTCACTCCTCAAAACCCCCGAGCCTCTCCACCTTGTGGACCCCTCGGATCACCGCTGCAATGAGCTAGCAAAATTCTTCAATCAGAAGATCCAAAACATCGTGAAACAGCTTCCACCTTGCACCCCTAGCGATTCTTCTGGCACTGCTCTACCGGATACGCAGGCCCTGGGGAAAGGACTGGAGATGTTTGTCCCTTTCATGGAGGACACGTTGGCACCCATCTTCCAGTCAATAAAGAGCGGCTCCCCGCAGGACCCGGCCCCGATGAAGGCCCTAAAATTGGTGGCCCCCACTATCCTTGCGCCTCTGATGAAGGTGATTAATTCATCCTTGGCACAGGCTATTGTTCCACCAAATTGGAAGAAGGAGGTGGTGAAGGCCTTATTGAAGAAACCGAACCTCGATCCTATGGACTTCAATAATTATAGACCAATTTCTCTTCTCCCAAGCACCAGCAAGGTGACAGAAAAATTCATCAATGGTCAGTTGTCCAACTACCTCGAAACGAGGGGACTAATGAAACCTTCTCAAACAGGTTTCAGGCCGGGCCAGGGTACTGAGACGGCTATGGTCGCGGTTGTTGAAGAGGCCAGGAAGATCATCGATGCAGGAGGATCAGTGGCAGTGGTCCTCCTTGACCTGAGCGCGGCCTTCGACACCGTGAACCATAGTACGCTGGTCCAACGGCTTAAGGATGTGGGAATCTCTGGATCGGCACTTGCATGGCTGAAATCCTTTCTGCACAGCCGATCATATCAGGTGGCGGAAGGCAATTACATTTCTGAGGTTACCCCAATACGTTGTGGAGTGCCGCAGGGCTCATCATTGAGCCCTACGCTATTCAACGTATACATGTCCCCACTGGAGAAAATTGTAACCCCTTATGGGATTAAATTACTGACATACGCTGATGACACTCAGCTCGTTGTGTCTCTCAGCCAACAGAATAATGTGGTCACTGATCTGTACTCGTGTCTGGGTCAGATAACCAGCTGGATGAATCAATCCCAGTTAAAACTTAATGGGGAAAAAACTGAAATAATGGTCATGGGTAATCAGTCCCTTTTCCATCCGGAGACTTTGTGGCCCCCATGCATGGGTCCCCCTCCGACTCCAAAGTCAGACATTAAAAGCCTAGGGATATGGCTGGATCAAGGGCTCACACTTGAAACTCAAGTAAGGAAAACGGCAGGAGTCTGCTTTGGACTTCTCCGTACCTCCCGAAAAATCCTTCCCCTGCTTCCGGTTCAGTCCAGGAAGCTCCTAGTTCAGGGATTAATATTGGCAAGACTTGACTATGGAAATGCCCTTTACTTGGGTGTGCCCAAGAAAGTGATGACTAGACTACAAGTGGTGCAGAACGCAGCTGCCCAGATTCTAACGGGCACCAACAACCGATGCTCTGCTAAACCGGCTCTTCGGGCTCTCCATTGGCTGCCAATATGTGAAAGAGTGCAGTTTAAGGCCCTTTGTTTGACCCACAAAATCCTGAACGGCAAAGCCCCACCCATCCTCAAAGATCTCATCGTCCCCTACATCACCAATAGGACACTTCGTTCCACAAATGCACACCTGACTCTGATACCCAAGATCAAGAGGGCGAGATCAGGGGGACGTTTGTTTTCATACAATGCCTCCAAATTATGGAACTCGCTCCCTCTACAGAGGCGGGCACAATCCAATCTTACTGCATTTCGTAAAGAGCTTAAGACCTGGCTGTTCCCATAAGACTCTCACCACCAGTCGTTTATATCTATCTCTAGCGCTGGGACGCTCACGGGCAGCCACGCGCTCTATAAATTCTTAAATAATAAATAAATAATAATTAATTCCCAATCTATTAGACCATTTAGCTGCCATTTTACCACAGTCATCATTCTTGCTTAAAATAAGGTGGCCATAACTCTCACTTATAAGTGATTTGGTGCGATCTGAATACAAACACTTTAGTAAATCTGAGTGCCTAACTTCAACAATTTATTTTCGAACTAAAAAGTCTTGTATTTTAATATATTTAAAGTACATGCCATCATTTAAATTATACAAAAGCTTTAATGAAATAAATCCTAGCAGACCATCGGGCCCATAGAGATCACCAAGAGTATTAATACCGTGACCTGCCCAAAGAGTCCCCACTCCATCCGAAAAAATATCAGACAAACCAGGATTTCCCCATATTTGTAATTCAGAATTAAAAAAAGATATCTTATCTATTATCATGATTTGGTTCCAAATCTTTACAATGTCTTTTGCAGTCTTGAACTTAACTCTTTTAAAGTAGTTCGGGTCGTGGGCACGTAACAGAAATTGCTTGTAATCTATTCCCAGCATAAATTGATGGAAGAATAACGAATTTTCATTTTTCAGGAGACTACGTATTCTATGAAAGAAAGTTGCAAAAAAATAGAGTCTGAAATCTGGAAAGTTTAAACCTCCTTTCTCAATTGGTAATTTCAGAAGCTTGATTGATCTTCGTGCTTTTTTATAGCCTCATATAACACTGCTCCAAATACCTTCTAGTTTTAAAAAAAAAGAATTTTAGGTTGCAATGGAATAGCTCTAAATAGATAGAGGAATTTGGGCACAATTTTCATTTTGATCAGATTGATACGCCCTGTCAAACTAAGTGGTATCTTATACCAGTTTTTCAAATAAAGCGTTACTTCCTTTAACAGTGAATCGTAATTCAATGGTAAAATTCCCTCAATGCTCGCCGTCAATTTAATTCCTAAATACACAGCATTTGAACATAGCCCAAGAACTGGGGCATCAGGTTTATAATTAGCAATTACTTGATTCTTGCTTGTAGTTAATTTATAACCTGAAATGTCTCCGAATTTGTTAGCTTCATCGATAATCACAGGAATTGCCTTAACTATATCAGTGGTAAAGATCGCAATGTCATCCGCGAATGCGGTAATTTTTTAACTTTTTCCACCATGCAGTATAGGGATGATATCATCTTGAGCCACCAATGAGTTTAAAAAGGGCTCCATAGAAAGGGCAAAGAGCAAGGGAGACAGAGGGCAACCTTGCCTTGTTCCCCTTTCTATCGAAAAATTGGAAGAATCAGTGCCTAAATAGCTGATCGTAGCCGTTGGATTATCGTGAGCAAATCCAGCCTAGATATTGCCCCTGTATACCGTAAGCCCTTAGTACTGCCCAAAGGTATTCCCACCCTACCCGGTCAAATGCTTTTTCAGCATCCAGCATGACCATTCCGAGCGGAGTGAGGTTAGTTGAAGCTACATCAAACGCTGTGATAGCCGTATTAATGTGGGCAGTAGTATCTCTCCCTAATACGAACCCATGTTGTTGGCTACTAACTAGATCAGGCATTAAAGGTGCTAACCGATTGGCCCATATTTTAGCAAAGGCTTTTGCGTCTGAGTTTATCAACGAAATCGGTCTGTATGACCCACATTCTTCAGGCGTTTTTTTTTTTTTAATAAAGAACACAATTTTCGCAGTTTTCCATGACATAGGGGCTTTTCCAGTATCTCCAATATACTTCAATTTAAATTAATTAATACATTGATAAATTAATATTTTTGTATTTAGTAATTTATATTGTTAGTTGTGTTAGTTAATGAAATATTGATTATTTATTAAGTTATTAATAATAATTAGTAATTTATGGGTAAATATGTTAATTGTGTTAAAAAAATTATTATGTATGTATTAATTATTAATAAATAATTTGTTAGTATATTAATTGTGTACTTTTTTGTGTTGATAGCGGAGTAGGGTGGGAAGTAATGTAATTTTTATTAACAATTTTAATATTTTTATATCATTTTTTTAAAGTTATTTTATAATGTTGTGTGAATTAATTTATATTTAATGGTTATTAACGTTATTGTTAATTGTTTTTAGTTATTTAATTAATTAATTGATAATTAATTATGTTAATTCATTCTTTTTTTACAATGTTTGTGGTGGCGTTGATAGGGGAATATGGTGGGAGGTTATTTTATTAAAATTAATTAATTGTTAATTAATGTTAATTATGTTGCAGGAGTGGGAATACTAAATTATTCCCATCCGCTATATCAAACTTTCCCTACAGTTGCGCTCGCTGGAGTGGGAATAAAAAAATTTACCCACCCGCTATCCAACACTTTCCCTACTGTTACACTCGTTGGAGTGGGAACAGTAATTTGTACCCTCCCACTATCCAACAACTTCCCTACTGTGGCACTCACTGGAGTGGGAATAGTAATTTTTACCCTCCCGCTATCCAACACTTTCCCTACTGTTGCACTCACTGGAGTGGGAATAGTAATTTTTACCCTCCCGCTATCCAACACTTTCCCTACTGTTAAGCTTGGGGGAGTGGGAATAGTAAATTATTCCCATCCGCTATCCAACACTTTCCCGACTGTTGCACTAATTAGAGTGGGAATAGTAATTGTCACCCTCCCGCTATCCAACACTTTCTCTACTGTTGTACTCACTGGAGTGGGAAGAGTAATTTTTACCCTTCGGTTAGCCAACACTGTCCCTAGTGTTGCAATTGGTGGAGTAGGAATAGTAAATTATTCCCACACACTATCCAACACCTTACCTACTGTTGCAGTTGCTGGAGTGGGGATAGTAATTTTTACCCAACCTGCTATCCAACACTTTCCCTACTGTTACACTCACTGTAGGGGGAATAGTAATTTGTACACTTCCACTATTCAACACTGACCCTACTGTTACACTCATTGTTACCCCTACGCTATCCAACACTTTCCCTAGTGTTGCACTCACTGGAGTGGGAATAGTAATTTTTAGCTTCACGCTATCCAATGCTTTCCCTACTGTTACACTTGTTGCAGTGGGAATAGTAATTTTATCCCCTACGGTATGCAATGCTTTTCCTACTGTTATAATTAATTTAGTGTGAAATATTATTTTTTTTAAATTATCATTTTAATTTTTTATATTGAAAAAATACTATTTATATTCACATTACAGGTTTATTTAGATATATATGTAAAAACAATTAAAATATGTTTTAACAGTTTATAATTTATTTATTAATATAATTTAGTTTATATATATATATATACATATATATATATATATAAATAATTATGTATGTTTATAATTGTTTTACATTACATTTATTATTTCTTAATTTTAATTTTTTTTAAATAGTTCTAACTATGTTTTATTTAATTATATGTACAATGTAATCAAATAAGACATTAAAAAAATCAATTTTTTGAAAAACTATAAACGATATTTTGGTTTCCATATTTTGGTACTCACCTTTATGGCGATAGGAAGTCGATATTTTGTCCATTGATATTTTGGCGACGATATTCTACTACCTCGATAATTTGACTGACGATATTATGTCTCCAAATCTGCAAGAAGAACATCAACTGAGCACCAGACAGCCAACAACAGCGTGCACTGAATCACCCATCCACTCCAACCCTGTACATGAGGAAGCAGCTTGTAGAGCAACAGTCAGACAGGACCGTGACAGGACTGTCAAGGAAATAAACAAAAATCGCTACGTGGTACTCACCGAGTCTGACATAGAGGCTCCCAAATCAGCTTCGCCGCTGACCAGCAAACACGCGCCTGACTTCTGGTCTCGCCACTAAGCCGAAGTCAGGCAACGTGACCCGGAAGGGTGTGCGGCCAGAAACATCATGCCATAGCCAACCACTCGCCATGCCTCCGGACGTGCCCGGCAACCCAGGAGGCATGGCCCGGACTCCTCCAGCAACACTATGAATCACACTGAAGGAACCCACATGTCTCCCCTCAACCCAGGCAGAGAAGGAGACATACCCAACAGCAACACCTCCACCGCCCAGCAGCAGATACGTAAGTAAACCATGCGCCACACAGCTCCTGCCTCTTCCCATTCTGTTGGTAGACAGGAAAAAAGAACAGAGGGAATGCTGGGACTAGTACGATTATGGACTCCCAGTGGGAGGGGGTGGGGTAGGGCCAGCATTCCTTCATTTTTCTCACAATACAGTAACTTCAGATAATTTGCGTGAAAAAAATCCATTGGCTAGTTTCAACAGATCAACTTTAAAATGTCAAGGCTATATCAGATGGAAAGCGGAGTTTCATTTTTCGAAACCCATTTCTTCACTATAGTTTGTCTAAGTAGTCAATACTATTGGTAAATGTGTCGCAGTAACATGTTCTGAAATAAATTATATGTTCTGTTCTTGAACATTTTTCAAGACATTCTCATGCTACAAGGTTTTCAGGTTTCAGGTTTCGTAGGTCTTTATTTCGATTTTTTTCATCATAAAAGACAGTTACCAAAACAGGATAAACCATACATGGAAAGACATTTAAACCATCATATATAAAAAACACATTTCATCAGTTAAAAAAGATTAAATAGTATATTAAAGACCTAATGTATGAACACCCAATTGATATTGAAATTTAACATGCATTTAGATATCTGGTTCTAATAACCCATGCCCACCCCAAATACTTAGCAACACCCACAACCACCATCTCAGAAGTATTGGTACGTAGCACCCTCAAGGCCAAGGTACTCCCTCTAACTTCCAATCTACGGCATATGGGCCTAATCCATTTGTTAATTGGAGCTTGATAGGCGGGGCATGCAAAAATAAAATGGCCTACACTCTCCTTATGGTCAGTACACCAGGGACAAGAATCATTTAAATGAACAGACCAATTCTTTGTAAATGACCTTACTGGCAAGGACCCTACTCGAAACTGGTGGTAAAGTTTTTTGTCTAGTGTCTTAGTGATCACGTCCCAGTAGATCTCCAGAGAGGGGTCTAATTTGTGGGCCAAAAATCTGCCCGTCAGGCTAGTAGCATCTGATTGTACCACAGATAAGTTTTTGACAGAAGCCCAATAAAGGGCTTTGAAGTCTTGCTTGGAGGGGAAGGAGGTGGACCCTGGGGAAACCCATAGCTGATTAAGGCCCATCTCCTCCAATACCATTTTTACCTCCCGTAAGCCAGGGAATGTTAGTAGAACCCCTTACTGATCTGACTTCCGCCAATTCATTGGCAAAAAGACTTAGGTCAGGTGATGTCCAGATGCGTCTCCATAATGCTACTAGCCGATAACGAGCCATCTTGTTAATGGGCTTGCAGCCCAAATCTAATAAGAATGGTTTAATCAGTGTAGATTGGGGCAATCCTACCAATTTCTGTAAAAATTTGTTTTGAACTGTTACCAGTGGTGAGAGATCCATGTAGCCCCATAGGTCAGCCCCATACAGGATGGCAGAGCTAATTTTGGCTTCATAAATCTTAAGAGCTGGTGCAACCCATTTGGTTAGTGACATTTGTTGCTCCTTAACCAAACAGCCCGTAAGCCGTGCAAATTTGAGTTGGAGTACTTCGACCTGGGGTTTCCAGCGAAGGCGGTAGTCTAGGGTCACTCCAAGGTATGTCATGACCTCCACTTGTTCAATACTAACGCCATTCAAGCTGACTGTACTCCTGATGGGACGATTTTTAGTTAGGACCATAAATTTGGTCTTACTTACATTAATTTGTAAATCGTTTAATTTACAAAACTCCTCGAACCTATTAAGTGCAGTTTGCAGCCCCCTACGTGTTTTTGAGAGGAGTAAAGTGTCGTCAGCAAATATAAGCATTGGGAACTTATTCCCACCTAAAAGAGGGAGCGTCAGTGTGGGTGTTGGCAAAAAACTTCACCACCTGGTCAATAAACAATAAAAAAAAAAGGGTAGGAGCCACAACGCATCCCTGACGGACACCTCGCGTTACAGGAAAACTAGCCGTCACTTGCCCTTGGCCTCCCCACCTCACCCGTGCAAAGTTGTCCTCGTGCAATCTAACCACGAGGTCTAGAAGTTCGGGCGGTAAGGCCATATTTCTTAGGACATCCCACAATTTTGCTCTGAGCACAAGATCGAAGGCCGACTTAAGGTCCACAAAGGCGGCATAGATGGATCCACCGCCTAATAGCACCACCTTCCAGTAAATCATGGTGAATCTGAAAACCTGGTCGATGGTACTGGTGCCTGATCTAAAGCCAGCCTGTAATGGGGAGAGAATACTTTCCATCTACATCCACCCCTGGATTCTGACTAGAACCATCCTGGCGACAATTTTTTGTAGGGAGTCAATTAGGCTTATGGGACGGTAGTTTCCCGGAACCGAACGGTCCCCTTTTTTGAAAATTGGGAGAATTTCCTCCCCTTTCCAGGACTCTGGAATCCTTGCCCCCTGTGCGATGGCATTGGCAAGCAGAGTTATATAGGGAACCCATAGTTGGAAAGTTGTTTTAAATAGGTCAGCAGGGATAGAATCCATCCCTGGGGCTTTCCCCGATTGTACTGAACTGAGTGCAGATTCGGTATCCGAAGTTGTAAAAACTAGCGTAGAATTAGGGACAGCGAGCGGGGATGCACACAGTACCTGACCAATTTGGGGTTCTAAGTCTGGATCTTTAAACTGGCTGGAATAAAAGTCCACCCATACCTCAGCTGGGACATTATTTACAGGAATTTGGGAATCCGGATTCCTACCCCATTTTACAATTTCCCAAAACTTTACTTGGTTAGATGATTGGCAAGCCTCGAAGAGGTCTGACCAATGGCGCTCGTCCCATTCTCTTTTCGCAATCCACTGTACCTTTTTATACGTTTGGCGGGCCATTTTAATTTAGCTAGAGACCCTAGATTTAACGGCTTTTATTAGGCTGCTATGTGCCATCCTTCAATTCTTATTATACCATTTATTCTGGGCACCCCATTCCTTCACTTTCCCACGTTTTAACAGCAGAGTTAAAAGGGCTTTGAGTTTAGTGAAGCACTGGTCGTGAAAATCACTAATCTGAGGAACAGCATCCATGGTGGGCGATAGTTTTAGAAAGGCACTCAAAGTCAATGAGACTTCCTTTGCTATGCCATCTAACAAAGTGTGGTCTTCCACAACCCTACACCATTTGACCCTTCTTCTATCATTAGACAAAACTGCCTCTGCCGTTAGGCAGGATGTTGTTGGGGGCCTACCAGGGCCACCTGGAAGCTGCAGACTTAAAAACAATGGGTTATGGTCACTCTCCGGGCGGACCACGACTTCCATATCGACCACGAGTGACCAATATTCCATTTTGACCAAAATATAATCTATTCGGCTTTTACTAATCCCATTGTCAAAAGTGGGTTGGCCAACCTTGTCAGAGGCCGTTCGCCAATTTGCCGCTCTCAGGCCCCAATCCAAACACAGCCCTAACCAATGGAGAGCAGCCTCGGTGGCTTTTTTACAATTAATCAGAGATAGGGACGGGATATTCCATACTGCATCTTCCTCAGCCCCCAAATCCTCACCCTCACTAAACAGGGGCTACAAGGTTTTCATAATATCATTTTAATTCACAAGTACAGGTTTTTAATGTTTTGTGAAAGCAGCAATTCATTGCTTGAATGTTTTTTCCCCGTTGGAAAACATCCTTTTTAGGGCTGACATAAAGGGCCATATGTATCAAGCACTAATGCGTTCGCAAATGCCGAAATTCGCAGAATTTCGGCGTTTGCGAACGCATTAGTGCAAAATCGTATGTATGAAAGAAATCTGCGTGCAAAATAAGGAATCGCAAAATTTGTGATTCCTTATTTTGCGATTGCATTTAAGGAATCACAAATTTTGCGATTCCTTAAATGCAATGTAAAAAACATTATAAAAATGCAAATTGGCCTTAAGGAATCGCAAATTACCACCAGCTTCAAGTTGGTGGTAATTTGCGAATTCCTTGAAAAATGCACTTTTTTGCATTTTTCAAAGTGCAATGTGAAGCACATCCATGCCCTTAAGGCATGTATGTGCGCCACATGTGCACCCATGCTAAATTCAGGGGTGCAACAGGTTTTCCTTTGGACACCCCTGCACCCTTGAAATTATTCTCAATTTGCGATTCTCAAATTGCAAATCGCAAATTGAGAATAACTTCCCATTCATTCCAATGGGCCTCCTGGCCCATTGAAATGAATGGGAAAGTATTCCTTAATTGCGATTCGCAATTTGCTAATCACAATTAAGGAATACTAAGAAATCACAAAAAAATTGCGATTTTGTACATACATCCCTATTTGCGATTCTCAAAGAGCGATTTCTAAAAAATCGCTATTTGAGAATCGCAAATCAGGTTGTTGATACATATGGCCCAAAGACATTAGTTTTCTTTTTGCCTACTTGAAAATAACATAAAGAAAAATATATAATACAAGCAAAATTGATCCTTATGCTTGCAGCCAACTTCTGTAGATGTATTGGAATGTTATTCTCTTTGGCTCCCCCCACAGTTAAAATGATATGATACATAGAGTGCAGCTTTTGGATCAGCTCCATTCAGCATTGGTTAGTTTCCAGAGTATTCCCGTTTAGGATGCATCACAAAAAGTGACGCATCGGATGCGTAAAACTGATGCAAGGCCTCATAAATTATGCCCAGGGTTCCTAAGCTGAACAGGGCATGCTGGGTGAGACTGGGGGCAAGGGATCTGAAAAACTCTGGCTTGGTGCTGGTACAAGTATGGAGGCAGAGGCAGTAGCACCCAGGACCAGGTGACTGAGGGGCCCACTTACCGCAAATGTTACCTGTTTTATACTACCAAACAGACCTATGTGGGCTTATGTTCCTTCCTTACATTAGGGCCCATGGCCCCCTGCTATACCAGTCTCTCCATAGATTAAATATACACTGCACCCCCACTCCTTGAACCCCACTTTGCCTAGCTCATAGTAGAAACCAGTATACCCATGAGCCTCTAACAAACTGCAAACTCTATTTTCTCCTCAAAGGTTCAGACATTTGTACCTACTCCACCTTCCATCTCTAGGACCCTCGTTCCCCTATAGCCTAAACTTCTTTTCTATGTATGGAAACTCTTCTCAAAACTGATTTTAGGTGCGGCATATAAGGTAATTAATAATTTCTACTGCAAGATATGACTATTTAGTCACTGGGAACTTTAGCCCTGATTTATATCAGGGTGGATGGACTAATGTTCCTCCTGGAGTTCAAAGTAAATAAATTCCGTCCCCAAGACTTAGGAGCCATCTGACTAATTTATAAATGACCACCAAGCAGGTGGTAATTTGTAAAAGCATTGCCAGGAACCACCCTCACAGTGGTTCATGCCAATGCACATTACTATGTGCTACAGGGCTGCATCAGCAGGACCCCGCCACGTGGCACAGAGAATTATTTTTTTCTTTAAAAAGAAAATCCCAAATTGAATTTACTTTTTATAAAGAAAAAAAGCAATGCTCCCCTCACCCTCTGAGTTTTTTTTTCCATGGGGCAGCAAGCATTATTACGATGTAACTGTCCCACACTGTCAAGTTTTGCCAAGCAGTTAAATATAGAAAAAATGACTACATGCCTGCCCATCTAAATTGGGCAGATGGACTTGTAGCCATTTGTCCAACAGCACATACTCCCCAGGACTGTCAGAGAAGTTGGCCATGGTGAGATGGATTGGTCCAAGCCATGGCCAAACTGAAGGTCCGTCCACACATAGATTGGCATATGTTGGCAGGGAAGGAACCATAACAAATAACTTGGGCCCTCTGTTTTGTGTATTTATTTTTATATGTGTATGAGAGGGGACATTCCTAGAGAGAACTTTGGACTACTTTTTGTCAAATGTTCTCATAAGAATATCTCTGTCCTTGCTGGGTGAGGAATGTTTGCTGCAATAAAAATGCTGGGGTCCTTCAAAAGCCTCGAATGCATCTGAACGCCTACAAATCCCAATTCCACTCCAATGCATTCATTCACCCTCTAGATTTTCAATTACAATTTATACTAATTTTTGAATTTGAATACATTCTGTCACAGCTTTCACAAGGAACAAAGACACCTGTGCGCTTCGAAGTGTGATATAGAAAGCATACTCAATTAAATTACATTTATAATTACTACAGACATTACCAAACAACATGTGCTCCCGGTCCGAAACTCTTTTTTACTAGTACTACTCATGTACTATAAAATGTAATTCACTAACCAATATGCTGAGACCTCTGCCTTTCCTATTTTTTGTATGCAGGGATCTCAATCACGAGTGAGGAGATCTCCACACACATAGGTCTACATTTTAGTTGTAAATGTGAGAGGGACAGGGGAGTAACTAAAAAATAGGGAATACTTCCTACAAAATGTTTTGGAAGGGTTAAGGGTGGGTTTAAAGAGGAACATCCAGAAACAGAATACTCATCCACACAAGAGTAAGCACATTACTATTCCTAAACTGCCCTTTTAAAGTTACTACTGCCAAAAAGGTCCCAAAATTGTAGCCCATGCACTCTAGTTTAGCCTTGCAGTAAGTCCAGCACCACACATTGCCATTCAGAGGCATTGCAACATGCTCACATAAAAGGATAATGGAGTCAGGGTCTTAAAAGAGCACCTAATAGAAAATAATGTTAAATAATATAGTTTATTTGACTTTAAAAAAATCTCTGTATACATTTTTTTAATGTCAAAAAGACATATCATTGTTAAATATTTATTATATTATTAGCAGATTGTTAGAACTGGGGGACTCTAGTTGGCTGAGGTAGGTACCTTAGTCCAAATAGGGACCCTTGCTTCCAAGTCAGGGAAAGGCCTTCTCAGATAGCCCCTGCTAAACCCCTGTGTAGCTTGGCAGGAGTAGCCAGGCTTATCTCCAAGGCAAATGTGTAAAGTAGTTTCAACCACGCTCTCAATAACACAGTGATAATACCACAAATGGACTCCTCACAAGTTTCATAAAAACAATCATATGTTTATATAAAATAATGCACTTCAGCACTGATCACGGTGCTCTGGATGGTCTCAATGCCACTCTTACTGACTCGCGGTCAGCTACTGCCAAAACATGCCCCCAACACTGTTATGATGGAAAACAAGTTGTGGTTCCACATTGCGGACCAGTACTGCCACTCCCCAGCACGTACAGGCTGCGATACAGACTTGAGAGCGGATTTGCACTGCAAAGATGGGAAAGGCCGAGAGCATTTCTCTGATAGCCTGCACCCCACCACAGGCGGCAACACACACGCTTGCTGAGCGTTACCTGGGGGGTGCGATATCACTCTCCTCTCCTTTCCTCGTGGCTTGGGCCTTCGGTGTGACTTCAATGATCTTGGGCAGTGGGACTCAGACCCCAGATGGGGATTGTTCGAGGTCTCCGCTTGGCAAAGGAAGGCTCGGGCCACCGGCGGTGACTTCCCACAGTTCCTCAGGGGATGCCTGTCCGGACCAATGGCAATGACAATCGCAGCACTTCTGGTCACGCTGTCAATCGAAGCAGAGAACAAGATGGCTCCGGGACGCACAGTCACGGGCCGAGTCTTATGAAGGTCTCAGGCTGACACAGGGCACATGCACACAGCGTCGCTCAGTCTCACTTGAGCTCCGGGTGTACATGATCACAGGGCAATCCTCACGAAGGTCTCAGGCTGCACGAAGCACACGCACACAGCTTTGCTAAGACTCACTTGAGCTCCGGGTGTACACGATCACAGGGCAATCCTCACAAAGGTCTCAGGCTGCACGAAGCACATGCTCACCGCGTTGCTGAGATACACTTGTAAACTTTTATGTTCCTGACTTTCCACAACAGGGAGCCAGCTCTCCTCGGGCACTTGGGGGCAAGTTACTTCAGGACACAGCACACAGCAAAGTCCTTTCAAGCAGGGGGACACAGCAAAGCCCCTTAGCCTCTCCTTAGCTCTTTCAGGGTCGGCTGACACCCGCATAACTCTCCTGTGCAGCCATTGGCACTCAGCCAATGCTGGGGAGGGTTTGAAAGGAACCTTTGGTTCTTCCACCAGAGGCTTCCTTTTTTTTCTCTAAGGTTGTGGGCTAAAGTGGAATTGCTTCTGCTTAAGCCCCATCCCACTCCCACACATCTGTGATGCTAGCATGCAATACAGCTTACTTACATCACCAACAGGAAAGTGAAACCTCTGGACACCATTAGTGCCCAATATTATCACTTCTTGATTAGCCCCAGGGGACATAACTCTGCCTCCACTGCACCATTCAGGGTGGGAAAGTTGGCATTATAAAGGGGGAAGGTCCCCTTTCCAGTACTCTCACTCACTCAATCAGGGATCCAGTTTAACCCCTTCTGTGTGGGGCACGTTCAGTGGACATCGAGTGCCCTACCTCGGTAGTGCTGCGCACGACCGCTGAATGTTCCGTCCCCGCCCGCGCAATAGAACTTCCCACATCAACGCGGAACGTTCGGCGCATCGGAGGGGTTAATAGACACCATGATCATTACTAGGGTGTGCCAGGGTCTGTGTTAAGCTGTGCTACCTTCATTTATTTCAATATAAGTCTTTCTGTCTCTTGTAGGAGAGGTATGGGAGTTTAATCCCAATGTGCCCACAGAGGTACAGAATGTCCACTAGGCAGTAGGGCAAAGTTTAGGGAAAAAGAGGGTAGGGCTGGCTCACCTAGCGGAAGCCCATGCACCCAACCCAAAGGGGGCAATAAAGTGTTTCTGCCCCTCCAGTTGGGTGGCCTAGAGAGCCCACTAGGCATTATTAAAAAGAGAAAAGGGGTTGGGAGTGACTTACCCTGGCATACGAATGTCAGTGCTCATTCTATTCTTAATGGTGGTTTTAACTGCTTTGAACTTTGTTTGCTTGAAAGTATCCAGTGAGGGAAAATAATTTTAAAGGAGGACTAAGGGGCATATTTATGAAGGTTTTGCATCATCTTTGCTACATGCAAGGAGACTCAATGGCAAGGCTTGAAATATCTAGAGTCAGCAAAGGCAGCACAAATCACTGCCTTCAGTTACTTTATGGCAGGGGGTGCGTTCTATATCTGGAGCATGGGAGTTTCCATGCATCCACCTACAGATTCTAACATATTTAGAGGTTTACCAACACTGGTAGACCTGGGAATGCACCAGAACTGTACGCCTCCCAATTAGAGGCACAATGAGGATAAAAATGTTTATTTCTACTCTTTGTTTGTGAAATGCTTTTGAGGGTTGTTTTTGTGCAGGAAGGTATCCCTACCTGCCCAAAAGCAATCCTGCCTCCAACAACAAGCACCCTCACAACATAATCCAAGGGTGTCTGCATTGGCTCTAGGCACCAAAAAGTGCACCAGCACCAGGAAAGGGCAGGAATGCGCTGAATAATGGTAAATAGAGCACATCCTGCCCTTTCACTTTCATGCCGGGCAACAAGGTTGCTTGCTGCATTTTTGGCGGTTTTGGTCGACTGCCATTACTAGGCCAGCATGAGTTGCCATCTTTGTTCATCACTCTAGTTGTTTTCCGGCCATTCTATTTAATGGATGTCCCAAAGAAATGCAAAGGCAAGGCCATCTTCACCAGTCCGCATCCTGATGGGGCGACTGGGCAATGAAAACTGGTTCTTTTTCTTCTTCTTGTTCACTGCCATGACATAAGTTAGATTTATTCACATTTTTAGGCGATGGGCTGGTAGAGGTTATATTTTTAACAGAAACATGGCTCCATGAAGGATCCATGCCCGATATTGGTAAAGCACTACCAAGGGGATATAACATAGCAAGACAAGATCGTCAACTTAAGGGGAGTGGTGGTGTGGCCTTAATTTATAAATCAGCATTAGAGTGTTCTCTCTCCTCTTTATGTACCTCTGAGGGTGTTTTGTTTTCCATTAACCTGGCCCCTACTTTCACTTTGTCAGGGGAATTAATCTGCCACCCACCGGGTCTAGCTGTGCAGTTTGTTAAAGCTCTCCCAGAACTTCTGCCCACCACAGCACTATCAAATCTAATTTTGCTCCTTTGGACAGCTTAAATATTCACTTAGATGATATCAGGTGCTACCCTGATGAAACTGGAACAACAAGTGAAGACTCTTACTCATGTGAAGGGCTATCAATTAGGCCCTGTTTACTAATCTTCCCACTCTATCTGAAAAACACACTTAGGGGCCGATTAGGATGGCGGACGGACTTTGCCCGTCCACCATCCCTGTAGAAACGGGACCGTCCGCGATGTGAGCGGTGGTCCCACCATGGCAATTATGATGCGCCTGCCACACTGGCGGGCGCATCATGCATTTTTAACATTGCGGCGGGCAGTGCTGAAATGCAGGCATGCATTTGCCTACAAAAAGCGGCAGGTACCGCGCGGTGCCTGCTGCTTTGTGTATGCAAATGCAGGGGGGTATCACGGGTACCCCCCATGTCCACTCCCCCTCTCACCTTCACCATGGGGGCCGCAGGGGGCCCCAAAGTAAAGACAGCATGCCGCCACGGAAAGGCATCTGCAGGAGGCGATCCTAATATGGCTGGAGGTGTCTGGAAGACACCGCCAGCCATAGGAACCCTTTTCCGCCCCGGCCGCAAGGCGACCGGGGCGGAAAAGCGGTGGACGGTGTTTCCGTCCGCCGCGGTTCCCCCTGCCATTGTAATATGGCGGGGGAAATAGGTGGCGGTCAGTCACGGATGGCAGACGGATCGCCAGCACCTGCATGGCGGTGGCGATCCTCCGCCATCCTAATCGGCCCCTTAGTCCATCATTCAGTCTGATAATTTTATGTTCTATCATTCTCCACATTAGATCGCTGTGGGTAAAAGTTTGATCCAATTCAATTTGAGAGTTCTCTCATGGACACATTTCCAAAGATAGAGGATAATATTTCAGACGCAGCACAGATATTTAATGAGTGGATTACAGCCACTATGTAATAATATTCCAATTAAGAATCATAAACTGTCTATAAAAGTTTGAGAATGTATGCCTTATTTATTGACAGTGAAACTCCTGGTTAGATCTTTGATGGAAAGATTCAAACCAAAGTGCAAATTGAGCCTTTTTTTCTCCATTCAGATGATTAAGGAAAAAGATGTATAGGCCCTAATAAATAGGATAAAATCAGGATCCCCTCTAAACCCTGTGCCTTCCCACATCCTTAAGCAGGGGGAGAAAATTATATTTCCTCCTTTGCAAAAGTTACTCAACTTTTCCATATAGTCTGGTGTAATACCACCCATTTGGAAGCATGTGGCAGTACAACCATTTTTAGAAAGTCCACCCTTCATTTTCTACAAGCTGAAAAATACAGACTAATATCCTTGCTACCTATATTGGGTAAGGTACTAGAAAAGTACTCAACACTGTTCAGCATTTGTTTTTTTAAAAAGAATGTGCTTCACCATATGCAAACTGGATATTTAGCACAGAAAAGGTACTGTTAGCCATGACCAAAGAACGTAAAATGAATCTGGATGAAGGAGGAATTGTGACAGTTATCTTATTTGGTTTGAGTGCTGCTTTTGATACAGTCTCCCATGGAATGTTACGGCAAAGATCAATAATTTGACGAGTATTAGGTACAGAACTATGTTGGTTGCCTCATTTTTAGAAGGTAGAACCTTCCATGTCTAGAACCTTTCAGGTCTAAGGTAATTCTTTTTAATCAGATATGTTTGCCATAATGTGTACATTGCTTTTGGGATCCTCAGTGAGTCCTACACTTTTTAATCTTTATGTAAGTCCTTTAGCAGAGATCGTTCAATTGTATGGTCCCTCAATTGTATAATGTGCAAATGATACCCAGGTCATTATCTCCTTAACTCAGGAAAAACATTGCAATACTGACCAGTTAAACTATGTCTGATGGAAGTTGTGGACTGGACATCATCATATTGCCTGAAACTTAATAAAGACAAAATATAGGTGCTGATGGCAATAATATCAACTGCTGGTCCAAAGTCTGCTGGCCTGAATCCCCAGGTACCCAGTCCCAGCCAAAGACCATAATTAAGAATTTGGGTATTTGGCTAGAAAATAATTTAACCTTTGAGACTTAAGTCCGTAAATTAGCATCCACATGCTATGAAATTATAAGAACACTTAGAAAGATATTAGACCTCCTCTGCCTCCATCTCGAAGGATAGTGGTGTTGTCTTTGATTCTTTCCCATCTTGACTATGGAAACTCCATCTACCTCAGCTGTCCGCAATATGTGCTGCAATGGTTGCAGGTGGTTCTGAACACAGCAGCGCATTTGCTGCTTAAAATACCGAAGTATCAAGCTGTTCTTGATCACAGGCCACACTGCCATTAGCCTCCAGTCAAACAAAAACATTCAATTTAAATCCATATGTATTGCTGAGAAAGCATATAAAAAAGGTCCTCAGTTGCTTAAACACATGATGCGACTGCACATGCCTATAAAACTACTGAGATCTCCCTCCCTAAACTTAGATAAAATCCTAAGGATGTGGTAAATACGTCATGCAAGCAGGTCTTTCTCTTCCCTTGTGGCAAAATTATGGCACAACCTGCCCATTAGGCTAAGGAAGATGGAGGAGGAAAGCAGTTTTAGGAAACTACTAAAAACATGGCTGTTTGTGTACTTGGGATTTAATAAGAACCGAGTTCTGTTTTAAGCACTGGGAGACCCTTGTTGGGTAGCCATACTCTATGTAGGTATGAATTAATTTAATGCTCCCACCCCAATCGAGATAATATAGTCTTTTTGTCCTCCACCAGAAGCAGATTGGGGGTTTGCCCTAAATGTTGACTGGGGGAAGCACACTAGAACACAAGACAATCCTGGAGGCAGATTGGGGTGTTTGTATTTAATCTGCTCAGTGCAGGATAGAATGTCACTAGATTACCTATTTGTTTGAAAGAAAGAGCGGATGGTACAGACTTGCATAGAGGCATACTCCTAACCCAAAGAGGGCATTACAGGCTTCTGCGCAGCCTCAGCAGCAGATTGGGGGTTTGGACCTAATCTACCCCACTGGAGGGGTGAGGGGAGAAAGCCCAGTAGATACCAGAGATTTTTTTTTAAACAAAGAGATGGGGGTGGCCCAGCATGGCAGAAGTTAACGCCCTCACCCCAAGGGGGCATAAAGTCTTTCTAAATCCCTCTGTAGGCAGAATGAGATGCTTGCCCCCATTCTGCCCCTGGGGTGGAAGGAAGCCCAAGAGACATCAATCAATTTAGGGTTACATTTTTGGAGGGGAGAGGGCAGCATTCTCTCGCATAGGGACATGGCTCAATCCCAAAAGAGGCAATACTGTCTTTCAGCCGGACCTGGAGGCAAGTTGAAGGGTTTCACCCCATTCTGCCCCACTAGACACCAGAGATTTTATGGGCACATTTTTTGTAAGGGGTAGGAGCAGACAGACACGGCACGAGACACTGAACCACACCAAAAGGGTGCATTACAGCCTTTTTACTCCCCCGGAAGGAGGTTGTCCCAATCTGCCACTTCGAGAGGTAGAAAGTCCATTACACACCAAGGAAGTTGATGCAACATTTTTTAAAGGGGTGCAACCCTGACACTGGACCCCAGAATTGACAATTGAGTCCTTGTTCCTCACTGCCCCAAGGGCAACCAGGAAATGTGCAACAATTGTGGGGGTGAGGGCCTCCCACAATGCATCAAATTATATGTTCACCCCTAAAGCAGCTGCAGAATCTTTCTGCTTCACCAGGAAGAGAGTTGGAGTTTGCCTCCAATCAGCTTCCATGTGACAGAAACCCCACTCAATGCTAGAGTATTTTCTAAAGAAATAATGGGGTAGTGCCAGTCCAACCTGACATTGAGCCCCGCACTCACCTCTGAAGCGCCAACAGTCTTTCTGCTCCCCCTGGGACTAATGCATCCCTACAGTCAACATTTTCCTACCATAATGTTCTGCAAACCTCAAACTTTGGCTAAAAACACACATTTTCCTCACACACCAGTGATAGAAAAAGCAACGCCATTCCTGCCACCCCATCATTCTCTCTCATCTCCTAATAAAAATGGTACCCCACATGTGTGACTTGGCCTAGTGCCTGTGACTTTCTTTGGAACATTTCCTGCCTAGGGCACTTGGCCCACCCACACACGTTTTGGGATCCCCACATCTTCCAGAGCTTTACGCCCAAAGAAAGCTGATGAAAATGGGTGTTATTAGCCAAACATCAAGGTTTGCAAGGTTTTAAGAGTAAAATATAAAAACATTGTGGGAGCTATATGGATCACATAACCCTAGACTCTACTGCTTGTCTAGTTCTCAGAAATGTCTAGGTTTCGTAGGTTTTCCATGGTTGCAACTGAGCTAGGGCCGAAATTCCACAGCTACACACATCAGTTAAAAACACATTTTACTGTGTGAAATGTGATGTTTCCAAGTTGAATTTTTGTGCGTTTTGTGTCATGAACACTAGGCATAGCCGCACAAGTGGGTTGCCATTTTCATCAGAGACATGTACGAACACAGAACAGAAGAAGCTTTGTTATTATCAATTGGAAATCTGGCTTCCAATTTTAAGACAGTTTTGCAAAATGCCCTCTAAATCACTTGATTTTTTGGGCAACCCCAAAAAAATAGGTGCACAAAAAGAACACAGTTCCCAAACTCAAATTTCAGAAATACAAAGGTTTCCTTCAAATCCATTTTCTGTTTATTATATTTTACCATATGAATTCCTGTATGGTCAGTACATAACAAAAACCATTATAAGCTGTAGATCAATTATTCACTCTTTTTATTGCATCTTTTTGGGGAACCTACAAACACTGTGGGGCATATTTATAAACAAATGTCAGTGTGCGGAGATGTGCCAAATTTGGCAGTGCAGCGCTAGACATTTTTAAAATGCGAGGATGCGCCGTATTCACAGGAATACGGTCCACGCCTGTGTTTCCACTTAATAATTTCTTTTTGTGCTGTGTCAGCTTTGTAAATGTGGGGTCTGTGTCAAAAAGCAATGAGTTTTTCGGTGGAACACCTGCAGCAACACCCATTGCACAACCCTTTGCAGCATAGGACTGCGGCTGAAAGGGCGTATATACAAGGTGGTGTTAAGTCACGCTAAATGGCTTAGTACCACCTTGTAAATATGGAAAATGGCACTACGCCACAGGATTGTCAAAAAAGTGATGCTCCGGTGGCAATAGGGGCTTGTAAATATGCCCCCAAACAGCCTGGAGAACAAAAGTGTCTATTGGGCATAACAGTATTTAGCTTTTGTAAATAAGCCACCTTTGCAAAAAAGTAAAGCTGAACACATTGTCATTGTATTATGTTTTTATTTTGGCAAATAGTTTCTTCGGAATTACCTTAAGGAATCCAAACAAATGACCTCTTGCTGAATTCAAAATGCTCTATACTTTTCATAATTGTATATCTTTCCAGGATCACATTTGGATTTCAACCTGTTACTGCCAAAAACTGCAATTATGTTGAAGCTACAAACATTAGAAAAATGAACTACCTCCTAGAAAATTGCAAACTGAAGTAAAAAAATATTTTTATACAACTCGATCCTGGAAGCTGGGATGATGATGGTCCTTGCATGGCAAACTTTTTTGATCATGCCAATTTTAGAAATGAAAACATATACTTTCTTTTAGCACTTTTCCCATTTCTTCTCCAAACCTTAACATTTAACTATATTTTAGCTATTTCCTTGGTACCGTCCATGGGTATCTTAAAACCCTGAGAATCCAAAGTGTGCTGGAAAAAAAACACAATGCTAACATGGATATCTTACATGTAAAAAAATGCTGTGAAGTAACGTGCAAATCTTAAATGAGGAATAGCATAAATGTATAAGTTACTGCTAGATGCAGTAGTAGATTTGTGTGTGAGTAAATTTAGGGTCCCTTTCCTGTTCTTTTTGCCTCAGAAACGTGAGTCCTACCTGTCTGCCAAAAGAGTTCTATGACCAGTCCGAGTGGGACTGCAACGACACCGCTGCAGTCGCTGACCAGGGGGAGGAGTCGGGTGTTGCAGGCTCCATCACCCAGAGTTCCCCGGCGGTGCTTTCCAGGGGCACGATCAGGAAGCGCCAGGAGGAGCTTATAATCGCTGCAGGGCTCCCGCAACATGGGACGAGCGCGGGCGTGCCCGGGCTAAGGGCAGGCACATCTGCGCCCGTCATAGCCCGATAGAGACTGGACTGATATCTGGACATTGGTAGCTTAGTAGCGGTTGGTAAGATAAAATCCCAATTCTGCCTGAACTCTTTGTGTATTGCCAAATGTTTTGTATATTTATAACTATTTTTCCATAAGTTAAGAGGTGCTTATTATAAGATGAGCAAACGCAAGGGTCCCGCTGCTACCCTGGACGCATTTATTATCAGGGCAGAATCTGTATTAAACCGCGAGATCGGAATTTCTGAAAGGCGATTATTCCTTGAACCGAGACAGATTCAAATATCCTCACCTAGGCTCTCAGGTACCCCGCATTTATTCCCACTGGTATCCATAGAAACAGGCAGAAATGATGGGCTGACAACTAATTGCTCTACTATTTCTATAACTCCAGGGCAAAATGATGATATAACCAGCTCACCAAGTCCGACATTGGGAGCTAGATTAAGAAAGAAAAATTTGAGTTTGGGAAAATAAGGGAGATGACAAGTGTCAAAAAAAGAAAGGTATCCCTGCTGCAAGGAAACCTAGGGCTAAGGCGGTAGGGGGGTAGTACAAGGGGTGAAACCAAAATCCAGCTCTAATCCATCAAGTGTATTAGTGAAAAGTGTATGTAAGCAGACAGAGACCAATGATGACCTAAATATCCCCGATTTGAGCAATTAGCATGGGGACTTTGAGCGCATTGTAAACAGATCTCTGGAGTCTGCCAAGGAGGCTATGTTATCTGAGCTGGTGGATCATATTAGTGTGGTTTTGAAGCCCTTGGAAGAGAAGCTTGGTCAATTGCAAAAAGTTAAAGGATCATAGAAGAATGTCAGCCACCCCCCTATTGAGTGAGTACAGAAGAAAGCGATACAAAAAACAGATGGGGATTCTTTGCTAATATCTGTGCTAGGTGATATTAGGCCAAAACAGGCTCCATTGGTGATTAGTACAATGCATGGTGCAGCTAGGAACAGCTCCAGATTACTCCCGAGTCCTATGGGAGATGAGAGGATGGTAACAGTAGAAAATGAGATACAAGTCAGTACTGATCCTCAATCTAATGAAAATGGAAAATCATATCGAGACACTTCTTATATCAGATCAGGTGATTTAAGTAAACCAGTACTATATAGTCCAAAAGGTACAGACCTAACTCCTAGCAATGATGTTTTAAATTTTCCCCCCGTCTCATGCCCGTACGTGATAGTTTTAGCAGGGCTACCGGCGCTTAGGAGGGATCAAAACGAGAATTGGGTGAACCTAAGAAATAAGACGGTAGACTGGTTAATAAAGTTCAAGCAATTTAACACATTGAGAGTGGCTGATATTTTAATGGTACGCTGGGTAGGATGGTAGGGAGGATCTAGGAAGAATATCAGGGGTGACTGTGTGGTGGTAAAATGTAGGCAGCCGCTCACAGTTAGGGCCATATTAGCCACTAAAGAGTTAATCCCTTCAGGGAGCATTAGCATTAGTGTGTTACCACTGGGATATTTTTATAGACCGACTGAGAGAGGAATGGCAACTGGTGCTGATTCTATAGTTCCACTATCAAATAGATTTGAGGCATTGTCATTGCCAGAGGACCTGGATTGACATACAAAGTCTCCAAATTGTAGGTTGGTTCCTTCAACAGTGTCTTGGGAAAATGATTTTAAGGTTAGGGGAATTGTCCCAGGACCACTGGTTGCAGAGATTTACCAACCTGATATATTCAAGGACCGGAGAAATGAAGTACTAAATCTAGAGTTAGCAGAGGGCACTCAGAATCTACAGGTGGCAGATATTGAGGTGAATGTAGCCCAAATGATAGGAAATAATTATTTAAGAACTCCAGTTAGGAATACTGGAGGAGACCCCGCTCTGATCAGGGATTTGTCCATGACTTCGAGCCTATGTCTGACATCGTGGAACATAGCAGGCCTGAAGAGGAATATGGCAGATACAGTTTAGAATGAATATATAGAGGCCAGCGACATTACACTCTTTCAGGAAACTTGGCTACTAGAAGCACCACATAGAGTTGGTTTCAAAACATTTAGTGTAGCGGCCAGCCCCTCAGTGAAAGGAAGGCCCTCGGGAGGGTTGGTCATTTGGTTACAGGTCTCCATGGAAATTGATATTGTTCCACTAAACGCACCGTCTCAAGATATATTGGGAGTAAACTTAATTTCAAAGAGCGGGGAGGCATTATTTTTATTCAACATCTATAATAGACCAGGTCATGCACACTGCAAATCGGTAGTCATAAGTCAGCTGGAGCCCCTTCTTGACACAGTAGGTTATAGACCAAATATTATAATTGGAGATGACTTCAATTGTAATTTTGAACCTATATCAGGATTTGGCAGTTTGTATGAGGCTGAAGATATGGCATACAATATCCCAGCTATAGAAAGTGATAAGGAGGTAAAGAGCACAGTTGTTGCGACACAATTATTAAGGCTTACAATGGGGCACAGTTTGAGAGCATGCAATGGACGCCTGCCCTCTGACAGACCAAATGCACACACCTTTGGCAGAGGTAGATCTCAAACAAATATAGATTTTATACTGGTGACACTAGGATTTTGGAGCCACCTGGTCGATTTTAAGATTGATGTCAGGAGGGAGAGTGACCATCGTCCCTTGAGGCTGATGGTAGTATCAGAATTTTCTTTCCCCTATTCAAATTCGTTCCGAGGAAACTGGCACCAAGGAAGATGTTATTATATAAAGAAAAAATAATCGAGCTGTAAAGTGGCCATTTATCTTAGGGAATGTTAAACCAATGACTAGTATTTGCTATACCTTTGCAGACATCACTGCTGCCCACATAGAACAATTAGCCGGCCAAAGCATGATGACCGACCTTTATGGTATGCTGGTCAATGCATTAGGACCAGTGTTAACTAAAATATCTAAAGAGGGGAATGCAGGAGCACAAAATAGGAACAATTTTGGAAATCCCTGGTACAATGGGAATTGTCGAGTGGCCAAGACAGAGTTAATCCAGGCTATTAAGAGCGAAAATATATCTATAATAAGGGCAAAGAGATATAATTATGAACAGACCCTAGAAGAAGCAAAGAGATTATGGGATGACGAAATTTGGTCAGGCTTAATCTCTGCGGCTAAAGCCAAGGACCAGGCTGGATTTTGGAATCTGATAGCTAAAGAGAATAGGTCAGGAAGGATCCAAAGAGATGTATTCCTCGATGAAAACACATGGGTGAATCATTTTTCTGGTCTTTACTCTGAAACTAAAGGTGAAGCCTTTCTGGTAACAAAAGAAATGGAGAATGCTGCTAAGGCAGCTAAATTACATTTTAGCCTTAATGACACTTTATTAGTTTTGGAGTCAGTTAAATCAGGTAAGGCACCAGGACCAGACAAAATACCGGGCGATTTTTTAAAACACCATATGAGTATTTGGGGACCATATATTAATTACCTGTGTAACGCAATAGTTGATTTTGAACCAATACCCAACACATGGAAAGGGGCAGAAATAGTCACTATTTTTAAAAAAGGTAATCGGCATGATCCGGCAAATTATCGCCCCATCAGCCTAATTGATATCCCACAGAAAATATTTTCTAGGCACATTTTATCTAGTTGAACTGCATGGATTGAAGAGGCTGACTTATTTTCAAAATGTCAAGCTGGGTTCAGGATAGAGACTAGTACTATTTATCAAGTATTCAGATTTATGTGTATTTGCTGGAAATATATAAATTCGAGGAAAGGCAGTCTATATATTGCCTTTGTAGATTTCAAGGCTGCGTTCGATTTTGTACCCAGGAATCTGTTATGGGTATGTTTGCAAAGTTTGGGTGTGCCAATCAAACTGCTAGTTCAAACAATAAGGCTCCATGAGGCAAATTATGCCAGAGTTAGATGGGGGCCGAGGGGCGAACTCACTAAGTAAATACCGGTGAGTCGGGGAGTGCGCCAAGGATACGTACTAGCGCCCACCTTGTTCAGCCTTTATGTAAACAACATCCATCGCTATCTGGAAGGTTGTAAAAATGATTCTCCTTGGTTGGGAGGTGAAATAATTCCTGCTTTACTCTTTGCAGATGATACTATTCTAATTTCGCAAACCCCTAGTGGACTCCAAAATCTGATGAACTCCTTTTAGCTATATTGCATTAATAAGGGCCTAGAAATACATTTCAGCAAGACTAAATACATGTCTATCAACCCTCACATATCTTTTAAAAAGACCTTAGTATTAAATTGTCAAAAAGTAGCATACGTAAACAGATTATTTAGGCATCACATTAGACACGAAGTTGACCTGGAAAACACAACTGGAAAAAAACAGAATAATCTTGCTCCAAAACTGTACTCCTATTATAAAAAAAGTATGGGGGGAGTACCTCTAAGGCTGTATCTCCTACCAGCGAGGTTTTCAAATTCAAGTCTCAGTCAGCTGCCTTGTATGGAGCAGAGACATGGGGTCCCTACTGTAAATGATATTTTGGAATTGGAGAAAATAATTTCTTTAGAAAACTATTGTCTCTTCCAAATAGGACACCATTGATTCCAGTATTTATGGATTTGAATGTGAAACGAACGGACAGTTATGCCATACTACGACCCCTCTTATTTTGGGTAAGAATTTGGCCGACAGTGGAGCTTTTACATTATAAAAATGGTTTACAGGAGATAATGAGTATTATACTCTTTAAGGCTATACGTTGGTTTCAACATGTATCAACCTGGCTAGGAAAAATAGGGCTATCACACTATTGGGAGGAGCCTTCAGAGCTTACAATGGCAGGTAGCACGTTAGTAAAAACATCGTTTTGGGCTTATATTAATAGTAAGTTGCAACATGATTCTAGTCTGGGTTCTCTAACAACATCATTTCTCCTGTTTAAAGATATAGCCCAGTTTGAACCGGTTCTAGATGAAGTGCATCCACAAATTACAAAATCCTTGTACCTGAAATTTAGATATGAAGTTTTACAAACAAACAATAATAAATACAAATGGGGCAGTAATCGTGAGGACAAGGACTATGATAATTGCGCGTTTTGCACAAAGGTGGCTACACTCAAGGAAGATGATGTACATATATTATTTTTTTGCTCTTTAAACGATACTCCAAGGGGAAAATGGATTAAACCTCTTTGTAATAATTTAAATATTAGGCATTACAGAGAGGCGGAGCGTATAATGAGGACTAACACCACGCAATTGGTGTTTTTTGTGTAAGTAGATTCTTGTTTAATGTGATGATTATTAGAGCAAACATTGGTCTGAAGCTGTAATAGTGCATCACGTAGTTCTAGTAAATGTTTTGATGATTATGTGAGTTAAAAGTGGTCTGAAGTTGTAATAGTGTATCATGTAGTTCTAGTAAATCCATGTCATATTTTATGGTTGCATTTTAAAAATATGTAACCCAGCGATGAATTCTCTTCTACCGTGAAAAAATGGAAACTGGTGGAGTTATTAGATATCAACTTGTTTGACAGACTGTAATTGTGTGGAGGGCGATTGAAGGTTTTTTAGGTTTTAACTCGTTTATTTTTAATGCTGTAAAATATTTTATATATTTTAACATATTCATTCAGAAATGTGTGTTTGTGTACTACGAACGGATCATGAAATTGTGCTTCTTAATACCCAATCCATGTATTAAAATCAACTGTTGTTTAAGTGTACAATGGGAATGTGTTTCTTTTTATGTGCTTTTATGGTCTAAAAGACCGAAATAAAGTTTAATTGAATTGAATTGAATTGAGTAAATTTAGACATATAGATTTACCTTTGCGAATAAACCCTAATATATTTATATATTTTTTGTGTGTCATTATTCCTTATTAAGACATTAACCCCTTCCATGCTGATGACGGCCCCCAGCCGTCATGCACTACGGAGCTCGTGTGCTGATGACGGCTGGGGGCCGTCACAAACCCGGCCTATAGCAATTTTGTCGCACAGGCTCAGAATCGCGGCAGCATGGAAAGGGTTAAAGACATGTAATTTCATAAAAGTATAATACAGCATTAGAGGCCCATATAGGTCTAGTAAGATTAGATGTACAACATAATGTAGAAAAGAAGGAAATAAAAGTTGCATATTAGAAGAGAGAGGAGGGGGAAAGAAGAGATCGAATAAAAGACAGAAAGCTGATAATGAAAAGTGGGGCATTGTGCACAATATGCTAAGAAATTCTAACTCCGATTGATTATGATAATGGACAAGTTAGACTGAACAAATTATGGAACGAATAAATGTATTTAGAACCACTAAATTAGTTAATGCATAACTATGAATTATAATGTACTTTAGGATGACGTAGGGTCTAGTAGGTTAATAAATAAATACATATTTAAATAGGTAAATATATAATAAATAAAAAAAATAGGTGAATCAATAAATAAATAAATAGATAAATAAGTAAACAAATAATTTGGCAATTAGGTGTGCAAATAGGTGGATGAATGAATGGAAGGATGAATAAATAGAGAAGTGAGAAGAGAGGAAAAGAAAGTCCAGTTGGGGGCAAGTAAATAAGGGACAAGGCAAAGGGGAGAGGAAGATAAAGAGGAAAGGAAAAGGAAAAGAAGAAAAGAAGGGGAGGTAGCAGACAAGGCAATAAGAGGAAAAGATTCAAGAGTTTCAGAGGAAAGAGGTCCACATTTGTTGAAATATTTCTTCTTGATCCAGTAGTTTATATATTACGTGTTCATGTGATGCAGTCTGAATCATTGCAAACATCCAATCCTCCTTGGAGGGAGGGTTAGATGATTGCCACAATCTTAAGATACAAATTTTGGCTGTAGAGAGTGCAGCATGTAGAAGTCGACTCTGAGGACGTGTGATAGCAGGCGAGCTTCCAAAATCATGCAATAGAATAATAGTAGAGGTAAGGGGGAGACGAAGCGGAATAGTTTATTTTAGAGTGTCCCCTATTTGTGACCAGAAATGTTGTATAGAGTGACACTCACAGATTATATGGAGAAGGTGACAATTAATTACGGAACCTCTCCAACATTTAGATTGTGGTAACAATCCTGCTTGGTGCAACTTTGATGGTGTCCAGACCAGTACCAGTCATGCAAAGTTTTAAAAAGACAACATTTCAGGCATGCATCACGAGTACCCATGTCCAGAGCTTTCAATAAATCTGGCCTGGCATCCTCGTCTATAGTAATATGTCGGTGATCCTGCCATTTCTCGCAAAGAGCATTAAGATGTGGTTTTGAGTATAGGTGGTTAATTAGAGTGCAATAAAGTCTTGTTATTACTCCCTTAAGTCGACCCCGAGTATGAAGATAATCCAATATCGGCTACAGTTCTAATGTCCAAGGGAAAGAACCAAGACATCTCCTCAGGCAATGGTGAAGTTAAAAATGTCTTGAAGCCTGATGTAAAGGAAGGTCAAAGTCTTCACAAAGAAGATCAAAGGATTTTAGTTCACCGTTCATTTTAATCTGGTCTAGTGTCTGGATTTCTCTTGAACTTCAATCAATCCAGGAGAGCGCTCGACCACTGATTTGAATACTTTTATTCCTCCATATTGAGGCTTTACAGTGTAAACGATGAGCAACCGCTAAAAGGCGATGTGCACGTTGCCATGCTTGATATGTAGCATGAAGCACAGGATGGAAAGGGGAAGTTCAAGGTTTATGAGTACTGTATAAGAAATTAAGACCATCATCACAATCAAGTATTGAGTGTTCTGTTGTGTACCATTGCGGAGGGTCAGTCACACCTGGGAGTAAATAACCCATTTGTGAAAGATGTAAGGCTAAAGAGTAATGCTCCAATGATGGAAAACCTAAACCACCATGGGAGCGACGAGCCATTAATTCAGCAGCAGATAGACGAGGATGCATAGTTCCCCAGATAAAGAACTGTATACAGGAGTCCAGAGGGCGAAGTGTGATTAAAGGTACTACAATTTGATGCAATCCTAATACATAAGTAAAGCGAGGTAAAGTAACCATTCTTACCATCTGTATTCTTCCCCACATCAGGAAGCTCATAAGCGATTATTTCGCAAAGTCAGTTTCCATTTGCACTATTAGAGGTGAAAGGTTGTCTGAAACTATCCCTTCTAGACCACGATTAATCAGGATTCCTAGATATTTTAATTGGGGTGATATCCAGCAAAATGGATATCCATCAATTGAACCTTTTATGGTACAAAAAGAGAGTGGAAGAGCTTCACTTTTGTCCCATTTCACCTTATAGCCAGAAAGGGCTGAGAACTCATTAACCGCTTCCCTGTGGCGGAATTTGATGCGTGTGCAGAACGGACGGCCCCGGTTGTCCGACGCATATGCCCACCGTTGCTTCGGACGGCTGGGGGCCATCTAATGCATTGAAGAGGTTAATAACCTTGAGTAAGGTTGGTGAAGAATGGGAGAGATCCTTAAGAGTGAGAAGTATGTCATCAGCGTATTAGTATAATATTGATACTCATCGCGCTATAGGTATACACCAAATCTACAATGAGTGGGGAATGAGCGAGGCAAGGGGTTGCATTGCTAGCAAGAATAAACAAGGGGATGGGGGCAGCCTTGGTGGGTAACTCTTTGGATTTGAAAGGGGTCAGAGAGAAACCTCCACAGTTAACCTGGGCTGTAGGATTGTCATATACTAAGCAAACCATAGAAATAAATTGATCTCCAAGACCAAACGTTGCATAGTGGAAAATAGATAGACCCAGTCAATATGGTGAAACACTTTCTATGCATCCAGGGAAAGAGCGACCGCTTCTTCCATCAATCCCCATGTGGACCATAAAGCATGGGCTAATGTTCGGAGACGATTTCTGGATGAACAACTTGGGCGAAAGCCAACCTGTGAATGGTGTATTAGGGAAGAAATGCTTGCCAAAATGTTAACATCTGCATTTATCAAAGAGATAGGGTGATAGGTACCACAAGTGAGTGGATCTCTGCCTGGCTTGGGGATACCTGCAGTTAATGCCTTATTAGTAAGAGAACCAAGAGAAGATGTCTGGACAGCTTCATGGAAAGCAGAATGAACAGTGTCAATTATTTCTTCCCCACACCCTTTATAATATTTTGCAGGGAATCTGTCTTCACCCGGGGATTTGTGATAAGGTAGTTTGAGGATGACTGCAGCTACTGCCTCCTTAGTGATGCCACCACCAAGTAAGTGTCTGCCCTCATCTGTAAGAAATGGAAGATCAATATTCGTAAGGTATGTCATTATTTGACCTTCAGCTGCTGGATTTTCAGGAGTGTAGAGTGTCTTATGAAAAGGATGCAAAACAGTTTACTATTTTTTGCGTTTTTCTGAGAATTCCACCTGATTCTGTACGTGTTGCTGATATGGCTATAGAAGCTTCGCGTTGTTTACGCTTTGCTGCGAGAAATCGGCCTGCTTTCTCACCTTGTGCATAATGTCTTCTTTTTAGACGCTGAAGGGCATATTCTGCTTTGGAATTATATAGATTATTAAGTGCCATTTTAGCTAATTCTATGCTTTTGCTGTTAGTTACAGTAGTAAAGGAAGTATATCGATGAGTAAGAGAAATAATTTGAGCCTCAAGATCAATATGGCGAAGAGATGCTGATTTATTGACCGCAGCCGCATCTCTCATTAATTGTCCCTGAATAGTTGCTTTTGCAGCTACCGACTGTTCTGGAGGAATAAACTGATGATTTATTATTGGTTAGGTGTTCAGAAAGATGAGAACATAATTGGGTTTTGCCCTGAGGTGAACGGTATCTTTGAATGTTCATGCGTCATGGTTTTCTTCCTGGAGAGGTTAAGCCTACTTCTAGGGTGAATAGAACTGTAGAATTATCAGAAACTGCGGCTTCTCAAATATGAGATTGATTAGTAATTGCAACTACTGAATTAGAAATAAGAAAATAATCTATCCTGATTGTGTGCCATGAGCAGAGAATAGAAAGGTATATTTTTAGTCTGAGGTATGACAGAGACGCCAATGATCTACTAGTCCTGATCCATTGTTATATCACCCAATAAAGCTCTGTTAGCCGCATTACATCTGTCTAAGGGGCCTGTTCTACCAAAAATTGTGTCACAGGCCAAATTCCAGTCATCACCAATGATATACCTGGATGCACCAATCTCCACAAGTAGACGATTCAGGTTGCGAAAATGGGAGTGCTTAGCGCCTGTTGGGGCATATACCGAGCCAACACTGAAAATCTTTTCTCCAATTTTTAACTTAGAGAAGAGGTATCTACCCTCAGGGTCAATCCAGGTTTTAACGATTGAGATAGGTAGAGATTTATGTAAAAGGATGGGTACACAACATTTCTGTGGTTGATTCGTCTCAGAAAGGGGCTATGTTATCAATCCGCAATGAATAACTTTCCCTACCCATTCTCGCTGTAACTTAGATGATTCTAGAGCATTGAGATGAGTCTCTTGTAAGAGAGCTATATCAGTTATTTTCCTTTTTAGATAGGAGAATACTTGTTTGCGTTTTATAAAATTCATGAGGCCATTAACATTCCACAAGATTATGCGTAAAGGATGGGATGAAGAAGATATGTTCACTGTCATATGTGCGTTGGAAATATAAAGAGGTTAATTTGAAAGAAAAAAGTGATGTCCGAGGCAAAATGTGTTAAATTATAAAGGAGATGAAAGTGAAGGAAGAAAAAGAAGGAGAAGATAAAGTTTAGAAATGAAAGTTAGATAAGTGTTGGGGAAATATAACAAGAGAAAAAAAAGGAGATAGGATAAGATAAGAGAAGAGATTATAAAGGGGAAGAGTAGAAGAAAGGAGGGGAAAAGCTGAAGTAGATAAATACATTCTGAGTAAGGAAAAAGATAAAGAATGAGTAATTTTCCTAGAAAATATGAAGAAATTAAAGGGTTGTGTAAGAGTCACTTAAATATTATATGCACTGAAAAAACAAAGGTTTCAGGGACGTTATAGTTAGTTGGACATTTGACTCATATAAAACAAGAGAAATTCGCCTGTTATAGTTAATTGAGCTAACTATAACTTGTGCGCCCGCAATGCACTGCTGAAGATGTCACATATTACATCACTCATGACATGGTCAGTGACATCACTGATGACATCTTATATGACATCACTGATGACATCATCCAGTAAGTGTGTGTTTCTGTAAACTTTACACATTTTTCATATATATCTATGCCAAGGTGTATTGAAGAATGAGTTGATTTACAAGTGCCTAAATCGATTATTTAGTAGGTGCATGACTAACTGTATAAGTGAGTGATTGAATGTGTCTTACTGAATGCATGGGTTAGTGACTAAACTGTGTGAAAGGCTGTATTAGTCTCTCAGTTGGTGTGTAAGCGGGTGCATGGGTTGGTCAGTAGCTACATGAGTGTCTATATAGGTTATTGATTTGTTGTCTCAGTATCTGTATAGGTGCCTGAGTGTCTATGTGGATCGGTGGACGGCGGGTGTAACTTTGTGCACAGATGTCTGAGTGGGTGATTCACTGGTTGTATGGATTAAAACGTGATTCTGGGAAGGGCTGAATGGGTGAGTTAGTGTGTCTATGGGTGTGTTGGTGAGTGAATAAATGTGTCAGTGGTATATCTGTGACTAATTACACATGTTTTATGGCACTATATGTGAGTGTTGGAGTATATAAATGACTATACGTGAGGGTAAGTTATTTGAAGGGTTGGGGTATCAATAAGTATCTGCTTATATCAGTCATTTTATAAGACAGTGAATATGTGTTAGTATCTGTATGAATAAGTGATGTGGTATGTCTATAAATAACGGAGTTGGTGTGTATAACTGTATACATGAGTAAATGGGTATGTGATTGATTCTTTGCATTACTTACTAGGTGTGTGAGTAACTCTATGGATGAGAGGGAGAGTGTGACTGCATGTATACATGTATGAGTGCATATTATAGTCCAGTATAAATGACTGGATGTGTGTGTAGACCTAGGATATAGTGAGTGTATTGGATAGTTTCAAAAATAGTAGCCTGCATTTTAGAATGAATGTATCAAAGTTTATATTAAGGCATCAGTATGTGCATCAGATTATCATGTGGATGATGTCATCAGTGATGTCATCAGTGATGTCATTTAAGATGTCATCAGTGATGTAACTGACCATGTCATGAGTGATGTAATATGTGACATCATCAGCAGTGCATTGCGGGCGCACGAGTTATAGTTAGCTCAACTAACTATAACAGGTGAATTTCTCTGGTTTTATGAGTCAAATGTCCAACTAACTATAACGTCCCTGAAACCTATGTTTTTTTCAGTGAATGTCTAAGGTTTTTTAAATGCTAATTCCTAAGTAAAACGTCTGTTAAACCTATGGTTTTTTCAGTGAATTTCAAATGTTTTTTAAATGCTAACTTCTAAGTATAACGTCCCTGAAAGATATCTTTTTTCCAAGAAATCCAAAGGTTTTTTAAATATCAAACTACTATTGTGTATTTTTCATTAGTAGTTTTTTTTCTAACTTTTCAACTACATACAACAAACTGCAAAAGTGCTATGTAACATAATACATTTCACAAAAATTACAATGAGTTTTTAAATAAACAAAACAATTTAACATTCAGAAAACAATTTTGGTATGTCATTATTTGACCTTCAGCTGCTGGATTTTCAGGAGTGTAGAGTGTCTTATAAAAGGATGCAAAACAGTTTACTATTGTTTGCGTTTTTGTGAGAATTCCACCTGATTCTGTACGTGTTGCTGATATGGCTATAGAAGCTTCGCGTTGTTTACGCTTTGCTGCGAGTAATCGGCCTGCTTTCTCACCTTGTGCATAATGTCTTCTTTTTAGACGCTGGAGGGCATATTCTGCTTTGGAATTATATAGATTATTAAGTGCCATTTTAGCTAATTCTATGCTTTTGCTGTTAGTTACAGTAGTAAAGGAAGTATATCGATGAGTAAGAGAAATAATTTGAGCCTCAAGATCAATATGGCGAAGAGATGCTGATTTATTGACCGCAGCCGCATCTCTCATTAATTGTCCCTGAATAGTTGCTTTTGCAGCTACCGACTGTTCTGGAGGAATAAACTGATGATTTATTATTGGTTAGGTGTTCAAAAAGATGAGAACATAATTGGGTTTTGCCCTGAGGTGAACGGTATCTTTGAATGTTCATGCGTCATGGTTTTCTTCCTGGAGAGGTTAAGCCTACTTCTAGGGTGAATAGAACTGTAGAATTATCAGAAACTGCGGCTTCTCAAATATGAGATTGATTTGTAATTGCAACTACTGAATTAGAAATAAGAAAATAATCTATCCTGATTGTGTGCCATGAGCAGAGAATAGAAAGGTATATTTTTAGTCTGAGGTATGACAGAGACGCCAATGATCTACTAGTCCTGATCCATTGTTATATCACCCAATAAAGCTCTGTTAGCCGCATTACATCTGTCTAAGGGGCCTGTTCTACCAAAAATTGTGTCACAGGCCAAATTCCAGTCATCACCAATGATATACCTGGATGCACCAATCTCCACAAGTAGACGATTCAGGTTGAGAAAATGGGAGTGCTTAGCGCCTGTTGGGGCATATACCGAGCCAACACTGAAAATCTTTTCTCCAATTTTTAACTTAGAGAAGAGGTATCTACCCTCAGGGTCAATCCAGGTTTTAACGATTGAGATAGGTAGAGATTTATGTAAAAGGATGGGTACACCACATTTCTGTGGTTGATTCGTCTCAGAAAGGGGCTATGTTATCAATCCGCAATGAATAACTTTCCCTACCCATTCTCGCTGTAACTTAGATGATTCTAGAGCATTGAGATGAGTCTCTTGTAAGAGAGCTATATCAGTTATTTTCCTTTTTAGATAGGAGAATACTTGTTTGCGTTTTATAAAATTCATGAGGCCATTAACATTCCACAAGATTATGCGTAAAGGATGGGATGAAGAAGATATGTTCCCTGTCATATGTGCGTTGGAAATATAAAGAGGTTAATTTGAAAGAAAAAAGTGATGTCCGAGGCAAAATGTGTTAAATTATAAAGGAGATGAAAGTGAAGGAAGAAAAAGAAGGAGAAGATAAAGTTTAGAAATGAAAGTTAGATAAGTGTTGGGGAAATATAACAAGAGAAAAAAAAGGAGATAGGATAAGATAAGAGAAGGGATTATAAAGGGGAAGAGTAGAAGAAAGGAGGGGAAAGCTGAAGTAGATAAATACATTCCGAGTAAGGAAAAAGAGAAAGAATGAGTAATTTTCCTAGAAAATATGAAGAAGTTAAAGGGTTGTGTAAGAGTCACTTAAATATTATATGCACTGAAAAAACAAAGGTTTCAGGGACGTTATAGTTAGTTGGACATTTGACTCATATAAAACAAGAGAAATTCGCCTGTTATAGGTAATTGAGCTAACTATAACTTGTGCGCCCGCAATGCACTGCTGAAGATGTCACATATTACATCACTCATGACATGGTCAGTGACATCACTGATGACATCTTATATGACATCACTGATGACATCATCCAGTAAGTGTGTGTTTCTGTAAACTTTACACATTTTTCATATATATCTATGCCAAGGTGTATTGAAGAATGAGTGGATTTACAAGTGCCTAAATCGATTATTTAGTAGGTGCATGACTAACTGTATAAGTGAGTGATTGAATGTGTCTTACTGAATGCATGGGTTAGTGACTAAACTGTGTGAAAGGCTGTATTAGTCTCTCAGTTGGTGTGTAAGCGGGTGCATGGGTTGGTCAGTAGCTACATGAGTGTCTATATAGGTTATTGATTTGTTGTCTCAGTATCTGTATAGGTGCCTGAGTGTCTATGTGGATCGGTGGACGGGGGGTGTAACTTTGTGCACAGATGTCTGAGTGGGTGATTCACTGGTTGTATGGATTAAAACGTGATTCTGGGAAGGGCTGAATGGGTGAGTTAGTGTGTCTATGGGTGTGTTGGTGAGTGAATAAATGTGTCAGTGGTATATCTGTGACTAATTACACATGTTTTATGGCACTATATGTGAGTGTTGGAGTATATAAATGACTATACGTGAGGGTAAGTTATTTGAAGGGTTGGGGTATCAATAAGTATCTGCTTATATCAGTCATTTTATAAGACAGTGAATATGTGTTATTATCTGTATGAATAAGTGATGTGGTATGTCTATAAATAACGGAGTTGGTGTGTATAACTGTATACATGAGTAAATGGGTATGTGATTGATTCTTTGCATTACTTACTAGGTGTGTGAGTAACTCTATGGATGAGAGGGAGAGTGTGACTGCATGTATACATGTATGAGTGCATATTATAGTCCAGTATAAATGACTGGATGTGTGTGTAGACCTAGGATATAGTGAGTGTATTGGATAGTTTCAAAAATAGTAGCCTGCATTTTAGAATGAATGTATCAAAGTTTATATTAAGGCTTCAGTATGTGCATCAGATTATCATGTGGATGATGTCATCAGTGATGTCATCAGTGATGTCATTTAAGATGTCATCAGTGATGTAACTGACCATGTCATGAGTGATGTAATATGTGACATCATCAGCAGTGCATTGCGGGCGCACGAGTTATAGTTAGCTCAACTAACTATAACAGGTGAATTTCTCTGGTTTTATGAGTCAAATGTCCAACTAACTATAACGTCCCTGAAACCTATGTTTTTTTCAGTGAATGTCTAAGGTTTTTTAAATGCTAATTCCTAAGTAAAACGTCTGTTAAACCTATGGTTTTTTCAGTGAATTTCAAATGTTTTTTAAATGCTAACTTCTAAGTATAACGTCCCTGAAAGATATCTTTTTTCCAAGAAATTCAAAGGTTTTTTAAATATCAAACTACTATTGTGTATTTTTCATTAGTAGTTTTATTTCTAACTTTTCAACTACATACAACAAACTGCAAAAGTGCTATGTAACATAATACATTTCCCAAAAATTACAATGAGTTTTTAAATAAACAAAACAATTTAACATTCAGAAAACAATTTTGGTATGTCATTATTTGACCTTCAGCTGCTGGATTTTCAGGAGTGTAGAGTGTCTTATAAAAGGATGCAAAACAGTTTACTATTTTTTGCGTTTTTGTGAGAATTCCACCTGATTCTGTACGTGTTGCTGATATGGCTATAGAAGCTTCGCGTTGTTTACGCTTTGCTGCGAGTAATCGGCCTGCTTTCTCACCTTGTGCATAATGTCTTCTTTTTAGACGCTGAAGGGCATATTCTGCTTTGGAATTATATAGATTATTAAGTGCCATTTTAGCTAATTCTATGCTTTTGCTGTTAGTTACAGTAGTAAAGGAAGTATATCGATGAGTAAGAGAAATAATTTGAGCCTCAAGATCAATATGGCGAAGAGATGCTGATTTATTGACCGCAGCCGCATCTCTCATTAATTGTCCCTGAATAGTTGCTTTTGCAGCTACCGACTGTTCTGGAGGAATAAACTGATGATTTATTATTGGTTAGGTGTTCAGAAAGATGAGAACATAATTGGGTTTTGCCCTGAGGTGAACGGTATCTTTGAATGTTCATGCGTCATGGTTTTCTTCCTGGAGAGGTTAAGCCTACTTCTAGGGTGAATAGAACTGTAGAATTATCAGAAACTGCGGCTTCTCAAATATGAGATTGATTAGTAATTGCAACTACTGAATTAGAAATAAGAAAATAATCTATCCTGATTGTGTGCCATGAGCAGAGAATAGAAAGGTATATTTTTAGTCTGAGGTATGACAGAGACGCCAATGATCTACTAGTCCTGATCCATTGTTATATCACCCAATAAAGCTCTGTTAGCCGCATTACATCTGTCTAAGGGGCCTGTTCTACCAAAAATTGTGTCACAGGCCAAATTCCAGTCATCACCAATGATATACCTGGATGCACCAATCTCCACAAGTAGACGATTCAGGTTGAGAAAATGGGAGTGCTTAGCGCCTGTTGGGGCATATACCGAGCCAACACTGAAAATCTTTTCTCCAATTTTTAACTTAGAGAAGAGGTATCTACCCTCAGGGTCAATCCAGGTTTTAACGATTGAGATAGGTAGAGATTTATGTAAAAGGATGGGTACACCACATTTCTGTGGTTGATTCGTCTCAGAAAGGGGCTATGTTATCAATCCGCAATGAATAACTTTCCCTACCCATTCTCGCTGTAACTTAGATGATTCTAGAGCATTGAGATGAGTCTCTTGTAAGAGAGCTATATCAGTTATTTTCCTTTTTAGATAGGAGAATACTTGTTTGCGTTTTATAAAATTCATGAGGCCATTAACATTCCACAAGATTATGCGTAAAGGATGGGATGAAGAAGATATGTTCACTGTCATATGTGCGTTGGAAATATAAAGAGGTTAATTTGAAAGAAAAAAGTGATGTCCGAGGCAAAATGTGTTAAATTATAAAGGAGATGAAAGTGAAGGAAGAAAAAGAAGGAGAAGATAAAGTTTAGAAATGAAAGTTAGATAAGTGTTGGGGAAATATAACAAGAGAAAAAAAAGGAGATAGGATAAGATAAGAGAAGGGATTATAAAGGGGAAGAGTAGAAGAAAGGAGGGGAAAGCTGAAGTAGATAAATACATTCCGAGTAAGGAAAAAGATAAAGAATGAGTAATTTTCCTAGAAAATATGAAGAAATTAAAGGGTTGTGTAAGAGTCACTTAAATATTATATGCACTGAAAAAACAAAGGTTTCAGGGACGTTATAGTTAGTTGGACATTTGACTCATATAAAACAAGAGAAATTCGCCTGTTATAGTTAATTGAGCTAACTATAACTTGTGCGCCCGCAATGCACTGCTGAAGATGTCACATATTACATCACTCATGACATGGTCAGTGACATCACTGATGACATCTTATATGACATCACTGATGACATCATCCAGTAAGTGTGTGTTTCTGTAAACTTTACACATTTTTCATATATATCTATGCCAAGGTGTATTGAAGAATGAGTGGATTTACAAGTGCCTAAATCGATTATTTAGTAGGTGCATGACTAACTGTATAAGTGAGTGATTGAATGTGTCTTACTGAATGCATGGGTTAGTGACTAAACTGTGTGAAAGGCTGTATTAGTCTCTCAGTTGGTGTGTAAGCGGGTGCATGGGTTGGTCAGTAGCTACATGAGTGTCTATATAGGTTATTGATTTGTTGTCTCAGTATCTGTATAGGTGCCTGAGTGTCTATGTGGATCGGTGGACAGGGGGTGTAACTTTGTGCACAGATGTCTGAGTGGGTGATTCACTGGTTGTATGGATTAAAACGTGATTCTGGGAAGGGCTGAATGGGTGAGTTAGTGTGTCTATGGGTGTGTTGGTGAGTGAATAAATGTGTCAGTGGTATATCTGTGACTAATTACACATGTTTTATGGCACTATATGTGAGTGTTGGAGTATATAAATGACTATACGTGAGGGTAAGTTATTTGAAGGGTTGGGGTATCAATAAGTATCTGCTTATATCAGTCATTTTATAAGACAGTGAATATGTGTTAGTATCTGTATGAATAAGTGATGTGGTATGTCTATAAATAACGGAGTTGGTGTGTATAACTGTATACATGAGTAAATGGGTATGTGATTGATTCTTTGCATTACTTACTAGGTGTGTGAGTAACTCTATGGATGAGAGGGAGAGTGTGACTGTATGTATACATGTATGAGTGCATATTATAGTCCAGTATAAATGACTGGATGTGTGTGTAGACCTAGGATATAGTGAGTGTATTGGATAGTTTCAAAAATAGTAGCCTGCATTTTAGAATGAATGTATCAAAGTTTATATTAAGGCATCAGTATGTGCATCAGATTATCATGTGGATGATGTCATCAGTGATGTCATCAGTGATGTCATTTAAGATGTCATCAGTGATGTAACTGACCATGTCATGAGTGATGTAATATGTGACATCATCAGCAGTGCATTGCGGGCGCACAAGTTATAGTTAGCTCAACTAACTATAACAGGTGAATTTCTCTGGTTTTATGAGTCAAATGTCCAACTAACTATAACGTCCCTGAAACCTATGTTTTTTTCAGTGAATGTCTAAGGTTTTTTAAATGCTAATTCCTAAGTAAAACGTCTGTTAAACCTATGGTTTTTTCAGTGAATTTCAAATGTTTTTTAAATGCTAACTTCTAAGTATAACGTCCCTGAAAGATATCTTTTTTTCCAAGAAATTCAAAGGTTTTTTAAATATCAAACTACTATTGTGTATTTTTCATTAGTAGTTTTTTTTCTAACTTTTCAACTACACACAACAAACTGCAAAAGTGCTATGTAACATAATACATTTCACAAAAATTACAATGAGTTTTTAAATAAACAAAACAATTTAACATTCAGAAAACAATTTTTCTCCCTTTTTTGCTGTCATCAGCTACTACTTAACTACACTATTCACAGTGATGTCAGTGTAGTTTCATCATAAACATCAGGGGGAAAAAAACAATCAACTAGATTGTTAAAAAAAAAAAAACGAATCCTCCCTAATATAATACAAAACCAACACACATAACACATCAAATACTACTTCAAATGTTCAAATCTTACCTTTACTTCACAGTTGCTCTGCACACTTTCCCAATGCACCAGATAATCTACCAAAATTTCGCTTTGAAAGCATACAGTATGAATTCCTTAAAGATCTTATGTAGTTTCTCTGCACATTTTCCCAATAAGCCACATAATGTATCAAGAATTTCGCTTTGAAAGCATCCAGTATGAATTCCTTAAAGATCTTACGTACTTTCTCTGCACATTTCCCCAATAGACCAGATAATGTATCAAAAAGTTCGCTTTGAAAGCATCCAGTATGAATTCCTTAAAGATCTTACGTACTTTCTCTGCACATTTTCCCAATATGCCAGAAAATGTATAAAAAATTTAGTTTTGAAAGCATTCAGTATGAATGCTTTAAAGATATTACGTAGTTTCTCTGCACATTTTCCCAATACACCAGAGAAGGTTTCCAAAATTTTGCTTTGAAAGCATCCAGTATGAATTCCTTAAATATCTCTACACCTTCCCATTAAAGCCAAATGGTGTATCTAAAATCTTTGTTTCAGAAAAATTAAGTATGAGTTGGGTAATTCATAAAGCAATCTAGGTTTCATTTCCAAGTGTGTATCATTGCAGTCACTCCATCCATTATTACACTTTAAATAAACTGTATAATGTCCACTTATAGTAGTACTTCCAGCATGGAAAACAATAGCAACTGTTGTAACAGTTCTTCCAGAAATAGATACTTCATTAGCAACAACATTTTTAATTTTGGTTGTTATTTTTCTTCCATATGGTCGACAGCGTTGCAGCATTATAATCAAATATTTTCCAAGTCTTTGTAGGCATAATGTAGATAGCATTCTTGATTTACACCGAGAACGCATCATCTCATGATCAGCTTCTTTCACTAATTTAAAAAATGGTACAGGTTTGCAGTGAGCTATTGTTAAGTTTAAAAATCATTCTCAGTCAACAATAGTCCTTGAAGATAATAACCACTCTTCACATTTATGTTCCCATTTGTAACTGAGTCCAAATAAACTCTCAATCTGAATTTCCCCATCTTCTAGTACTCCAAGCAAAACCATCAGATATTCTTGTGCATCTTGCTGTAGGTTAGCACTGAATGTTAAAGATCCAGTACATGTATCCAACAGTTGGCAAATACCAGAAGCAGAATGGATCTTACTTCTATTAGTTCTAAATTCTTGAAATAAAACGTAAAGTGCAGAACATAAAGTTTTTACCTGACTTTCCATAATTTCACCACTAACATGTTCAAGATAAAATATAACATTTAGAATAACATTACCATAGCAGTTGACACCAGAAGCATGTTCTAATTGGTATCCAACCACATCATCACTTGTATGTATTTTCTGCTTTTTAACATCTTTTATTTTCTGTTGATTTTTCTTTCTGGTTTCAACAATAGTTAACTCTTCAACATGTTTGCTGTTTGAACACACAACACGTTTCTCATAAATAGGATATTCACCTAAATTGGGAGCATAAAGCCTTCTCAAATGATTATATTCTCTTACACAATTAATATCAGCACTAACAATCTTCTCATCAAAATCAATTATAGATAAACCAGACAATGTTCTAACTCTAGATAATGCAACATATACCATTCCCTCTTTAAACACAGTTCTTCCAACATTTACCGAAGCATTATCTACACTTAAACCTTGTGATTTGTGAATAGTTATTGTATATGCTAAACAGAATAGGAAACTGTTTTCTACGAACATAAAAGTCTTTTACAAACAAAAAACGTGCCGCAGAACGTGCAATCTGATCAAATTTAACTTTAAAAAATTCAATTCCATTTCTATTTTGATATTTCACAAAATCAACAATTTTCCCCATTGCTCCATTCAATAAACCTTCTTCTACATTCAGACTACGCTTCAAAATTACCCCACAGTTTAAACATACATCTAAAAAAATTCTAAGCCAGCAGTTTTTGATACAGACTTTTCCAAAGAATCCAATTTAGTCTGCGGTTTTTCTGAAAGAACAATTTATGCTCAATTTCATAAGCTCTCTATTAAATGTATAACACTCTTCCACTGTAGGCATTAAACAAACTATATACTTTTTTCTTTCATTTTCTTGTACATTACTTCTAGTGGTGTGTTTTCATTTCTAAACAAGTTCTTTAGTAGACGACTTTGAAAAGCTTGTTTCCCATGTTTGCTTAGAACACCAATTCTTACATCTTTTTGAATATTTGCATAATCTTCATCTCTTGCTTGTCTCATATTCTGAGTGAGTTCTTTATATTCCAAATGTAACCACAGATTCACATTTCCAATACTTCCCAAATATTTCTTAGTATCTTCATGTAGAAGAGTTTTAAAAACTGGTTCTCCTTTTACAGGAGTTAGTTGTAGTAGATCTCCAAATACAATTAAATGTTTTCCCCCAAAGAGAATGTCGTAATCTGTTTCTAATACCTGTTGCATTGTGAAGTGTAAAATAGCAAGCATTACGTTTGAGGCCATGCTCATCTCATCAATAATTAAAAGTTTCATTTTCTTCAGCACTCTTGACACTTCATAAGAAGCTTCTCCGGACAACTTCTGATATTCTAATTTATTGTCATGCTCCACTGGTAACATCAAGAATCTATGCAAAGTAACTCATTTCACATTGTGTGCAGTTAATCCAGTTGGAGCTTTACCACACAACATAAATGTGAACCAATTGTTTTTTTAAGATAACTGGTCAAAACTTTAGTTGAAAAACGTTTACCTGTCCCAGCTTGACCACTGATGTACATCAAAAGAGGTTTAAAAGATGAACACAGACATTCTTTTTTTATGCAACAAACCATGTTCTATGAGTTCTCTCACTTGCACATATATTTCTTTCTGTTCACTATTTAATTGTTCTTCTAACTTTTCCAATCTAATATTCTCCTCGTGTGCTTGTTGTATTGCAATTTCGACTTCATGCATAGCAATAGCTTCTTCATTTTCCAGCATTGGTTGTCCAAGAGGATCTTGACTACATGGACCACTACTTTGACTATCTTGAGAACTTTCATGAGCTATATCAGCTGTTCAACTTCATAATTCTACATTTTTAAATTTGTAGGGAACATTGGACATCCAATGCTATCTTTACAAGCATTACAAGAATCTTCAAGCAGTCAAACTCTCCAAGTAATTTACTTTCACTACACCATGGTTTAAACAGTTGCAGAAGTGCTAAATAGTTAAATTGTCGCTTATCTGGAGTTTCAAAACTACGTTTCTTGCGGTTTATAAGATTACCCTTTGCATGTTTTACTAAACAACCATGACATCCAACTACTGCAAACATTCCTTCTTTTAAATTCTGTTTCACATTTCTTTTGAAACTGTAATGTTGAAGTACTTCATACAGACATAGCTGTTCCAGATGATGACTCCTTTTTAGATAGAATGTGTCCAATATATTAGTTTTAAGAATCGCTGTACCGTCTGGCTCATTTGCTGCTAATTGTTCAATTTCTTCCAATGATTTCATCACTCTGTTTCCTTTGCAGGCAAGACCTAAACTTACCCAAAAGATTGCTTGTGACTTTGATTATAAACTTGAAGAGCACAAGTGGTCTGAACATTCATACAATCCAATTTCTCGGTGGGAAAGCATTTTCAAACTAAAGCTGTAAATGCTTTTGCTAAGGCTATTCTCTTGTGCAATTTCTTCCAACATTTGTTTCATCTCTGTTTTTTCAGATTTTGTTATTTACGATGTAACATAACGTGCAACAGCAATTAAGTTATCTGCAACATACTGGATGTCAATGTTCGCATTCCACATTTTTAAAATGACTGGATTGTCGTCATTGATATACTTCGACAATTCTGTTCATTTTAAGTTGTAGGTATTCTTTGGAGATTTACGAGTTAATGTGTGCCTTATAGAAGAAAAAATAATTTACTCTTCCTTTAGAAATGACTGGGCGGGGAAAACCAAACCGACATTTGGTGTAAAATTTTCCTTTACACTTGTATTTTCTTCTGTAATACTTTCCACAATGATGACTTTTGGAAATGTAAAACTTGCTGTCTCAAGCTTCTATCTCCTCCTTCTCTTGGAATCTCACATGTCACATACTGTTCACTGAAAGACAATACCGTTTCATCAGAATCATTTTCAAATTTGGGGGCATCCTAGATCCATACTAGCATATGTATATGAGGTTCACCTCTTGCTAGATACTTCTTTCTCCAAAAGAAATCAGTAACTTCTCCAAGAGGTGGATTTGTTTTATTATAGATAAAAGACATCATAGCTTGAAACTTATGATTAAAATATCTGCATACATTTACAGGATCCAATGAACACAGTTCACCAGGAGTCTTTATTTCAAAAATTTTACATTGGAATTTGCTTCTCTTAGAGACTCAAGCAAATCTTCCCATGCACACTCCGCACAGCTAACTGTCACAAACCATGTTGGTGTACCTAAGTTCCGTAACATACAGTTGAGTGCTCCATGATGACGATACCAATACTCATTTGTTCCACATTGACATGCCATCTAATTAATTAACTGTGCTTCTAAATTTTCATCTGTTTCTTGAACTGTATCCACAAATTCTTTCGCAGAAAGAAGTGATTGATGAACTCCAGTTTTAAGTATATGATTCACTGCATACAACAGAGAAGACAAATCGCTTTCAAACAAAAGGTGAAATAGGTATGGAATGCACTGTCGAAATCTAGGATCTTCAGAATATAATCGTGTTGACCGATATTCTGAAGCTGGAATCCATACCTCCATACCGGTCGGTCATCATATTGTCCTCCTCCTCCAGTATGAAACAACTGTGGAAAACAACAAGCTTCCAAGCTTTTCTCCCATACACTCATTGGAGTTCCCTGTGCTTTTTTTATATTAAATAACTCAAAGCTACTTCCTATCACTTCTTTTGAATGCAAAGGATTTATTGTGTAATGTTCACAAAAATCTTCACTTGTCCACTTTCTCTATTTGACCACTTGAAATTTCATCTTTTAAACGTATTACCTGTTCATCAACATTTACATTTTTGTAATAACTATTGTTCTCTATAAGATATAAGGTAGCCTTTTCAACTTTATTAACATCCACAAATTCTTGCCATATTTTCTGTCTCTTTGTTGGTACGCCATTTACTAAAAAAACTACTGCCTCATTTTCCTCTTTCTCTCCAGCAATAGTTTCAATATTATTCTTAAAATCCAAAGGTAAGTACACCACTCTTCCTTTCAGCCCTCTTTGCAAGTCTGTTGGTGGCAGTTTACCTGTTTTAGGCTCCATCCGAATTATAGTTTGAAAAGGATGAACAGATTGAATTAGAACCGACTCATATGTATTCAATTTGGCCAGCTCCTTCGAAATAGCTAATAATTCCAAGTTATTATGTACTGCTCTAGCAGGCATTTTGTTCTCTTCTAATTTGTTGTAACAATATTTACATATACGTTGATCACTACCTAACTCAAATCGACCTTCAACAAACAAGTATGTTGCAAATTCTTCCCACTTACCATTGTTCTCCTTTTCACTTTTCAAATACAAATCAACATTCCTACTTTGACTTTTATTATGAGTACGTCGACAACAAACACAAACATAGTTTGGTATTTCAGAGCACACTACATTAAACGTTCCAATTTCTTCTTCAAACTGATCAGTGCTAATCACTTTCTTATCTCCTCCAACATCTGTAATTGTCAAACTTTCATTTCCTATGAACTGCTCTTCTGAACCAAAATTTGGCATTTCAATATCATCACACTTTTTTTGAACATCTGATAAAGAACCATATAAAAGACTTGTATTCTGTTCACTTAAACTTAATGCAGGACTTTTTACATAGTACAGTTTCTTTACAAATTTCCGCAATTCTGAATGGTGTACTGCTAACATCCTCAAATAATGATAAACACCTTTACAAACTTTTCTTGAAAGACAAGCCAGAGAATGCCAATACTTCTCAGTATATTTTCCTACATTACATGGATCTATTCCTTGTAACAGCCTAATCTTCTGTTTTATCCTTTTCTGAGTACATTCTCGTAGAAAATTTCGCATTATATAAACGGATTCCTGTCAAATACTACAAATACTATTACAACTTCACTTATACACAGGAGCTCATGGACGTTTCCCTTGCGCTTCTTCAGCTATTAACTCTTCTGCAGTTATACCAACCATTTCCTCCTTTGGAAGAGGACAACCATCCTGAACTTCGTAGCAACGAACTCCAGTTTCAACTGCAAATGATAAATTATTTTCCTGGAAGTAACTTTCCTCATTAAAAAAAGGCTCAGGAGTATGTCTCCAATGTCCACTAAAGATTTTTCAAAAGATGGTTCTGTTTACAAGTATTTTTTTCTACTTTTGTCTTTCAATACTGTCACTATTTTATCCAATAGATTCATTCTCTTTAAAACCAAAGTAAATAAACTTCTGTTTTAAATTGAAAGCAGTATCCACTATACTTTCAATACCCTGCTTCTCTTTGAACTGCAAGAGTTTTCTTTTATATTTGCAGCATGTTTTCATTAAATTCTGAATCACTCTAGATCGAAGAAGTCTCTGACGAATTTCTTGAAATTGCCTTTGTCTCCGAGTAGAAGATACTATTTCTTTATCATGTTTCCTTTTCCTCGTATTTGAAATTGAACTCTGCTTCACTTTACTTGAAAAATGATTCTTCTTGCTTTGTGTGATGTTTTTCTTATTAAATGTTTGTAATATTTTTTTCAAAAATTGTCTTTTGCTTTTAGTCGAACAGTTTCTGTACTACTCACATTTTTTTCTACTTCAAGATCTTTCCTTTTCGTCAAATATATATTGTTATTCTCTTCTCTTTATTTCACTTCTTCTAGGCATTTTCCAAATTTCAATACAAAAAAAATAATTTTCTGAAAAACAAAAAATAGATTTAATTATTTTTCACATTTGTTCACTATGTTAAAATAATAACATACAATTACAAAATTTCCACTAACAACTTCCAGACCCAGTGCTGCAACATGATGGAGCACGACAGACGAGCACCTGGATGACAAGTAGTGCCATAGAACATTCAGTAAGTATTTATTTAATTATTTACATACTCCTTTACAATTTATATGTAACTGCACTACCTCATACTTTTCACCTCTCTGCCACACCCCACCACCCCACAGCACTTTCTCTGCAACCCACCGCAAACAACTTTATGAATAGTATTTTAAAACAGCACACACAAATATTTCCATTATTACCTAACAATTTTATCTACAATTTCACAGGGCTTTAAGTGGAGGGGTGTCTCTGGGGATGTCACCACCAGCACTTTATTTTTGGGAGCCTCGAAATGGGTCTTTATAGGGCTCTATTTTCCGACCTCACAAACGTAATCCATTTTTTTTCTTTATTGCACTGCAGTGACACTGTGAGAGCATGCACATTGCTCACTACTTAGAAGTGCAGACATCATGCCAAATGACTTGCATTGTAGGAGAAGGGAAATCGTTTAAAGAGAGCCATTTTGCCTTAGGAATTTCCCTTCTCGTTTTGCAACGCAGTTGCAACATCATCGTGGGGTGATTAGCAGACACACCACAAGGCGCACAACGCCCATTGCCCTGGACTCTCTGACACAGCTTCCCGGGTGCACACACAGAGCCGCACCCAAGTACTTCACCGGTCTTCAAAACATAACTTTTTTGTAAAGGAGACTGTTCTTTTTCACCCCGTTTTACAGCTCCTACATCCCCACTCTGCCTCTTGCTGAAAGAATTAGGCTCCCCCGAAATTTCCCTCTGGTTTTGCGACCACAATCAGGAACCTGCTCTCACCTTACACACGGTCTTGTTTTAGTGCTACGAAAACACACACTTTGCGTGCCTCACTAAGTTCTCACCCCCCCTCTTTATTATGAACATAAATGCTTTCCAATTACTTTTATATTCTTATACTGTACTTCACATGGAAATATAAAACTCAAGGTTCCCACCACCCCAAATTAGCTCTCTGGTATACTTTCTCAAATATAAGAAGTACAGGTAGTCAGTATCTGTCAGTCACAGCCATTTTAAAACAGTGTACCTATAAACAACTCGACAAAATGTTATGTTTCTAAATTAACGTATTACACTTAAAAGCACCTTTACCTTTCTTTGGCTACATGTACCTTTGTTTAAAACACCACCAGAGTAGGGTGTTGAAGTATGCTCAACAAAGAGCAACTCAAAGCTTTGCTATTCTTTATTAAAAAATCTGCCTGTCAATGCTTTTCGCAAGCTATTTCAATGCCTTAAGAGGGTAGCGGGATGAGTATAATATGTCATATTTCGAATGGGGGGCAGACAATGCACGGAATGTATAGTTGAATAAAGGGTGAGTGGATACATGGCCAGATGCATCAATGCATAGATACATAGATCAATGTATGGATGGATGGAAGGATGAATGAATTCAGAGACAAGTACTAACGATAGACGGGTGGGTTGATAAATGCTTAGGATTCATTCTGGGACAGCTATATCTATGTATATATAGGCGTCTCGCTGCATGAATTGCACAGTGCTTACTATAGGCGAGTGCGCTCATAGATGCTTAAGATAAGCGGACAAACAGATTTATGTATGTATACAAGTAGGAATATATGCATCAACTAAAATATGGTTGAATGGTGCAGTGCTTAGGATGGATGGATACTGCGCTTTAAATGGACCAGGTCTGAGGACCAGCACTTATTTTCAGGCTGTTCCAAAGAACTCTCTACCAGGCTCTTTTTTGGGCCCTCTCACAGATAGTACATTTTTTTTATTACACTGCAGTGACAGCATGCACATTGATGCACTCATGCTTATTTTGCTCACTACTGAGAACTGGAGACATCACGCTAGGTTGCCCACATTGAAGAAGAAAGGGAAATCCTTTGAACAATGTTTTGTTCCGAGGATTTTCTAAAGCACCCAATGATACTTATCTTGATTTAGACCATGCCCCAACTTGCATAGCCCAAACCCTTTTAAAATCTTTGCCCCCCTTTTAGAACACCCCCACTTTTTCAGTGTAACCTTTCATTGAAATCTACAATGCGGTACAAAAGAGGGTGGTGATGGACGGAGCATCTGAACCAATCAAACACTCACACCCAGTCAAAAGATCTGGGTTTGATCCATCACCGTTCTTTAGCCCACTCTGCCACCCCAGTTCAGACATGGCTATATGCAAATCAGTCTGACCCTGTGCCTCATGGGAACAGTCCAGCCCGAACTGCCAAGCCATGCCTTCCCTAGACCGGAAACAAGCTTCCGAGGACCGGCCTCTGGCACAACAGCCGTCTTCAGCCCGGCATGCCTGAATCCAGTGGCAAAGTGATCGAGGGACTCACGTCTGAGCATACCCTGCCACACTTATGGCGGCCAAAGCGGTACAAAGGGGGTGGTGATGGACGGAGCATCTGAACCATCAAACACTCACAACCAGTCAAAAGATCTGGGTTTGATCCATCACCGTTCTTTAGCCCACTCTGCCAGTCTGCGGTCCAGGGAAGGCATGGCTTGGCAGTTCGGGCTGGACTGTTCCCATGAGGCACAGGGTCAGACTGATTTGCACATAGCCATGTCTGAACTGGGGTGGCAGAGTGGACTAAAGAACAGTGATGGATCAAACCCAGTTCTTTTGACTGGGTGTGAGTGTTTGATTGGTTCTGATGCTCCGTCCATTACCACCCCCTTTTGTACCGCTTTTGGCCGCCATAAGTGTGGCAGGGTATGCTCAGACGTGAGTCCCTTGCTCACTTTGCCACTGGATTCAAGCAAGCCGGGCTGAAGACGGCTGGAATGCCAGAAACCGGTCCTCGGAAGCTTGTTTCCGGTCCAGGGAAGGCATGGCTTGGCAGTTCAGCCTGGACTGTTCCCATAAGGCACAGGGTCAGACTGATTTGCATATAGCCATGTCTGAACTGGGGTGGCAGAGTGGGCTAAAGAACGGTGATGGATCAAACCCAGATCTTTTGAAGGGTGTGAGTGTTTGATTGGTTCTGATGCTCTGTCCATCACCACCCCCTTTTGTACCGCTTTTGGCCGCCATAAGTGTGGCAGGGTATGCTCAGACGTGAGTCCCTTGCTCACTTTGCCACTGGATTCAAGCAAGCCGGGCTGAAGACGGCTGGAATGCCAGAAACCGGTCCTCAGAAGCTTGTTTCCGGTCCAGGAAAGGCATGGCTTGGCAGTTCGGGCAGGACTGCTCCCATGAGGCACAGGGTCAGACTGATTTGCATATAGCCATGTCTGAACTGGGGTGGCAGAGTGGGCTAAAGAACGGTGATGGATCAAACCCAGATCTTTTGACTGGGTGTGAGTGTTTGATTGGTTCTGATGCTCCGTCCATCACCACCCCCTTTTGTACCGCTTTTGGCCGCCATAAGTGTGGCAGGGTATACTCAGACATGCGTCCCTTGCTCACTTTGCCACTGGATTCAAGCAAACCGGGCTGAAGACGGCTGGAATGCCAGAAACCGGTCCTCGGAAGCTTGTTTCTGGTCCAGGGAAGGCATGGCTTGGCAGTTCGGCCTGGACTGTTCCCATAAGGCACAGGGTCAGACTGATTTGCATTTAGCCATGTCTGAACTGGGGTGGCAGAGTGGGCTAAAGAACGGTGATGGATCAAACCCAGATCTTTTGACTGGGTGTGAGTGTTTGATTGGTTCTGATGCTCCGTCCATCACCACCCCCTTTTGTACCGCTTTTGGCCGCCATAAGTGTGGCAGGGTATGCTCAGACGTGAGTCCCTTGCTCACTTTGCCACTGGATTCAAGCAAGCCGGGCTGAAGACGGCTGGAATGCCAGAAACCGGTCCTCGGAAGCTTGTTTCTGGTCCAGGGAAGGCATGGCTTGGCAGTTCGGGCTGGACTGTTCCCATGAGGCACAGGGTCAGAGTGATTTGCATATAGCCATGTCTGAACTGGGGTGGCAGAGTGGGCTAAAGAACGGTGATGGATCAAACCCAGATCTTTTGACTGGGTGTGAGTGTTTGATTGGTTCTGATGCTCCGTCCATCACCACCCCCTTTTGTACCGCTTTTGGCCACCATAAGTGTGGCAGGGTATGCTCAGACGTGAGTCCCTTGCTCACTTTGCCACTGGATTCAAGCAAGCCGGGCTGAAGTCGGCTGGAATGCCAGAAACCGGTCCTCGGAAGCTTGTTTCCAGTTCAGGGAAGGCATGGCTTGGCAGTTCGGGCTGGACTGTTCCCATGAGGCACAGGGTCAGACTGATTTGCATATAGCCATGTCTGAACTGGGGTGGCAGAGTGGGCTAAAGAACGGTGATGGATCAAACCCAGATCTTTTGACTGGGTGTGAGTGTTTGATTGGTTCTGATGCTCCGTCCATCACCACCCCCTTTTGTACCGCTTTTGGCCGCCATAAGTGTGGCAGGGTATGCTCAGACGTGAGTCCCTTGCTCACTTTGCCACTGGATTCAAGCAAGCCGGGCTGAAGACGGCTGGAATGCCAGAAACCGGTCCTCGGAAGCTTGGTTCCGGTCCAGGGAAGGCATGGCTTGGCAGTTCGGGCTGGACTGTTCCCATGAGGCACAGGGTCAGACTGATTTGCATATAGCCATGTCTGAACTGGGGTGGCAGAGTGGGCTAAAGAACGGTGATGGATCAAACCCAGATCTTTTGACTGGGTGTGAGTGTTTGATTGGTTCTGATGCTCCGTCCATCACCACCCCTTTTTGTACCGTTGAAATCTACAATGGCACCAAGTTTCATTATTTTCCATCAACGCTATCAGCCTTCTACCACAGTACAAGAGTGTCTATCAGCACAAAGATGTCTCATCCACAGAAATGTTGTGTAATTTATGTACCTGTCTTCTGGAACACTCATCACCAAAACGTATTAAAACATGGGACTTTGCCAGAAAAAACATATACCATACCATAAAGCGATTCATAAATGGGCACACTGCCACTGCACCACCCTCTTCCCCATCCTTCCTTAACTTTACAAAAATAAAGAAAGAGCCACACCAAACCGAGTAAACACACTATAGCAATACAAGAACTTAATTTCAACAACCGTCTACTAGAACGCTCATGAGCAAAGCGTATTAAAACATACACATTAGTGGATAAAAATATACCATGCCATAGGGCACTTTATAAGTGCTCCCAGTGGTACTACATCACCTTCAGTAGCGCGACATCTGCACGTTACTAAATTCTGTGTTTCAATCAGCAACATAACCACCTCCCCCACACCCACACCCGCCCTTCCTTAACCGTACGAAATCAAACAGAACCCCCACCATTCCTACTAGCGCCACTATACCCATACACAGGCTTACATTTGATAGGTGTGTGCTGGAACACATATCAACAGAAAGTATTCAAACATGCAAATTGGAGGGAAAATCATAAACCATTCCATAGCACGGTTAATAAATGGGCCCAGTGAAACTACATTACCTTTACTAACTACACATACCCACGTTACAAATGTCCGTCTTATAATCAGCAACATACGCTCCTACCCCACTCCCATACATACCCAAACTTAACCTTAAGAAATCAAACAACGAGCTCCAGCACTCACGTTACCGCCACTATAGCCATACATAGACCTAATGTCAACAGGTGTCTACCAGAACACTCGTAATCAAAAGCTATTAAAACATGCAATTCAAACATACACCATATCATAAGACGGTTTATAAATAGTCACAGTACCACTACACCACCTCAACACCCGCCCTTGCTTAACTTTACGCAATAAAAGAAAGAGCCCAAGCAAATGTAGAAGCGCCAAATTAGCCATATAGAGGCATAATTTCAACAGATATCTCCCGAAAAGCTCTTCAGCAAAACGTATTAAAACATGCAAAATGTATTCAAACATGCGGGTAAAACATTTACCATGCCATACGTCGCTTTATAACTGCTCCCAGTGATACCATATCTCCTTTAGTAGCTCGACATCTGCATGTTACTATATTCTGTATTTTAAACAGCAACATAACTACCTCCCCCACACCCACCCCGCCCTTGATTAACCATACGAAATCAAACAGAAACCCCCACCATTCCTAGTAGCGCCACTATACCCATACACAGGGTTAATTTTAAGAGGTGTCTATCAGAGCACTTATCAGCAAAAACTATTCAAACATGCAAATTGGCGGGTAAAACATAAACCATCCCATAGCACAGTTTATAAATGAGCCCAGTGAAACTACATTACCTTTAATAAATACACATGCCCACGTTACAAATGTCCGCTACCATACCATAAGACGGTTTATAAATAGTCACGGTACTACGACACCACCTCAACACCTGCCCTTGCTTAACTTTACGCAATGAAAGAAAGAGCCCCAGCAAACGTAGAAGCGCCACTATAGCCATAAAGAGGTTTAATTTCAACAGATGTTGAAACATGCAAATTTGCGACTAAAACATATCCCATGCCATACGGCGCTTTATAACTGCCCCCAGTGATACTATATCTCCTTTAGTAGCTTGACATCTGCCTGTTGCTATATTCTGTGTTTCAATCAGCAACATAACCATCTCCCCCACACCCACCCCCGCTCTTCCTTAACCGTACAAAATCAAAAAGAAACCCCCACCATTCCTACTAGCGCCACTATACCCATACATAGGGTTGATTTTAACAGGTGTGTGCCAGAACACACATCAACAAAAAGTATTCAAACATGCAAATTAGAGGGAAACACATAACCCATCCCATAGCATGGTTAATAAATGGGCCCAGTGAATCTACATTACCTTTACTAATTACACATACCCATGTTGCAAATGTCCGTCTTATAATCAGCAACATAAGCTTAACCTTACGAAATCAAACAATGAGGCCCAGCACTCCCGCTACCGCCACTATAGCCATACATAGACTTAATGTCAACAGGTGTCTATGGAACACTCATCCTCAAAAGCTATTAAAACTTACAATTTTGCAGCTCAAACATACACCATACCAAAAGCCGGTTTATAAATAGTCACAGTACCATTATACCACCTCCACACCCGTCCTTGCTTAACTTTACGCAATCAAAGAAAGAGCCCAAGCAAACGTCGAAGCGCCACTATAGCCATACAAGCACTTAATTTCAACAGATATCTCCCAAAAACCTCATCAGCAAAACATATTAAAACATGCAAATTTATGGGTAAAAACATATACCATGTCATAGGGCCCTTTATAAGTGCTCCCAGTTGTACTAAATCACCTTTAGTAGCTCCACAGCTCCACGTTACTGTATTCTCTATTTCAAACAGCAACATAACTACCTCCTCCACACACACCCGCCCTTGGTTAACCATAAGAAATCAAACAGAAACACCCACCATTCCTAGTAGCGCCACTATACCCATACACAGGGTTCATTTTAACAGGTGTCTACACGAGCACTTATCAGCAAAAACTATTCAAACATGCAAATTGGTGGGTAAAACATAAACCATCCCATAGCATGGTTTATAAATGGGCCCAGTGGAACTACTCCATCTTTACTAGCTAGACATCTACATGTTACGAAAGTCATTTAAGCACTCTGTAGAGTGTATAGCAGGAGATGGGGAGAGTAAACAAAGTTCTAATTCCTAATCTTTTAATATACTGTCCCCTTACTGTATCTATAATAAAGATATTAAATGGAATGAATAAATTGAAGAGTATCTCAAAAGGGATAGTGAAGCTCAGCATCAGTAAAACCCGGACCACTTCAACACCTACATATATTCACCACAGCGACACAAGCTAACAAATAGTATCACTTAAAATCACATGTAGTTCTCTAATGTCAACAAAGCAATTAAAAAAATATACCGCACATTTTCATTTTTTTTATCTCTCACACATTTATAAAACATCTCTTCTAAAGAAGCACTCCCCAACCACTTCTATTCCATAAGAACAGATAATAAGTAATAGGTTTACTACCATATATTTTAGTATATCTACCTTTTCATTAATCACTAGTAAGAAACTACAAAAACTATTAACTGTACCCAAATGCAAACCAGAAACTATGTTCCTATTATATCTCAACGTAGGATCACATGATTCAAATTATGCGTTCATATAAAAGGAACGTATCACTTTTCCTATCTCCATCTGCTCTCCCCGTAATCTCCAAACACTACAGACGGCCTCACAGTACAACAACCTACCTCGACCTACATTAAAATCTACCTCTCAGTATCAAAAATGAGAGCACAACCTGCCCACATAACATTTCTGGATTTTGTTTTATTGCTTTTAACTTAATAACACATACATCTCCTACCACCACCCCCACCCCACTATTTCCACAAAAAGTATTAGTTGCAAATGTGCAACATTTTCTTCATCTCCCCGAATACATTACAAACCCAAATTAACGCTGTACCTCATTTTCAAAACCATAGTCTTATAAAAATGACAAACTACACTTCTTCTCTCTGAAAAATTCCTTAAAATATATAAACTACTTATATAACAACAGCTCACATTTTATGCATATTTTATAACTAATATCAAACACCACACATTACTAACACTATATTACTTTGAAATAAAAAATACTTTCAAAATGTAAAACATCACCTCAAATACTTACTCACTACTATAAGACACATAGCACACCTTGCTCATTTCTAACTCACCTTTGTAGTTGTTATTCAGATTTCAAATAACACACGCATACAATTCTTTCTTTGTCACATAGTACTTGTAAAGCTCCGACTTCATCAAGAATGAAACCAGAAATGGCACAATTTCTTTGTCGCTCCACACATAAATACATGTAAAGAACAAATCAGAATACTTCATTCCTTCAACGACATTCCAAAACTTACCTCCATTGGTTAATTTAGAATTTTCCATACGAAAAGCTACTTAATATTCTGTGCCACATACAGGTCACAAGTTCAACCTGTTTCATCAACACACTTTCTGGAACCTTCTACGACACCTGCAGGTTACAAGTTAATCTTTTTTTTAACCTAACGATATACTTTTGCAACATTTTATAGAACATTTAATAGCACACACAGGTTAAAAGTTCACAATAGGGGTCAGTAGTTCATCAGCTTTACTCCCAACTCCAGCAGCACCTCACCTTACGCCCCCAGCGCCGTCAGACCTGTAGGAGTCAGTGCTTTCCACTTTCCAAATACCAAATTAATTTCATACTCATGAATTTACATTTGCACTCCCTATATAACACCCCCTAAGGACCATACACGAGTTACAATGTTCGAAACAAAAGTTCCTCCGAGTAGCTATAACTACATGCTAACACTACTTGGACAGATGTGGCACAGCAGCCAGAGCACATGACTTCACAGCATATGACACACAGTTTGGCCTCACGCTTTCATACCTGAGTCCGGCAGCAGCTCAGCTTAACAACATGAGACTCTACACACTACCTCACATATTTTTCGTACCCCAGGACTTTCAGACAAGTAGGGGTCAGTAGTTTGTTTTAGTACTATAAACACATGCTGACACTACTTCCATAGCTTTACTGCAGCAGCCACGGCACATGACTTCACAGCATAAGACACACAATTTGGGCTCACGCTCTAATCCCAGAGTCACGCACCACCTCACCTTTGCAGCATCACACTCTAGGCAATACCTCACTTATGGGCCCATTAGGATGGCGTGTGGTTCACCCCCGCCAGGCTGGCGGTAGCCACCGCCGGCCTGGCGGGGGCGATCCGCCCGCCATCCTTGCTGCAAAGACCCCCCGCTATATTAACATGGCTGGGGGTCCGCGGCGGACGGAAAGACCGTCCGCCGCTTTTTTCCGCCCCGGTCGCCTTGCGACCGGGGCGGAAAAGGGTTGTATATGGTGGCGGTGTCTATCAGACACCGCCAGCCGAATTACAATGGGCATTCAACAATGCCTTTCCGTGGCGGCAGAAAGGCATGCGGAGTCTCGTTGCGGGCCCCCAGGGACTCCAGGGGGGTGGGGGGTGCACATGGGGGGTACCTATGGTACCCCCCTGCATTTCAAGGAACAACATGGCAGGCACCGCACAAGATGAATTCTTAGCATTCAGCACCGCCCGCCACAATGCTAAGAATACAAGATGTGCCCACCACTGTGGCGGGTGCATCCTAATACCCCCCACAAGACCCTCGCCCTTATGGCGGGCGGTCCCTTCACACGATGGAAGCAGCAAGATTGTGCTTGTAATGCCCCAGCCAATCAGATGGCAGAATTCCCAAATAGCGATATCTGTAAATTTCAATATTTCTCAAAAACTACTGAACAGATTTACACCAAATAAACAAAAGTGTGCTTTCCAGACCAAGACCCTTCTCCCTGCCAAATTTGGGGTAATTCTGTTTACCCGTTCGACCTGTAGCCTTTTCTAAAGTTTCCTATGGAAATTAACATAAAAAACACGTTTTGAGACCCCCCCCTTTTATTCTCGCCCCCCCCTTGATGAATCACCTCTAAACTTTCAATATAGGAGCTGATCTCAAAAAAGAATTCTTTTTCAGAATTGCACGAAGATTCATCAATCGGCGCCAAAGTTATTGCGAATAGAATGTTGCCATTTTCCTATGGTAACTAGGTCCTAACTATACCTACCTACTGGCGACCGCCAGTAGGGAATATATAAGTAAGCAATAGTGAGAAAAAAGCGAAAGAGAATATAAAGGAAGAGTACACCCATGGATTTTGATGGTGTCCCAGATTTACAAGACCATGTAAACCTCGGTATGCGCCAAAACCTTATGCCTCCAGAGATTAGGAGTAACAAGGAGCAATATCTTCAACCTTCCTCGTTTATTCCTCTTTCCATGTTTGCTGAATTTTGCAGCACACATAAAAAGAGGAAAAGGCCTCTCAGGATTGCTTTTGTGCAAGAAGGTGCCCCTTCCTGAACAAAAACAATCCTGCCGACAACACATGAACCCTTCACCATGGTGCAAGGGTGTCTGTGTTGGCGCCAGGCTGCCGAAATGGCACTAGTGCAGGTGGCAAGGACAGGAATGCACTATATTGGATAAATACTGTGCATTCCTGGCCTTTCACTTCAACATGGGGCAGTACAGCAAGGTGACCTGCTGCGCTGCCCTACGGCAAAACTTCATAAATGGGTCTCAGAGTTTTTGGTGGGGTGATTAATAAATATACCATTATACCATTGTAGGCCATTCCAATTTAAAAGCGCTATTGACAATGCACGAACACTGCAGACTTGCAGAACCATGCAATGGCAGGAGCTCTCAGGAAGCACCTATCTGAAGTCAAGCCAGAATTCCTTTCATTTTGCAAGAACAACAAGCAGGAAATATCTCTCTTGAGGTTAAATTACATGAATTTTGACAGCTTCTAATCCCAAGATTCATCCATTGCAATACGGCTTGAATTTATCCTAGACACTAGCCTCACCCTCAATTAACACAATGCCACGAAACAAAGATAGTTTGATATCAGCTCTTACTACTAAAGGCTGACATTATTCCTCCCAGACTTCAGAACTGTAGCTCAAGAGCTTGTACTCCCAAACCTGGATAGTTGAAACATTTCTCTCCTATGTCTCCCAGACTCCACCATACGTGCATCCTACATGCAGTAGCACGTCTCATTCAGAGCTTGAAGGAATATGATCCTGTCTCCCTCTACCCTGATGTAATGCCCGTGGGTCTCCGTGTTGTCTGGCACCATCATCAGAACCTGCTCCATCATTTACAAATCCATAATGACCAGCCCCCGCCCATCTGGTTGACAAGCTGACCTGCTCATGTGGTTGTCAGCACAGCCGCAACCAGCACACCATTAGACTGATGACATAAAAGTGTAGAAACAAATCAAGCCGCATGCCTTTACCATGTATGCACTCAACATCTGGAATAATATCCATGTTTCCATAAGAACCGCCTAATCCCTGTTCCAATGTATGGGAACATTTAAGACACACTTATTTAAAGAACCCTACATAATGATTTAGCACTCATAAACTTTGGCTCCAAGAAACTCTCTAAACAGACACCATGCACAGTCCAGTGATAAAAGCCAGTAACATGGTGTCACATGACCTGTTGCTTCTTACATGGCATCTACATTATCTGGACAATGTGCCACTCAGTGCCTTACATTTCATATAAAGCATGAATGTTCCATTGTGTCGCCCAGCGCTGGCAGAAGTGAAGTATCCAACAGTCTCATCAAAAAATGTCCTTTTGTAGGAGTTTTTTCCTTTCACCCATGCTCGGTGCAAAGTTTCAAATTTCCATTGTGTTTCGATTCATGAAACAGCACAGCTACTGTTTTTTCAAATGTTGAATTTGTGTTCCTCTTGAATTTTCTCTTTGGTTTGTCTAGGTATATCAAGCTATATAAACATTTCAAAGAGTAAATGCAGGGGCATATTAACAAGTTGTGCGATAATAAAAGCACATCGCACATTTCCATATCGCCGGCTATCGCCGGATTTAATCGCCGTGATAGCGCGTAATTATCAACGCGTAACACGTAGGCGAAATTAAATCAGGCGATAGTCGGCAATAGGGATCATTAGCGCATGAAAACAAGCGTTGTTTTCACGCGCTAATGTGTGCCTTGATAATATGGGGGGGTGGATTCAGCTTTATGATCCATATCCCCATGTTATCAATGCCTAACACCTGATCAAAGCAGGCAATGGGAGACCTGCGATAAACGTGTTTATCGCAGGTCTCCTTCTCCCAACGCCTGCCTTGATAATAGAATGTTAACACCTCCAACCACTTTTTACATGTGGTTGGACGTGGGAACGCCCACCCTGCATCCCATTAGCGTTATCTATCGCACCCAGTGCTGGGCGATAGATGACGTCAAGAATACGTCTCTAACTCGGGTTAGAGACGTATTGGTAATAGTGCGATGAAAAAAAAATGCGTTGTCGCTAAAGCATTTATCGCAGGCTTGGTAATATGCCCCGCAATTCTTTATGTTACAATCCGCTCTGTTATTAATTCGATCTTGTGACCCTTGTAGGGATGAAAAGCAAATTACCCCGAGAACACATTGTTGCTATGTACTCAGTTGCTGCAAGGGATAGCTCCTATAGATCCATCTTTGACTGATTTGGCCATTTGTTTTCTGGTAACTAACTCAATTATGCTCATTGATTGTTAGTATGCAAACAGACGTCATTCCAGGTGTAGCAAACCAAAATCTTGTTCTATTTAAAATATTTCCAATCTGTTGTGTATTATCCTTTTAATTGCTACTGCTTGTTGGACACTTGGAAACGAATGTGGAATGGGAATTGGACTGTTTTGCAGATTTAGTTTCTAACTATTGTATTTCGTTCTTATTCACACGCCTAATAGACTCTGTGATGACATCATCGAGATAAATCTCTCTCCAAATTCCCTTTCAATGTGCTTGTAACGTTTTGTCTTTGAAGTAATTCCCTTTGGATGTATAAATTGTGGAAAGGTAGAGGATGTTTTCAGTAAATCATGGTGGCAAAAACTATGAAAATGTAGCATGTTATTTTAATCTGTTCCTATGCATGAAAATGTTAGCGATGGTTGGGCTACTTTTTGAAATTCACCAGTACATCTAAACATTATGGGGCATATTATCAAGAATGGCGCAAAATTATCACCGCTTTAGAGGCAGGAAACTGCAGCTAAAGCGGTGATAATGGGCTTGATAATATTTCCTTGTCAATTCCCATAGAAGCCCATGGTTACACCAGAACATGGGCTTCTATGGGAATTCACAAGGGCATATTATCAAGCCCATTATCGCCGCTTTAGCGGCAATTTCCTGCCGCTGAAGTGGCGATAATTTTAACGCCGTTCTTGATAATATGCCCCCATATTCTTTTATTATTGATGTTATGGCTGAATTTAATAGGATCATTTTTATTGTTTAATTTCAAGATATTCCTTGTTTGATGTTCATGGATACTGTACCAAATTATAAACATCAATGATAGTGTAGTAGGGATGAGCAAAATGGGACTTCCTTTCCCCTTACAGACCTGAAGATTTGGGTCTCTAAGGGAAAACGTTCGGTCTCGCAAGTGAGGCCTCTCCCGCTGATTCAGAATCCGTCCCTAGAGGATAATAATCAGTGGAATTGGCTCCACAGCGCCTTAGTTACTAAAACTAAGGATAATCCCAGATTGTTTCATCATCTTTAACACCTCATTAAAAATTATCTCTTGGAACGTGGCAGGGATTCACAGTAGTCCGGAGAAATTTGCGCTTCTATCCTCATTAGGAGCGAATGTGATTTGTTTACAGGAAACATGGTGTATTGGTATGTTGGTTGGCTCCAAGGATTTTTATGTCCTAGAAGTGCCTGCTGCCCCTTCTAAGAAAGGCCATGCTAGGGGGGGGATCGCTTGCTTATTATCTAACAAATTGCAATGGAGATTCTCCCATTATATTGATCCTAGTAAACTTTTCCAGGCGATAACCATTGAAAACCTGTTTAACAACGGTATCAAATCTCCTATCGTAATTATAAATGCGTACATCCCTCCAGAAGAGCGTTTTAATGTGATATTGAAGCAGTTATTTGGTTATATTGATAAAATCAAAAATGTTTCATTGCCTCCTGAAATTTTGCTTGTGGGAGATTTGAATTGTAAAATCTCTAACGCCAGCTTAAAACTATTTAGGAATAAATTTAAAGAAGAGGCGCATTTGGTTCCTCAAATACTCTTTCCTGATAAGCTAGTGACAAACAAAAGAGGGAAGATCTTGTTAAAAGAATTAGCGGCCGTAGATGGCCTTATATTAAATGGGAGATTTCCCTCCGACGTGCCTGCTAAATTTACCCACAAATCCCCTTTTGGGTCTTCCATCTTGGACTATGCTATTGCTGACTATGGTTTGTTTCCTTTTATCCAGGATCTTAAGATCATATCTACTTCTATGAGTGACCACAGCATAATGTTTATAACTATTTCTTTAAATCCCATGTCCACTGCACACTGGTCTCTTAATGGCAGTGATGTTGCCTTCCATACTTCTTCGGGAAGGTGTGTCTGGAATCCTTCCGCCATTAATGGGTTACAGGAGTTTTTATCCGATACTCTAGTGGTGTTAAATGAGTGGCGTGGGAATGAAATAGAATATTTTGAGGAATTTATGCGAAACATTATCTCCTTTGCTAAAAAAACTCCCCGATCTAGTAAAAGGGTTGTGGTCCCTAGTACTTTGCGCATCCTGAACAAGGAAATAAATAAGCTAGTCCGCCAACAATATGTAGATAGAGTCACGGAACGTGGAAATGAAATTTCCAGGCTAAAGAGAAAGAGATCGAGACTTAAGTTAAAAATTAAAAAGGCAAGTCAGGACGAGGTCTGGATTAATTTGAGGGAATCTGTTACTCAGGGTAGGATCAGAGATTTCTGGGCAATAATCGGTAAGGGATGTGGCTCCAGACTAAGTCCCTCCCCTATACCTATAGCAGAAGAGGTATGGATCTCTTATATTCGTGACCTGTAGCGGGGAATGGGATCCCAGGCGATGATATCGTCCTAGATGCCACCCTTGAAGGACTCATTTGCTACCCCACAGAAGGAGAAATTGAGATGGCAATAAAAAAGATGCGCGTCTCTGGGGCAATGGGCCCTGACGAACTTCCCATGACGGTCCTGAAACAGGATCCTGCAAGGTGGAGTAAAATTTTGTATCCCCTGTTTAGAGCCTGTTTTTTGTCTAATATGGTACCCGCCTCCTGGAGGGGAAGTATCCTGGTCCCTATTTTTAAGAAGGGAACAAGGGATAGCCCTAGCAATTATCGGCTTATTGCTCTCCTCGACTCTATCGGAAAGGTTTTTGCGAAATGTCTTTTACAATCCCTTTCCGATTGGGTAGAGGAGCATAATATTTTGCCTCTTGAACAGACGGCCTTCCGTAGGGATCACGGTACGTTGGACAATCTCACCGCTCTGCATGTGGTGACAGATAAATATGTCCAGGTGAGAGGAGGGGTCGTGTATGCGGCCTTTATTGACTTCTCCACAGCGTTCGACAAAGTTGATCGTGGAACGCTGTGGAGAAAATTGGCCACGCTTGGTCTCCCACCCTATCTGTTGGAGTTGGTGCGGGCTCTGCATACTGAGACCTGGTGCAGGGTCCTGATGGGGGGCGAGAGGGGAATTTCTTCTGTAATTCCATCTATGAATGGCCTTAAGCAAGGTTGCTTATTGGCGCCCCTCTTGTTCTCCTTGTACACGGCAGATTTACCTGCCGTTGTGTCCGCCAGTGAGGGCATCGCTCCGGTGGTGGGGGGGACCTCCATATCTTGTCTGATGTATGCCGACGATGTCCTCATTTTTGATCTGACCCCTAAAGGACTTGCAAATCGGTTACATGCTCTTCATGTTTTTGCTGTAGCCCATTGCATGAAAATCAACATTGCCAAAAGTAAGGTGATGTGTATAGCTGGTAAAAAGAAGTGCCGCTCTGTAGATTATGATTGGCACATTGGGGGCAATAAACTGGAGGTTGTGAAGTCCTATACCTTCCTGGGAAAAATCATCATGGCTAATTTAAGTGAGAGGCTCCATATTGAGCATTGCATGCGCAAAGCTCTAGCTCATGGCAAAGGTCTAAAGTCTCTATACCTGGCAACGGGGAAGCGACACTTCCGGAGTCTATTGGAGGTGTATAGATCAAAAATCCCCGCAACAATTTTGTATGGTATTGAACTTATAGAAGTGAAAAACTGGGCCTTTTGCCATAAGATTGAGGGGAAACTTCTTAGAGCTCTCTCTTCTCTTAACACTGCATGCTCTCTGGCCGCTTGTAGACTTGATTTTGGCATTAGGAGTAGCTGGGCACAGGGATTATGTGCCCTGGTGAGATGGGTGGCCTGCCTTGCTAGAGCAAAAGAAGGGACAATAAGAGCTCTTATCCGTAGTGAACTACTGGGTAATTTTAATGAGTTTTCCCAACTTGTATGTAACTTTAGAAAAGCTGTAGCCCTACTAAACTTAGATGAAAACGTTTTGTTTTCGTACTCTCCCCCACAGTTAAAACTTGCTTTAAAAGTTGCCTCTTGGGACTTAAGTTTTCATTCAGACAAAAAGTTTATCTGTGGTAAAAGGAAGGTGGATTTTCTCCTTGATTCATATGTGATGAAGCAACCTCAAACCTACGCTATATGGAACCTACCGCATGGTATTCGTAGATTTTGGTTTCTTTTACGGTATGATTTAATCCCTTTAAATCTACTGCTATCCAAGTGGTATGGTTCCTCTGCCTTGTGCAATTTATGTAAATTGAATATTCAGGACTGCACGCATGTCTTATTGATTTGTCCTGTGCTTCGTAAATTGCGCGCTAGATGGTTAAAAGTTATTTGTCTCCGCCTCGGCATTGTCACCTTAAATGGTTTTTTGCATGCACTTTACTGCCCTCCTAATGAAATGTTCTGCTTCCATATTTTTAACTTTTTTAAAGGTTTTTTAGCTATTTATTAATATGTCCTGGATGATGTTTTGACTTTCCGATCTTTTGTAGTAGTGATTTGTATGTTAGCTTGGTATCTAACCTTTGTTGATGTAAGTGGTATATTTTCCTTGTTTATATGTAAATGCATGTGTTTTGTTTTACTTTCCTTATTTTTGTATATTTTATGTGGCCCTCTTTTGAGAGCCAAAAACATAATAAATAAATTGAATTGTGGTATAAACATCAATGTATCACAAGCTGTAATTGTGATAAAATAGCACTATTTTAAGAAAAAGTGTCAGGTTCCATGATGAGTGGTTAGTTATTGACATTTTGTTTTAATTTGAAGAATGCTTTCTTTTGTTCTGGACCCATGCAAAATGAACTCCTTAATGTTGACGTAGTAAGTGAAAAGACTTTGGATGAAAAATCTTAAATGAACTCTTGATAAAAATTAGCAAAACTGATACCAGTTCGAGGAATATCTCTTGCTCATGCAGCTTTACCTTTACCTGTATCAACCTTTAACTTTGTCTGTATCCATTTGTACTCCAAGATCAGTAAGATCGCAGCCTAAAAAGGTGAGAGTGGTAGCTTCCAATAGCACTTCTCTGTTTTGTCTTGCAGGAACTTGTCATTCAGTGCTGCAAGACTTCTATAACATGCTGTTGATATATTCCTATTGTCCTGGAGAAATGAGCATATCAGAACCCTGAAGATGTTGTTCATAAGGAATGGAAAAGCAGCAAGGACAGTGCATGGGCATAATGTCATCAGCGGATATTAATATATACGAGGAGGGACCTACCAGAGCAAAATTGACTTTGTCTTTCTAGATTTAAGAATGTGGAGTAAGCTGGGGATATCTGTGTTGTAGAAAGAGGAGACACTGACCAGAATCCACTGACTTTAATGCTAAAAATTACGATGACTCTCTTTAGAGCCGCAGATATGGACAAGGGCTATGAGCACCTTGTGGCTACAAACAATAGAAGGAATGTGAGATGGAAAGTAGTACGTGCTTCACTGGAGCAGGTCAGGGCTCTGTATGAAATTGTGGCTACCCACAAGGAAAATCATGTTTGTGAACTGGGTAAACAAAAACCAGATCCTGGTTGAGCATTCTATGGCTTTTGATAAATGAAGGGGTGTCTCAACTAAAGAGGGTGGGGTGTTTCTAAAGCACGAAGGAGATGGTTTAATGAATAGTGCAAAAAGGCTAAAGTAGCCCTTTTACAAGCAGTACAAAGAGGGGATTTTAAAGTTATAAGGGAATGTAGGGGATTGTACAGAGAAACGTTGAGAGCAGTTAAACTAGAATGGGACGAGGACTTGTAGGCGGACCTTTTGGATGCTGCAGTTACTAACGACCCAAAAGTTTTGGTCTCTAGTTAGCAGGAGAGAAGGAGATCTAGGCTATTCCAACAAAACTTCCATACTCATGAGTGAGTGGGGTGCCCACTTTGAGAGATTGTATACTCTGGTGTGTATGGGGGAGTAAACGAAAGGGTGGTGATCTGTGTAGAAGACCAAACATGACACAATATCCAGTAACCTTCTCCTTGGAGGAGACAAGCATGCAGCTGCCTCCTTTAAGCCTGGGAAAGCCCCAGGCCTTGACAACATCCTGTCTGATCTTTACACGATCAATCCAAGGGTATGGGTGCTCTACATCAATGTGGTATCCAATGCAATTGCTGCAGAGGGGGTGACTCCCCACTATTCGAAGGGGGCAGAAACTGTGCCAATTTTCAAAAAGGGGGGCACTTGTGGGCCTGCAAACTATCGGCCTGTTTGCCTCCTAGAAAACCTCCCCAAAACATTTTGCAAACAAGCACTGGAGAGAATATTAGATTGGTGTTATAATAACAAAATCCTCTCCAACCTTTAGGCACGTTTCAGGCAGAAGGTTAGTGCAGTGGATCAGGTCTCTCGATGTCTCTTGACCAAGCGGAAGGTGGTAGACCTTTATGGGGCGTTCATCGACCAGCGTGCTGTCTTTGACCTGGTACATAGAGAGAAGCTTTGGGAAGTGCTCTAGTATATGGGTATCCTTCCTGATCTTCTCTACCTTTTGCAGGAGGGGAATTTGTAAAAGTGAGTTGTAGGGTGAAAGGGGAGCTAATTGATGCCTTCCCTGTCAACCTAGGTGTGCGGCGGAGATGCATACTCGCACCAACCCTTTTCCTCCTTTACATCAACAATTGTATTACCTATTTGATGGGATGTGTGAATGATTTCCCTTCCTTGGCAGGGGTAAAATGCCAGCTGTCCTTTTCAAGGATGACACATTGTTGCTGACCAAAACTAGGAGGGGGTTGAAGAATTTGGTTAGTAATTTCAACAGTTTTGCAGAGAATTTAGCCTTGAAATCAACACCAACAAAACCAAATGCATGGTGTATTCCAAGAAAGGTAGGTCAAGAGGAACCATCACAGTTGGTGCAGAGGTACTGGAAAGGGTGCAGGAATTCGACTATCCGGGCATCAGGCTGGATGAGACTGGCTCATGGAACCCGCAGATCTTAAAAAGCATTCTTATTTTGAAACATCAAAAATTTGAAAGCAATCGGTCTGGTCAGCTGTGGAAATCTATAAGACACAGGCCAGGGGGTTGCACTCTATGGGGTGGAATGATGAGGTTACTCTAACACTAGCCCCCTCTGCACTGCAGAAATGATTTTCATTAGGGGCTGCTGGGTCTAGGGAGGGGCACGTCATTGAGTCCCCTCCATTTACACCTGGAATTGCATGAGTTAGAGACTGCTTCTGTTAAAACCCTTGTTGTATTGGATTCGAGTGCAGAGTGCTGAAGAACTGAGTTGCCTTAAGAAGGGCTTGAGGGATGTGCTTGCAGCCAAAGGGGTAGACAGAGTGGGCTGGTTAAGGGTGCTTAAAAAGCCTGGTCTGTAGTGGGTCTTGGGAAATTCTCGAGCAAACCACAGGCCATTTGGGGTGGGGTTGTTGTTGCAGTAAAGAAGATGGTCTGGGACAAAGCCAGACCTCTTAGAGATCTCAGAGCATTGCTAGGGAGTCTGACAAGTGCATTTCTTTGCTAAAAGTCTGTGTGTGAGGTTTAGATGGTAATGGACTTTACATGCCCCCATGGGAGCGAGCCCTATGCCTACAATTTAGATATGGGTGTTTACCTATGGCAGCCATTGGAGGGCGGTATACCGAGAATCTAAATGTTGTCCAAGCTGCCAAACTCACTGCGAAATTGACAAACACATGTTGTTTTCTTGCCCCCTCTATGTGAAACTGAGGCCCAAATGGATTGCCCACATGTGCCCCCTCTGTTTATTGTAGAGAGGAGAGGCATATAGAATATGCAAAAGTAACATGACCTCGAACATGGTGGTGTTTGTCTCTAAATTCTTGTATGCATCTTGGATAATTGGAAGTAAAGTGTTAAAAGCCACACAAAGCCAGGTTGTAAAGGCCCTCTTGTGATTTTAAACCCCTTTGAATGATTTTATAGATATTTAATGTTATTTATTGCTTTTTATGAGTGTTTTATTTTAGTTTTAAGATATTTTTAAATAAAATACTATTTTGATTATAAAACAAGGTTTCAAAATATCAATTATTAATACGACACAAATATTGACCATACAGGGTGCCCATGTAGTGTGTCCATATAAAGTAAGCATTATTAGTCTTTTTGTTTCCCACACAATGTCTCCAGAAGTTGATTCTTTACCATTGATGCAACCAATAAGCTCCTTTTGTCTTTTCTCTTTTTTCGAATCTCTACTCTTTCTAAAAATGCCTAACCCATACAACATAATGAGGCTCCTGTATCAGTAAGAGCCAAAAGTATGAGTAAATCTCACAAAGAGGCCAATTTGATGTGAAAACAGTAATGTTTGTATTACTAGCAAACACTTTTGTTGTAAGTCGCACAATCGGGGTTTGACCTCGAAGAACAAGCACTCACATTTCCAAACCAAAAGGGGTAGTTATTATAGAAATTTACCTGTTTTTCACAAAATTGATACCGGCCTTCTTTCTTTCAATATTATCTCGGCTGTAAGGAGTTTTTGTACCTGCACAATCTGCATCGGTTCTTTCAAGGGTTTTGTGAACTGAATTTCTCCTGCTATAATCAGAGGTATCCTGCCAGCTATTCCCTCTCTCCCACATGTGTTGTTTTTACTGGGAATCTACTTGTAGTGGTAAGTTTATGAGACTGTTAGAATCATTGGGTCAGTTTATTAATAGTGAAAACGCGTCTTTCTAATCTTCAGGTATACCTTGGTCAAAGGCGGCAGCTGATGCTTTATCTATCCAACGTGATTCTGAGACCAATTGATTGTAATGAATATTTAAGTTAATCAGATCTCCTGAATATTGTCTGAGTGTAAGGAGCCAAACATGAGCGTTGGAAGGTGGAGTCCAAGTCCTGTACCACTGTCACCAAATGCGAGACCTGGGACACCTGGGACTCCTCACTTAATGTTAAGCCAAGTAAGGACACTGTTTGAGATAGCCCTGCTCACTCCCTTAGTAGCTTGGCCTATCTCCAAGGCACAAGTGTACAGTATGTGCAACCACACTCACAGCAACACACTGGTGACATCACAAATGGCCTGCACATGAGTTTGATAAAATGAGTATAAACGTTATATAAAAAAATATACAATCAGAACACACAATACAAAAGCCAACATATGACAAAGGGTACTATTCGTTCCGACTGGCTGGTAGGTTCAAATCCCAACCACCGCTTTCTAAATGCTATGCTAGTCATAATGCTAAAATCACACACGTTGCAATGGACAAACAATAGTGCACAGCGTAACGATACAATCCTGTGCTTGGCAAAGGGAGAAATAATACAATGCGAAATAATACACCCGGGTACCTTGCACTGGGAGAAATAATGCGATACGTACTGTTACAATCATGTACTGCGCAATGAAGGAATAATGCAATGCGTCACACCCCAGTCACGTACTTTGCAATCAAGAAATAAGACAATGTGCACTGCTACAATCAAGTACTTTGCAATAAAAGAATAATGCAATGCGAGCCGCTACAGTCCTGTACTTTACAATGGAGAAATAATGCAATGCGTAGTGCTACAATCGTGTACATCGTTATGCAGAAATAATGTCAGGCGTCGTAAGACAGTCTGGCAGTTCGTTAGCAGCAATATTGGCAATGTGCCTCTTCGATAACAGTATATCAACGATGACATAAAGTACAGCTTCTCACTCTGGCCCCAGTACAGCCCCTCCTTTAGTTAGTAGAAGCCCCGAAGCAAAGACTCATGTCGCCAGAAGGAATTAGAGGCTGAGAGAGTGTCCCTCCGAGCCCGCACCCCAGCCAGGTAGTAATCAACGTTACCTGGGGGTGCGACCTCACTCTCCTCTCCTCCTTCAGCGAACTGGGCCTTCCATGCAGAACCTTATCAATGAGCCTCAGTGGCTCGGCCTGGCAGCTCAGCTCCTCCAGGGCTGCAAGTCCGGGCCGCGAATGTTAGGAAGGTCTCTGGCGGATGGAGGGCACACATACCCCAGGCCTCTGAGATTATGTTACTCCGGTGCACGTTCATCACAGCACCCTCTGGGTCTCCTCTGGCACAAAGTCAGACACACAATGCTGATGGGACTTCATGTCGACTCCGAGTGCACGTTCACCAGGCACTCCTTCCTGCGGTCTCAGTTGGCACCAAGACACGCACACCGCGCTGCAGAGACTTACTTTCTTCTAGTGCACACAATGATCAGCTGATCAACTCCACAGTTCCAGGTTGCACCAAAGCACACACACTGCTTCACTGAGACTTAGTCCAACTCCAGTGCACCGATATTCAGGCGCTCTTCACCAACGGCTTTGGCCGCACAAAGACACGCTCACCGCATCCGAGCCTCACTTCTCCTCCAGTGCACTTGATGACCAGGCGCTCTTTACCATCGCCTCCTGTGCACCCCGACACGCACTCTGCGCATCCAAAACTCCTTTTACTTCTGTTGCACACGTTGGCCTGGCGCTCCTCACCAATGCCTCCTGTGCACCACAACACGCACCCTGCGTGTCCAAGACTCCCTTTCCCTCCAATGCACATGCTGACCAGGTGCTCTTCACAACACCTGCTGTGCACTATGACACGCACCCTGTGTGTCCGAGTTTGACTTCACCTCCGATGCACACGCTGGCCAGGCGCCCCGTTTACCAATGCCTGCGGTGCACCCCAACACGCACCCAGGGCGTCCAAGATTCACTTCACCTTCGATGCACACATTGACTAGGCACTCTTCACCAACAACTCCTGTGCACCACAACACACATCCAGCGTGTCTGAGTCTCATTTCTCCTCCATGTATCCATGATCGCAGGGCACAACTCTCGGTGGGTCCCAAGCTGCCACAACACATGCCCACCGCATCGCTTGAAACTTCTCCGAAAACATTTATGTTCCTATGTTTCCAAACAGGGAGCCAACTCACCTCGGGCCCTTGAGGTAACAAGACACAGCACAAAGCGCAGTCTTCTTCTAGCAGGGGGACCCAGCGCACAAAGTCCCAACAGCCTCTTCCTTGGTTAAAACAGCAAACTGCAGAAAAGCCCCAGATCACGAAGCAAGGGTCGGTCCTTCCCAGTAGTCTCTTCAGTTGTTTCTTCCTTAGCAGAGGTTCCTCTTGACCACAAAACGGGTCCAAGCCTTTTCAGTCTCTATCCATTTCTATTCCAACGTTCAGGGTTCTCAGCTCTCATAGTTATACCCCTAAATGTATTTGAAATTAGTTGTCCCTGACCCCTGCCTCAATCCATTCTGGATGTCTGCCTCCCAGTGTCCCTTTTCTCCCTTTGATACTGTGGGTCTGGATCCTTAATCACTCAGCATGAGACGGGTCAATTGTTTTATAGCAGCAACCCAGGCCTATTCGCCTCCTGGGCTTCTCCTCCCCCTACTCTCAAGATGCCGGTCAGCCTGGTGCCATCTCAATCCCTCCCTGGGTCAAAACCTCCCCTAGCACCTCTCACCTCTCAGATCCAGACAATCAATCCACATTCAGCAGAGACACACAGAAATGCTTAAAGCACAAAACTCAGCCATGTTCTAAAAGAGTGGTTTCTGAACACACAGTGACAAAACCACTTTGATAGAAAGATGTGTTATGACACTGTGAGTTCATGCATACTAAACTTCACCATTTCATTTTAAATCTTTGGTAAACTAGGCTAACAAACACAATACCCAGCCTCTCCCATTCTGTCCTATTGGCAGGATAGCCTTTCAACAGTGTTTTTCACTGTCTGGACATAGCACACACCTCAGTATATGTCCTGCCTTTTACTTATAATGCACCCGGACCAGGGGTTAGCAAGGACCTACCACAGGGGTGCCCATTGTGTACGCAAAAGGGAAAGTAAGGCGCCTGACAAGTGGTTTCACTTTTCAGGACAACATGCTAACTTAGCAAACTGCGCGCAACCCCTACACTGCAGGCCTGAGTTCCCTTTTCCACGCACCTTTGCACTGCTAGCCCTGGCACACACAGTGCACATCACTAGGGACTTCACTAGTAAGGCAAACATACCAATCATGGCCAACCAATTACCATTACACTTTACACAGGGAACACTTGTACTTTGACACTGATCAGCAGTGGCAAAGTACCCAAAGCATCTAAATTGGCAACTTTGTCAGGAAAACGGTCTAGGGGGAAAACAAACTGTTTAGAGAACTTTAGCCAAAAAGGCTAAGTCCTAAAATGGGCATCCTTTTTAATTTTCCATTTTTCAAAGATTCTCTGTAAAAATGACATTGTTGGTTAACTAGGGACTGTTATCACTAATTAATATACTCACACCTGTAGTTTCATTATTTGGCCTTTCTAAGGGACTGGAATTGGTGGATAACATCTGACCTTTCTTGAAGAAAAGCCCTTTCTCGGTGGCCTGTCTCTATCTATGCCAGTCTTTTATTAATGCCTGAGCTATGGTCAGCAACCAGTTGTTATCGGAATCAGTGGAGGATATGGGACAGGCAACTGGGATCTAAACTTAGACTTTCTCTTTCAATGAGGTCCTTAGACTTTATTACTTAATTGTAGTTTACTTCAAAAACTTACCTCTTTATGGTTAATATCAGGCTTTATTACTTTATTGTATTTTACTTTTAAAAAGAGCCTCCCTATTGAAAATACAGTGCACTGTTTCTGATGAATACAGTTATTTTCTAATGCAAGCGAAATGTGTACACAAAGACCATCTGTGAGAAGTTGGCCTGGTAGGGGATGTTTCCAATTCTGGAACCACCTACTACCTGACCAAACAATCCCTTATGGTGTCTGGTTGTAAGTCAACCTTATTAGACAAGCTATCCTAGGGGTAGCATGGACTAAGCAGCCTAAAGGCTTAACTTAAGAGGTCGTGTTAAGCGAGCTGTTTTACCACATACAATCCTGTAATACCAAATGAAAGGACACCACACAAGTATATATTATAAAAATATATGTGTTTATTACTAAAAACAATCCCCAGTATTCTTTATGAATAAAGGGGCACAAGCGTTAAATCAAAAGCACTGTTTAAACATACAAGTTGCACAATTATGGATGAGAGCGGGTGGCCACTCAAACCATCTACTAAACAAGTGGTATAAGAGAGGCCACTCGAACAGTGGTTAGGCCTAGGGCCTAGGGAATCGCTGGGAGCAGTCAGGACAAGCAATGCTGAAGTCGGGAATGGCCCTCGGGATTCGGGAGATGTGCGGAAAGCGCACGCATGCACCAATGTTAACCAATGGTGCGTAAAAGTCATAGAGTTAAAGTTTAAGGACACTTCCGCTGAACCTAGAGGAACAAAACTTAACACACAGACCCTAGAGGTGTGCACCAGTGTGGGAACACCGGCGGAGCAAAGTTACCTCACCCACAGGAAGTGGGTGCACAGGGTCGAAGTGGCGTCGGGTTTTGACACGCAGGCTCTTGGTGCTTGAAGCTGAAAGGGCTGCAGGCGGGTTAAAGATGAAGTGTCCGGTGGAGTCCAAGGGTGGACTCAAGTTGTAGAGTACCTGAAAGCAGAGGGGACAGAGTCTGGGTCACTCAGCAGTGACCAGGGTGGAACCAGGACGGAACCAGGCAATGTCGGGCGCAATCAGGTGGTCGTCGAGGAGCTTCTCTCCGCTGTCACGTGGGCTCTGGGGCATCTGCGACGTCCAGGAGCAGGTCACGATCTGTCCCACGCAGGCTCTCACCGTCGGTGCAGTCGGCTTCAAGTTTGGAGCAAACAAGCCTTGGTAAGAGCAATCCACGTGGGATCGGAAGATTGCTTCTCACTCGGACCAGGGAGGTCAGAGTCGGGGCTCCTTTTCAGGGGAGCTGGTGTGGATCTGGAGCAACCAGATTCACGAGTCTTCTTTGTAGTTTCGTCGGCACAGGGACCACTAGCCAGCTGGCAAGTGACCGGGCCAACGTGTTGAGCCAAATAGAGCCAAAGGGCCCCACGCAGCACTCGTCGAGTGTGGAGGGCTGAACTTCGGCTCAGGAGCAGCTCAGGGTGGGGGCTTCTCAAACCCCGGTGCACAGCTTCGAGGGTCACTCGTGGGCTGCACGGTCAGCATCTCGTGGTCAATTCAAGATGGCGTGCCCCACGCTTCCGGTCGCCTCCACGGGTCTCAGCTCTGCAGGGACTGTGGATCGGGCTGTTGGAAGGCAGGCAAGCTTGATCTCGTCGATCTCAGTTGCTCGAGTTCCGGCGGGAACTGCAACTAAGTAGACGTCGAGGGCTGGATGGTGCCTGCTGCTGCAGGGTGGTCACTCCTTGACCCCAAGGGAGATTCTTCGGGCTTCCACGATGAGATGGAGGGCGAAGGGTCCAGAATTGCGTTTCAAATGTTTCTTCCAGGAAATCTGATGTGCATTGGCACTGCTCCCACTCTTATTCCAATCTGGGGGGCGTGATTACCTGCTAGGTCCCCTCCTATGGGTGGGACCCAGGAAGTGGGTGGATACACCCCCTTCCTTTGATCCAGGCCGCCCTGGCACGAGGGCTGGAGTGCCCCAGAACCGGTTTGGCCGGATTATGCAAGGGGCAGCCTTGTGCGCCACAGGCAGTGTCTGGTTTCTTTCAAACCTCCCTGCTACAATACACTATCTCCTGTCTGGAGGGCGGTGACACCCTCCTGTGACAGGAAACCCTTTGTCCAGGACCCATTTGGTCGAGTTTCGGTCAACTGCAGGGGTCCAGACATTTGTCTGTGGCAGAGGCATCCATTTTGTGGATCTTAAGGTCTTTGGAGAAATTAACCGCATTTAGTAAAGGAACATGTCTTACCCCTCTAGAAGGGTGGAATGCCATCCCCGTCGCCAGAACTGGCGAGGGGATGGTATTCCAAATCGTATGACACCTTACACGACATGTTTTGATAAAGCCAAACCAAAGTTGCTAAATAACCGCGAGGATTATAAGGCACTTAATAGTATATGGTATGGCATTATCCTGAAACAGCTTAGGGATTTGTTCCCGACAGCTGCAGACAGGCTCAGCTCATGCTAGAGCTCCATCTCACATAAAACCACGCACTCAGCCTCCAGGATTGATGAGGCCTACTATAGGAGTGGCTCACAGGTTTACATGTGTCCAGATATAGGTTTAGATATAGATATACTATACCTAAGCAAGGGGTGTTTACACCACCTTACCCCAGCTGAGTGATCAGCCAGTTGTGTCAATTTAAGAACCAGCCAGGGGTGGCAAAAGATATGCTGCAGCCCCTGGTAGGCCTTGGTGGCCCCTATGCCCTGGGCACCTATAGTGCATTCTACAGGGGCTGACAAGGAGTCCATTTCCAATTGGTATGTGCCTATAGCACATGTGTCATTAATTTAGTGAGAGAACAGCAGGCTGGGGGTCTGATCAGCAGGCCCACAGCCTCAGTAGTCGAAAACCAGTGAAGCAAAAAGCAAAAATTTGGGGTGACCATAGGATAGCAGACCCTACTCTCCTACACCATCATTACCGTTTAGGACAGAAACATGGCTTCCAGCCATAAACTACATAACATTTTAGCAGTATTACAACATAAAAGATTACTGCATGTGGTAATGCCAAATTGTTTTACTGGAATAATCCCCCAGTCACTTCATCCACTTCATATCCTGGGGGTCTTGTCCCAGGAAAAAGGCCTGGAATATGGGTTCACATGGAGAAATCAGTAATTCTTCTCCACAACTTACACTCGTAATGGGAGCCATATTGAGTGGCTGTGCTTGTTTCGCTGCATACGTCAGATTTCTTTCAAAACATTTAACTCCCCATCAGAGAGTAGGTTGGTCTTTACACTTGTGAAGCCTAAGCTTTTAGACCCATGTTCTTGTTGTGAACTTCGGGCCAAATGTATGAAATCTGTGGCTGAGGGCAGCGCAGCAAGTCATCTAGCGCAGACTTGCTGTGCTACCCTGCATCACAGAGAAAGGGCGGAATGCGTCGTATTTATCCAATATGGCACATTGCTGTCCCTTCTCTGGTGGTGGCTGGTGAGATTTAAAAGTGGTGAGCAGTAAAACGTCGGAATGAGTGCCCTGTGGCGAGCAAGCATAGAGATCGAGTCGGACTATCATAAGTGGGGTTCGTGTGGCTTCTCCCTTTGTGAAAATTTTCAAGAAAGAGTGCACAATGGATTCTTTTCAAGCGCATTTGAGAAAGCAAGACGATTAATGATGCAATTGTGAAAGTGCAGTCATGACATCAATACAAATATTTCGTATGATATAGACATAGGTAGCAGCTTGTTCAGTATATCCACCAAATTTCATAACAGACTTTGAGATAACAGTGCTGCGCACCTCACAGGTTGCATTATTTATTTATTGACTTTGTTCCATGTAGGTGCTTCTGAAAGGAAACCACACGTTTTTATTTTATTTTGCATGAGTGTATTCTGCTTCCTTTTGCATGCATGTATTCTACCAGCACTCTGTGCGTAAATGTTATTAATGCCCTTTGAATTGTGTTAGGATTGGTGATAACACATGCAAATTGCTTCAGATTTCATAATTTACAATCATGAACTGAGAGCATTTAGATGTGCAATGGCTAAATTACTAATAAGAATTTATTACTACCAAAGCAACCCTTTTTTTAACCTTAGACTTATTAAAGTAGCGGGAGAAAACTAAAAGGTTCTAAACCTACACCTTGCAGTTTTGCATGCAGCAGTTTGCTGATGGCTCATAGCTCACTGTGCTATGTTAGGATTGTAATATTGATATATTCCTGAGTTAGGCCCATGTAGCGCAGCAGCCTAATTGTTACATTGTCCTCATAAAAACCATTTCCAGCTGTGACCTTTTGCACATATTTACATGCACTGCAATATTAGATTAGTTTCTCTGAAACCAAACTTGTTTTTACATCTATCTTCGAACAACATTTTCACAACGCCCTGAACATCATGTACAAGGTCTCGTTTCACATTACGTACAAATGTGATTACTATCTTCATCCACGGGGCGACAGGGCTATCTAAATATCCATAACAGCACTAATCCAAGCGCACATCGCAAAGCTGCATTCTAATATAAAAGATGAGCATCCTGATAGATTTGCAGAGGAGGCACTTCTGCTGACACCAAAGGTTCTTGCATGCAGAGAAATCACAAAATAGCAGTCTGACATCTCGCGAGGGGTGTCCAGTTGATGACTAATACGGGGTTCTATACTCTATCCTCTATACTCTATCCCATCAGGTAATGGGGTTGGGTCATCCCCGCGGGGATTCTTGGCTCCACACCTACACACACCCTAGGTATACTTAGAGTATACTATTTACGCTTTTGGTACTTGTAATCATTTTTATCTGTCTGTCTACTAATCATTACAGCACACGTATTTTATGCAAGAATAGCGTTGGTTCAATAAATATGATTTGCAAAAGTCCCACTCTGTGGGATCCCCTGATCTGTTCTCCCCCTCTGCTCTGGTTGACCCTCTGCTGTTTGGATGTTAGCGCTGGGATACTTACGGGTGACTACACGCTTTATAAAATGTATTAATAACAATAATAATAATAATAATAATAATAATAATATTGTCTGTATACTTCTGTGAGAATAAGTAGGCACGAGTGACTGAGCGAAAGGTTCTGTACTGTTTCCACGATCCCTGAGGGGTCAGGGTTGTCATGTTCAGTGTGTGCCAGAAAACCATTCACTCCCTGGTAGGTAAGGGGGGCTTACGGTGGCATTGTGAATTAGTTGGTCTATTGGTCAACATATCCTGTGGGGGTGTTGTAATCAGTCTTGACACCAAGCCCTTAGTTTGTGTTGTCCAAACAATGAGCAGGTCCTGCAGATTGGTATGAACTGCACAACAGGCTCATAGCTCACTGTGCTATATTAGGACTGCAATTTATGAGCTACAAGTAAAAAAACGATCTCTGTGAGAAAAGCAGTAACCCACTGAGCTATCCAGCCTGTGAATTGCATGTCGTGCATTGTGCTTTGCAGGATGCACATTAACCTTCTACACCACTTTAGGATAAGCCAAAACTGCCACTAAGCAGATCTCTCTAACAGATACATTAATCACCAGCGTTATTTTGAAATGTTATTACGGGCTGGGAACATATGGAACCCTGCTACAGATGCGTTTAACCCCTGGGTATCTCAAACTGCAGCCACCCACCACAGCGCGATTACAGAGAATATAAAAAGCAAATTATTACTTATGGAAGCCAGACTGTGTCTACCTGGTTTTAAAAACACATCCAAAGTGCTTTGCTGCAATACTGTGTTTTCAGCAATGGAAAGGGATGCCAATATTTTCACAATAAAGACACACACACGGTGTTCAGGGATGACATGGCTGGGGGCGTGCGTTACGCTCTAGTAACAGTGCAGCTTGTGTGCATTTATTCAGCATATGGGCTCAGTTGGTAGTTTTCAACAGAGGAGCTGCTCACAGACTTGCAACCAGTGTGGAAAGTAACCCGTGCACTGGTGTCTACCCTTGTGCTTGCACGTGTATAAGAGGCTTAGTCGTCAGTCCCGGGCATGTCCATTGCAGCCTTCGACACGGGGTTTAGTACGCCTGGCCTGCCGCCTCAGTGATCATTGTGACGTTCTTTGGGGGCTATGTGACAGGCTAAGCAAACGGGGGACAATACACTAGGAATCAGCGCAGGCAGATAAGGACAACAGACAAAGTGTGAGTCCTAGAAAATGAGTTTCAACATACATAATCAGCTAGTCTCTTACTGTCCGTCTGAGATCGTAATGGTGTCGGCGGCTTTCTTGTTCTTGCCGGGGACTGATCGATCCCTGATTGTTATCAGTGTCCTTGAGACCGAGGGTTTCAACCGGTGTTGACTTTTTCGGACTCCGAGGTGGAGGCCTATCAGAGTCGCCTCCAGTTTCAATGGATTGCAACTCGGTGGTTTTGAACTGATCTGCAGCTCAGGATGTTCTGACTGGGGGCGGAACTTTCTTGAACCATGAAATGTTTCTGGCTATGGTCTCACCATCTCTCTCTACAGTAACCGCCGTCCCCTTGGTTGATTTCACAGTCCACAGCCCGGGCTCTTAGGGAGTTCGTAACTTCCCACCGCTCCACCGATTCTGTAGCAACACAGAACACTTGCTCTTGCTTCCAGTTGTCGGCCATCGGTAACATGTCTTGCCGAGGTCCTGTCAGCATAAGTGACCAGGGAGACCTTTGTGTGGTACAGTGAGGCGTGCTGTAGTATTCTCTCAGGAATTGTTGTAGAGCAGCTTCTGGACCTGCGTTTTCAGCCATCGCTAAGCGTAATATTTTGTTGGTGGTACGCATGAACCGTTCGACTTCACCATTGGCTTGTGGCCACTGAGGGGTGATTCGGTGATGTTTGATTCCTATCCGTGCTAGGAATTCTTCGAAATCACTACCTTGGAATGCGGGGCCCAATGTCAGTCTTGATAACGTGTGGCAGGCCAAAAATAGCAAACGACTTTTCCAAGACGGGTTGAAGATTGGCAAATGCTGTGGACGGTAGGATTTCGACAATTGGATATTTGGTGTAACTGTCAATGAGAACAGCCGTGACTCTCCCATCAGGGAAACTTCCGAAATCAAGGCTCACCCACGACCATGGTGATGGTGCTGAATCCTCTGTGATCACGGGTGCTGGGGCTTCGGCATTGCTTGTGAGCTGACAAGCTCTACAGTTGCGTACAACGGTGTCTATGCTGTCTTCTAAATCCGGGAACCACACCTTCTCCCTCATCCTTGACTTAATTCTCCCGACGCCTTGATGTCCCTCATGTGCGAGTATCGTTGCTCGTTCTTGCAGGTTTTGTGGCATGACGATACGTGAACCCCTTAATATGATTCCGTTCTCTGCAGAACTGAGCTCATGTCGAACTTTCCAAATTTTCCCAGGTGGGTTCTGTCAGGCTCACTCCATCCTTGGATGTTCTTAAGGAATCCGCCCCAAGATCCTTCATTCAGAGCGTCAGATACCCGCTGGAGAATTGTGTCTTTGTTCATGTGCTCCATGACTTCTTCTATTGGGAGGGTTCGCGGGCATGACCACTGGGCAACCATGTTGACGAACTCTTCTGTTCGTGTCTCTTGATCGCTATCGGCTTCGTTCGTTAATGCTGGGTGGCTAGATAAAAAGTCAGCGGGGTTCTTTGCGCCTGGTCGATACATCAGTTCCATTTGGTAATGTTGCAATTGGATGGCCCATCTTTCAATCCTGGGAGGTGGGTGAGGCGCTATTCCTTTGAACAACTGGAGAAGAGGCTGATGGTCTGTAATTACTCGAAATGGGTGGCCGCTCACATATAAGTGAAAGTGGTTGCATGCCCATTTGTTGGCCAATGCTTCTCGCTCTATTTGCGAGTACCGGGCTTCTGTCGCCGTGAGTGCCTTGCTAGCAAACGCTAACGGGACCCACGTTCCTGGTTCAGTCTCTTGGGTGAGCAAATCCCCAAGGCCTACCGGGCTGACTTCTACCAACAATTCGGTGGGGCGAGTGGTGTCAAAGTATGCCATAGTTGTGCTATCTAATAGAGCTGACTTCACTTGCTTGAAAGCTTTTTCTTCCTCGGGGGTCCTCTTCAGGGAGTTTCTTTCTTTGTGAGAATTCGCAGTGGTTCTGCGATTGTTGCCAGGTTTGGGATGAATCGCCTGCAGTATGTTGCTATCCCCAGAAAACGTCTTACTTCACAAGCGGTGGTTGGGGCGGGAGCGAGTTGAATTGCCTGGGACTTCCTGGGGTCTACTTTGACATCCTCCGAGCTGAATAGGTATCTGAAGAAATCGATCGTTTTGCAGAAGAAGTGGCACTTTTCCTTGTGGAGAGTCACGCCATGTTCTGCAAGCCGCTGGAGCGTAGCTCGAAGTCGTTGGTGGTGGTCTTCAATAGTTTTTGAGTAAATGAGAATATCGTCGCTTACGTTGAGGTCGCCTTGAAGTCCCGACAGAATCTCTCTCACTGCGTTCTGAAATATCTCCGCCGCGGAAGATATTCCAAAGTTCAATCTTTTGTACCGACGAAGCCCAAGGTGGGTCGAAAATGTCGTAATGTACCTGCTTTCCTCTGCTAGTCTTAGTTGGTAATACCCAGCGTTTAGGCCCAACTTTTAAAACCATTGGGAGCCATTGAGGTCAGCCAGAATGTCCTCAACTGTCGGTGTTAAGTGCCTCTCTCGTTTTATGGCTTGATTGGGCATCCTCATATCAATGCAGATCCAAATCTTCCCTGGCTGCTTTGGCTTTTCAGCGATTACCATGGGGGAGACCCACGGAGTTGGACCAGTTTCTTTCTCGATTACCCCTTGCTGTTCCAACTTCAGGAGCTCTTGTTCTACTAGTGGCCGGAGATGAAACGGAATTCGTCGGTGCCTTAGTGCTACCGGTAGCACGGCCTTATCTATATGTAGCTTTACTGGTGGTCTCTTCATGCTTCCTTGCCCTTTAAACAATTGTGGGAGCAAATCCAGAACGTCGTCGATTCGGAGGAGCTTCACTGTATTTGCGAATGCAATCAAATTGAGGTCCTCGGCGGTGTGACTTCCGACTAGTAAATCTGCTTCTCTCTCCACAACGTGGAATGTTGTTGTTATCTCTTAGGTCTCCGACTTCACTTGGACTGTCATTTTTCCTTTCAGGGGAAGCGGTTTCTGGCTTCCATACGATAGAATCCTGATTTTGGATGGGGTGAGTTGCGGCCTCGGGTTCAGCTTTTTCTAGTGTTGCGACCCCATTACGTTGACTGTTGCTCATGTGTCAATCAGCCCAGTTACCGGGGACCCATCAATCTCAATGTTGCATTTGGGCTGTGGCCGTCGTCTCTTCTTGAGGTCACCTGCAAACGAGACAAAGTAGCATTCTTCGTCCTCTTCTGTGGAGGAGTCATCCAGGTGCTGGCTGTTGCGAATGTGGTCTCTTGTTGATCGTGGTGTGGTGGTCTCTTCCAGCGACAGATGTCTTACTGCTCCTGTCAGTGTCTGCCTCCCTGGGATGCCCCTACCTCGTGACCCTCCTCTGCACACGCTCGCGAAATGGTTGGGGATGCCACACTTGGTGCACGTCTTTCCCCTTGCCGTTCAGCTGACTGGAGGGTGTTCTTCTCTCCCGCAGTAGCCACTCTGTGTCCGTCGCATTGTTCTGGTGGGCCACCTTCCTCGTCTACCACGAGACGGTGAGCGAATGGCGTCAGCTCGCTCTGTCTTGAGACTACTCGGTTGCTCAGTTTGGTTGTTTAGCACGGTCTCCATTGCAGATGCTCGGATGTCTGATAGCTCATGTTTTCGAGCGAGGATCAAAATTTCTTCTAACAAATTATGGGGTTGTCGAAGTATGAGTGTCCGCAGTGTCTTGTTACGGCAGCCTTGGATGAGTTGTGCCGTCACCTCTATGGTCTGATCGTCTTCAGTGCAGGTGCTTGCTAGCACTCTGAGGCGTGCATGATAAGTGTCCATCGACTCTCCCTCTCTTTGCCTGGCTTGTCTGAGTTTGAATCGCTCGTAGTGAGGATTGAGCTGGGGGTCAAAATGGGCGTTCAAAGCTCTGACCGCAGCATCATAGTCGGTGGGCGCGCCCGTGTTCGGGAGGTGCACGAATAGTTTATATATTTCGTCCCCGGAAAAGTGTAATAGCAGTGATCTTTTGACGGCTCCGTCCGTCTCTCTTGTTGCCACAAAGTAGTTGTGGAGGCAGCCAACCCATACCTTCCATCTTGGTGACGCTGTGACAGGGTCAATTAGTTCACTGAATGGTGGAAGTGCAGTAATCTGGGTGTGTACTGGATGTGGTGGCGCCTGTGGGGCCGCTTGCTGTTGAGCTGCTTGCGCCGGTGTGTTCGACATGGTGCACTCTCACTTGCTTGCAGCGCCAACTTTTGTCATGTGTCTGTGTTTCTATGTGCTTTTGTGCCGGGCTCTGATGCTTTTTCCTAGTGCTTGTTTGTCTTTGCCAGTGTTTGTTTGTCTTATTGTTGATTGGATGATGATTTTTCTTTCCCCGGGTGATCTCTATTATTTTATTTTATTCCTTTGTGCTTCAGGCAAGTTGTTTTTGCCACTGTTTATTGATTCCTTTTATTCTCTTTCCTTTTGGATTGGCATTTGGCTTTGCCAATGCTTATTTGTTTGGGTCTGTCTGGGGGGCTGAGCCTTCTGCTGGGCACCGCGTCGCTCGCGTGGTGTTAAATGCTGGCAATTCAGACCTTCTGCCACTGCCCTTCGCCTCGCGTGTCTTCTCTCACGCTTGTTCGGCCGTTGGTAGCAGCTGTCCTGGCCTCTGCGCATGCGCGCGCTGTCTATGAAGAATGCAGGGTCTCTGGCGGCGCTGTGGCTTCTCCGGTCAAAGCGCGCAGTGTCTCGGTCGATGTGCGCAGAGTCTCCCCAGGTTGAGGCACTCATGGGAGTCGGCTGGGTCATGCACCGCTCACCTCTGGATCCGCCAGCGACGTCGCTCCAGTTGTTCTACTCCGCTTGCTGCTGCTGCTCTCAGGTAGGCGCCGCTCTTTCAGCGTGGGTGACAGGCATATAAGGATCCCATCCTTGTTGCCAGTGTGACGTTCTTTGGGAGCTATGTGACAGGCGAAGCAAATCGGGGACAATACACTAGGGATCAGCGCAGGCAGATAAGGACAACAGACACAGTGTGATAGTATGCCGCGCCGGAAGCCACGAGCGACTCCGGCTCCTTTATTTATGCTCTCTGGCCAAGCCTGGCCAGAGAGTGATACAAAGTGTGGAGGTGCTTCCGGGGCCTCATCCCTTCGGATGAGCAACTAGACCGCTACAATCATGACTGCAGTAGGAGGGGCCTGAAGAAGTGAACCGTTTCATGACATCGGGGGCCTAAACTGACTGCTGGCATTTACACTCCTCCTGGCACTTGGGCGAATTCATGAAAACAGAGAGAGAAATTGGAAAGCATGAGAGAGAAAGAAAGAGAAAGAATGGATAGATGGGAAGAGAGCAATGAAGAGGGAAAGATAGAGAAAACAGAAAGAAGCAATAAGGAATGGAGAAAATTGACACAGAGATAGAAGGAAAGAAAAATCCACAAGAAATGAGAGGGGACAAACAAAAATCATGAAGTGGAAGAGAGCAAGAAATAGAAATAATAAACAATATGAGAAAGGGGAACAAGAGGAAGCGAGAGAAGGACATTATGTGTATGTTCGTGTGGGAGAGAGAGTTCTGAGTGATTTTGTGTGCACAGATGGCATAAAAGTGCACTAGAATCTCTGCCTCCACGTGCACTAAACCTGTGTGATGTTTGACTTGTCTACTTCCACATTCATTTTCTCTGCCTCTCACTCTGGATCTAATACCGACTGGTGCCGATGTGTTGTTCTCATCCCGTTGGGACAGAAACAAGCACTGATCTGTGCTAAATTAATCCTTATGTTAATGGGTGGCGGGGCACGATGTATCGCACACCCTCTCACTGAAGGGGTGCTCTGGGAACACTCGTGCAGGATGCAAGGAAACAACATGCCCACTCTCAGTTCCCCAACATTTCCAAGAAGCATAAACAAAGATAGTGCTTTAAATGATTTTGTAACACAAACTGGTGACAAAAAAGCCTCAAAGTGTAGACTGGACAATTGTTAACGCTCTTTAAAGTCTGATAGGAGGAGCTCAGCCCCCTGTCAAAGAGGCTGGTAGTGCCTTGAAACCAATAGATACAACAGGTAAGCACTGCGACCGAACTATGAGATAACACACAGGTTGCAACAGAGCATGACCTGGAAGATAGAGAGCAGCATTGTGTGCCTTGAAGTTTTTTATCCTGAAAGAATGTCTGTCACTGGTGCTGGCAGACGCTGCTGTCTCTGGTGTTGGCAGGACGCAGATGTCTCTCCTGCTGGGAGGGGGCACAGAGATGGTGCCACAGCCCAGTGCCAGGCCCTTCCTCTATCTCACAACCACACACACTACCATGAAGGACAGCTACCATTGCCAGACAGCTGTCTCTCTCCACCAGCGCCCCCGGATTTGCGAGCTGCAGAGCAGTGGTGCCTGAGAAGAGCTCCTGTTTTTCCTTGAGGGTCCTGACCTGACACATGCAAAAGTAAAACACCCTGTTCACCTCCTCACTGACCCACTCTGCCAAGGCACAGCCCAACCGCCCATGACGTGGAATAGCTGCAGTGATAATAACACTGGTGAAAAGCCCATGGTGTGCCTCGAACTTCTTGAGGGAGCTGTAAGATCACACAGATTATATCACGTGACACCCCAGCAAATCACGTTCCGATAGCCGCAGAGGTGTGTAACAATGTTGCCAGTCAACTGAACCAATCCAGATGCTGCTTTCATGTTGTTTGTATTAGTGAACAACCTGACAGCAGCATTCAGATTGGATAGGGGAGGCAGGCAGAACACTCATATAGAGAGCAGGAGCCTGTGTCTATTTTCCCTCAGCTTACTTGTACAGCATAGGTAGAGTTTCCTGTTTTCAGTTTCTATTTTTGGTAAATTCTGGTGGGGTGTTCTCAGTGATTTCAATACCTTAAAAAACAGTGGTTATCAGTGGTTACACATTTTCTCGTATTTAAAAATAAGAGAAACAGTGTTAATCATGTGTTTATCAAACATTTTGCTATTATTTTTGCTTGCTGTCTGCACTGATAGTGCATGGTATATGGATAGTTTATGTACAGTGTATATGTTGTCCAAATACATTTTTACAAATCAAACTTATTGTAGTACACCATACAATACTTCTTCAGTGAGTCTTTCGTCATGCACGGTCGCCCTTTCCTTCCCATGTAAACTTTTATCTGTGAAAGGCCCTCTCAGAATTGGCACTTGAGACAGGCAAAGCCAAAACAACTAGTACACAATTTGCTATCTCTGGCCAAAACGGGTGCACCTGAAGATTGAGATTCTCTTGTACAGGTTCTATAACATATGCATTGAACTGGGCGCATATGTCCTCAGAGTTATTGAAGGGGTCAAAAATGAAGCAGTACTTTTCAAAGTCCGATAAAATTCCCCTTTACGAAAGGGATCTAGAACTTGTGCAGAGTACCACCGTGAGGCTTCATTGACTTCAAATGCCATGATTGGTCAAAGGACATTGCTATGCATCATTGCAAGCCATTGCTTTTGCATTGTAAAAATAAAATCCTGAATTGCTCCTCAACATTTCTTTGCTTACCAACTGGCAATCATTTTTACATGGAACATGTTGCAGTGCCAAAGTCACTAAAAGTGTAGCCCAGCTTACTCTCAAGGAGAGTTTTCACATCTACGCCAATCATGCTAAACACTCTGTAGACGAGGGTGTTTTCAGACTCTAGATTTTTTGTTATGTCAACTACAGCAGTAATTTTTTTTTCTGTAAAAATCTAAAAATGCAGTAGAGTGTACTTTTTTCTCATCAGTATCAATATGCACTGAAGCTCCTCACATTTCTTGCCTTTCACATCATAGCTAAGCCAAAATTCTGTCAACAGTCACCACATGCATAGCATTCACAGCCTCTAGGACTGAGAACCACCAACTAAATCACACAGTTGGGATGACTCTTTCTTTGATTCCACACAAAGCACAAAATGAGAAATACTTGTGTTTTAGTTCCTACGCACAACAAAACAGTGCACCAGAATGGAATACTAAGTCAATGCATTCTACATTAACTCTGAAGAATGTAAAGATGCTTTCAGCATACCATCTAGCAAGTGGCAAGAATCTTGTATGAGGAAGCACTTCATCTCAGGTATTAATTTTGACAGGTCATCACACACCTTTTTCATATACATAGCTGAATCACTGGTAATACAAACAATATCACTCCAAACTTTGTTGAACTTGGTAGGAACTTAATGCAGCAACTTTCTAAGTGACACTGCATTCCAAGTTTTCCAAAAGTCTGGTGTCATGTTTTCAGCTCTATCCCAGATGCTTGGTGGCAGCACTCTTTTCACATATACCTGTCAGTACACCTCTTATTGAATGTTTAGAGCCTGGGATGTTTGCAAATTCACCTACTATTAATATTGACTCACTAGAAAATGTGGCTGACGTATCAAAGGGTTTCTCCCATTATCTATCTGTGGGTAAATGTGATGGTACATGTCGGGAAAGATTCTTAGGAAACCAGCTATTTTAACTATCAGTGAAAGAATAAAACGTAGATGAATATCAAATATGATTTTGCTATTTCCTGATCCTCTACAGTTTATAAAATAATTACCTAAGACCTAAAACATGCTTCTAGCCCTGGATATTGAGACCAAAGACCATAAAACTGAAAAAAGTAAACGGAAGAGGAAAAATAATTTTAGTGACATCCCTACAAACAAACCTCATGCAGAATAATGTTATCCCACTCTTTCTTGTTGCTACCTTGTATAACAAAGTTACATTGTATTGGCCCCTTCAGGAAGGAATAAAAATTACTCTTTCACTATTTTTTACTTTCTTTGAATTGCATTTAGTTTGTGGTTGTGCAGGTGTTTTTTCAGGGTTTATATGTTCACACTTGTGAGTGCTATTTCCCTTTCGGTGGGGTTCTATCAATTATTGTAGGTTTAAACCTAAAACAGGTTAGCCTAAGCATAGGTTGAGACTAACTGAAGTATGTATGTCAGGTTGGCCCTGGAAAACGAAATGGCCAAACTGACACGTGCACCTCATTTCACTGTGATGGACAGGGTTGCTGCCAATCATTATACTTGGTCCAGCCCACAGTACATAATCAGGCCAGGCCATCATTACATTCACTTTAAAACTGCAATATATATACATATACTTATATATATATATATTTATAAATATATTTTTTGTGTGTTTTTTTATACAATGGCTGGCATGCAGGGGGCATTGCTCTGGTGGGCACCTTCCTCCACAATATCAATTCTGAGATGTTTTGTACTCTTTCTATGTGTGCTGCAGAGTGCAACACACATAGAAAGTGGAAAAAGCGAGGAGTAATAACGATATTTCTTCTTGCTACACCTCCCCTGGGGAGTTGTATTTTTTGGGTAAATTCCCAGGTTTACACGTCCTTGTAAATCTGGAAATGCATCAAAAACCATGGGAGTTGCGTTGGAACACCCACCAGAATGAACATGGAAAGCCTCCCTTGTGCATAGTAAGTTAATGCAGTGATTTGCGCTGCGTTGCCTTACTTCAGATTTTTAAAGCCATTAAAAGCCACAAAAGTGGCTTTGCATGGCTTACTAAATCTCTCTTAGAGGTTTGAGTCATGCATGTACCATATTGCATGTTGCAAGCATGATGCAAAGCTCTCATAAATATGCCCCTTAATTTGTAGTTCAACGTGTTTTGTTAATTATGTGTGGTTCAGTAAACACTGAGTCAACGAAGAGAGGGGTGGGGCCTGGAGCTCGTTGAGGTGTAGTGTCCGTGCTCCTCAAATGCTAGTTAGATCAAAGAGGACACTGTTCCATGAACACTAGCAATCCCACTATGCATGCACCGAGTGTTACAGAGACACTCTCCATGGCGCATGCAAACTTGACGCTGACTGTGTAATACCCGGCCGGAAGGACGAGACTCCTTCGGCACTGATTGAAACCGCCTACTCATGGCAGACGGAGGCCCCGGTATCTCTCCACTTTCAGGCAGCCGCTGGCGAGGGTAGGTGCACAGGAGCAAGCACCCATCAAAACCGTGAGTAAAACTACTGATCGGTCAATGGTGGCCCCAGATACATGCCGCTTCACAGTGACGCTCGCTACCCCGCCCAGCTGGGGCCCTCCTTATTGTTTACCATGCCTGCACTTACCATTTTATTTTTAGTCACAATGATGCGGGCACTAGCGCAGCTTAGTCTATGGAGACTTCCCTACAGTCATTAAGGGGGTAAGATGCCACACGCCCTTTTATGCATGGCCTTCCCCAAAGCTTTTTGAGTTTCAGAGTCTTTAAATGACGCCCAGTTGGCTGTACCAACGGGCCAGTGAGGGAGTGTACACAGGAATTGTTGGCGCGGCCCCTACGCGCGCCTTCACTGTACCGCAATCCTTGGGATCAGGAGTTGCCATAATGTGTGGTCAGGGGTGCGCGTGGAGTTCTGCACCTCCTTCCACTCTACACCGTCAAACACGAAGGGGTACGGGCTAACTAACAGCGTGGAGGCATGCTTGTGCGGTGTTCCTGGGGCATGATTGCCATCCCTCTGTCTGTGCTTATGAAGCCGCCGCACAAATATGGCTGTATATTTATATGTGATTTCTAATTACTGATACACAAGTTTATGGGGCATTATAGCACCTTTTTTTAACCATGCACATGGCGAGCTGTGACCTGGCCCGCTGCTGAACTTTGGTTACCTGTCTGTATGAAACCTTTAATTACAGCTACATTAGTGTATGATCCTGTTGATGGTCTGGTTATTTTGTCAGGTCTGCGATCCAGTCAACATACCTGGAACATCATTAGACCGGCCAGCTATTGATATATGAGTGTTCTCTCTTTTCTCCCTTTCCCTCTTCCATTTTGTATCCCCTTCTAGGCACCGCATGGACATATCTACTAACTAGAGATCCTTGACTACTCTAGGTACTTCTCCCTAGGGTCCACCATGTGCGACCTAACACATTGACGGGGTTATCATCACGAAACCCTTTCTTCCTCACTGACGTGCACTAACACTTCCTTTTAGAGCCTGAAGAAACGCTACCGATCACTAGGACTTACATAGCGTGAAACATGTCGACCTTGTGTTTAGTTACACTGCACATTAAGCCCTAATGTAACTCACCAACCCTTTGGGTTTTTAGCCTGCCAGGGGCACCACAAGAATAAATCACCCAACAGTGGATACCCCTAGGTAGTTTTATCCTTCCCTGCATGCACTGCACCTTCACCTTTCTCTGGATCCCTTCTCGCTCCTTCTCCGCCCTCACGCTCGCACTAACCAAACGGCTTTTCCCATTAAAATATCTCCGTGAAAGAGACCCTTCAGGGGCCCGTCGGGCAATGCAGCGCCCGCCCAATGAGTAGCTAAAAAGCCCGATGATGAAGCTTGACATCCTTTAGGGTGTGGGGGGCGACTAAGAGGCAAGACTTGGCCCTCCCCTTCGGGATCGGATCCTTGAAACTGGGGATGAACCTCTGCCTCTTTCCGTTCTTTCACCCCGTTTCTCTTACCTCTCCTCTATCCAAGTCGTTCCCTTCTTTTTCAAATTGGGTGACATACACGCACCCTTTACCATGGAACAGTGTCCTCTTTGATCTAACTAGTTCAGTAAACACTCCATTTGTTCCAGATGCACTTGAGATTGAAAGTGCTATAGTAAATAATTCGTTTACATTTTAGCAGATGAGATAGAAACAAAACACACAGAAAGCACGTTCAGATGCAAGCATTAAAACCAACAGTCACCTGTTTTAACAGAGGTTAGGGCTCTATACTCAGTCACAGCTGAGTGCTGAGATGATGAATAATGGGCAGCCAGTGAGGCCACGGTGATATGCAAGGTTAACAGAAGCAGGGAGACTAATACATTTGAAAAATATAAAGTACAATCAAAACTAGGAACAGCCTTAACCATTCCTTATGCGGATGAAAACCACTGATCATTTCTCCACCCCAGTGTGCTGGCGGAGATGTGTTTACGTTATTTTATTTTGTGCTGTCCTCAATAACAGGTCAAACTAAAGCTCCAAATGCATTCCAAGTTCAAAATCAAAATAAAAGAAGTTGTCATGAAAAACAGGTGCATGAAAACTAGGTGCATGCCCATTTGAAGCCTACAGTAGTGAAGAGAAATACACAATCTCTTAAAGACATCACATAACTTCATCAGTACAAATCAGTCAAACCCACAAATATTTAGGTTTTATTGTTTTGTTATTTATATGCACAATATTGTTAGCAACATCGTTGCAAGTGTTCGAAATTGCAAAGTAATGGCTTTCTCATATTTATAGCATTCGGGTCCTGATTTAGGTTTTGGCAAGCCTTTAAAGTGTACGGCATAATGCTCACGTTGCATTCACCTCCGTAACCCGACTTTACCTATTCGTTACGGCATTTCTCCCTTGGCCCCCTCTCCTTATGTTACCCACCCGGCTCTTCCGAACAATCCTCCAGGGTGCTGAGACTGCTTTTCCAGCTTACTGTATAATTTTGTTCCTATCCCAATAGGCAGTCGGATATGATGATTGTTTGTCTTGTCATGTACTGTATCTTTCCATTTGTTCCCTATCCTTTCTGCTCTCCTCCCCCTTTGTCCTGTTATCCCACCCGATACTACTGTAAAGCGCTCTGATACCCTCACGGGTCTGGTTTGCGCTCTGTAAAACTCTAAATAAATAAATAAAGTAATCTGATTCAATAGCAGTCAAGGATATTAGCCTGTGTCGCAGAGCACCTATAGTTTTGTCAAAAGGCTGTCAAATCCAGATGGGGAACAGCATGTTTGGAGTGGCACATGTAGATTACCACCTAGCCACTACACTACTATGTTGAACTGCTAGCATCCCGAGAATCGGGCACAGCCAAGAGCATAATAAATCAACTGAGCAGCGACTGCTCAAGGTCACTCCTTGGAACTACAAATCTAGAGCGATGTCTCCTCTATGTGCATCGCAGCAACGAGTGTTGCCTGTAGTCAATGTTGAGCCCCCTCCCAGCTTACAATGGGGACGAGGAAAGTCGCGGTCCCTGTGGCCATCTGCAAGTGTCCCTGCCTGCAGCAAGTACAGAGGCTGGAGCAGCTCCAAACTGAGCGGTGCAGCAGGTGGCAGCAGGTTCCCAGGTCTGGTAACCCACTCGTCTGGGTGCAGCAAGAAGAGTGGACCAACAGCACCCCGAGGTGTGTGCCGCACCACCCTTTGTGGGCAAGAGAGAAGTCAGGGAGGTCCGAGTGCCTTCCTCCGGTGGGCGCTACATGAGGTGAGCACTGCAAAGCTGCCCGACCATGCCACAGTGCCAACAGCAGATGGAGCTCGGTGCAAGACCCGCCGTGGGGATGTGAGAACTTTCAGAACTATTTCCTTCATTCTCAGACCCTGCCAGTAAGTCCGTTAGTCATTATAAATTTGTAATATTTATCTATTGTTATACCGTCCTTGCTTGCTGTGTTTGATATTGTCTTCCTCTTGCCTGCTGTGTTCGGTTCTGTGTCTTGCTATTTTTGTACGTTCTATTTTGTAAAATTTCTCTCATGTAACGTAACTGGTTCTATTGTACAGCGCTCTGACACCTTCGGGTAAAGTCTGTGCTTTATAAAAATGAATAAATATATAAATGAGGCCTCCTGCTGGGAAAGCTGGTAGGCAGAGACTGTGTTTTGGAAAAAAAAGGAGTAGAAAAAAAATTAAAGGGGAAGGATTAAAAAAGAATACATTATCCATATGAGAAAGATTGAATGGCATAAAAGTCAATTATACAGAAGAGAAACAGAGACAATAAGAAGTAGAAAAAGAGAAGTGCTCTGCAGTGGTAGCACCATACATTTTTAGCCTGCACTACCCTACAACGCACTGACGCTTGCACTGTCCCGCTATGTCTGTGCAACAGCAAGGCCAAGTACCACCCCTCGCCAGACAAAAGTCAGACGGTGCAGTCAAGAGGAGACTGTTTCTTCACTTTGATGAGGCAGAAGTGCACTGCCTGTTTGAGATCCTCACCAACACATGAGACAATGCAGATTTTGACAGTACAGTGGTAGCTTTGAATCAACAGTTTGTCCCCCAGTTCAACCCTGGCTATGAGTGATTCAGACATCGTCAGGCCAGGCAGGGGGAGGATGAGTAAGTAGGCATAGTCTACACTCATCTTCAGAAGCTTTCAATCACAGCACTGACATCAACCAAGAGGATGATATTGTGGCACAACTCATACAAGGCTGGAAGTCGACAGCCCTCTAGCAGCTAATCCTGTGCAAACCTGGAATAACTATGGATACCGCACTGATGGCGTGTTCGCATGAGTTGGCAGACAGCTGGGCCGATGAGATGGAGGTAGCCCAAGTGATGTATGACATTACAACGCATGCTTTTACCACGCATGCTTTTACATCGCAACTTTTACAACGCATGCCTTTACAACGCATAGTGTTGAGGGGTGCTGGATAGTGAATAGTTTAATTTACTATTCCAACTCCAGTCCCCGTGGATAGTAGGGAAGGTGTTGGATAGTAAATTAAATCTATTCCCTATCCTAGAGCGCCCCCCAGCGCAATGCGTTGTAATGGTTTGCGTTGTAAAAGCACTGCGTGGTAAAATTTGCGTGGTAAAGGATGTTTCCCTAGCCCAAGCAATAGGGACAGCCCAGGCGGTCATGACCCACATTGTTAAGGTAAAGGAGGAGCTAGTGGGTGCCATACAATGAGAAGCCACCCAACCGCAAACACCCAGTGGGGCGAAGTCACTGGAGACACAGTGTGGCAACTGTGGCCTAGTACATTGGGTAACAGACACCTGTCCTACCCGAGGACAGTCCTTCTCCAAGTGTGGTCACATTAACCACTAAGTATGCAATAGCGAAGGACAAGGGCCCTGATTAGGAAACAAGGGCAAGTTGAGATCCACATTACAGCAGCTGTCAATCGAGGAGAACAAGACTGGTGACCCACCGACAGGTGGCAGCCAGAGACCATACACAGAAGATGATGAAGACAACAGTAAGTTATTCATCATTTCATTTGCCGGGAGAGAGGGCAACCAGAAGAGGCTACCATTGATATGTACGGTGGAGATTGGTGGCACATTTGTGAGGGCACTGATTGATACCGGGGCCTCTGTCAACATAACGGACTCATCACAGTTTGACAGGCTGGTACCTGGCCCCAAGCTAGTACCAATAAAAACAAGGATCTACACATATGGTGGCACAGAGCCACTGCCCTTGAAGGGGGTTGTGGAAGTCTCAGTGGTAAATGACGGAGAGCAATGCAAACCCAATTGCACATCACAGGAGAAAACGGCAAGCTCCTAGGCTGCCACACAGTGGCAGATCAGGGGTTCATCTTCTTTGCCTGAAGAGGTTCACAAGTCACATGCTGCCAACTTCTTGCTGGAGTTTCCTCTGCTGTTTAAAGGACTGGGACGAGTGAAGGGCACCAAGGTTGGATTACATGAATCAGACTGAGAGACCCACAGCAGTTCAACACCGGAGGGTCTCATTCTACATGTGGCTGCTAATAGAAAAAGAACTGTGGCACCTGGAGCAACAAAGAGTGATTGAGAAGGTCACCAGCCTAACTCCATGGGTCTCACCCCATGTGATTACACCAAAACCTAACCAGCAGGGAGCGGTCTGACTGTGCGTAGGCATGCGGCTCCCTAATAAAGCCATCCTGGGGGAACAACACATCACCCCCATGTTGGATGACATTGTAGTGGAACAGTGCTCAATGGTTCTCCAAACTTAACTTAAATGCTGGCTATCATCAGCTAGAACTAGAACAAGTCACTTGGTACATTACAACTTTTTCAACCCACATAGGTCTCCGATGATATTGTAGGTTGAACTTTGGCATATCACCAGCAGCAGAGGTGTTTCAGAACACCATCCACTAAACCCTCTCTAGTCTGGTGGGTGTCCTGAATATTAGCAATGGCATCTTGCTATTTTCAATACCCTCAAGGAGGACCATGTGAGACTCAGAACCATGCTCCAAACCCTGGCAGACTGTGGGTTGATGTTCCATTGCCAAAAGTGCTCGTTCTACGAAGAGACAATAGGGTTCTTCGGTACATCTTCTCAAGGAAAGGTCTGCGCGTTGACCCAAAGAAATTTGAGGCCATAAGATAAACATCCATGCCACGAAATACCACAGAGGTGCAGAGTTTCCTGGCCACGGGCACCTTTTGTGGTGGATTCATCTTGAACGTGCCAACTCTGTCCGAGTCACTGAGGATGTTGACACGACGTGGGAGTGAGACCTGAGAGCTGATATGGCCTTTCAACAATTAAAAGGGGTGCTGCTGGTTAATGCCACCAATGCCTACTTCATTCCAAAGTGCCAGGCAGAGCTGGTGGTCCATGCGAGCCGAGTTGGGATGGGAGCCATGTTGCTACAGGAGAAGAGTGAAGGGTCCTGGTCCCAATTACATATGGCAGTAGAGAACTCTTGGACAAGGAGACCAGGTACACAAAATCAAGCGTGAGGCATTAGCTATCAGGTGGGCCTGCCACCATTTTTATCTATACCTCTGTGGGCAATGGTTCTGGGTCATCACTGACCATAAGCCTCTGTTTGCACTGTGTGCAGGGACATCGCAGCCCACCCTGTCCTGCATCGAGTGGTTGGCAGTGCAACTGCAACCATACCAGTTTGATGTACTGTACTGCCTGGAGGTAAACAACCTGCCTGATTATTCATCAGAACTTCCGCAAGGACAGCCTGTATTTGGGATGGCTGAGGAGGATGAAAGGTCAGAAGAAATTTTGAGAATGGCGGTGCACGATGCGTGTCCAAGGGCACAGTCAATCGAAGAAATCAGGGAAGTGATCCTTTCTGAAGCAAGCCTTTCAAAGGCCAAAGAAGCACTCCTGAGGAAGCAGTGGTCCACTTTTGATTGATCTAAATCACTGTGAAAGACTGAATAAAGGACAATGAGCTAGCTCTGGCATGTAAGAGATGAACCGATCACCAGCAGTGAAGAAGCAACTCAGGGGAAGGTAATTTGTAATACCACAGAGCCTCTAAGCCGAGTTGTTGGTTTGACTCATTAAGGCCATCAAGGAGTGGTAAAGTCTAAGGCAAGACTAAGAGACAAGATGTGGTTCCCCAGCATGGATACCTTGGTGGATGAAAAGGTGCCGGGTTGCCATTCATGTGCAATCACAAGTGGAGACCCGTCCCCAACACAAATAGTCAAGGAGGAGCCATGTGTTCAGCTGTGGTCACAGTTTAGCATGGACTTCGGGATCTTCCTGGATGGACTGTTCATGGCAGTAGTGATAGAGAGCCACACCAAGTACCCGGTAAATGAAATATAACAGTTCACTGCATTTTTCAAAGTAAAGCTCACCCTGGAGAAAGTGTTTGCTATCCTGTGGCTCTGGGGCAAAGTGAAAACAGACCAAGGGACCCCGTTCGAGGGGCAAGAATTCAAAGAATATATGAGGTCTCTGAACCTTAAACACCAGAAAGTGATGTTCCCAAGCAAAACTGTGTGTTTGTTGGACAGCATTACCACCACAACTGGGTGAGACTGATTCCACACACACCATCTGGACATGTTGGCCGAAGTCCTGCTGGCTCACAGTACACCATCTGTACCCCTAACCTTACAAGGTAACGAATGGATGTGCATCCTCAGAACATAAGAACCCTGACTCCCCAAGGAAATCATGGTAACAGATCTAGAAGCCTTTCACTTTGTCACTTATGCATACCCAAAAAAATACATAAGAAATACACAGTACAGCATTTCAATATTTTTTTAAGCATTCTGATTCTTGAGTAAACTACTTGCACTGTAATTATTAAAAGAAGAAAACAGAACATTGTGATTAACATTATTAGAATGGTGAAAAAAGATAACAGTTTAACCATTTTGCTTACTACAGAGAATATGTGCTTTCATGCAAATATTGTAATATGTTATACTCCTACCTAGAGCATCCTAACCTATCCTGTTAGAGATGTGAATCTGCCAAATCCCTATAGGGTGGCCTAACACCCAGTTACCTGTGGATTAGTGTCCTCAAGCTGTCCCTCTTGGACACCATCCCTCGCATGAGGTAAACAGGAATGAGCCGAGCTGGAATTCTGGCATGGATTGACCCCTCAGTGCCAATGAAATGTTACGAAGTCTAAACAAAGTATCAGTGCCATCTATATATTAATTCCTCCAAGTTACCATGACAAGGCCCTAGCTAGGTCTCTACTGTTTATTCTATTGTGATAGCCCTTTTGCCGAGCGGCCAAAACATCCTGTGTGATGAACTTAGCCCTTGTACAGGAGTTCTGATAGAGTGCCTATGAAGCGGCACTGTAAGCAAAACTGAGTTCAAAGAATATTATCCTGTATGTGCATGCAAATGAATTTGTGTCAAATGTCATTGTGTTTAGAGAGAATAGACAACTTAAGAACATGAGCATGTAAAGTGTCATTTCTTAACCTACCCTGATGTACTCACATGACACACACTCCTTGGGCATTAGGGGATGAAAAACAAGGCTATCCAAATTATCTAAATAGAATGTCAAACCTTTGGTAAAAGCCTGAAAACGCTAAAATATATAAAGTTATTATAATAGTTTAAAGGCAAAATCATACAGAGAGCTAGATTTAAAAAAATCTACAAAAGCTTAAAATGTTACAACTGTATGAAGCTTTAATAACAATTTGGAATGCTATAAACATGTCTGAATTAAAAGTTCCCACAACTCAAAACTGCCAGATAGTTTATGTGTTCTGAGAAGTATACAACACATTGGTGTTCCCAGCAAATGCAGACGATGATCCCAGAGGCACCCCAATGCATCGGGTCCAAAGAGAAAATATGTTCCAGTCCATTCCCTTCAGCATCCACCAAGGGAGGAACAGCCAACATTGATTCCACAAAAGAAGAGCCAGGATCCAGATCACCAGTAGCAAAAGCATCCCTGGAGAGCTCATACTACGTTTTCAGTAGCAATGGCAAACGTTAAGGGAAACATTACAAGTGAGCCGTTAATGAGCCCACCAGTGGGTCAATGGCCGGAGATTGAACCAGTTGCGTTCCCCATGTCCATGTCCAAGGCACACTCAAAAGTGCACAGCAGACAGTGCAAAACAGACTGCATGCTGTGTAGCCAGACAGTCCGAAATGACAAGAAGCAGTGGTCATTAAGTTACTGAAGTACGGGTGTGCCAACGCACTGTATCATGCTTGCAAGACACAGGAGCACGTGTGGTAGTGCTATCCCCATTTGGCCTTATAATGAGACATAAAAGCATCGTCCTGACAAATAGGCACTGGACAAGCGGTAAGCCTCCGAAAATGCTTTCAAGCACTGATGTTATCAGCAATGGAATTACTCAGAAGATTGTCTGGAAGGTGCTAGCCAACTTCAAGCCAATTGACTCAAAAAAAGGACATTTCTCCAGCAGCACTAGACATGTTAAAAATGTGGTGCACAAGTTCCCCAAAAAGATGTGGGAAATTAGTACAGAGTAGCGACTGTATCTCAGAAGAAGACATTGAAACCTGAAGATCAAATGTCTCCCTTGCAGATGTTAAGGCCACCTCTTTCTGGAAAAATAGGGCTTTCTGTCTGCTTAAAGCATCAAAGCACACATTTGTAAGCTTCATCAAACGCCAAAGCATTGCATCCCTAACTGTGCCGGCGGGTGGAAACAGTACTTGTGCACGATAGGTCACAACCACAGAGACCGTTACTAGATGGGCAATGCCCGGTGTCATCCCACAGCAACCGTGGTCATTTTGAATCAAGTTACTCCCGTTCAAGAGTAATCTGAAAACTGGATGGATCACAGCAGCTGAAGAGCCTTTCAAAATGCAAAAAAAAATTGCCCTAAATGCATTACAAGCGCCATGAAGCGAAACTTACCTGCACATGGAGTACTTGCTTTATGCAGGAAATGGTGACCTTAATGGTGAAAACAGAAAATTTCATCATAATTAGAAGGACTCTGATACATCACATTTTCATTAAAGACAGTTGAATGCTGCATATCATCTTGCATTTCATGCACTATATCAATATCCCAGTCATCAGAGATAGTACTAGAGGTGATAAAGTCATGTAAAGACATTTTAAACACATAAGGCATTTGAAATAATTCAGTCAGTCCAAATATATAAAAGGATACCTTATCCCAACAAATCCCATCAGGGACTGGAACATCAGAAATGTTCACCAGAGAAAGGTCTGTTTTCACTGTATGTGATGAAGAATGAAATGGCAAAACCAACGTCACCGGTTCAACAGCAGAGCATTCTGGGTGATAGTGTCCATTTAGGATCAATAAAAAGACTGTCACCAAACCAATCCAAATGAAGAGGAATAGTACCAAACTTGTAATCCAAATGTATATCCATGGCAGAATGAGGTATGTCTTTTTCAGACAAAAGTAGAATCCACTCAGTCTACCTGATGGCGGGAATGGTGGTGGATCAGATAATTCAGAAAATAAGTCATCATAGTCTGTGAAGCAGCTGGAGGCTGTTTGATCTATTTTTGGCAGCTCTGGAGGCTGTGTAGAACTGGGAGCAGACTCCTGTGGTGGTACGTTGCAGTAGACACCTTCTTTGTTGGTTTGATAAAATTGAAATCTGAGTTTCTGTGCATTATGTTTGTACAGAGTTTGTTAATGTAATAGAAATAAATGATACTTCATTGTTAGCTCTCCCGTGGAGGGGAGAAGAAGTTTCATTGCTTATCTTTTGGCCCTCTTGGCCTACTGTGTAGAACCGGCCACAAAATGTGGTTTTAAGAGATCAATTAGCAAATAACTCTTGTTTATGCAACAAGCAAGGCACAGTAGAAGTATAGGTCTCATACCTTCAATGGCTAGGACAGGTACAGGCACTCTGTAAGATGGCCCAAATTCCTTTTTGTCCATTATCTTCTCCCGGACTAGTTCACCAATTTTGGGGATCTAACCAGGAGTTGCTTGTGCTTCCTTCACTTCTCCAGTAGTGTAAAGTTTCTGCTGGACATTGCTCTGAGCTTCTCAAAAGTTGTTCTGATCCTGTAAAAGATCCAAACGTTCATTGATGTCAAATGGTGGTTCAGTCACCACTGTACTGGGTCTGTCGAGGTCGGGAACCTACATCTAAACCCCAAACAGGATCTCATAGGGAGTCTGACCACCCAACAATTTTCTAGGCAGATTGTTTAGAACTCTCTGTACCCCATTCAGGTGATGGACGCAACTGCAACCTGAAGCAAATACCCTACTTGTTAAAGATTGCTGTAAGTACCAGTTCTTTCTCTCCAATACCGCATGTCCCTCAGAATGATAGGAGGAGGAGTACAGCACAGTCACACCAAATTTTCCCATGGTGTTTCTGTAAGCCTTGGAGGTGATGCCGGACCCTGGTCTGAATGGAATGTGGCTACTGAGTATGTCCCGATAAAGACTTGCAAATCTTTTATAACTGTTCAGGCGTCAGCCAATTGCTGTGGCCAAACCCATAGGAATTAAGAGCAGGAATCCACTGCTACCAAGATGTATTTGTAAGCCTAATCTGATTGCAAAGGTCCACAGTGATCCCAATAAACACAAGTGAGAGACTTATCTGAGATCAAAAGAGATATCTGGGGTGGACGTACTATGGTGGCAGATCTTGCACTTAGGGCAAAATCCTTGGTCTGTTTGTATAGACCTGCCCACCAATATCGTTGCTTCAATAATTAAATTGTAGCTGCCACTCCTGCATCAGCAGATGCTAGTCCCTCATGTGCTGCTAGTATTAACCCTAACCTGTGAACTGAATTGGGTATCACTCGCTTCCGCACTCCAGGAATCTGAACAAATGGAATGTTTGGAGCACTTAACTGTTAGGAGTAATTTGTTGGAAAGCCTTACGGCAGGTGGGTGCCATCGCGTGCAGCGTTGACAGCCACTATGATGTCTCTCTCTAACCTCGTGCTTGAACAAGTAATGACAGTGACTGTAGCAATTTGCACTGTGGCTTTTGTGGCTTGAACAGCCAAGAATGTCCCTACAATGTGTATTCCCACGCGCTGATAGTGTGTGTATTACAGTTTGTGGCAAACACGCTTTGAGTTTAGCCACCTGTTCCCAAAGAGGCTTGTGCTTTATAGTTTACCCTTTGAAATTTCTAAATCCATTCTGGCTACATTAGTGTGAGACTGGATGCAATAATGAGTCACACACTATAAGTGTAGGGAATACGGGGTCCATATTTTTCAGTGCCAGAATTAAAGCTCTGAGGTCTGGTAGCTGCACTGTAAAATCCCCTAGGGACTGCGTGCAGGTCTTGTTAGGATAGAATTCACCACCCTCTATTCTACCCTTAACAGCGGCACATGCTGCAGAGTATTCATGTTTTGTCCCTATAACAGACTGTGCAGATCCGTTAGTATAAATGATGTAATCATACTGATCTAGAGGCATAACTTCATTAGGCAGACAATATTCATTTTCATATTGCAGCTCTGCTTGTGTTTGTCCTGTAGAGTCCAATCTGCATTCTACATCTGTTGTGATGAGAGAGTTGGCCCACTGTATTAATCTTGGATGTAAAGCTTTCACATTTGGAATGCTGGCCTTTGTGACAGTCTCTAAGGCTGGAACCAGAGTCACAACATGAATGAATTTCCCCTGTGTCAAAGATCTTTCTCTCAGTCTACCACCAACAGGATCTTTTCTGCCAGTGAAATGTGCATCTCTGCATTGGAGTATAAATAATATTTATACGCAATTGGTACAGTGTCCCCTTTGTTGAATGTAGCATAGGTATATGCTGGTGCACCTGCAATTATAGGTATTACCAGGTTGGTGATGTTCACAAGTGGGTGGAAGTGTTTGGAAGCTGAGATGTTATCTTGCACTGAACATAGTATTTGTGTGTTCAGTTGTCCAAAGTATGGTTGAAAAATCTAGACACATCAAGCCATAGAAAGATTTTACCCACTCTGCATAGTCTTGAATGTATTTACTACTAAAATTAAGGAAACCCAATATTGATTGGAGTTTCTTCCAGGCGTTTGGTGGTTGTAGAAGCACACACTTCTCGAGGAAATGTGTTGCTAGGCATTTGCCTTCATTTAACTGGTATTATAAAAATAGGACAATGCGGTAAGCTATTTTCGATTTTTTTTAAATTGAATTTGTAGCTCATGTGAGCAAATCCCAACACTATGCGAACTACTCTTGCCAAGTCAGTTAAACGGTCATTATCCGTTAAATATATGTCGTCAACAAAGGACATTGCCAGGTCATCATTATCTTGCAAATGTTCTGTAGCCCATGCTGAAAATAACCCAGGGCTCTTCTTATTCCCATGGGGTATTCATCAGAATTGCTTCTGTGACCAAAGATCGCTAAATGCGGTCAAGTACCTGCTTTTAGGTGATACGTTCTGGCAGAAAAATCCATTTGAAATGTCTAAAGTGGTTTTGTATTATCTCTGCACTATGTTGTTCATACGTGCTGTGTGCATTTTGTACTGCCAACGTACATGTAGCTGCATTTAGGGTTCTGTAATCTAATACTAGACGATATGGAAGGTCCGGTTTTAATACTGGAAACAAAGGATTATTCATTGATAAGGCGCAGATTTTAATTACACCTTGGTATTCGAGTTGTGTGAGTATCCCTCTAACTTTTGTTTTAGCCTAATTTTTAATGGCATATTGCCTTTGAGGTTGTGGGGTTGACCTCCTAGGTATAACATTATAAGGGGAACTGTCATCCCACCCCACGTGATTGTGGTATAACACAGGAGCTAGGTCTAAACGTGACTCTCGAGCATTTTAACCCCTTCCATGCTCATGACGAGCTCAGCTCGTCATGCAGTACACTGCTTGTGTGCTCATGACGAGCTGAGCTCGTCATGAACAATGGGAAATAAGGATCTGCAGCACAGCAGAGAAATATTTGCAGCATCCATGTGGTTAATTTTTAACTGTCTCTGGGACGAAACTTGTAAAATTACTGTTTCTCCCTTGGGTCAATTCATCATAAATTCTGGTGGCAATTCCTTATAGGCCTAGAGAATATCGTAGCTGGATGAGAAGTTCTCCCAAAAGAGAACATTATCGTGTATGTTCCCCTCCAGTTGGACTTGCATCTTGTAAAATTGAAGTGGGATACTCATTCTCATGTCTGGTATTTCCACATGGATTTATTCACTCAATGCTACAGCTGTCAGACAGTCCATCAGGTTCCAGTGAACTGTTGTGACCTCTGCCACGTTGTCCAGCATGGTCAGAGCCCACTCCCAGCTCAGAAGAAGTGTTCTTAATATCCATGGCATGCTTGACTTTAGGCCCAGCTACCTTCTTCTTTTTTAATTGAAGCTCGGACTGTTCAGGTTTATTTTCCTTTTTAGGTTTTTCCTGCACAGTGATTGCACTGAGCGTGTCAAATCTCTTGTATTTAATATATATATAAGTATGCTTTAATAATATACATATATATTAAAGATATATTTATCACTTAGCCTTAGAACGTTTGTAGTATTTCCTATTCATGCCTCAGTACCTTAAAGTTAATATACAAGAGCTATGCTGTATCGTACCACTAAACAGGCAGCCACAAGTGCAGTTACCTTGCATTTCTGACAAAAGGGTCATGATTTGGAACAGGAGGTGCAGTGGCACTGGACCCAAAAGTTATCAGAACTAATATAACACCTAATATTGCTATATTTTACAACTAAACAGGCAGCCACTAGCAAAGTTATCTAGCAAGCTTTAGGGTCATGATTTTAATAGTGCAGCAGGTGCAGTGGCACCGAGAGCAAAAGCTCCAAACACCCCACTAAACACTAATTGTTGCTGAATTTTACAACTATTAGGTACTCACAAGTGCAGTTATCTTTCAGGCACTAGGGTCATGATTTGAATGGTGCAGCAGATGCAGTGGCCCTGGGCCAAATAGTTGTCAGAACTCCTCTAAACACCTAATATTTTCCTACTAAACAGGTAGTCACAAGCACTGCTCCCTGTAAGGTGCGCACACGAGCACCTATGTCACCTTGAGCGCACAGTGTGATGTGTGAAGAACGCACAGCAGTAGGTAAGTTCAGCAGCAAGCGCCTCCTGCACTTGCTGCGTTTCTTGTGTTAAAATGGTGAGGCTGTGGGGCAGAGTGTGCCTTCGTAAAAGTATTCATGTTAATTGCAGTGCCTGTCATGCACTGCAATTGACATGAATACTTTCACAAACGCAAAAAACTGCCCCGCAGCCGCACCCTTTAAGCAAAAGAAATGCAGCCAGTCTAAAAGCATGACGTGTGCTTACTGAAAGCACACATCGTGCTTGTAGACATGCTGCATTTCTTTTGTTAATAGAGCGGGCAGATTGCTAACTGCACTCTATTAACAAAATAAATCCAGCAAGACTACAAGCAGGGCTTTTAGTGGGCCAAGTCCTGCTGGTGCTCAGCACCAGCAGTTAAAAAAGCAGGTGCCAAGACGGGTCCCTATCGGGCTCTCCATTTTTACCTTCAGAGTGTAGGAACAAAAGCTTAACTCTGGAATAGTACCATCCATCATTGCTTTTGATGTAACTTCAGAGAGACTCATTTTTCAGTTTTATATAGCTCAAACTTGGGACAAACATGAGCCCCAGTTACATTACACAAGTACATATTCTTGTTTTGAATCACAGGATACTGAGCTGACGAGAGGCTAGAAGCTGCTTTCTCAGCTCAAAAGCCAGCAGCTCTAGCCTTAGCCACAACCTCACCCAGATTAATGGAGACATTTTCAATATTATATACAATGAAGTCATAGTTGTGGCTTATTTATCTTATGCAATTTACAATCATTGACAATGCCATTATCCCTGGCTTGTTGTGTTAAATATCTGGATGAATGGACAGATGCAGCAAAATACCAGTGGAGCAGTACACTATGCTAAGTATAGATGTTTAGCTTAAGTGTTTTAAGCCACTCTTTAATTACATCGGCCACACCCCTATGAGAGACCCCCCAGTTTTTTCATCCCACTTAAAGCCCTGACTACAAGCATAACATGATTTGATGTGCCATCCTGTGGTGTCAACGGACTACATGCCTATGACTGGATGTGCGGGAAAGCGGATGGACACAGAAAGTAACCCCAAAGTCAGGGCTTTAAGTGGGCTGGGTCCTGCCGGTGCTCAGCAGGCGCCAAGACAGGGCCCTATCGGACTCTCCATTTTTGCCCTCACCCTCAGAGTGAAAAAATAAAATCTTAACTCTCCAGAAGTACCATCCATCATTGCTTTGAACAAGCTCATCATGTCAGAACAAAATCATTTGCAATGTTATATACAATGAAGGCGTAGCTGGTGTTTATTTATCATATGCAATAAGAACCATTGACAAAGTCAACAGTTCTGGCTTGTTTTACGTGCAATTTTACTTGTTCTATATATCTGGATGCAATGACAGAAGCAGCAAAATACTAGTCGGAATGCACACTATGCTAAGCACTGATTTTTAGCTTGTGTGTTTTTAAGCCAAACCCTTGATTACATAGGCCACGCCCCTTTGAGAGACCCCCTAGTTCCTTCATCTCACTTAAACCCATGCCCAATCCTATATGAAGATTTAGCATGTTACAGCTAGACAGCATAGCGAAAAGCACACGGCCCATCAATTGTTCGCAGTATTCATAGGCCATGCAGATGAGGCCGAGCTGACCAAACAACAACCTAATTGCAGGCTATGCTTCAAATTAGAAACAGAGCAGAGGATGAAAGGGCCGCCCTACTCAATTTAGGCCGACGGTTTTCACTGGGCACTTAGCTGTGTCACTACCTCCATGATTCTCAACGTTAACCAAAAAGAAAATACTCCAAGTACTGGTTCCATTTGCAAAGATTCCGAGTGGGAAATAATTGGAATTATTTTAAAATCAGCATAATCACTTCAGGAAGTCAACTCGACTGATTTTTGCACTCTGTATTTTTTTTATGTGGGCTTTAAGAGTGCAAATAGGCCTCTATCTTCAGGCCGGCACATTGTACAAAGTTGAACGCACACCAGGTACCTCTAATTATATTTGCCAAAACTGCTTGTTTTGTTTTTTTCTTTTGTGGTGTGCTAGCATCACTATGTCAAATGCATTGTGAATGAAACAGAGGGGAATTTGTGTCTTTGATGCACCCACACTCAAATAGTGCATCATGCCACTTTGCACATATGGTGCAATTAAACAGATATATGAGGACTAACGTTGCTTCATTTGATTGCCTGCTTTTCATCACTCAATTAAAACGCCATTTTGAATTGGTGTCTTTTGTTAATGATTGCACCAGCAACCGTTCCCATGCTAGGAAAGCAGACACTCTTGCAAGCAGAGATTCCTATATTCTGGGCGTTCATAATTTGTATAAACAATGATTACTTGTTATACTTAAAAGATTGCTTTCAGTATAATGCTGTTTAGTTAACATTTTGTTACAAACTCAGTTTATGAACATGAATGTAAATCTGTTCCCAAGGTGCTGAGTTACGATTTAACATAACAATAACAATGTCCCCTGTTGAGCGGGCCAGATCTTGTGCCCTTTGTGCCAGCAAGTCCTGACACTCGCATGTAACAGCTAATTTCTGGCTCTGCTATGATATGTGCCCCTTCGTATGTGACTTCTCTTCTCAGGAGAAGGCTGGGGTCTTGTAAGACCGGGAATGTAGGTTAACCTGCCGCACTTCTCTAATAACCCAATGGTGCATACTTATGGTATAATGATGGCTGTCCTTGAAGTAGTGTGCCCTCCTTCGCATTAAGGTGTTAGTCTAGCCTAGGGATGGTCATTCTTTACATGCTGGTGGCATACTTGGTCTAATTATGCCTTGCCCTGGCATAATGATAGTCATCCTTAAGATTCTGAGTAAATCCTAGGAGTTATGTTGTTAGCCACCAGCTTAACGGTGTCCCTGAAATAATGGTGGCTAACCGTTGCATGTTGCTGACATATTTTGCATTTATGGTGGCCTTCCCTGCCCAGAGATGTTTGCACATAACCATGGCAGGTAGAATCTGTCCACGTGAGGCAACTATACATGTGAGTACTTGAGGAAAAAAGACAAACTGTAAACTTGCTAAAACTGTAAATTGGTATTAAGAGGCATAAATAATGTATATTTCCTCCAAAATGAGAAGCTTATATGTGATTCGAATGTGTTTATCAAAAATGAAAAAAAGTGCATTTGTCAGAGAAAAGCTTTGGGTGAGGGTGTTTGCATGTATATTGGTGTTTGCATGTATATTGGTGTTTGCATGTATATTGGTGTTTAAAAAGGACCAGTTGGGAAGTTGTATGCCTCCACCAATTTCTAGGCAATAATAAATATGTCAAGAGAACTCTGGCGAATAATGTTCTGCCTGGAGAGAGATTGGAATTTTCTTTAGTGGAAGTTGTAAGATAGCACAGAGGGTTAATATGCCTGCTACAAAGAATGTGTACCATGCAGATCACAGAGTGCATAGAATGAAAATAGAGTAGCGGGTTACTACTTGTGTCAGAGAAGTAATTTTATTGCTTGCAGTTTATAATTTAAAATCCTAATATAGAACAGTAAAATATTAACTGTCATCAAAGAACGTTATGCATACTGCAAGGTATAGATGACAGCGTTATGATTTTTCCTCCAGCCATTAATTATCCTAATGTTGCAAAAAGGGTTCATTTGGGTACAATGCGATTCTTATTGAATAGAAACCGTAACCATGGGGTTACATTTTAAATTCCGAGTTTCTGCTTCTCTAGACAAAGCACTCTTAAACTATACTGCCCACCAGTGTGAATATGTCACTCCTACACCTTGCAGTCCTCTGTCTTTTGGTAACATTTCTTATGCACTGACTTACATACCTATGATTGATTGTCTCCGGTTAATGTGTGTGCAATGTAAAGTACACCCTATACTGGTAAGAGTGGTGCTATAAATCAAATTAAATGCATCTCAGAGAGAGTGGTAATGGAGACTTGGGGGGCGCTGTTCATGGGTAATTGTGAGGGAGTCACTGGTGGAGGTGGTCATTAGGAGGCGCGAAATAACATTGTCACCAGCGCTAAGGCCGGCACTGTGCGGGACATATTGTGTGCCTCTGAGAAATCATTCATGTTAATTGCAACGCTTGAGTGGCGCTGTAATTAACATGAATACTCACACAATCTGCACTGATATTTGTCGCTGCACCCACATGAGCGGTCGGGTTCCTGGCGCACATAGCCTTGGCTGCAACTCACAGAGACCTAACACTGCCCCACACAGCAGAGAAAAATTAGAGGGAACACTGGTCACAAGTGCAGTTATCTTGCATACAACAGTGTTGTTTTTTGAATGGTGAAGCAGGTGGAGTTGCACAGGTCCCGAAAGTTATCAGAACATCTCTAAACACCTAGTATTTTACAACTAAACAGGCAGCCAAAACTGCAGTTATCCAGCAAGCGTTAGTGTCAAGATTTCAATAGTGCAGCAGGTGCAGTGGCACCTGGACCAAAAGCTCCAGGCATCCCAATAAACACAGATTATTGCTATATTTTACAACTAAACAGGCAGTCACAAGTGCAGTTATCTTGATTTGAATGGTGCTGCAGGTGCAGTAGCAAAGGTGCCAGAGTTGTTAAAAGTCCTCTAAGCACATAATATTGCTATATTTGATTACTAAACAGGCCGTCTGAATTGCAGTTACCCTGCCGTTAAAAGAGACTTGATTTGAATGGAAGCCTACTTCACTGCTGCTATGCTTGCTGCCATGCCGCCAGGGTTAGGACCACAAGACCCAGCCATCCATGCGGCTTGCTGCTGCCTACGTTGCGGCTAGCACCAGGAGGTGCTGTAAAAACCAGCGCGTGCTCCTGCAGCGTGGGAAGCCCTTTTCACTGCTGCTTTGCTTGCCGCCATGCTGCCTGGGTAAGGAACACCAGACCCAGCCATCCAAGAGGCTTGCTGCCGCCTACATTGCCGCTAGCACCAGGAGGCACTTAAAGACCAGCGCGGGCTCCCGCAGCAGCAGAAGGCTCTTGGTTCTGGGTCCTGAGAAGTTTTCGTTTAAATTTCCTGTCCCCTCAATGAGCAATCCTAGTGGCTGCATCTAAGAGACTATGGGCCAAATAGATCAAGTTTAAATCCGCTCGCAAAGGGCCAGATTCTGAGAAGGCCCAAAACCAGTGCTACCATGTAACATTAATGGAGATAAATATGGTGGTGATAATAGGTTGTTTTGCACTTCCAGGGGGGTCAGATTAAGAAAGCGACCACATGGAGGCTGGGAGGTCAGAGTGACACCTCCTATAAAAATGCAATGGAAGAGGAGTAACAAATTGTGAAATTATGGGTAGGATCAAAAGATCTAGGGACCAGGACTACTAAGCCGCACCTTATACAAATGACACATCCAGTCACCGGGCAAAGTACAGGCTGACCAATACCACATATAGGAATACTGGTTGGAGAGTGTTTATGACCAATATTCCAAAGCTCACCCTCTCTTCATATAGGGAGGCTCGAGAACCATTGAAAACCAAAGTTATACATTGGATTCAACATAAACGTGATTCCTTATCGGTAATACACTCAGACCTACTCGAGGTGGAACACCTATCAAGTAAAAACTCACCCCATGTCAATATATACTCACACTAAGAACAAAAGATGTAGCTGACGGGCTAATTGCACTTGATCTGAGAACAGTACCACATAATTTCAGTCTGGTGAGATTTAGATCATATAACCAGAGCGAAACACCAAAAGGGAGCCACTATAACTTTGTCAATTGCAGACATATTTCTAACTCTGAGGCCTCACACAAAAACTAGGAGGCAGTTGATTGACAGTCAATACCACCTCTTTCACTCAATCAAAGTAAGGGATCCTCTTCCATTCAAAGGATAAATCCACCTATATCCCCTCTCAACACCTCATACTCAGATAAGGAGAAAAGAGGGACTAATTTTGATCAAGATAATATTCAGCTACAGAGAGAATTTATACAGTCTTCCCAATTATGATTGGTATCCTGGAACAATGCGGGCCTGAAATGAAAATTAAAAGATTTAGAATGGCAAGAGTATATTAACTCTAGTGAAAATTACCTGCTACATGAAACCTGGCTACTTGAAACCTCACACAAACATGGGTATAAAACATTTAGCACTTGTGCGACACCTTCTGTTAGAGGAAGACACTCTGGTGGCCTTGTCACAAGGATTAAAATTACTTGAGAAGTAGAAACATCAGGGTTGGACATCCCTGCACAAGATATACTAAGGATTAAGTTACTAACCAAAGACAAAACAGAAATATACATATTAAACATCTATAACAGACCAAGCTCCTCAAGCAAGAAACCCAAGTGATAGAGCAGATTGAAACTTTTTTAAGCACAATTGATCCAGGGGCTATAATAATCGCAGGCGGTGACTTATAGAAAATTTGAACCGGTTGTAGGACTGGATAATATTTTTGAAGAAGAAGATATGGCAAACAATATACCATTGTTAGAGGCTAGATCTGCAGTGCCTTGCACAGTAGCTTCCCCACAGCTCATCAGACTGGTTGCCGGACAGGGTCTTAGGGCCTGCAATGGCAGGATGCCATCTGACAAACCGAGAGCTTCTACATGCATTAGGGGATCTATCAAGAGTAGTATTGACTACATATTATTATCTGTTAATTCCTGGTCCCACATGCATGATATCCAAATTGAAGTTAGAGGTGATATTGGCCATCTTCTGTTATGTCAATACTAGGTACTCTTTTTGAACCCTTAAGCAGGAGAATTAATGTAATCAATCCTTCTCCAACTCAACACATAGTCAGTAACAATCAAAGATCCCTGAAATGGCCATCAATAGTTGGCAAAATTGAGACCATGACAAAAATATATAAGACCTTTTCAGAGGCCATTCTTCCTTATAGTGAATTGCCCCTGGCAGAAATTCCCATAGTGAATATACATCAAATCAAGATAGATAAATTAAAACTGATCATTACAAAAGCACCAAGAGATAACGAGATGGGGAAAACAGAGATCACTACTTGTTCAAACCTGTGGTATAATAGCAAATGTCACAAAGCAAAGTCAGAGCTGCTATCGGCAGCAAAATCTAATAACACAGGAACTGAGAGCTAAAAGGGCAAGATATAAAAGTCTACTGAACCAAACCAAGATAAACTGGGATGACCGTATATGGTCCGAATTGATAACAGCAGCGAAAATAAAAGATCATGTGGGCTTCTAGAGCTTAATAGCCAAAGTAAATGAAACAGGAAGAAGTAGTTTGGATCTTTTTTTGGATCCAAATACTTGGGTGAATCATTTTACGAGGCTCTATGCCGAGGTTACTAGTGAAACAGTCAATACTAATCATGGAACTGCACAAATCATCCCGGTGTTTCCCAAAACGGCAGAAGTTTCTTCCAATGCTTTTAGCTTAGAGGAAACGGTGGATGCTATAGATGCTGTCAAACCCGGGTAAGCACCAGGTCCCAATAAAATCCCAGGCGATCTGTTGAAACATGACAAAACTATTTAGGGGCCATATATTAACCGCCTTTGCAATGCCGTTGTGACAGGTGGCACACTACCAGGGTCCTGGAAAGAGGACCAAATTATTCCTATTTTTAAAACGGGGGAGTGTCAAGACCGGCAAACTATCACCCCATAAGTCTAATTGACAACCTGCAAAAGATATATGCAAGACAGCTTTTATCGAAACTTAGTGATTAGTTAGAGGGAAACAATATTCTAACACAATACCAGGCTGGGTTTAGAGCTAGAACTAGCACAATTAATCAGGTTTTTAGACTTCTTTGTTTGGGTTGGAAATATACTGTTTTAAAGAAAGGCCACTTGTACATAGCTTTTATAGACTTGAAGGCCGCCGTTGACCTTATTCCTAGGAATTTGCTTTGGAACTCCTTAAAACCATAAGGTGTACCCGAGGATATCCTTGCTCAAATAATAAGATTACACGAAGATAAATATGCAAAAGTAAGGTGGGGACCAAGAGGAGAATTAACTGAAGCAATTCCCATAAGGAGGGGTGTAAGACGGGTCTGTATGCTGGCACCCACCCTCTTTTCACCATTTGTAAATGACGCCCCAGAATATCTTTTGGGGTGCAGTCACGATTCTCCAATGCTGAGTGGGGTAGCTGTTCCAGCCCTGTTATTTGCTGCTGATATTATTCTAATATCACAAACCCCAAAAAGGCCTTCAAAATCTATTGATTTCATTCAGTGATTATTGTGCCATAAAAGGTATAGAAATCAACTCCAATAAAACAAAATATATGGCAATCAAACCGCACAAATCATTCAAGAAAAATATTAACATCCAGGAACAGAGGCTAGAGTATGTGCAGAAATTGTATTATTTGGGTATTATACTAGATACCAAACTGATGTGGTCCCCTCATATGCAGAAAAGCAGGACCATTTTGATCCCGAATTCTGCACCAATGCCAAAAAAACATAAGAATAGCATTACTAAAGCTGTATCCCCCACACTTGAAGTACATAAATATAGAGCTCAATCTGCGGCTTTGTAAGGTGCAGAAGTCTGGGGATCTACCGGCAGCAATACGTTTAAGGGGAAGAGAATAAGTTTCAAAGGATGTTGTTTTGCCTCCCAGTAAGAGCACCAATGAGTCCAAGTATCAGTGATCTGAATAATTTAAAGCGCTTGGACCATCAAGCAATTTTATGACCCCTGTTATTCTGGTTGCACCTATGGAGCACTCCAGAGTTAGCTAGGTACAGAGAAGGACTAGAGGAATTCCTAAGATTCAATCAATCTTCTCTCTCCCGTGGCTCAAACATGTGTGAACATGGTTCGGCCAAAAGGGGCTGCAAAAATGGTGAGTCCAACAACAATGGCTGTCGTTTGTGTCAATCTAATGCTCCAGAAACTGACATCCACATATTGCTCTTTTGTCCAGCATATGGTAGTCATAGGTGAAAATGGATAAAACCAATATGTTGGATTCTGGGATTTATAACATGATCTGATAGGATTACAGTTTTAAAGACTGACACTACCCAGAAAATTGTCTTTAGTGTCAGTAGATTTTTATTTACTGTTAATTTAGTAAGAACAAAAAAGGCATGACATTTTAATGTAAACTCTGACATAAGACTTTTTATGTATCTATTTCTACCCTACGAGCTTTTTAGCGGTTACCCACTAATTGAATAGAGGCTACCTTTGAATAACTAAGATGTATATATAACTCTGGTTCCCTACATGATTTGGTCTTTTATCTCGTGGACAGAGGTTATATAAATGATCTAGAAGCCATATGCTTTGTTCTAAAGAAAAATGTTCTAGCAATTGCATTTATTTGCACCTTAATAGCGTTTAGAGGTCATCCTTTCTTTATATAGAGGCTACCTTGAAATAACTAGAAACTATACATACTCTGGCAACTTTATAGTATTTGCACTGTTTTCGCGTGGATCATGAGATACATCTTGGAGCTATATGAAGTTTTACATCCACCACTTGCACTTTATCTATACTTGAAACTCTTGCAATGAACAGATGCTTTTGTTGTCTAAAACCAAATGTTCTAGCATTAGTGAACATTATTCCTCTCCTGGAAGTTTTAAATCTTAGGTCTCAATTGAACAGACCTGAAAAATATCTATTTTTTTTTTAGTGTATTTTAATTGTTTTTATTGAGTTTTTGTTTTTATAGTAATTGATAGGCAAAAATGATATTAATGATTGTTCAAAGAAGGGATTACTGTATTTGTGGCATTGTATAATGTTCTAGAACAGTGGCTCCCAATCTGTGCGCCGCGGCACCCCAGTGCGCCGTAAACACTACCCATGGGCGCTGCACACCAAACGCACAGTTAGGGACCCAAATTCATTTGTTAATCCCATCCTATCAATAGTTCAAGAGAGTATGCGGTATGAAAGGTGTGGAAATGCCATTAATAACAAAAATCGATACAAAAATATAAAAATGTACTTGTTGAGAAAGTCCATGATCCACAGTAGCAATGCACGCTTGTACACAAACAGGAAAATACTGCCGAGGGGCACAGTACCTACAGGAGCAGCCGGGTAGGCCAAAGTGACACTGTGGCCAGCAGCTATGGTGGAGCTGGAGACTGGATAGTGTGTTTGGCGAATAAACCCCGCCTTTAAAGAAGGCTTCAGTGTACAGCTGCTTACTCTTGACCTGCGCCTGTGTTTTTGTGAGGTAAGAATTCTATGAATCTTCACGGTTAAATAAAAACTGGATTAACACATTGACTAAAGTACTCCATGTGCACAGATTTGAAGAGGACAGACAGGCACGTCCACCCCTCCTCCACAGAACTTGTTGGGTACACAAAGATGTTGGTTGCAGGCACCTTAAACTCATGTTATTATAAATTGCAGCACATTTGCAACATTTAAACATGCAAGAACATATTTACTACCACATGTGTAAATTGAGTTGCAGCAGTTGTATGTAGATCCTGCAAATGCCCACTATTTAACAAAAAAAGCACTTTAAACAAGAGTTTTCCCTTTAAAACGAATATGTTCAAAATCTTATAGTTTAAAAACAGTACTGCTTACTGTTATATTTGGTAATTACATGCTCATTCATTTGTGGTCCAAACTTGTACCAGTACTGTGCTCAACCTACTTAGAGCTGGAGATCTGCGTTATCACCTGAGCAGTTTCTGCAGAGGATCACTTTCTGTGTGTCTCTGGGTCACAGCTTTTGCTTCTCTCTGCTGTAGGGGAGACAGTGCCCCTGTATTGGTCCTACCAATCCTCTTGTAGTAACACCACAGAGCAGTGAGTACCTGACCCAGATAACAAAGAAAACTACGGAGAATATGTCCTGGCAGCATCTTGGTAAAGTGAGTAACGCACTGCACTGGACAGGGAGAAAAATAAAAGTACTCCCGAGGCAGGGCTTACATGCTCCCCACCTGCCCCAAAAAAGTAACATGAAGGGGAGCCGTGGCCAATGGCCAACAGGTCACGGGAGCCGGGGGTCAAAAAAGTTTGGGAACCACTGTTCTAGAATGTTACTTGCTGCTATCCTGTATCTTTTATGGTTTTTCAAACCTAATAAAGATTATTGAATGAATGAATGAATGAACGGTGCAGCGGGTGCAGTGGTACCGGGGTCTAAAGCTAAAGGGACCCCACAAAACTCAGATTATTGCTAAATATAACACAAAACAGGCAGTCACAAGTGCAATTATCTAGCAGACACTAGGACCATAATTTCAATGGTGCTGCAGATGCAGTGACACCGGGACCCTAAGCACTAGGAACCCCTCTAAACACCAAATATTACAAAATCTTGCGACTAAACAGGCAGTCACAATTGCAGTTACCTTACAGGCAATAGAGTCATGATATGAATGGTGCAGCAGGTGCAGTGGCGCTAGGGCCAAAAGTTGTCACAACTCCTCTGAACACCAAATTTGCTATATTATACTACCACTAAACAGGCATTCATAAGTGCACTTACCTTGCAGGCACAAGAGACATGATGTTAATGGTGCGGCAGGTGCAGGGCTCCAGGCCCAAAAGATGTCAGAATTCCTCTAAACACATAATTCTATTATGGTGTAAGGGTTTTGGTCATCGGCAGCTCCAGATTAAATTTCAGTAGTTTTACCATTACTACTAGATCAGTAAGTGTGTGATCTTTTAGAGTGTCAATATCCCATTAATGTTTGGAGGACACTTACCAGGTGGATTCAAATACTGTTTCTCCTTTCCCCTTTACATCTGAAATTATTTTCTTTCACTAGCTTGAAACTTGAGTTATTGATGTCATCTGTAAGGCGTGACATTCTGCATCACATGCTTGCTCTTTATGTCATTTTTATCACACATTTTCTATTTGGGTGACAGCTGTGCCCATTTATTTCCTTAATGAATTTGTTTGGATTAAGCTTAGTGAAGGGTACTGACCATAAGTAAACTAACCTTTTTATCCTATTTTGTAAATAACTATGGGCTACACAAATATGTAATGGATGTATGACGGTACAACGCGTACCTTTACAACGCGTACAGTTTCAACGCATCTTTTACAACACAAGTCTTTACCACGACTTGCGCTGTAGGGGTGCTGGACTTAGGAATAGTTAAAGTTATTATTCCAACACCAGCCTACGTACAGTAGGGAAGGTGTTGGAATAGTAAATCTACTATTCCTTATCCTAGAGCACCCTCCAGCGCAAGTCGTGGTTACGACTTGCTTTCTAAAAGACGCGTCGTAATGGTACTGCGGGGTAACATCCGCGTTGAAAAGGATGTTCCCCATATGTAATATATTTACAAGTATTTTCCATCACAACTTGTGGCTTTCCTGATGAAGGCATACGCTTCGCTGAAACATGCATAGACTTGATTTCATGATAAAAATATCAACATATTAAGCTACTATCTCAGTTTTGAGGTGGAGGCTTCTATGTAACAATATGAGATTATTTGTCTATAAATATTTCCTGAATATTTCTTTTTGATTCTTTTCTTGATTTAAATTGTATGCTTCATTAATGTACATTCATTATTGTTTATATATGTTTATGTATGTTCTGTAACTGTTTGTCTCATTGAAGGAATTCATGTTTTTTTGTAAAATGATTTTTAAGTACCCGGAATTCTGATGGCTACATGAATACCTGTACACTACTTTTTTGGTTTGTAATCACCATTCAAACAACTGCTGGTACAAGAATAAAATATGTCTCTTTCACAAAATCATGTTTGCTTGGCCCATATATATGTTACGTAAATGTTTATTTGCTGTATAGTGTCCAGTGGCTTTTTTTTTTAATACATTGGCTTTTCTCCCTGCCCTTTGAACTGCCATTTATTAGCAGGGGGTCCTTTATTTGTACATTGATTATCCCTCAGCTTGTCTGTGCAGGACTGTTCATCTTTATCTATTTTTTTTTCCTTAGGTTGGATGTACTACTGTTGGTCAACATTAATAGAGAAACTCAAGACGTTTGGATTCTGGAATGAGGATTTTGCAGCTTTCATAGGTTCTCACACTTGATAACTTATCCAGCATGCGGCAATCAGGAAATTATATGATTTCATTACTCTAATTTCCCTTAGAAAGAAGATTAAAGGAATACAAGCCCATGGTAAATTCATGTTGGAGTATTTAGTACAGGGGTCCTTCCACAAGGCCTGAGGATATGTCATATTCCAGGGCTGTTTTTCCAGATACAACCATTCATTAAAAATGGTCCATGATAGCTAACTGCTGTTCACATGCCTTGATATGCTGATAGTAGAGACAGATAAAGAATTGTTCCAAACTTTGAAGAATAGATTGACTGAAGTGGATGATAAAATTATGAAAGCTAATGTTTTGGATGAAATATAAACAGAAACTAGAAGAACTAGATAAGGAATTATCCTCATTTACAAGGATAAATGGAATAAATATATCTCTTACAACACACTGGAAAGGACTTTCCCTTATTTAGCTGAACATTAGTACAATCAGGGTCAATGCCATGAGCATGATAATCCTAGCTTGAACTCATACAGTTGGAAGGTTTTGATCTTTTCCGACACATTGGACTCACATAATGAGGGTTGCTCTCACCATTTTGACCAAATGGGGATGCATTTTCCCTTTGAAAGCAACCAAGGAAGGGTGAACAACGTTTACAACGAAATTTTTACAACGCACTACCATTACAACGCAGGCATTACCACGCATACCATTACAACGCATTGCGCGGGGGGGCGCTCTAGGATAGGGAATACGTTTAATTTTCTATCCAACACCTTCCCTAGTGTACACGGGGACTGGAGTTGGAATAGAAAATTATACTTACCACTTTTCTGCCCTTCTAAGCGCTATGCGTTGTAAAGGTTTGCGATTTAAAAACCGCGTTGTAAAGGTATGCGTGGTAACAGTATGCGTTGTAACGTCATACATCCCCAAGGAAGAATGCAGCCTATTTCAGCCCAGTGTGCAGTCCGTACAGGTAGACAGAATCCTTGGTTCCCAACCAACTCTAGAGGCAACTACCAACCCAATTATTACAAACAAATACCACATATGGGAAACCAGAAATTGCCAATATTGGAGTCAGGGAAATTGAAACAGATCTTTAGTCTGTCCCAGTTATGTCTTGAACCGTCAGTTATTTCCTTACTGACAACTAGTTTATCTTATGTTACGCATACCAGAAAAAATATTTATGAACTATTGCAGGACATCATAAACTTTTTTTTGTAAACTACATCTAAGGAAATATTCTTCTGAAATGAACTCCTATAATGAGAGTCAATTTAATTTGTTTGGCCTCTCTCTTCCCTCCACCTTCACTCCTACTTTCGACCAAAAAGGCCCAGAAGTGGCCATTTTTTAACATACTGTATTAAATCATCTTGATCATGCGACACTGTTTATTCCCCATTTGCAATACAATCTAGATCAGGAAGAATTGTTAGCACTCCAAAAGATGTAAAACGACAAAACTGTGACAGTGAAAAATTGTGACAAAGGAGGTAGCATTGTAGTTTGTGGGACCCCAAGGACTATGAGATCAACATGCTCACTGTCCTAGACGATCCTGCCCACTACATCAAAATAAAACTTGACCCAACTGTAAGATTAGCCAAAAAGATTGACAGCATAACCTTGTATGCTCTTAATGTTGGCGACATTTGTGAGGAATACTTTGAATGGAAACCAGCAATAACAACGCAGATTTTACCACGCAATATCATTACATCGCATGCTTTACAACGCATGTGATGTAACAATGTGAAGCCATTACTACGCATACCATTACATCACATGCGCTTTCACAACGCATGCGATGTAATGGCTATCCACGTCGTTGTGAGCAAACTAAGGCTGTTTCCTCACAACAACGTAAGCAGGCAGGAATAAGGCGCAGGTTCTTGGATCACTGTGCTTGTTTGGCGTTTTCCCCCTGCAGCAGCGACATGAATCGTAAGCAGTCAGCTGTTGTTGGGGGAGTGGGGGATGCCTGGCGATGAAGGCCGGGAGGGGCTGAGAATGCTATAGCCTTTAATGGAGGACACTGAGCCGTTGCACAGGGATGACTGGAATTTGAATGAGTCTCGCAGCAACTGATGTCATCCTCCCCACTCCACCACACTAACGCAAGAGAGAGGAAACACGAGGAGAGGGAGGTAAGGGGGATTGCGCTTGTGGTGGGGGTTACTTTTGTTGTTGTGTTGTAATGTTTGTGTAGTGTTGTGTAGTGTAGTGTTTTAGGTTTTAGGATAGTGTTTTGGGGTCATTCAGGGTAGTGTTTCAGTGTAGGGTCTGGACTGGGGGTAGGAGCAGTGTCATGCTGGGGTAGTGTTTTAGGGGTATGAGTAGTGTTGTAGTGTTTGTGTAGTGTAGTGGTTTAGGGTTTAGGGTAGTGTTGTAGTGTTTATGTAGTGTAGTGTTTTAGGGTAGTGTTTGGGGTTGTGCAGGGTAGTGTAGTGTTACTGTAGGGAGAGGACTGGGGGTCGGGGGAGGGTTGTGCAGGGGTAAGGTAGAGTCACTTACCTTGCAAACTTTAACCCCAAGTATAGCTTTACCATGCATGACTTTGTTTTGTAATGGCATGTGTGGTAAAAGCCTAGTCCTGGTAAAATTTTGCGATGCAATGGCATGTCGTTGTCATTGACATCGCGTAGTAATACCCGCTTTCTAATGGCATGCGTGGTATTGGTATGCGATGTAATGACATAAATCCCTTTTAATATGTGACAGCCATTAATACTCGGATGGCACATATGTATGGAATACCTAAGACACATAGGAGTATCATCCTTATCGTCCAATCATAACCTCTGTCCAAATACCTGGATTGTATTTTACAGCCATATGCCCCCAAGATTAAGCCTTATAATAAAGACACTAGAGACATCACTAATACAGTCGAAGGTCTATCTTTAAATCTCATCACTGAAACCTTAGTGACTTTAGACATCGAAGCGCTTAGCAGCAAAATACCTCAGTATATGGTTTTGTAAGCACTTAAGTGGTTTATTGAGGATGGAAACATTGAAATTGAAGGCCTAAGACATTCCTTATTGAATGTTTGCACGTTGTCCTTTATCAAGACAGCTTTGAATTTAGGGGCCAAGTGTTTAAACCAACCTAAGGAGTGTTAGCACTGGGACGTCAGTTACTCCGACAGTAGCTAATATTTACATAGCCTTATTTGAAAAGGAGAACATTGATAACAAAATGGCTAAATTTTTTAAATCAGTGACAAATTGGTCATGATTTATTGACAACATTATTATCATTTGGACCGACACCACAGAGCAGCTAGAAGAATTATTTCTCTAGCTCAATCAAGGAGACCCCAATTTGTGGTTCAAAGGCCATCAGCGTCACTAACAGGTAGAATATTTAGACATTCTTAGCAGACATAATACTGGGGGTCTGGAATTGGACTTATATGTCAAGCCTACAGCCAGGAATACACTTTTATATTACAAAAGTTAACATCCCTGTGCGCACAGAAACAAAGCATTACTCTTGGACGGTTTTTGAGGCTCAATCTGAATTGTTCTAACCTAATCAATTGTTATAATACTTGAGCAATTAAAATGAAAGAAAAATTCCTTAAGAGAAAATACCCAAAGCGCTTAATTCGAGAAGCTTTTAGAAGAGATACGTTTTTGGACAGGGACTGTCTTTGCATGAACAACAATGACAAACAGTTTCACACTTGGGGGGCGATTCGCATCTGGGTCGGAAAGCTCTCTGACCGAGCAGGATCCGGACTGTTTTATGACCGAGTCGGAGTCCTGCAGTACGACCGAGCAAGTACGATGCTGCCGTATGCTGCTCGGTTCGGTCGGCCTCCCATAGAAGTCAATAGGAGCCGGTCGTGCGACGCATACATGGGCTCCCATTGATTGAATGGGTACGTCTCACACAAGGGCCCCCCTACAGTGGGTACGTGTCGGTGCCATCCGCACCATACATGCCTGTGTTGGGGAGACCCTTGGGTCTCCCCCTGTGTCCGAGTCGTAGGGCTGGGGGTGACAGGGGGTCTGACGCGGACCCCCAAAGGCAACTTCCCAGACGTTTTGCGAGCCGGACACTCCGGCTCCCACCGGCTTTCCGATGCGTGCATCGTACTGGCTTGGTCGTAAATCACATCCATTGCACGCCACGGTTAGCTTACGACCGAGACGTACGTAGCGGTTCAGACCCGGAAACGACTCGGTCGGTGAATTTCAAGTAGCTTGCATCGTACTTGCTCGCTCATACAGCTGTACGGGTCAGGCGGAAAACACGCGTACGGCTCGTACTTTTTCTGGTCGGATCGCGTTTGGTGCCCTTTCCGACCCAGATCGGAATCGGCCCCTTAGTCTGTATAACCAAACACTCTACTGTGAATGAAAAAGCAAAACAGATTATCTGTTCTAATTGGCATATTTTAAACAGCAATGCCGAGGATAGCTCTAAGCTCTCCAAACCCATGTTTGCTCATTGTTGCAACAAAAATATCAAAGAGATTTTGGTTCATTTGTGTTTCACAACCGACGTTCCTTTTACACAAAAGACCATTGATGGGAGAGTGCCTGTTGTAGGCACACATAATGTAAAGCATGCAACTCAGTTCAAGAAAAATGCCATCTTTTCACATAATTGATTTACAGTTAAGGCTAGGAAATTCACCAACTATAAAACAGAAAATCTTTTTGTTACTGTGTCTGTGCAATTTGGGCTATGTAGGAGAGACAGTCTGCCCAATTACCAAATGACTAACTGAACATTGGTCTGCCTTTCGCACAGCCTGACTTACTGCTCCTTTGGTGAAACATTTCATTGAGAAAAAACATAAGCCAGATGGCATCAGATGGCTAATCTTGGAGAAAATCAAGGTTGCCCATGAGATAGTTATGAAGTGAGAAAAAGATGGGATGTTTTATGGACTTTTACCCTGGACACCTATTAAAGGGGTTTAAATAATGACATTGCATGGGAAAATGCCATTAGACCTCGACTTGAGAATCTTCCCGGTCTGTGCTTTGAATAGTTACTGATTATCGTGGTGTTTGATCAACTCAGTGAAATTAAGTATTATACCCGTGACACAAGATATATTTTGTCACATGCTCATGATTAAGGATGCAATCTTTTTGGGTACAAGCACTATCAACATTGCCCTCACCTGTTTCTTTTTGGCATCATAATTCTCGCCTCTTCTTTAGCTTGATTATAGGACAACTGATTGCTATTTTCCCATTGTTTGCGATTATTTAAAAACTTTCGACTTCATCCTACTGCAGGAAACATGGCAAGAGGTGCCTCTGCAAATACAGGGATATACCTGTTTTCACACTCCTGCCTTAAGGAATAGCAACTATGGCTCTCCATCAGGCGGCCTTACTACTTACATTAAAATAACAAAAATCCATAGAGCGCAGGAAGTACTGCCTCAACGCTCAACTGTAAATACCACAAAGATTCAATTAAATCTAAATGGGAAAAAGGAGGAGGTATTGCTAATTAATATATACCTAAACCTGAAACAGAAAAAAACAGGATTCAATAATATTGATGGAACAGCTGTATGAATTGATGAGTACACACACAACTCCGAACCTCATCTTGTCAGGTGACTTCAACCAATGCATATTAAATACCACTTCAAATGAAGACATCAAAGCCCAGTCTTTTTTACTGGAACATTCCAATTTAATCATATAGCATCAAAGGGAGAACACCTAAGGGTGTATCAGAGCTGCTAGAAGATTTGGAGAACATTGGGCTAAGGGTGTTGAATGGCAGATTTGCTGATGATTCCCCACCAGCCGCCTCATTTCACTCAGTTCGAGTACCCGCCTTAATTGACTACACCCTCGTGTCTCTCTCATGCTTCCAACATATAATAGGCTACTGCCCGGGAGACAAAGGGGATAGTGATCATCGGCCTCAGGAAATCCCAATCCATGCACTACCAGACAAATAAACCCTAAATCCAGATGGAATGCAAGTATGCCATACAATAACCCCAAAAAGAATCAAGTAATCTATAGCAAACTCCAGGGAGGTTCTCTTGGTAGCAAAACAATAATTAAATGAGTTCTACCACCCCATGGAAAATCACACCCACATATGGGAAACCTTTACATCCATATTTTCAAACTCCTACTCACCTGTAGTTCAACACCTCCCGACTTACGAGCTAACAGCCGCAGGGAAGGCCACGAACACACACAGGTCGACCTTGAAAAACCTTAAATAAGCTATAAACAAATCACTACGGACACTGAGAATAAGCCAGGGAGACAAGGACATACACCAACAGCTCCATGGGAGCAAGGCCGAACTTAGCAAACTTAAATGGGACATAAGAAAATCACATGAAAATGAACTCTGGGCCAAACTCCATCATAGCTCCAAAGGAAACAAGATTAATACATTTTTACAACTGCACATGGTGGTTTAACAACTTACATAACTGAAAATACCTGGTCATTCTATTTATAACGTCACTTTAACCAACAGGTGTCTGGATCAAAACATAAGCAAGGATGAACAGGGATGAACAGCCAGTACCTCAAACCCATAACTTGAAGACTGACGAGGCCGCGGCAATTGAAATCAACCCCACCATGATCAGAGCACAAATATCCAAAGGGAGGAAAAAAGAAGGAGCACCCGGGCCAAATGGGATACCACCAGCTCTCTTTAAACAAGATCCAGAATACTGGTCAGAAACCCTAGCTCCCATCTTCAGCTCTGTCAGGCACTATCATCTCACCAATTTATAAAGCAGGGGACAAAACACTACCAAAAAATGACCGTTTGATTGCACTACTGGTTGTTGAGGCAAAATACTTTGCGGGGACTCTACTCACTGAGCTACAAGAATGGGAGACAGAGCAAAATATAATTCCACCTAGCTTAACAGGGTTCTGTAGAGAGACTGGAACAACAACCAACCTTTTAGCAATGTCATTACTCATCGATAAAACAATTTTAACTAAACAAACTATCTTTGCTTTGTGGATTTTAAGGGGGCGTTTTACAATGTCAACTGAGTTAACCTCTAGAGGAAATTGTCTCACTGGTGGATTGCTCGGTCCCTCCTGAATCTCATAATAGAACTGCACTCCAACACGTGGATACAGGTCAAGCTTGGCAACGGCTCCCACCTGTCAAGGCATATACCAACAACTAAAGGACTTAAGCAGGGGTGCGTCTTACCACACTTTCTTTCTAATATTTACACAGCAGACCGGCCAACAGCCCTCACTGCTTGCAATGCACATGCCAGCTCGAATAGGAGGAAAGACCATTTCCAGTATGTCTTATGCAGACAATGTTGTTCTAACTAGCCACACCCAAGTAGGTCTATAACGGCTACTTAACAAACTACATGGGTACGCAGATGAAAACTATTTAGAAGTTTATATCGACAAAACTAAAACCCTACCAATAAATGGAAAAAACGGTCCCATCTCTTGGCGCTTGGAAAATACACAATTGCGCGCTGCGACTTGTATAAGTACTTTGGCGTCATGATTGATAAGGGGGGGCCAATTCACGAACCAGCTTAAGGCCATCAAGAGGAAAGGAATGGTGATTGCAAGAATGCTAAGGCAGCTTAAAACAAAACTGACCGGACCAACATTCAACCCACTTCTCCGTGTTACACAAGCAAAAAGCTCCTGCACTAAGCTAAAAGAGGAAAGGATAGGCCTCCTAAAAACGAATTTTAATGAATGAGGCATACGTACCCGGAGACAAGCAGTACTTGCATGCTTTAACCCAAGGGACCCACAATTAAACAGGAAGCTTGTTAAGTTCCTGCTTCTAGCAGCATCTAAGCAAAGACCAGCAGCACTGTAACCTACTTATAGACTCCAGAGGCTTTGATTGAAATGAATTAAGGACACTTTGCACTTTCAAATAATTCACGTATGTTTTAATATATAAGAATTTTAACAGTGCACCGTTCAAAAAGTCAATTAATTAAAATGTTTTATTAGAATGCAATTTTGTAATGGCTTTGATTAATCAAAAACAAATAATTCTTACTTACATTGTTTGGGAATTTTATTTTATGCAATTACATTAGTTTGTATTGCAGTGCATTGTTTGGATATTCTAGTATAGGACACTTTCTGATACAGTGGTCTAGTCTTTCACAGTATCAAATGGGTGCTATGTGGCCATGCCACAATGCGCAACCTCTGAGCTTTTGAGATCTACTTTCATGTTTCCATATAAGGAAAACACTGGCATGTTTTTCTACTTGTTGCATCTTGTTGAGAGGTTTTGCCGCCGGCATCACTGTGGCTGGTCTCGGAGCGTCACTGCCTATCAGGTAATCTGTATGAATCCATCTCTCCTTTCCAGCTGTATATTATTGACATCGCTGATAATCCGGATGCATACTCTTTGCAAGGCTGTGAGCACCCAATACAGGAGTAGAGCAATTCCATCAAATACATGCATATTTAGCTAATAGGCGGTAAGGCTGCCCGCCCATTTGTCATCTCTATTTTAGGAACTAATATATCGGGTGGCACAGTGCATGGCTTGATAAGCATGAATGATATAACTTTGTATAGCCCTAAGAAGAGTCATCAAGTAGACTAATTATATTAGGACGTTAACATAGGTCCTTGCTGCTGACTTAAGAGATTTTCCAGTTTACAACTTCAACCTACACATAGGTTTTATATCAGCATTGTTCTGAGCCTGATCTCTTTATTAAATACTGAATTTCTATACCTTTCCTAGTTCAGAACGCATTTCTCCAGTTACGTGATATCTATTCATCACTCTTTATGTCACCGTTATCACTATATCGTTATTATTGGCTCCTTTGACCACAAGACTGGAGAACCATTTTCTACATCAGGGTAATTACTTATCGCTGCTTTTTTCGACGTTGCGCATTATTAGCCATCTTAATGCGCACTAATGGACATCCTTTGTTTGAAGAGTACTGTTGGTTGGAGTCCCTATTTGAAAGTTTGGAAGCATCATTGGTAGACCTTTCTTTTGTAAGCCCCATACCTTTGTTTGTTTTTGATTCAGAATTCATCCTACTAGAGGGCCCATACGAACCATACACATACAACCCACTTGGGAAGGTGGGAAAAACAATATAAACAATTGAAAAGAGGAAGACCAAATGGTGGAGGAGAAAACAGCAAAAGAAATTAAAAAGATGATAAGGAGAGAAGATGAAGAAATACTCAAGGTTGAACCTCAATAGGAAAGGAAACAAGGGGCTTAGCAAATGGCAAGAAATGATTGATAGAGTTAAACAGACAGTTACAGACCTTTCTAATAGACACCTAAATAAGGAATAGATTGATTTGTTAAACAAAAGTCTATCGTTATGCCATACAGTGGACTTTAACTACACAAAGACTTGAATAGACCTTTGTTACTTTGTACGAAAATTAAAACCTCTAAAATAATTTAGGACCAACAAAAAGGATATACCTATCTGTCATTATCATGTTAAGACTGAGAAGTCCAATGTGTGCTCAGGGGTTGTTGCTATGCTGCATAGTCTCTCTTAGTTGGAGTGCAGTGAAGAGAGGCTGGCCAATATGGGGAAGCAAGAGATCATAGAGCAATTGGGTGTAACCTATTGTGACAAAATTCCCCTGTTTACAAGATCATCCCCATATTTGCTGACTTTTATTGCTGTTTTTAGACTCTGCACACCGGGACACTGCTGTTAAGTGCCAAGTGTATGTACTCAGATGGCTAAAAGATGTGGAAATTGCCTAATCCCTGATTGAATTTATACTCATGATCGTAATTTCATTAAACATATCTCTATCTCTTTTCAGACTGATAATAACAGGCCCAAGTGGGCTCTACAGTCTCATGTAGGTATTTCTTTGCTAGGTTGGTCATCTATTTCATCAACTAAGTTCTACATCAATGTATAATTAATATCTTCCTCTAGAACGCCTTTCACATATCCACTTGCTAAATCAAAACATATCCTGCATTGCTTATCTCAGTTATCTAAAATTTCATTCTACAAAGTGCAGGAAAAACATATTATTTACTAAACACTTATGGACATATTTATGAAAAAGTCACCTAGCTGCACTGCTTGATAGGGAAAGAATGCATCATATTTTAAATTATACAGCACATGCCTGTCTTTTCCCTGCACTGGCGCACAATGTGCTGTCTAGCGCCAATGCAGGCACCTTTGCACCATTGTTTAAGGGTACCTGTGTTGTAAGCAGGATTGTTTTTGTACAGGAAGGGCCCGTACTTGCAGAAAAACAAACCTCTGAGGCATTTTACTCTTTCTATGTGTGCTGCAGAATGCAGCGCATATATAAAGAGTAAATAGCAAGCAGAAATTAAGACATTTCTCCTCATTATGCCTCACCCTAGGAGGCATCGTATTTTGACACAGTCCTAGATCTACCAGAAATGGTAAATCTGGGAATGCGCCAAAATCCATGGGTGGATCTGTGGGAACACCCATGCTCCACCCATGGAACGCCTCCCTGGGGCAGAGTAACTTAATGCAGGGATGTGCACTGCGTTGTGTTGTATTACTCTAGATTTATCAAGCCACGCAAGGTCATGCAAGATGGACTTGCATGGCTTGATAAATCTAACTTAAGAATTATGTCACTCTTGTACCCCATTGCATGGCACAAGAGCAACGCAACTATTTGATAAATTTAGCCCTTAGTTTACATGCAGCACTCTAGTCAATACAATAGGAAGATTGACAATGAGTAGGAGCGCCTCTATAGACCTTCTTTGACTGTCGGATCTCATCACTATGCAGATCCCTTCTCCCTCAACACCCAATTCTGTTGCCAAACCCACCAACCTATAGATGATGCTTGGGTCCTCCACCTGGATCCTGCACCACCCCACCATTCTGGAAAGCTCTATATGCAGCTCGATGACTGATGCAGTGCATCCTGCCTAGACCGGACTACTTTGTGACCTGCTGGAGCACAAATCAGCAGTATTGCATGGCTTCTCTGCCTATATCCTGGGCCGTCCCTCCAGTTTTTGGTCCTCCATCGGTGATTTGTGAGTGGTGCAACCCACCTTGCCTGGGCTGGTCCACATCATGATCCCTGGAGGGACATACACCGCCTGTCAGGGTGCTCGGCCCAGATCCTGGATTGCCCAGCCATTCTGGTAAACTTCCTCTGTGGCATGGGTATTGATGCAGCTCATCCTGCCTCGGCCATACTGATTCCCAACCAGCAGGAATGCTCGATGCCTCATTGTAACAGTGCAGAACATTTGCAGACAACCTCTTCTCTCACTGGATTCCCAGTTCTCTGGAGGGGACACCATCCTGTGGTCCTATTTCCTTTGCAGCCCTCTGTTGCCCTCCTAGCTACTGCCTCTCTCCAAGGGAGGTGCTGGCCTGCCTGCCCCTGTACAGTTCCTCCATGGCTCTAGACGCTGAGGCGTGACTTTGGTCCATGAGAAGGGCTCTTGGCAATTTCAATAGAACTAAAACTGTGTGTTGGTATAATTCCTATCTGCGGAATCAATCAAATTTGAAAACTGACTTACCAATTAGAAACAGTAAGTTAAGGATCAGCACATGTCGAGATTTATGTGTTAAGAGGCTCTGAATAGGCAAACATCAACCGGACTTTCTCGCAGTAAAGGGAACAAAGCTCCCTACCGCTAAAAGAGGACAACCCTGAATTCCATAAAAATTAACTCAGAAGGAAAGGGGGGAAGGAGGGATTTGTAAAAAAAAAAACAGCTGTATGAATCAGACTGATCTGAAAAATGCTCCCCATCAATGCAGTGGAGGGCTGACAGTCAGGGCGTCAGAAATAGCACTGATCTTTAATGGAGCTAGACAAAAAACTTTGCTTGATAACCCATTCAACGATAAAATATCCGAAGAGTCACTATGAAAATGGAGAAACTAAATAAAGATATTCGAAAAAATAATTGGAAATATATATAGGAAATTAAACATAAGATTAAAAGTACAGAATATTCACAGTTGTATCACACAATGGTCTGTGCATGCGCAGCACCTAATACACTATCTGAAAATTGGAAATCAAGAACAGTTACCAGTCACTGACAAAAAAGAGAGAGATTGTTGCTGTGTGTAATTGTATTAGCAAATATCTAGCACAGGATATCTAGAGAAGAGAATCAACCTAAGCAGGGGTCACTTAGGGATTTTTTTGGGAAGCCCTCACTCACCACCCTGGGTGGTGACATGCTTCATCATCGGGCCCACCAGGAGAAGCCGAATGCCTCCCTGGTGTGCTGCAACGCCAGATTACTGGGGAGCTGGTTGTGTGACAATAATGTGCAAAAGAATGTGAATTTAAAAATGCCAGCAGGCTATACCATGCAAAAAAACTTTATTCCGTGGTTAGCTGGGCATAGGTTAAAATCGATGTGTCGGGAAATTTACCAACTATTGTGTTGGGTGTTTTCCCCTTTAGAGTGGGGTCAACATGTTTCTGCCCTTATGTGTATGGATATTACGGGGCATTCGTCAGGACCATGTGATCATGTACCTCGGTGGTATGGACGCCCTAAGGCCCACCCTAGCCAGAGGACGTGAAAGTTAAAAATAGAAATAAAGTCTAAGTGTAAAAAGTAGTGCAAAAAACAAACCAAAAAAAGTGGTGGTTCGCAAAATTGTGCGAAACCTGTGGTTTGTTAGTTAAAAGATCCACACTTCATGGGTCTCGGGAGGGGGGTGGTGGCGACAATGGCACACCGCCCGCAACTAAGCATGGGCGGATTTTGCGAATTGGCAATCCGCGAAATTGCGTATTTACGGATTCGCAATCCGCAAAATCCGCGAACTCTGGCGAATTTGCGGATTTTTTTTTTTTGTGTTCGCAAGGATTTCTGCCAGTTCGCGAGGATTTTGTACCAGTTCGCAAACGCGAACTTACTTTTCGGGTAGCAACGGTCGCGAACATGTTGTTTCTACATCTGGTTCATCACAGCACCCTCTGTTTTACCACTGCCACCCTCTGTTTCACCACTGCCACCCTCTGGCTCACCCATGCCACCCTCTGGCTCACCCATGCCACCCTCTAGTTCATCACTGTAGATTATGGGTGGAAAAGCACACCTGCCCTGCCTCAACTGACATAAATGAATTAGGGGCTGATTAATGTGTTACTGAATTTGAACTTCCTGGCTGGAACCTGCTTCCTTATCTGTAATTGCTTTCTCTGAGCCTGCTGTGAGGGTCAGAGCAGGGTCATTGAATAGTTGCAAGTAGGCAACTGAACTCTGGAGGGGCCCCTCAGGAAGCACTACAGGGAATGGTTACTAATGATAAGATTGAACTTTTGCACCTGCTGAGTGCTTTCAGTTTTGCAAAAATCCAAATATCCAGCAGCATCCACAAAAAGTAATCCTTCCAGGTCAAGATCCCTGGCACCTGCTTCCTTATCTGTAATTGCTTTCTGTTGCAGTGTAATTTTTTTAACAGGACGTTTGTTGTATACTTGTAGCTATTCTCTGAGCCTGCTGTGAGGGTCAGAGCAGGGTCATAGAATAGTTGCAAGTAGGCAACTGAACTCTGTAGGGGCCCCTCAGGAAGCACTACAGGGAATGGTTACTAATGATGAGTTTGAACTTTTGCACCTGCTGAGTGCTTCCAGGTCAAGATCCAAATCAAAGTGACCAGCACATGAAGAAAGCACTGAGAGGAGCCTGCTGGACAGGAACAGGAAGTTGGAGACTGTGGGGCACTTCCTTCCTCCCACCCCCCCCCAAAATGGACTCCTTGCAAAAAAAAGTGCAGGCAAATGTCAACCTGAGGAGTTATTCTAATAAAAATCATAATTTTCAAGGTGTATGCTGCCTGCTGGTGGATTTCTTGTGCGAAATTGCAAATTTTGCAATCTCGCAATTGCGAGATTGTCGCTGCCCGCCGCATCTACGTTTTCGCAAGTGTTTACTCCCGCGAAATTGTATAGTATTCTAGTTGGCAAGTGCGACCAAGCAAAAAAATCCGCTTCGCACGGATTTACGAATTTTCGGTAATTTCGCGAGAGTTCGCGGATTGCGAATTTACCGAAAATCCGCAAAATCCGCAGGCGGAACTGATTTTACGCCCATGCTTACCCGCAACGCCAAACACCCGCTCGGCACCTAGCGTACTCCTCTTCCGGACCCCGTGGATCCGGAAGAGGAGTACGCTAGGTGCCGAGCGGGTGTTTGGCGTTGCGGGCGGTGTGCCATTGTCGCCACCACCCCCCTCCCGAGACCCATGAAGTGTGGATCTTTTAACTAACAAACCACAGGTTTCGCACAATTTTGCGAACCACCACTTTTTTTGGTTTGTTTTTTGCACAACTTTTTACACTTAGACTTTATTTCTATTTTTAACTTTCACGTCCTCTGGCTAGGGTGGGCCTTAGCGCGTCCATACCACCGAGGTACATGATCACATGGTCCTGACGAATGCCCCGTAATATCCATACACATAAGGGCAGAAACATGTTGACCCCACTCTAAAGGGGAAAACACCCAACACAATAGTTGGTAAATTTCCCGACACATCGATTTTAACCTATGCCCAGCTAACCACGGAATAAAGTTTTTTTTGCATGGTATAGCCTGCTGGCATTTTTAAATTCACATTCTTTTGCACATTATTGTCACACAACCAGCTCCGCATTAATCTGGCGTTGCAGCACACCAGGGAGGCATTCGGCTTCTCCTGGTGGGCCCGATGATGAAGCATGTCACCACCCAGGGTGGTGAGTGAGGGCTTCCCAAAAAAATCCCTAAGTGACCCCTGCTTAGGTTGATTCTCTTCTCTAGATATCCTGTGCTGGATATTTGCTTTTCCTTGTGCAGACACTCTTCTGTTGTTAATGAATATAATCTGGGGGACTGAGAGTGTCTCTTCCCTCTCTCTCTCGTTGTTGATATTGTAATTGTATTAGACCATCAAGGATTTAGCAGAAAAATCGGTCAAAATCACCAGAATGAATATGTGTAAATGAATGTGCATGTACCCACAGTGATACACAAGGCCAAAGTCGCAATAGATATTGTGTTGTACTATTGCCAATCATGGGTATCCAAAATGGGGCAGAATGTAAGAGAAACCACAAAGTACAAAATCATAGATAATTATGCGAATAGATATTATATAAACATAGATCATAAAACAAGAATACATAGCCTGTGACATAAATAGGCAACAACAATGAAAAAGCAAGCAGATGACTTTTTACGAATACTGCAAGCAGGGGCGTGGCTAGGTGCAAGAGGAAGATGGGGGTGCCCATGAGACTCTTTACACGATTGTGTTAGAGCGAAGATTTTTGAATCGGTTTTCTACCATCAATGAAGTCTTCCTGAATGGCACAGTGACTCTCTTTGAGAGTGGTGTGTTTCTTTGTGAAGCAGGTTGTCGGTGGAAGTCATGGTCTAATATTTCTGATGTTGGCGCACTGTTCTCTCCTTAGAATCGGCCACCATTTGAAGACACCGGTATAACGAGGAAGATGATGAGAAGCTTCAATTATATTTTCACCATAGAAAGACCACTAGGTTTTCTCCCTTTTGAGAAATATTGCCTGCAATTAATCTTAGACTGCCACCCATTTCTTTGTCATTATCACATTTAAGCCTTTTACAAGACATCAGTTTTCACAGGAACTCCTATTTATCATACTATTAATTTTTGGCTCCTTGCTTTTTCTTGTTTTCCAATTCATTTTCCATCCTGTTTTCTACTCAAATGGACATGTGTTCTAAAATATACCCTTACTGACAACCATGTTGGTGCTTCAATAGTCCTTAAATGTGTCTTCCAAGCTAAACTATTTGGTATAGCAAGAAGTTCACTATGTTGTTTTGGCGTTGTCTATTTTCCTGATCCTCGAGCTTTGTCATCAGATCAATCAGACACGCTTCGTGGGAGCTGCTCTGTTCTTTGACTTTAGTTACCTTTACTTCCGATACCTCCGTCCTGGCCTCCACCATTACCACCCTATCCCCAATTTCAGTACACGCTTTGTTCAGTTTCCTCATACCAGACTGCAATTTCTTAGCAGCATTTCTAGCTGTAAGGCTTTCGCTTCGTACCTCTTCTTGAAATTGTTTGATAGATTTAACGATGGAGGCAAGTGAGGGTACGTCAGACTCTGGGGAGGGTATTGTACTTGGTAACTGTGCCATTGCGCCTTCCCCGTTGGGTGCCAAGCTAGGGGAATCAGTGTAGTCCGACTTTAGTTGTCTACGTTTTCTTCTAGACTGTCTTTTCCTTAGTACCGTATCCATTGTTTTGTTTTGAGAGGCCTCTTCTTCACTCAAGAGTCCTTCTGACTGTGGATCTTCTGACAGCGAGGAGCTCTCAGTCGTTTTCGGTTTCAGAACCGTCGGATACTGACTAAAAGTGCTCCGTGACAGGGTCTGGGGTTTGGAGAAGTAGGTTGTCTTGGCTAAGTACGAGTGTCTCTCAATTGTCATTGTCTCTGCTCCCTCCTCCGGTCGCTCCGACTATAGGTGTCGGTTGCTCCAGATCCCCGGTAATATCTAGTGCAATGTCTGTCCCTGTCCCTGTCTCTGGGTGCTCATTTAGAGCGCTTTGTGGTATTTGTGATAGTTGCGTAATCTCCTCAGGTAGGAGACCTTGGGGGCTGTTATCCTGGTGGTTCTGTCTGTCACTCCTACTATCTTTTAAACTAGCGCCTGCCGTAGGAGTAGTTGAGATGGTTGTGGACTTAGTTCTCAAGCTTGAAAAATGTTGGCTAATTGAGGGAGGGTGCCCCAGAGTGTTCACAATTACCTCCTTAGCAATATTAGGTTTTACAGTAGTCTTTGTGTTATTTTTTTTAACTGCTCCCAAGTCCCTTTTACCTTTCAGGGTATTGTCCGCCTTCTCTCCTTCGGCCTGTATTACATTCAATTTTGTTTTTTGCTGTCTCGTCATCATCCTCTTTTCCAGAGCTCTACTGCTCCCGTCTGGCTGCCAGAAGTGCCGTTTTACCACCGCCGGTGAACGTGCGTTTAGGGCCGTATAAACTGCTGTCCCAAGACAGCCCCGATGCCGGTGCCTAAAGAGGATAGTCACGCAGCGTATTAGGCAATCCTCTGTGCCACTGCGGATCGTCCGGTAATCCTTCAATCTGGTCATGAATCGATTTCCTCATTGCCGCGCTGCTCTGCTGCCTTGCTGCCGCGCTGGATGACAGGCTGTCAAACAATGTGATAGCCGAGCTTCAGGGATTCTCCCGGCGTGCAACAGCAGCGAGCGGCTGGATCGCGGCTACTCCTCACACCGATTCCATCACTGCTCACAGGAAGCAACCACTCCTATCAGCGACTGCTAGGTATCCCGGAGGGGGTAGAAGGGGACTATCCAAGGGGGTTTGGTCAGACTACTTCAAGCCGCATTTCCAGAAGAGACAAAGTGGGACTGGGATCTCGAAGTACAGAGAGCGCACAGATTCCCATTTAACATCAAAGCAAGAAGGAGGGAGACCCATACTAATGCAAAACCCCGGGTCTTCCTAGTATTCTTTGGTAACTTTTTACTGAGACAAAAGGTCTATGACCAGGCAAGACCAAATGCGCAGAAAGAAGCTAACGGGGTTAAATTCTTCGCTAAACCAGATTTCTGCCACGCCACAGTCGAGCGCCGGTGGAGACTTCGCCAATTAATCTCGCCCTTTCAACAACAAGGAACACAAGTCTTCCTCATGAACCCGGCTAGGCTAAAAGTACTCCACAAGTGGAAAACCCGCGTTTTTCTCTCAGAAGTCAAGGCAGGGGAATTCCTAAAAGACATTACTGAACGGAGGTCTCAGAGAAGCTAAATCTAGCCAGGAATTAGACTAACATACTCTGGTCGGGACATTAGGGTTTCCAGTCTCTCTATTTTATTTTTATTTTTGTGGATTTCTTTTGTGGTTTTTGCGCTGTATTGGTTGTCTATTTTTGTTTTGGGGTTTTGATTCACCGTTTTTGTTTGCTTCTACAACCAATAGTGGCGGGCGGCTGGAACTCACATATGATTTCGATGATACAAGACCATCTTGACTGCTCAGCAAGGGAGGGGGGTCGGCACACTTAAAATTCACGCACCAAGGGGAGCACTTAGACACAATAGGCTAGGTTTTAAGGAAGGGGAAAAGAAAAGAAGAACATTACTGTACACAGGGGCTTTATGGCATGGACTGGAAACGGTAGTAGAAGCTGAGGCTAGGAAACTTAGGCTAACTAGATTAAATAAAGAAAAATGAGTGGAATAAACAATCTGAAAATAGTAACATTGAATATCTGCGGGCTCAATGATATCAAGAAACGGCAGAAGGTTAAACTAGGATTGCGGACATTGAGCCCAGATATAATATGTTTACAAGAGACACACACTGAGGGGGCTCAAAAACAACTTTTAAACTCAATGGGATTCGAACTAATTTGGGCTACCACCCAAGGGGTCAGAGTGAAAGGAGTTGGGATTCTAGTAAATCACAGACTTCCACTATGAATAGAAAAGGTCAAATCAGATAGTTTGGGCCGATGGGTAATTGCCCGATGCTCTCTACCGTCACAATACTTATTCACAATATGCTCCATTTATGGGAGCAACTTAGATGACCCGGGGGTAATCAACTGGATAACAGACAAAACTGGCACATTGGCAAACTCCTATTATATTATGTGGAGATTTAAATTTAAATCTACCAAGCCATTGGCAAACCGGGAAGAATGGGAAATACACGGGGAGAAAACCGAGGGTATATCAAGTCATCCTAAATCTGATTGAAACACACTGCCTCGTGGACGTTTGGGCTCCCCACGGGTCACTTGCTAGACTTGACTATTTCCTTATTACCGCTGGTTTCATTGATTCCTCACAAGTGGAAATATCCCCCCGGTTTTTATCAGATCACAACCCAATTATACTAACTCTGAAAGGTATAAATCCAGAAGCTCCAAGCATGACATGGACTTTTGAAAAAGCACTATTACTAGATGATAAATATAAAACGCATAGGAAGAGTTGGATCTCCGAATTCTTACAGGCAAACATGGGAACCGCTCCTCTTATGATTGTCTGGGATACATTCAAAGCTGGAGTCAGGGGCGAGATTATTAGCTACTCCCTAAGGAATAATAGAATTGAAAGGGAACAGGTGCGGATGCTCCAGGAAAGGCTAAAGGGAGAAGAAACTAAATTAACACAGGCCATTAAAACCGGTGGGGGAACTGAGACAGCTGAGGAATCGATAGCCAAGTTAAAAGCTGAAATTGGTTCAGTATTTGCGGAAAGAATAGCGGCAAAATGGGCCTCATCCCGCGGGAAGATCTATGAATGTGGAGAGCAAATAGGACATCATCTAGCTCTCGCTATCAGGCAGCAATCAACCATAAATACAATAATGGCAATCAATACAGAGGCTGAGGGAGTTTCCAAGGATCCGGGAAAAATTTGCAAGGCCTTTGAAGGGTATTACTCGAACCTTTACCTTGAGACAGATGCTAGGCCTTTAGAGATCAGGAGTTCTGATATTGCAAACTACTTAGACTCTACACCAATGATAAGACTTAGCCCCGACAATCAAGAGTTAATGGAACATCCACCCTCCTGGGAAGAAATAGAAAACTCAATAAAATCCTTGCCGGATGGCAAAGCAACTGGCCTGGATTGTATCCCGGCCGAGTTCTATAAAACATTTATTGGGCAAATTAAGGAAATTTTCACGGCAGTCGTTCTTTCCATTTTTGGCGGCACCCATCCTCCTCTCTCTTCGTCTCTTGCGAAGATAGTCATCTTCCCGAAAAAAGACAAAAATCCACACGAAATGTCTTCATACAGGCCAATAACCCTGATTAACACAGACTCTAAAATGTTTTCCAAAATATTGGCTGGCAGAATTAACCTAAACATACAGAACTTAGTCTCCAAGTGGCAACATTGCTTCATCCCCAATAGGGGCACCACTGAGAATGTGCGAAGAACAATTGTGTTGTTTGACGCCGCAAACATAGCAGGAGACCTGATCACCTTAATATTGCTAGATGCCGAGAAGGCATTCGATCAGGTCTCCTGGCATTTCTTATGGGTGGTCATGAAGAGGGCGGGCTTCGGCCCTAATATGTTGCAAGCAGTCCAGGCATTATATAGAATCCCAAGGGCCAAAATTATGGTAAATTGTAAACTCACGGACACAATAGAAATCTCAAGAGGGACCAGACCCTCTACTTTTTGCCCTATTCATTAACCCACTTATTTGCAAAATAGAGACTAACCCTGAAATACCAGCCTACACAAGACATGGTATAAGTACAAAAATCATGGCATATGCGGATGACTTAGCTATAGTGACCCCAAACCGAAAGAAATCAATAAAAGCCTTAGAAAAAGAAGCCTTAGTATTCAGGAAAATTTCTGGATATGCACTAAACAAAACAAAGACACAGATAATCGTGAACGAAAATATTGTCTGGGTAAATAGCCGGGTAGTTCCTCAAGCAAAATATCTAGGAGTAAATAATATGGCTAATCTAGAGCAGATAGTTGAGAAAAATTTGAACCCCCTATCAATAGACATGAAAAAGCCCTCAAAAGAATTGATAATCTACATCTAACTATAATTGGACGCTGTAACGTAATAAAAATGACGTATTTCCAGAAGCTATTATATTACTTCTGCACGATTCCCCTCGAATTTAATGACTCAATCCTGCATCTATTTGAACAATTTTTTTGCCAATTCATTTGGGCCTATTCTAATACAAGGAGGTCTTATAAATTACTATCACTACCTAAAGAGAGAGGAGGCTGGGCACTTCCAAATTTGAAAATGTATCACTGGGCAACCGTTTTACAGTACAGCTCATGGTTACTACAGGAGACTTGTGGAACGATAAATTTAGGATTACCCTCCCCATACATGGTATTACTAGGGGAAGACAGCAAGGGATCCCTATGGAGACAACTTGAGTTTGGGTACTACAAACGAGTGCACTTTAAGACTCTTGAGAATGCATACCGGGTCTTCACCAACTTCCGAAAATTATTTGGATTGGGTAGACTGAACTACTATACACCGCTAATTAATAACTCACTGCTTCCATTGATATTTGGCACCACATACCTTCAGAGATGGTATAGGTCAGGAGTCAAGAGATTGGGTGATCTGATTACAACTGAGGGGGTAAAGTCCTTTGCTGAGCTCAGCTCGCAGTTCTCGATAGAGGAGAATCAGAACTTCCACTACCACGCAATCAGGGATTTCCTAACACGCAAGACAGGGGGCCCAGCCGGCTTTTTAAGGGTAGATATTGTTGATAGAATGCAAGAAGAGATGGCACTTCGAATAGGTATAATATATACGGCTATGAACGTAAAAATGCCGGATGACCTGCAAAAATTGACATAAAGTGGCAGACCAAATTTAATAATAACCAGCACATCTTTCACAAAGCCCTGCAGTTGTCCCACAAATATCTATTGTCAACAAAACTACAGGCCCAATTCTACAAGACAGGATTCATTCTCTATATAACGACTAGCAAAATTACCAAGTGGGGATCGGGTAATGGAACTCTCTGTCCCAGGTGTCATTTATTTTCTGCTGATCAAGTACATATGTTCGCTACCTGTCCGAAACTAAGTTCACTCTTAGAAAAAATACAGCACTTCATTGGGGTGGTTCTGGGACAGAACATATAATTAACACCCACAATCATGACTCTTGGGCTGGATGAAACGAACCAGATTAGGGGCCCTTTCATCTTCGTAGCCATGACCATCTTTAGAATCTGCATTGCGGCCAACTGGAAAAGTCGGGATCCCCCTTCATTCGCACAATGGCAAGCTAGGCTGTTAGCTACTTGTAAACTAGAGACAGCCATCTATGGGAAAAAAGGCAAGCGAGCTAGGAAAACTGGGATGTTGGTCTGGGAACAACTGTCTAACTGGATAGTGGGGACACCGGAAAAAACTACCAGTGGGGAATAGCAGGAAGCAATGGATAAATAATGACACACCCCCAGCCTCATTATGCCTTTACTATACTTTTATAGTTCCTGATACGAGGCCGGTTAAATATAGAATGTTTTTTGCTTTCTTAGATGTAAAGTATGCTTTGGATTTTCTTCTTACTAAATGTTTCCTCTTTGTTGCTTTCTCTCTTTATCTGCCTTGTCCTTCTCTCTTCCTTTTCATTTAGTTGCAGTAAGCCCCAATCTTTTCTGTCTTAATTACGATGTGACCTTAAGGTGTGTGGGTGGGAACAATGGAAATCTAAAAGTGATAGTAACTTTGTAACTCTGACTTTTCTTTGTGACGAAAAAAAAAAAAAAGAAGTTCACTATATATTTTGCCTTTTGGTTTTCAGTGAACAAACACTACTTACATTCACCCCGCAATTAATGGACAGACTGAAAAATATCAAAACAACGCATAATCTTGCTCCATAATTTCTAAAATTCCAGTGTTGGAGGATTTGTGTACTCCCTTACACAGAAGTTCTGCCTCTATCTCCAGTTCATTTTCCATAGAGGCTACACCACCATCGATCATGGGGAAAGCACCAACTAAGAGACTCAAAAAGGACCCACCTTCCCCAACAAAATCTTTTCCTACAGTATTTTATGGATCTTTGATCTTTTACTGGAAGAAATTAGGGCCTTACTTCCTTACATGGAAGAGACTAATAGTAAGATACAATCCCTTAGAGACAGATGGTCTCACATGGAAGCGAGCTTCTCATCAGCTGTACAATCTTTTCCTACATTTTTTATGGATCTTTTACTGGAAGAAATCAGGGCCTTACATCCTTACATGGAAGAGACTAAAATTAAGCTACAATCCCTAAGTGAAAGATGGTCTCACATGGAAGCAAGCTTCTCATCAGCTGCACAACTCATCACAGCCTTATGGATACTACCTTCAAAGTAAACACCTTTCAGTCACAAGTTTCTACCTTACAAAGGCAAGTAAAGGACGTAGGAAACTAGAATATGAGAAACAATTTACAAACTTATGGTCTGCCTGAAGGTTCAGAAGGTTCCCATCTGATTACCTTCTTCAAATGCTCCAGTCCTAAAATATTGAATATTCCATCATCACCACAACTCAATATCCAACAATCACACTGATTAGGTCATCTACTTAACACAGCGTATACTTCCAAAAAGCTTAGAAGGGTGGTTCTTCACTTCTTGGAATATACAGACTTGCTAAAAGTCCTCTCTGTAGCTAAGCTGATTAACCACATTTCATGGTCAGGTAACTCAATATACATTTCACAAGATTTTGCTAAGGCTTCTGCAGACAACTACAGAGAATTTGAAAAAATGAGCCAATGCTCCGTTCTCTTGGTGCACAATTTGGATTATTGCATCCTTGTTAATATAAAGTGACTTAGATAAACAAAACAACAACTTATGAGGACCCCATTAAAATTGAAGAGTGTTCTAGAGACTTTAAGGGATAAATTCGCAAACATGTTTTATTTCTAATTTAATTTTCAGTGCAAAACTTGTTTCGAGCTGGAAAGTACCCTATAATTAACGCAGAGCAGCATGATACACTGATTTGAATTACTTAGTGCCAAGGGGGAGTTACATTGATGGTACATGGGCATTCCCATGCAACCACCCATGCCTTTTGATGCAAAGCCCCATCTACAAACAATAGTAGACAGGATTTAGCGCTAAAAACTGAAGGCATTAAAAGGAGAAATATTTTAATTTCTCCTTTCTTTTCCAACTTTGCATGCCTGCTGCACTATGCATCACACACACAAAGTAGGAAAACTTTAAAGTGCATCTATGCATAGTATTTTGAACTGAAAGGGTACCCTTCCAGTCTTCATGTTCTATGCTTGTGCATAATATTTGTTTCATGTTCTACAGCCCTCCTTCCATCTTTCCCCTAGAACCTGGACTTGTCATCCCTTACATTTGGCTTCACCTACCCCATGCTTTTTGAAGTGTTTGTAGGTATGTTTCACTTTCTTTTTTACTCTCATTTTTTTGTTCATACTTTCATACATTCAATATCCTCATAATTTATCTATTATCTTTTTTGTATTCACTTTCTATTCACTCTCTTCACGATATTACTACTTTCATTTTTAGATATTTATTCAATTTCTCTTATTTGCATTACTGTATTTCTTCATACATACATTGTTCTCTTTCATTTGTCTTACTATTATATTGAAATAACCTTTTCATTTCAATTCTCTCCTATGTCTTTGAAAATTGTACTTGTGAATGTCAGAGTTCTTAATTCTCCAATTAAATGGAAATAAGTTTTGGCTCATCTTTCAAACATTGGTGGTGATATTACACTTACTCAATAATCACATCTTACAGAAGGTTCATGTGTTAAATTGAAAAGAGGATAGGTTGACAAAGGCTCCCTTCCTCCTGGTATTGGTAAAAAAATTGGAGTTATGGCCCTGTGCTGTAGATCCCTCCCTATTCATTTGGTATCCCAGGATAACAATAATGATGGAAGATGCTTGTTTCTTAAAGGGCTAATCACTAAAGTTCCACTTTCCATCTTCAATGGATACAGTCCTACCGCTTCAGATTGTCAATTTTGGTCTGATGTTGCTCAAAAGTTTATGATAACTTCATTTTTGCAAGAAATTGCAATCAAAGTGTTGATCTATTTACTGATCGAAACTCTACAGGCCAGATGTACGACCATAGTATTTTACAACTCTCAAATTGTGCTCAATTGCGAATCACAGTTTGCGAGTCACAAAATGCTATGTACAACAGTGTCAGAGACACTGTTAGCGATTCCCAATGGGGTCGCAAATTGCATGCCTCATCAATATTAATGAAGCACTCGCAATTTGCAACCCCATTGGTAATGGCTGGCCCTCTAAGGTATGGTGGCCTGTTGGGCTCGGCAGACCTCCATGTCTGAGACTGCTTTTAAATAAAGCAATTTTTTTTAAATGCAGCATTTAAAAAAAGAAAAATTAAATGTTTTCCTTTAATTTTGTACGGGCAGGTAATGGTCCCTGGGACCACTTTCTGCCCCTAAAAATATTTCCCCCTGCATTCACAAAGGGGAACGGGTGCCGTGGGGACCCCTTCTAATTTGCGAATGGTTACCATCCTCTTGAAGAAGGTAGTAAATTGTGAGTGTTTTGCAACTGCAATTGCGGTTGCAAAACATTCTTACATAAAATAGCGAGTCGCTATTGGGAAGGGACTCCCTTGGAACGCCCCTTCCTAATTGTGAGTTGCACATCCTATTTAGCGAGTGGCAAAAAAATTGTGACTCGCTAAATAGGGTTTGTACATGGGCTTATTGGATTTTGCATGCACCAACTGGTCGCAAACCTGTTTGCGCATGCAAAATAGGGTCATACATCTGGCACTACTTTTCAGTATATTCCAAATAAATCACTAAAATGATGTGCCATTGCTCTAAAACAGAGCCATTTGATTGGTGCATGGAGACTCTGTAATCCTACATTACAAGAGTACAAATACTTCTCTCCAGTCCATCAGACTCCGTCGAGAACAGATAACACTTTTTATCTCTCCTGATTTATCCCAAACCTTACTCCACTGATACAGTTTCTATTTTGATTTCACACCATCATCATATCTTCTTTAAAGCTGTGCCAAATTTTATGAAGGCCAAAATAAGTCGGATACAATATTAGCTGACTACCTTGAGGTCAGACAAAACATAAGGAGGATTGAATCCATCATACATAACTACCAGACCATATGAAATAAAGATCCTGAAATTTTACATGAATGTATTCAATTTTACAAAGAGTTATACACACAGGAGGAATCCCCATAATACTCCTAAATTTTAAATTATTTGTCAGTTCCTCAAAAATCTTTTGACACTACTCTTGATCTCTCCTCATTGGAAATAGGCATTGCTTAGACTGAACTTCATATTGCCCTCAATACTCTTAAGAAGGATAAAGCTCCAAGCCCTGATGGTTTAACAGCTGAATTTTAAACATCTTTTTCTTCCTTACTTTTTCCTGAACTCCATACTCTTGTTTCTTTCTCACACTTGAAGAAATCATCGGGTTCTTTTTGAAATGCCCTTATGTGCTTAATACCCAACGAGGGAAAAGCTTCTCATTACTGAAAACAAATTATCAAGCCATATCTCTTTTTAATATTGACTACAACATTTTCTCAAAAGCATTACCTATGCGGTTAGAATCCTTTAGACCCGGTCTTTTAGGAAAAAACAATCTGCTAATACCAGCTTATTATTGGATGTCTTATCTAAATCCACACATATCCCCCGAATCTCTACCATCAATAACTTTATACCCTGAAAAAGTTTCAACAGAGTGTATTGGCCTTAAATTGTTTCATACTATTAAATGGTTTGGCTTTGTTCCCAAACGTATTGATCTAATATCTCTTCTCTACTCATCACCCCAAGCTGCTATCTTTGCAAATGGACTTACTTCTTCATATTTAACTTTGGGTAGAGGAGTTTGAAAAGTTTGTCCTCTTTCACTCTTCCTTATCAATCCAGCATTGGAATCTTTTATATCCGGACTAAGACACAGTGGTGGGCGCATCCCTCATTTTTAACATTGTGGTGGGCGGTGCTCTCAGCACCGCCCGCCACAATGCTAAAAATGCATGTATGCATTTGCATACACAAAGTGGCAGGCACCGCGTGGTGGCTGCCGCTTCGTGTATGCAAATGCTAGGGGGTACCACAGGTACCCCGTGTGCACCTCCACCTCTCCTTCACTCTGGGGGCCCGCAGGCGGCCCCCAGAGTGAAGACCACATGCCTTGAAAGGCATCTGTTTTGGCCCATCATAATATGGCTGGCGGTGTCTAATAGACACCGCCACCATATTAAACCATTTCCACCCCAGCCGCAAGGCGACCGGGGCGGGAAAGCGGCAGACGGTCTTTCCGTCCGCCGCGGTCCCCCCGTCATAGTAATATGGCGGGGGAGAAATGGGTGGCGGGCGGGTATGGATGTCTGGCGGATCGCCACCACCCGCATGGCCGTGGCGATCCGCCAGACATCCTGATGGGCCCCATAATATTGACCGTTGATCTAAGTTGCATTTTTTGTATCCTCCCGCAGCGCTCCTTGATAAAGGACTACTTTAGTCCGAAATGCATTGGAGCATTTCTTGAAACATCGTTGGAGTACATTGAATTCATTGAATTGCGTGATGTAACGCTTTATTATAAGAATTTGTGAAACTACTAAATACAACAAACGATGAAACTTTTTCATTGAACTCGTTTTTTCTTGAACTTTCCTCATTGAACTTTACTTGAGTCAGCTAGCCTGAACCTCATAAGTGTGCCCATCATACAGGGATGCGCCTACGTACCACGTAGCGCACTCATCTTAGGGTATCAGTCGGACGCATTTGGACAGTTGCGTCGCCTGTAGGAGCACCTTTACCTGCCTTTAACCTACCATTACTTTCCCCACAGTCCACCTTCTCAACTTCACGCTGTGCGCCTGTGCCTATTCTTTTGATTACGTATACACTACCCCATAATATTGAGCCACTTTAGTGGAAAACATGGAGAGGAAGAGGTGTAATTTGGGTCAAACAACTATTTTCTTAAGATCACTTGTTATCCTTTACACAAGCTCAAGCTGTCTTTGGATTCCCTTCGTCATTTCAAAATAAATTCTGGTTGTTTCAAGAAACCATATCTGTTTCTTATACTCTTTTTCTGTCCCTGACAATAGATTAAGGGATCTCCTACCTACGCTTTGAAAGGCCTCTATTATTTACTCACATTTGCATCATTTAATAGCTGATAGGAATAAAATGTACACAAAATTATCTTGGGAACATGATTTAGGTACCAATCTACCTGTTCTATTGTGGAGGAAAATATGGACGGAAATTAGGAAAGCTTCTCGTGCAGTGAACACCACACAAACACTTTTTCATATCTTTAATAGACTTTCATTACATCCCTTTGTTGGAAAATAGCCCTCTCTGAAGTTTCGCCTCACTTTTTCACCTTCCTCCTCCTCTTTTTCTGTCCTTGCTTAGGTTGGCTTTAGGACTCTGAGCACTTTACCACTGCTATCTAGTGATAAGGTGCATCTGCTCTCTCCTCTAAACATGGTTTCAATGACTTATCCACAATTGATATATTTAATTTCTCAGGCCTGCCACTGCGGAGGATGTGTGTGCAGTTTACACTGCCATGTTGACTTCCCAAATAAAAGTCCCCGCCAAGCCTTAAAACTCCCCTTTTATTACAAACAAGTCACCTCTAAGGTAATGCCTATGTAACCCTTAGGGCAGGGCGCTGTGTAACTAAAAGGTAGGATATGTACTTTTTCATTTTGCATGTCCTGGTTGTGAAAAACACCTACATGTGTTTTTCACTACTGTTAGGCCTACCTCTATCATAGGTTGACATTGGGAATTCCTTATTACACTTTGAAGCTGTGATTCCTGAATGAGAAAGAGGAGCACTGTCATGTTTAATATAGGGGTGGGTGGAACTTGCAGACTTTTACTCAACAGAATTCTTTAGAGTTACAAAAAACCTCTACAAGATTCTGAGGAGTTCGGCAAGAGCCAAGATTTCAGGCAGAGCGCACTGCTTGAGCTTATTTTTTCCGCCGGTAGCTTGTTCTGCGCTATAAAATCAGTACAAACAGCACCATGCACCATGCCAAAGGGCGCCTGCTTCTTTCAGCCACTCCAGAAGATTTTCTACATGAGTGGCAACATTCACAAAGCAAACAGTACCTGCCATGAACGCCCACATTGAGAAATCGTGCCAGGACTCATCCTAGTGATCTATTTTCTTGCTCGTGCTAGCTAACTTAACATTTAGACTGTTGCTCATGAGAAAAACTCTGCCACAGGGCAGTTCATGGTGTTTTTCTGGATCACCACACTCCAGGTGTAGCAGGCAAAACTCTGCAAACTCTGCCTGTGGAGCAGTTTACCACCCACCCCTAGTTTAATATCATTCGAATGGTAATTATATAGCCTCTTGGGTGGCAAAGTTGGATTTAACATAACTATTTTGGCAAAGCCACTTTTATAAAGACTACATTGCTCTGCTTTTAAAGATCTGTGTGCCTGCAGCCTGTCTCCAACAGGTGGATTTTGTGGATTCCCTCTAGACAGCCATATACAAAGAAAGGGTAGATTGGACTGAGGACCCCTCTGCATCCTGGTGGCTCATCCTAGGCAGAATGGGGAGGAAGAACCGGACACTTACACCTGAATGGGCAGTGTCCTGTCCCCACACAAAGGGTTGATTGCCACCCTGTAGTGAGTCTGGAGCCAAGGCTGGGAAGGAAGGACCTCTGTGCACTTCAAAGCCCCTCTGTGAAGTCACTTCCACTTTACAGACACTCCCCGACGAGTCCACAGACCTGATGGAACACCTTCACTTCAAGATACTAGCCAGCCCCACCACCACCCTCGAAGGAACCCTCCTCTACTGACCCCCTGGACCCGTGGACCTTTTACCAAATCCATCACGGACATCATCTCCCTGCAGGCCATTGCATCCACCAACTACACCCTGATCGGAGACCCCAACTGCCACCTCAACAGCACCACATCCCTCCTGGACAACTTTCACAACATTGGACTCCGCCAGATCATGACCGAACCCACGCACTCAGGAGGACACACCCTTCAACCCCTCTTCACAACAGGAATCTCCATCACTTTCATCTACATCACCGAACTCCCATGGACCGACCATCGATGCATCCACTTCACCTTCAGAACACCCACCATCCAATGACACCAGCACGTGTTTCCACAAAGAAATTGGACCAGAATCACCGACGACCAGCTAACCTCATCACTGACAAACTCCACCCCTACCATCGCAGAAAACGACAACCCCAACGCCGCAGCCCGAATCCTGTACAGATAGATCACTCACAGCACCAACAACTTAGCTCCCCTCAAGAAAAATAACAACACCCACGCCAAGAAAGCTAGATGGTTTACCACCGAACTTTGAGAGTCCAGAGGCACCTGCCACCGCCTCAAAAAGGACTGGAGGAAGACCAAATCCACGGAAGCCCACAACAACTTCAGAGCCACCACCAAAGTCCACCACCAACTTATCAGAAAAACGAGGAACAAAGCGATCAAAGACAGAATATCCACCCACACACACAACAGCAAAGAACTCTTCAACATCATCAAGGAGTTCACCCAATCTTCCAGCGAGTCCACTGACATCCCACACTCACAAGACCTCTGCGACAAACTGAGCATCTTTTTCCACCACAAAATCAAGAGCATCTAGGACAACTTTGATGAAGACAACCAACACACTGAATCCTCAACAACCACCCCCAACACCATGAAGCCAACGATTGACAACTGGACAGCCCTCACCACCGAAGACACACTGAAGACGATGAACTCAATCCACTCCGGGACCCCCATGGACCCCTTCCCCCACCACATTTTCAACAGAGCGGCCGACACCATCACACCCATGCTCCGCCACACCATCAACCACTCCCTGGCAACCGCATCATTCCCCGAAGACCGGAAACACGCCAAGATCAACCCCCTCCTCAAGAAACGGGAAACAGCCTTTACAACAGAACTGTTACAACGCATGCTTTTACATCGCATGTCGTTGCAACACAAAAGGTGTGCAACAGTGGGTAGAAGGTGTTGGATTTAACTCCAGCACCTTCCCTACTGTTGCACACACTGGAGTTGGAGTAGAAAATTAATCTATTCCAACTTCCAGCTCCCCTGACAGAAAGTCAGAGTAAAAATTTGCGTTGCAACGGCATGCGATGTATTAGCATGCGTTGTAACATCACATATTCCAAGAAACCCTCGGCAGACCCCACCGACCTCAAAAACTACAGACCCATCTGCCTACTCCCCTTCCCAGCGAAACTCATTGAGAAAGCCATCAACAGCCAACTCGCCACATTCATTGAAGAGCACAACATCCTCAACTCCTCCCAATCCAGCTTCAGAAAAATACACAGCACGGAAACCGCTCTCCTTGCCGCAACAGATGACATCCGCACCCTACTGGACAAAGCAGAAACAGCAGCCCTCATCCTCCTCGACCTCTCAGGGGCATTCGACACAGTCTCTCACTGCACCCTAATACATAGACTCCATGATGCAGGGATTCAAGACAAGGCCCTCGACTGAAACCACTCCCTCCTCTCCAGCAGAACGCAGCGGGTCAGACTCCCCCCTTTTCAAGGACCCTACACCAACCACCAGCAGAGTCCCCCATGGGGTCTTCCCTCAGCCCTACGCTCTTCAACATCTACATGGCTCTGCTTGCCCCCATTGTCAGAACCTACAGACTCAACATTGTGTCATACGCAGACGACACCAAACTCATCCTCTCCCTATCCAACGAACCCAACACTGCCAGACACAATTTTTGAGAAGGCATGGAAGCTGTCGTCAAATGGATGAAAAACAGCTGCCTTCAACTAAACACCAACAAAACAGAAGTACTCATCATAGGTCCACACCCTGAATCCTAGAACAACACCTGGTGGCCCCCCGCCATCGGAAGTCTGCACACCTTCACGGACCATGCACAGAACCTGGGAATCATCCTGGACTCCGAAATCAAAATCGACCACCAGAACAACGCCATCTCATCCTCCTGCTTCCACACCCTCCGTCTCCTATGCAAGACCTTCAAATGGATCCCCTTGAACACAGAAAGACCGTCACTCACGCCCTGGTCACCAGCAGACTCGACTATGGTAACTGAACTCTACAACGGAATAAACAAAAACCTCACACGCAAGCTACAGAACATCCAGAACGCCGACGCAAGACTGGTCCACAACCTGCCAAGACACTGCTACATCTCCCAGCATCTGCACACACTACACTCCCTCCCCATCGAAGCTAGAGTCACCTTAAAGATGCTCACCCACGCTCACAAGGCCCTCCACGACAACGGACCAGCATACCTGAACAGCCGACTCAAATTCCACGCACCCCAAAAGACCCTACGATCAGCCTAGCTCTCCTACGCCATGGTTCTCCGCACCAGAAAGACCAGATCAGGTGGCCGCTCCTTCTCCTTCCTCGTGGCCAGAGCCTGGAACGCCCTCCCTCTCCACCTCAGACAGACAAAATCTCTCCCCATCTTCACAAGAAACCTCAAAACCTTTCTCTTTGACAGACCCTCTCCTTGATAGACTGAAACCTGCGAAACAAACACGTGATTGATTAATTAACTGGGTATACCTACTTGGTCTCAGACCCTACCACATCACACACTTCTGGACCTGTCAAGAAACTCTGCCAGGAGGAAAGACTGCTGTGCTGCTACAAATACTGCCACTCTGCTGGACTGCTGCTCTGGAAGAACTGCTTTTCTGATGTGCTGCTATGCTGCTTGCTAACCTCAGCTCCTGCTGAGGAAGAACTAGACTCTGCTTAAACCCAAAGTGATCTCCAAGGGCTTGTAGGCTTGCCTCTTGTTTCTGAGTCTCAGGGATATCAAAGTCTCACCCCCTGCTCACGTACATGGTCCATTGCAAGAGGACTCAGGTGCGTGTTGTTGTCAAACAGATGCATCTCAGGTCTGCATGTAACATAACTGACACATCATTGCTGTTGGGGGAGCAGATTCAGCACATCACACTCAGAACCAGTGCATTGCCTTAAAGAATAGCTGCATCAGAACCAATCTATCGCTGCTGCTGCATTGTGGTAAGATCAACACATCCTCTCAACTGCGTGGAGAAATCTGGTGCATTGTCTATGAAACCAACGTCTCATGGCTCGGGGCATCATGTTCTGAACTGGTGCATTGCCACCACTGCGAGAAGAAAACCAATGCATCACCTCCACTGTGGAAAGGACACCGACACATCGCTCGGCTGCACCCCGCATCTCAATTTGTGAGTAGGATTAAGGTACTTTGTTCAGCTAGCCTTGCTTGACTCCTGTATCTGGTCCGTTCTACTTTGCAGTCAGCCTGAATGACATTGCCCCCTGTCCAGCGCAATCAGATAACCCCCCATAGGCACTCATTGCTTCTAAGCACTTTTTTTTACATTTAATCTTTACACAAATGTATATATCAACTTCTACTTATTGAATTTTTGTTGTTTTGGTCTTGTTTATTTTTAAAAATCATATCTATTTTTCTAACTTTGTGTGCAGTCTTTTTGTGGTATTTTCATTGTGTTACTGTGTGTTGTGTTGCATAAATGCTTAACACATCGCCTCTTAAGTTAAGCCTGACTGCTCTGTGCCAAGCTACCAGAGGGTGAACACAGGTTAATTTATGGTGTGTATCTGAATTAACCTGAATAGGATTGTGGTTCCTGCTTGGGCAGAGTACCTTCCTCTGCCAACCTGAAACCCAATTTCTAACATCCCTCATATTTACGGGAACTGTATCCAAACCTTCTTCATGCATGTACCTCACAACACACTGTTCTCAAACATTTTCTTTTCCATGTCCTTGTGTTTATGATTTTTGCATCCAGATCTAGACTCAAATGAATGCAATTTTTCAATTGCATGCTCCTTTTTTTATTACTACAGTTTTCTTAGGATGTTTATTGGAAGAATAGGAGCATGTTTCAATAAATATGCAAATAGACCTGATATTGGCTCTGGGATACCAGCAAATAACAAAAAAACTGGAAATGTTCAGCTCAATTTTAATTTCAAGCATGGTGTTGTACAGTGTGACATAATCACAGACGTGATGCAGTTTATACGTACTCCATCTCACTTGCTTGAAAACGCTTTGCCTTATGGACTCCAGTCACTTCCTTTTTAGACAATTTGGCAAAATCTTAATTAATCCATCACCCTAATTAAGCTGTTCTTCGACCTACCTGACTTTTTTCCTTTTATAACAATATTAACTTCTATTCTCAAACCATACTCAAATGTGTTATCACCTTTGTATGTACTATGCAATTTACACCTAATGTGAACCATGTATATTATCTTCCCTTATTTCTGATGTATTTTGTTTATATTTTCAATTATATTGTTATTATGGATTGTAATGCATTTTTATTTGTATCTTGTTAATCCACAAAAACCTTACTTTTGAAACACCGCCAAAATGCTTCACATAGAAACTGATAACACAACCCTGGATATCATCTCTATAACTATCTCCAGAAGTTTTCTCAGGTTCTATTTTCATGCAAGCACTTTTCAGGAACCAGCATGCCTAAGACTAGTAACAAAAGTGATCACCATTGTAAGAAGGATGCTTAATAAATATTATTGATAATGACACGTGGACTGGTGTGGCTCACTGGTTAGAGGCAGCAGACCCGGAAGCAGAGGTCGGCCCGGGACCAGGGTTCGATTCCCGACGCGGCAGGGTCTTGGGCCATGGTCAGCGGACTCGATATTTCTTGCCTCGGTGCCTACTCCAACCATGGGTCCCACTCAGCAACTCTGGGCAATAGCTTGCTTAATCTCTACTAACGGCCCCATCAGCGCCGGGGATGCTTGTCTTCACCTTGGAGATGCCCAGGAGGGACCATCTCACAGGGAAAGCCAGGATGGGTTCCCCAGCGGTATACAGCGCCGGGACGCCCTTTTGCTGGGGCAGCTGTGCGCTTTACAAGTATACGACATTTAACATTTAACTTCCCACTAACTATGGTCTCCACAGCAATAAAGGCTCCTACAAGTAGATAGCTTTCTGACATGGGTAAAGAATGGCATCCAGTGCAACATTAATGCACCACGTATTCTGCCTCTAATGACACTTCACACAATGACGATGCTCTCAGAGCAATACAGATGCCTCTGTGTAGTCATTGCACATAGAATGAATAATGAGAGGGGTCACCATAGCAACTTGAATGCTTTCCAGAGATTGTCGCAAGAGATGCTATGCACCTGACTTTGCACAATGTGTTCCCTTTCAGTAAGCTGCAGGTCCCTAGAACAATGAAAGGTTCACTCAGCTGATACCAACCGTTGTAGGCTTTTCCGTCACAACACTAGTGAACACCATAAGTGGTTCTATCACTGAACATCTAACAACATTCAGATAATACTAGTTGTTTGTAAAATACACTGCTCACCAAAAATAAACTGTATCCACAAATAAGTCATCATCCTGATGAAACCTTCTGGCAAGAAAATGTCATGGGTCAAAACACATAGAATTGACATGATGACATGGAGGACCTTATTGATGAAAACCAAAACAACCTCTTTAGTTTCCAGGCACACTCAGAGCACTGGAGGCGATATTAGTTTCGGTGAATCTGTGGGTTTAATGTATCACGTGAAACCTGTGGGTGCACACATAACAGCTTTTTTAATTCTGATGTGGCCATTCATCCTTTCAAATGCAATAAAATGAGTTCAGTTGAAAGGTGTAAAAATAAACTCCTGTTATTCGGAGCCAACATACCCCAAAGGGTGAACATGTGCTTCACAAACACACATGTTATGTAAACGCCCAGTAGAATGCGAAACAGCACTTACCGAAAGAGCAGACTCCTTAATTTGAAAAAATTGTTTACACGAGAGAGTATCTTGAGGTGATGTGGTTATCTCTGAATTTATACAAAACTTGTACACACAGGAATGTTTACAAATGGTGAGCATATAAAAATAAAATGCAATTTTTTTATGCAATCCATAAAATATCAAAATACGGAAATGACTCGTTGAGCATTGAGATGAACAAAACCTCTGGTTTAAAATAGGCTACATTCCCTTTTACCTAAAAAAAAGGCTTATGGGCTCAGAGTTACTGGCTGCCACAACAATTTTATGCTCCGCAGTGCAGTGATCATGGGATGCCATGGAACACGAAATAATAATTAGGAGTATGCCTCATCCAATAGTAAAAGAATCGCAAGCCCCAAAACCTGATCTGTTCTGTTAGTTATTCCAAGCCATTGACAAGCTGAAGCAGTTTCACCCATTCATAGTTTTATATGTCGTATCATCATAAGCAGTTTCACCCATTCATAGTTTTAAATGTCGTATCATCATAAGCAGTTTCAACCATTCATAGTTTTATATGTCGTATCATCATAAGCAGTTTCAACCATTCATAGTTTTATATGTCGTATCATCATAAGCCGCCACAACCATTCATAGTTTTGTATGTCGTAACATCATAAGCAGCTTCAACCATTCAGTTTTGTATGTCGTAACATCATAAGCAGCTTCTACCGTTCATAGCTCTGTATGTTGCAACATCAATAACAAAAATATTGCCTGAAATAAAAACTATGTCCTAAATATCATCACAAAAGTATTGTCCAATTAAGTGTAGGTTTTCTATTGTGATCTCCAATAGGGTGGTGTATCTGTTATAATACATGGAATTCTGTAATTCCTCTATATATATCTGCCTCTAATTTCTTTATAAATGGCAATCCCTTTATTAAAAACATTTTGTCTAATTTCTTTATAATCATTGACTTATGCCACACCCAGTCTCCTATTATGAATGGGATAAAGTAACCCCTGCCATACATTAGAAGGATATTGCAAGTGCTGAGGAATTCCATGACAATATAGAGGATCAAAGGCAAAGGCTGAGTTCCTTTATAAGGTTATGGAACTCTGAGGTCACTTGCAATATCCTTATCAGATGCTTTGGTGGAGTTTTAATACTTTTAATACATGGTCACACTATCACATTTCCCACAAACCACTAAAATCCTTGATGCATAGCTTTTTCATATGAAAGAGAGAATGTTTACAAATATGAAGATTAAAAATAGAATATCCAGTGCAAAATGAAACACATAAAAAATGCTTCTAGATATGTGTTGCAAAAAAGATATTCGAATCAGTATAATGCAAGACTGTTTTTTTTTATAAAGGCACAGTAGCTCAGAAGGTATAGAAACATGTAGAAAAATCCTAACTTTTCTTTAGTTATCTAAGGAATGTAAAAAAGCAACATGTTGCCATAAATATCTTTATTATGCTTGTAACTGTGAGCTAGAAAAACAGAGCAGAAGAAAAAAAACCATTTCATTTTCATTCTATAAATAGTTGCTTTATTTATGCTCTGTGACCAGACCTGCCTTTTCCCTCAGCTGCAGTTCTAGCAGCAGGCACTGTGAAGTCAGAAATCAAATATGTTAACACAGTTGAGCAACTACATAATTTCTTGACACTAAGTGGCTGTGTGTCATGAGTTGCCTGTTATAAAGAAATTATAGACAGTTTTTATACTGAGATTGCAGACTTTCGTGCATTATAAAGTAACGAGTAGCCAACCAACTGTAATAGTTTACTGCAGTTGAATTCTGATGTGACAATGGTTACTGCCAGAGCAAGCACCCAAGGGGAAAGGCAGGTTGGGTCACATGAATAAACAGCTGCATAAAAAACAAAAACGAAATCTTGCCGTTCTTTATTCTTCTGTTTTTCTAGTTGTACAGTGGCAAGCAGTAGGGAGTTATTAATGGCAACATGTTTATTTTTTCACACCTTAGGTAATTATAGGAAAAGTTAGAAACGTTCTGCGTGATTCTACAAATGACAAGCTACTGAGTCATTAAAAAAAATGAATTGTAACAAATAATTAAAAGCTCTCTTGATGTGTTTAGTTTTTCATTAGAGATTCTATTTTCATTCTTCATGTGGAAAAGGTGATTGTGTGACCATGTACTATAACGAATAAAGAACCCCTCCAGATGTACACCATAAGGACATTGTAAGTCACTATAGCGTTTTTTAACCTTATATAGGAACTTAGGGGCCGATTAGGATAGCGGACGGACCTGCGTCCGTCCGCCACCCCAGAGGTGGAGGGACCGTCCGCAGGGGCAGCGGCGGTCCCACCGTGCAAATTAGGATGTGACCGCCACCCTGGCGGTCACATCCTGTATGTTTAACATTGCGGCGGGTGCTGCTTGAAGAAGCACCCGCCGCAATGTTAAAACTGCATGTTTTGCATTTACATGCACAAAGCGGCAGGCACCGCGCGGTGCCTGCCGCTTTGTGCATGTAAATGTTGGGGGGTACCATAGGTACCCCCCATGTGCACCCCCCACCCCCGACACCCTGGGGGCCCGCAACGGCCCCCAAAGTCCACATGCTTTTCCATGGTGGAAATGCCGCAGCGGAAAAGCATGTGTCCGTGCACATCCTAATTTCGCTGACGGTGTCTTGCGGACTCAGTCACCAAATAGCCCTCCCTACCCCACGGTTCAGTGCCAGACGGACCAGCCGTCCGCCGCTGGTCCCACTGCAATCCCACCGCCATCCTAATCTGGCGGTGGGTGTTGTCTGTGGCCGCGGTGGTTAATCCGCATCGTCCGTGCCGGCAGTGGCTTCCGCCGGCCCGGGGGATGCGGATTAACCGCCATCCTAATCGGCCCCTAAGTATGGGTCTCATTCATCTATATGCTTAGGGAACTCCTTGGTTACTTGCAATATCCTTATAATTTCTGAATGGGAGTACTTTTTCCCATATACAACCATCTACGACACACTATTTTTGCAAGACAATATTTAGAATACAACACTCTGCTCCCATACATTTTAGAGACTTAAGTTTGTAGGTTTGTGTGATTTCTAATCCCAACAAAACATTGGTTGATCAAGTTCCTGCATAATCGAACTGTTGAGAAATACTATTTTATAAATGTCTACACTTTGAAATGATGTGCTCCAAGTACCCAGCCTATCGGTAATCTCCTTTTATAAGTGTGACACAATCACTAAGAACCGTGTCACAAAATATGAGCTAAAAAAATTGGGCATGTCCGTCTCTTTCTCTTTCTCCTTCTCCAACTTCTATATCAAAATGGTTATTGGAATTTGTGACCCACTTCTATCATTCATTTTTTCTTAATTAATTTTTGTCACACATTTTCCCGTTGAAACTAGAAAGGAACCAGGCATTAACATGTTAATAACTGAGGAAGATGATTATATTCATCAAAGACAGTTTAATGTTATGTTAATATGCCCATCAAAGCTTAACTCAAGCAAACAAACAAGAATTGAAGATTAGAATCTTCAAAAATATGTATTTATTTTTCTGTGATTCCCACAGGCCCCATCGTTTCACTAATATGCCATCAATCAAGTGTTTTCTTGCATGCAAATAATATCCATTCTATCTTTCATTTACTTTGAAAGTATTTAAAGAGCATTTCATTTCAATTCATACTTTTGAATCAATGACGAAAGCATTCTTCACGTTGTTAAGGTTCAAAAAGGCAAGGTTGTGTGGCTCATAGGTTTTTCAATGATTTGTAAAAATGGCTGTAGATAATTACCTGCTCTTGACATCGCTCTGTGAAATAACACGTAGATCCCTATTATGGTCTGCCCGACTAATTGTGATTTCTGCTGTAACTTTTGTTAACGTAGTTGCGAGTCGTGCAAAAACCAGCCAAACAAACCTGCCAACATTTACTGTAGAGTAAACTACCCCCCCCCCCCAAAAAAGAAACAGTGGGGCAGATTTACAAGCCTCTTGCATTGCCAGTATGTCACTTTTTGTGAAACACTGGCAGCGCATTACACTGCCTCATATTTACAAGGACAGGAAAAGCCACCCTGCATGGCTTTTGTTGTCCTTGTAAATACGGCCCCTTTACACGCAGCACTTAGCTTGAAAGGGGTGTTCCATGGTGTTGCTGTGGGTGTTCCCACGCAACACCCATGGAGCCAGACACATTTGCAGATTTACAAGGATTCTTAAACCTAGAAATGCGTCAGTATGCTACGCCACCCTAGGGATGGCATAGCGAGGCGCCAGAGGAGAAATGTTTTCATTTCTCTTCCTTTTTCTCCTCTTTCAATGCGTGCTGCATTCTACATTACATACACATTCCTGTAGTGGTTGTTTTTGTGCAGGAAGCTGCACCTTCCTGAACAAAAACAATCTCCCCTTTGCGCAGGCAACCTTGCACCATGGTCCAAGGGTGCCTGCGCCCATGCATGACAGCAGATTGTGTGCCAGCGCAGGGGAGAGCACAGGAATGCAACATATCCTTGTAAATATGTTGCATTCTTGTGCTCTGAAAGTGCTACAGCGTGGCGCAGCCAAAGGGCTTGGTGTGCCACGCTGCGACAACTTCTTGTGAATCTGCCAGTATGTGCAGATTTTCACGCAGTCAGAGCCAACGTGTGAATGTTATGCCCCTTTTTGAGGGAAATAGTTCTGTCTCTGTGCTACGCACTGCAATCAATTGCTTATTAAACAATATCGGGTGTGATAAATAACTCTTCCCTTTTATGGGCCAGCAGTAATCAGGCCATAAAATCCTAATTACTTTCAGACACACATTATAGCTAGTCCTCTCTTCATGTTAGTTACCTTGATTACATAAAATATGTGTTTCCAGTGCTTGCTCTCACTTATATGGAGAAGAAATTCAAATTATCCTTCCTTCTTTATCTGTAGCCAAGGGTGTCCACTTTTGCAGAGATGCTGAAGATCTCCCAATAGATATGGAATTCCTGATACCCTCTGTGGGCACTTCCAAAGGGCACCCTCAGGGAGGTGGCACTATCAGAGGGCCACCCTTAGGTGGTATGCCAAAAACCTCTTTGCCATTTCCTTCCATTGGTAATATTCCACAGGCAAATGAGGAGAGGCGCTCCTTCTTTTGCTTGGAGTCACATCCCACTGCAAATGAGGAAATTCGCTCTTCACCTTATAAAGGTTTGTGAAATGCGCCCATCAAGATCCCATCTGTAATATGTATTGAGAGACAGGGTAACCACACAAGATGATGGACGGAGTGCTGAAACATTTCAAAACAGTCACAGATCTGAGTTAAATCCATTGTTCTTTTGCTCACTGTGGCACTACAGTTTAAATCCAGCCATATGCAAATTAGTCTTGCTCCTGCTCCCCAAAGGAACAGTCCATTCTGAACTGCCAAGCCAGGACTCCCAGGACCGAAACAAGCATCCTGGGATCAGTTTCGGGATGTCACCCTTCAACAGTCAGGCTAGCTCAAATCCAGTGGCACAGCAAGCAAAGGACCCACACCAGGGCATACCCTGGACACTTAGGGTGAGCATAGCCACACAACAAGATGATGGACGGAGTGCTGAAATTTCCAAATAGTCACCCCAGTAACAGATCTGGGTTAAATCCATTGTTCTTTTGCTCGCCATGCCACCCCAGTTTGAAACCAGTCTTATGCAAATCTGTCTTGACCCTGCTAGAGAGACAAGGTAGCCCATGAGTCAAAAGAAGATTCAGAGTACACCATCATAAAGCTACAATTGTTCCTTCCAGAAGCAACTCTGAAACATTGACCGCCCAAAACAAGAAGCAACGGAGGACATACAAGCAACATCATTCAATTGCTGCCTTTTCTATTAATAAAAACGACGCTGTGACATCAATTCTGTGCTCAGTGCAGTGAAAATGTGCTGCGTAAAATTATCTGTATAGCAGTCAACAAAACCACATTACAAGGCCAAGAAATAGGTAATCAACCTATGGTTGTAGCACGAGTCAGGCCAGGGTCTACCCGATATATTGCACTGAAAGTCCAATAATCGCTCAAAAGCCACCAACAAGATTGAAACACTTCTGTAATGTGGCCACTAAAACCATATCACAGAATGTTTCAATGGTAATGAAGTGGAGAAGTGTGGCTCAGTGGTTAGAGCGGCAGACCCTGATGCAGAGGTCTGGCCAGGAACCAGGGTTCAATTCCCACATTGGCGGGTCTTGGGCTCAATTTTCTCAGACCTGATAATTCTCGACTTGGTGCCTATTCTGATCATGGGTCCCACTCTGTAACGCTGGGATGCCTGGCTTCACCTTGGGGGTGCCCAGGAGTGGGCACCTCACAGGGAAAAGCCAGGAAGGATTCCACAGCGGTATGCGTACAGCGCCTAGAGGCCTCAGGGTATAAGTGCGCTATACAAGCACAAACTTTTTTTTATATATATAGTTCAGGAACAATATAATTTGTTTGCAAAAGTAGTAACAAGCGATACGATTAATGCTGATATCGAATTTACACTCTGGTACAGCAAGAGCTGGCAGGGGCTGAAACTAGTAGGAAAGAAGAAACCAGCAGGTTACGTCAAGCAAGCGCCTGAGTCAAAGTTCATCCAAAATGGCCTTTACCCCTTGCTCATGGTTCAGGTGACTGACTTCCACTCTCAACTTGTGTCCTAGTTCTGGTGGCACATGCTGAACCACTGTCTGTGAACACGCAGCTCTCTATTCGACCATGACAAAATATTTCAAACTATAGTAGTGGCATAAAAGACAATGAGAGAACATTACTGAAAATAAGACCTTATGATAGGAAGAGGTGGCTTTTTATGAAGGTGATTAGCCGGAATGTGCGTGAGGAGAAAGTCCAGCTGCCTATCACACGGGGACACCCCAACAATTATTGTTGTGGCATAGAGAAGGACCAGGCCCCGAAGAACGTAAGTCTGTATCATTGAGAATCTTTTTCCAATAACATTTATTTTTAAAATCTGAAAATATATCAGTAAGCTGCACAAGGCAGGCACACTCATTTCAAAGCTAATTAGTCATTGTGCGTGATCTTGCACCTTCACGGCCTTTTTCTGCTGTATAATGAGGCAGGAGGTCTGTTACTGCTGAAAAGGGGTTCAACAAGTAGGGCTGTGTTGTGAAACATTTTGCTGAACTGTGCTCTCATTTTACTTTTCAGTGGCACATCTATAGAGTGCCCGAGGAAGACTGAACTAATGTAACCTTGCTCATTAACAGTTTGTGTTATATATAAAGACTCAAACTCCAAAGGTTATAACTATTTCTACATAGTCTCACACTTTATTGTGTGTTTTTGCAAAGTACTGTCTCAAAACTGATATTGCTAATAATCCCCGCCATGGACTTGGCGATATGGTGATAAAGAAAGAATACTGGAACGCTAATTAAGAAAATATGTCTACAGTTTAGAATTCAAAGGTGACCCTGCACATATATATGTGCTAATTATTCTGAAAAAGGTCCGGAGCGTGAGAAAACAGGTTGTTACCTCAACAGGGGGAATTGGGGTGGGGAGCAAAGGACGCATTTAAACCCCCTCGTGTGACACCCCAGATCAGGAAGTTGCGTATCTGAAAAGTTGGATATTTTCGACCACTTAAATTTTTTTTTTTTTAAACGCAGATGCAAAAAGCGAGGGTGATGAGCACTAAAACAGCTGTGAGCCTCAAGTAGGATTGGGTTGTTGTGGCTCATCAACATTAACACGATGGCATCACATTCAAACAGAACCTCCCCCCCCTCACCCCCCCCCTCCCCCCCCACACACACACACATTTGAAGCTGTGGAAACCCTCCTATAGATAAGAAAGGAACGTCTATCTCTTAATTCCCTGTTGAATAAGATGGAAAGCTAAAGAACGGGAAAGTATAAATGAATGGCGTCTTGATGTTCAAACGAAGCAAGTGACGCATTTTCTCAATGTACACCTTCAGAATCGAAAGTGCACCAGTGGTCTATGGAAATAGCGACGTATCCGCGCCTGTTAGAATGGATGCTGTGGTATATAAATGCTATAAAAGCCTTCAGTTTAATGGTGGCTGTATGTCCAGCGTCATTCCTGTAGCAATCAGTGCTCTCCAGAGTGGGTGTAATCATGCACATAGCAGCGCCCTTTCTCCTTTGTGCTCCTGCACAATTAACACGAATGAAGAGAAATCAGAACTAATGAGGTGTAGAAGTCATTCACTTGCATTATTTCCTGTTCACATAATCCCACGCGGACAACACTTCTAATAGCAATCCATTTTTACTTCAAATACATGTACTACCTAAATACACAAATTTGCCACTTAGTCAGAATAGGCGTTTCTGACTGGAAATCCTGTTTTGAAACACAGCCGCCAATTACAGCAAATTGAAATAGAATGTGCAAACTAAAGGGGAATGTTGGGGACAGCGAGCATAACCCCGTGGGCAGCATTTTGTTGACTATAACCCTTTCTTAGTTTTCATATAAATGTCATATATATTTGTCATGTAAAAATGTTATATATACTTTATGATTCATAGTATCTAACTATTGCTTTTTTTGGATTTATTTATTAGTCATTTTTTCCCATTTATGGGTATAAGGCACAGCACATCATGAATTCAGTCAAATAACAAATTACACAGATTACCCAAAAAACAAACAAAGCAATATACATTACAACTCGTACTGTCTTAACATTTTCTATTGTAGTACAGGTATATATTCTCGCACCTTAGTGAAGAGAGAATAGAAAAAAGAAGAAAAAGAAAAGAAGAAAAATAAATAAATAAATAAATTAATTAAAATTAAAATTAAACATCAATATTCTCATCCTTCCATCTTGTTATCGGTTCCCAAATTTTTAGTCCCAACTTCCTCCCTTTCTTTCCTTTCCTAGCATATATTGCCTTTTCCAAACTATATATCCTGAGTACTCTGGCTAACCATTGCTGATATACCGGTGCCAGTGGGTCTAGCCAGGCAGTGGCAATACATAATCTTAAGATTGCCATAGCCACAAAAACAAAGTACCCGCCTTCCCTCTGGACACCATCCGCATTCACTCCCAGCATTATTATTGACGGTGTTAAAGTAATCTGTATTTCTAGTGTCCTCCGTAAAAATGTCTCAATGCCCGTCAAGAGCATGGAGAGATGGGGACATGTTGCAAATATATGCACACTATCAGCCTGCATACTCCCGCATCTCTGGCAATTAATGCCCGTCAATCCCGCCCATTGTTCTATTTTTGCCGGGGTATAATATAACCGGTAGAGTGTTTTATTATGCTGAGCCTGTAATGCAGCACAACACAAGATATTCTGACCCATATCTAATCAAATCTCAAAATATTCTTTTCCAATCTCTACTTTATTTGCCCAGGTGTCCCCCCATTTATCCAAGTCATCTTGCTTATATTCCATTAATTCATCGTAAAACCTCTTAATTGTGCAGTCTACCCCTCCCTGCACCACCTCCAGAATAGAATTTTTATCAAAACCCGCGGGTCCACCTGTTTTGTTTGCTAAGAAGCTTCTTTTTTGTAAGTATTTAAAAAACTGTCTTGTGACCACTCCATATTTTAATTGAATCTCGGAAAATTGCATCATACCCTGTGTACCCATAATATCACCAACCTTTATAATTCCCTTTCTGCCCCATTCTTTAAAAACTGCATCTGCAAAAATATCTTGTGGAAAGACTGAATTACTAATAATTCTCGTATGTCTGTTGTATTTCCCTAACCCATATCGTTTACAAAAAGCCTTCCAAATATTATATGCTGAAATAATCGTTTTGAATCGCGTTCTCTTGAAATAGCTCCAGTCAATTTGTTTCAATAACACATTTTCAGCCTCTTCTCCCAGCGCTAGGTCATATATTGCTAAGGTTCCTAGGTCATTCTCCCCTTCCATCTCTGCGCCCCCTATCAATCCTGATTTACGGAGTGGGTGACCCAATAAACCCTTGCGAGCTTGGGCTATAAACTGTTTTAAAATATTTGCCAACAATGGAATTCGTTGATTTATGAATTACAGGTAATTGAATAGCACAAATCTTTAAGCTTGTAATCAATTTTGAATGAATCTCAACCTGTTGTGTAATTATTTAGCCACTTCTATTTTTGGCACAATGGTAATTACTCTTTTAGAACAGATAATGCTACACGGGGAAAATAGATTAAAAAAACTTTTTATGTAAAAATCATAATTCAGGGTACATCATTAACATCTTCAAACATAGAAGAAACAAAGAATAAATCAATATACAGTTGGACAAGAAGTAAATTAATTGTTCTTAAAATCCAGTTGTGTTGAATTCCACTCTTAAAGATTCATGGCAGCAGGTCTTGTCCAATAAACAAAGACCACATTGTCCAGAACAAAACTTTCTAATAAGATGTGGATTTTTTATGTCGACGTTTTGGCCTTATTTATATCAAATCCTTAAGGCCATCTTCAGGACTTGCAATCTTTGGAGTTTCCGGTGGGCGGATCCAAGATGGCGGAGTGAGGATCGACGCCAGCAGCTCACCCGGAGTCCCCCCTCTCATTCTTCACAGGGAGATGCGATAACCACGACGTTTTGGCCTTATTTATATCAAATCCTTAAGGCCATCTTCAGGACTTGCAATCTTTAAAATGTTATAGAAACCTTTTTTATTAACTTTTGTCTTCTCTCAATGTCAAGGTAACTGACAGATGCTTGTCTATCAAAACTCCTTGTCTTGATTGCACTCTCGTACATTGAGTTGAGAAAAGTTGCTGCGTCTTTAATCCGCTTCAACAATGTATTTATTTCAAAGAAGCTGTTTGTCGAAGATACAACTCTATCCCGAAAGCCGTAGTCTCGCGAGGCCTATGGCTTTCGGGATAAAGTTGTATCTTCGACAAACAGCTTCTTTGAAATAAATACATTGCTTGATATAAATAAGGCCGAAACATCGACATAAAAAATCCACATCTTATTAGAAAGTTTTGTTCTGGACAATGTGGTCTTTGTTTATTGGACAAGACCTGCTGCCATAAATCTTTAAGAGTGGAATTCAACACAACTGGATTTTAAGAACAATTAATTTACTTCTTGTCCAACTGTATATTGATGTATCCCCTATCAATCCTGTCATATACTGCAAAGCGGCCGCCCAATAATATAACTTTATATCTGGTAGTGCCCAACCGCCTCTATCTCTTGGTAGTACCATAAATCGTAATGCCCTTCTAGTTTTACCTTTGGACCACATAAATCTGTTTATCATAGACTCTATATTCTTAAACCAGATGATGTTAAAAAATAACGGGATTGCCCTAAATACATAAAGGAATTTTGGGAGTACTAACATCTTTATGATATTAGTTCGTCCTACTATGGATAAATGCAAATTGTGTATCCTGTATAAGTCCCTTTTCACTTTGTTAATTATAGGGGTTATATTTAATTCCACCAAATTACCCAGATCTGATAACTGTAATCCCTAAATATGTACCGGCTTGTACTACCCTATAGTCATGGCACACCACATTTTTGTTCTTAATAATTTGTGTCTTGGAGGTGTTTAAAAAGTAGCCTGAAACGCTGCCAAAATTCTGAGCCTCTAATTCCACACATGGAATAGCCTCCGTAGGGTTAGGTGTAAGGACCGCCACATCATCGGCATATGCGAGAATCTTGCATTCCCCCCTATGTGTGATTAATGGAGTGATGTTCTCATTTAACGCCATTCTGCGAATCATAGAGTCCAAATACATAGCAAACAACAAGGGGGAGCACGGGCATCCCTGCCTTGTTCCCCTCTTAATTTGAACTGGCAAAGTCATCCCTGCGTTTACCCTGATAGCTGCTACCGGAGCTCTGTAAAGTGCTCTAATTGCCTTGACGAAGCCCTCCCCAAACCCTGCCCTTTTTAAAACACACCACAGATAATTCCAGGAGACCCGATCAAACGCTTTCTCAGCATCTAAAAGCATTACCGCCATCGGGCCCCCTGTGACCTCCATGGTGTCGAATAAGGTAATCAACTTCCGTGTATGGTGGGTGGTACCTCTCCCAGGTATAAAACCATGTTGATTACTACTAACTAACGTAGCTATAACCCTTGCAAATCTTATTGCCAGCGCCTCTGAATAAACTTTTGTATCGGCGTTCATTAACGTTATTGGTCTGTAGGAACCGGGCTCATTAGGTGGCTTCCCTTTTTTTAATATAATAACTATCTCTGCCCTGGCCCAGGATCAAGGTATAAATACCCCCATCCGCGCTTGCTGTATTGTATTAATCAGGTCTTTACCCAATACCTTCCAGAACACCTTAAAAAATTCTAACGGAATTTGGTCTGGCCCGCTGCCTTTCCAGAAGGGAGGCTCATCATAGCCTCTTTAATCTCCTCTGGTTCTAACAGAGAGTCTAACAACTGTCGCTCTATCTCACCTAACATCACCAGGGGAATATTATGCAAATATGCCGCTATTGCCCCAGGGTCCTTCCCTTGCTGTTCATCATATAAATCTGAATAGAATTGTCTAAATACCTCCCATACCCCCTGAGTATCCGTGACTAAAGTCCCTGACCTATCCCTGATTTCTCTTACCTCCCCTATCGCAGCCTTTTGCCTTGCCCTTACCGCTAATGTACGCCCCACCATTTCTCTAACCTCGTGGCATTTTTCCGTATTTGCCGCGGATATCCTTGCAGCTTTTACTGCTATGTCCTGCTCAGCGTCCATTTTTGCTTTTGCTAGTTTGTTGAGAGCTTGCTCCAATGGTCTACCCGCGGCAGCGCATTCACTCAGTTCCCCCTCTGCTTGTAACAACGCAAGGCTTAGTGCCCGGTTTTTCAACTGCTCCTGCTTTCGTTTATTACAGTTATAGCTCAGAGTTTCCCCTCTGATTCCCGCCTTGAGACTGTCCCAAACCATGGCGATAGCTGCACTCCCCCTATTTATCTCTAAAAATCCTTTAATCCATTGTGTCATATGTTGAATATAATTCTCATCTTCTAAGAGTCCCCTCTCAAAAGTCCAGGCTCTTACCCCATTATTAGTTGGAACTAATGATAAACTTAAAATTAAGGGATTATGATCGCAGAGTATACGTAGTAGCCTCTCAATTTCGGATGTAGATAGGCAAACCCTGGAGATCAAGAAGTAGTCTAATCGCACACTCACCCTGTGTGGTGCTGAATAATAAGTAAACCCCTTTTCCCCTGGCTTCAGGCTATCCCAGACATCTGTTAAAGCATTATTTCTTGCAAGATCACGAATTGCTCGGAAAACCCTCCTCTTCCTACATTGATAAGTAAAGCGCGTTCCTACCCCCAGACCTAACCCATCAGCCCCATTAATATTAAAATCCCCAGCCAATACGATACGTGGGGCCCGGTGGCTAACTCAAGATCCAAGAATTAAAAAATTTCCGGGTCATCCCCCGTCGAACCATGAACTGAACCCAGAGTAATCCATTCGCCACCAATTAGACACTCTACGAGGGCCCACCTTCCCCATACATCCTCCAATTTTTTTCCGGTCACAATGCCCCTGCCTCTAGATAATATAGCAACACCCCTATTTCTAGTCACTTGTCTCGAGGAGGCTAAGACCGTGAATCCCAACTGATCCAATAGAGCCACTCTTGTTGCCATTATATGCGTCTCCTGGAGGAGCAGGAAATCAACCCTCATCTTCTTTAATAAAATGGATACTTTTTGCCTCTTCTGTCTGTCGTTTAATCCACACACATTCCATGTCAAAATACGAATACCCATTAAAATACATCAGGTGTCTGACCTAACCACTTAAGCCCACATTTTATTCTCAAAAAAATCAAGGAGACGTGTACATTCTTAACTTGTTTAATGCCTACACCCCTGTGTCTTTTTTTGTGTTTTATATATTTTATCGATGTGCTGTGCCCCGTTCCCTCCCCCTTGACCCTCCCCTCCAGTAAGTCCCGCCCTATCTTGCCCCCCCCCCCTACTGGCAAATAGGTCCGTCGGAGTTATGTGTGACAGCTGTGACCCCGGATCTGTCGCTTCCCCCAATCTCTCCCTATGTTAACTCCCTGTTTAAACTCTTGCCACTTGCCAACCTTGTCCTCCAGATTCCCTGTTCTTTCTTCCACCTCTGTGACTCTGGGCACTAAGTCCAAGTACAACTTATTCATTTCCCGCAGGAATCCCTGTATCTTCTTACTCTCCTGCCTTGCTCTTCGACTCTCCGACCTGGCCTCCCCCTGCATCTGTTTTAAGGTAGAGAATAGTAAGTCAAACCCAGAGGCCTGCGCTTGATCTTCTCTTGTGGGCGCTCTAGGGGTGATATGAATCCTCCCCCATCCTGGTATAACTGTGAGGTTGCAGAATAATCCCAGTCTAGCCTCTTTATCACATCCGTCTGCGGGAGGCTTGTAGCCATTTTTGATCTGCTCCTGCGTGCAAGAGCCTTTGACTTCCTTTGGGGGGAGGGCTTTTGAACTGTATCCCCTTCAACTTCCGAAGTATCTGAATCCTGTCTAGAGGATATCAATTCATCTTCAGGATCCGTAGATACTAAGCCTGTTCCTGAGCTTGCCTCGGAGCCCATATCAGAACCCTCTTCTTCCCCATCGCCCTCATTCACTGAATAGAAGCAGTCATCGCTAGGAGACCCAGGAGGCACTGTAATATCACCAATTTGCATATTAGGATCTGGCAGAGTTACATTACTCTGGGAGTCCTTGACCGTATCCCCCTCCTTCCCTCCACCTGCTTGCTCCTCCAAGTAGGGGGTATCTACTGTGTCTTCCACTATTCCCTGAATTGACATTTCTCCCCCCCCCAACCCCGTCAGATATTTGGTCAGCCCCCACATCATTTAATGTCTTACTTGGCCAAGTCTTCTCCGTGTTTATCGTATTCTCCATACTCAGTTTCTCTGTGCGCTGCGCACAGCTGCTAACATTCTGCCCTCGCATTACCTGAGAAAGAAGCTGCTGGCGACTGGGTTCCGTACTGACAATCTGATTTCCTTCAGATATCGGCGATTGCTCTTTATTTGCCTCAGTACTTGACTCAGTGCTCATTAGATTTTCTTCTGTATTCTTGGATGTTTCGATGATATTCACCACAACAGCCTGCTTACTCCGCTGCTCCTGCTCCTTGCCCGATTCATTCTCCTGCGCTTCCGAAGCCTGTTCAACAGTACCTTTCAGCTCCGTCCCGTCTCCTCCCCATTGAGTGTATTCCGCTGTTGTGAGTGTGGAGGGAGCGGCAGCTTGGGACTGAGATCGCACACTCACGCTAGCCTTTACTGCTGGGGTGAACTTTTCCAGCAAGGTATGCTGTCTCAACACTGTCTGCTCACCGTTTTTTAGATTTACGTTAAGTTTCCTGATAGTAGTGGCTTTTTCCTTTTGTTTGTTTTTCTTTTCTTTTTCTTTCATCTAAACAGCACTGCCCATATCTTTAGCAGCTTCAATTTCCCGCAGCATTTCTTTCAAAGCCGTTCTCTCCTCTAATCTTCGAGCGTGCACTTTCGTTTGTAGGTTAGCTGCCGGAGCTCCTGTACGCTTAGAGTTGCTTTCTCCATTTCCTCTCTCTGTTCCTTTAAATCATTTACACCCTTCTGAGCTTTCTGAACTTTTGGGGCAATCGCACTCCTCTGCCAGTTCAGCTTGCTCTGACAGACTCTGCCCCCGAAAGCAATTACCTCAATTAGCTGAGAAAAGCACTTGAGTCTTTTTAATATAGCGGAGATCCAGGCAGTAGCTGACGTTAAAGCCACAGCGTTTTGAGAGAGTAGGTGTTGTTCAGCAATCCAAAGCATACTTCTTCTGTCGAGATAGCATTTCAGCTCTCAAGTATCCTTGTTTCATCCATAAATTAAGAGCAGTTACATTACTCTTTCTCCCTACACGAACACGTATCTTTTCCGTGTAAAATGGTATGTGCTCCAATGAGTAAGACGCCAATTCCTCGTGGGAGAGAAGGGAGTGCGACTTCTCCCTACGGGCTGTCAGCGGCCATCTTGCCACGCGTAATGCCACCAGTATCTAACTATTGCAATCAAACATTACTCCTTGAAATGTGTATGTTCTAGTTATTTGCAGTGCTTAATTTGAGCGAGACGTTGCAGGTGGGACCCACCGGCACTCATTTTAGGGGACTAGCACTTACTTTTTCCCCAAAAGACTTTTATCCAGAGCAAGATTCAGGAAAACACAAAAGTGGTAAAGATGGAGGAAGAAGAAGATTGAAAAACCGTGAGGAAGGGAGACAGCACGAGTACAAAAGTACCTCCAAGTGTAAAATAAAGAGGTAGAGAGTGTCTGGTGGAGGATTAAAGTGGCATAAGGTAGAACAAAGAACATACAGGCTTGGAATTTGAAAACTCTGATCTTTGATAGTGCTTGAGGAGTGTTTTGAAGCTAAACTTGAAGCCCTGGCACTTATTATTTTACACACAAAGTACAAGTAATATGTTACAGACAACCAGTACTGCATTGAGGGCCTTATTTACAATAGGATGGCGCAATTTTGAAGCGCCACGCTGCATCATTCTAAACGTGCAGGAATGGGCCGTATTTACAAAACTGCAGTGCATACACCTGGGCATCAAAAAAGTAAAGCTCTGGTGACGCCAAAGTGACACTAGGGCCTCGTAAATGAGGCCCTGAATGTCTAAGAAAATGTGAGAAATAAAACAAGGAGTTTGACAACACATCGAGTTTTCTATGTTCTCTATCAAAGACAACTAATTGTTGATTCTGTGGGCACCTTTAATGCTTAAAGAGCACCTTTAATTCTTAACTCTACCACAAGGATGATGTCATCAGTGATGTCATGAGTTATGTCATTTGAGATGTCATCAGTGATGTCATGAGTGATGTCACTTACCATGTCATGAGTGATTTGATATGTGACGTCATCAGCAGTGCATTGCGGTCGTTCCAGTTATAGTTAGCTGAACTACCCATAACGGGGGAATTTCCATGGTTTTGTACAAGTGAAATGTCCAACTAACTATAACGCCCCTAAAACCTATGGTTTTTTTCAGTGAATTTCTAAGGTTTTTTAAAATGCTAATTTCTAATTATAACGTGCCTGAAACCTCTGTTTTTTTCATTAAATTTCAAAGGTTTTTAAATGCTAATTTCTAACTATAACATGCCTGAAACCTATGTTTTTTCATTGAATTTCAAAGTTTTTTAAAATGCTAGTCCCGGGGTGGGCACACCGGGGCACGGCAGGAGCCAGCCCTGGGGGGCGGTCCCCAGGACCATCACTGGCTCCCCTTACAACTAATTCACAGCCCCAGGGAGTGGTGGTCTAAGGTGCTCGGAGGTCCGTAATGGACCCCAAAATTAGAATATTAGTGCCTCGCGGAGGTGGTGGTCCCCGGGGCGTATGGGGGCTCAAGCCCCCCCACACATGAGTTTTTTTTAAGCCCCGGGTGTGGTGGTCCCCGGGGCAGCGGGGGGCCATGTGCCCCCGCTGAATAATTAACGAAACCCCCCGGGGATGGCGGTCCCCAGAGCTTGGGGGGACCTTAGAGGCCCCACCACAGATTAAAAAAAAGCCCGGGGGTGCCCCCGCAAATGTTTTGTAATGCCTCGGGGAGTGGCGGTCCCCGGGGCAGTGTGGGGGGATTGGAGCCCCCACACACATTCTGTTAACTGCCCCCGGGACCTGGCACACCCAAAGGCTTAAATTAAACGAGCGCGGGAGCCCGCACTTTGTTTTCTCTTATTTTCGCGGCCGGATCGGCGGATCCAGCGCACACCTCACGATTTTTGAAAAGGTAATGCTTTTTTGGCCCTGGGGTTCTTGTGGGACCCTCTGAGCAGGCCAAGGTGGTCAGGGTGTTTCTACCCTGCCCCCTTTTCTTGTTTTGTGCCTTAGTTTTTCTCTTTTCTTGTGCCTCAGTTCTACCAAGGCACAAGACGGCTCTCAACACTTCCTGGTTTGAAGTGTTGACAGCCAATTAGGATGCAGCTTGTGATCAGCAGAGTTCTCAGATCCACCGCACCTCTATATATCGATATTTTTAGTTTGGATTTTCTCAGCAACTACTGAATGGATTTACACAATTTAAGAAAAAAAGTGCTTTCTGAACCAAGCACTACCTTTCGACCAAATTTGCTGTAATTCCATTCAGCAGGTCCAGCTATAGCCGTGTCTAAAGTTTCCTAAGGAAAATGCATGTTTCACCTCTTTTTCTCAGCAACTACTGAACGGATTTCCACCATTTAAAAAAAAGTTGTCTTTCTGAACCAAGAGCTACGTTTTTGCCAAATTTTGTGTAATTCAGTTCAGCAGTTTTGGCTGTAGCAGTGTCTAAAGTTTCCTACGGGAATTAAAAGGGAGAAAACACGTTTTGGGACTCCCCTTTTTTTCTCGGTCCCCAGGAGGTAGTTATAGTTAGAACCTATTATCCATAGGAAATTTGTAACATTCTATTCCCAATAACTTTGGCGCCGGTTGACGAATCTTCGCGAAATTTTCAAAACTAGTGGGGCGCTCCAGTCCACTCCTATCTAAGTTTCAGGGTGATTCGGCAAGCGGGGACCGAGAAAAAAGGGGAGTGCAGGACTCATCTTTGAAAAAGTTTCCATGGGGAAACGAAACGCGTCAGATTTAAGTCCATTCCTGTTGTCATCCATCAATTAAAACGGCTACAGAGGAAGTTCTGTGTGCGGCTCAGTTTCTTTCCGTGTGGGGAGATTTTGTGGACATTAATATCGGCTACGTTCCGCCGAAGAGCGACGCACCATCATAAGAGCGCCAACACTCTCCAAACTTGAACCTAAATGTTGAACTCGGTAAAACAATTCTGGAGAGAGGTGCCGCCGAGGACTGGACCTCGGTATTGGCCCCGAGTCAGCTTTGAAAGTAGGCTGACATGGGGAAACTTTTGGCCGACAATGATGGATAATTATGCTCACAACGAATTTTACATCAACAGGTTAATAAATGCACTGCCCACTGGAGGGTTGTAAATACGAACAGCCGTCTGAACCACAGGCCCCAAAATGCAGTATGGAAAAGAAGTGATTCCATTAAAAGGTGCCATCGGAGGAAGTGAAATAAAGGTCAAAACATCGGGCTGTGAAACATACGGCGTGTCTTTTGGTGCAGGACTCATCTTGGAAAAAGTTTCCATGGGGAAACGAAACGCGTCAGAATTAAGTCCATTCCTGTTGTCATCCATCAATTAAAACGGCTACAGATGAAGTTCCGTGTGCGGCTCAGTTTCTTTCCGTGTGGGGAGATTTTGTGGACATATATATATATATATATATTGAATATAGGATTATCCAACAGGCAACAGACAATCATCCGGCACCCCAAGATAGGATTTAAAACCTACTCAGTTTTATTTTCAGAATGACGAGTTGACATCAACGCGTTTCGGGAGTCAAGCTCCCTTTTTAACGATGTTCTACCACCATTTTTTCCAAATTAAAATACACAACACAGTGACAGTAAAAAGCGATAATGGACACAGAGTTGAATGTGGGACTCAGCTTAGTGGAAAACAGCGGCCATATTTAAATGTGTTTCTTTTGCCAGCATTCACATATATATATTCACCACAAACCAGCTTGATTACCAATATAGCCTTATAGCCCGCCGTAGAGGGCTATACCGGCTATTAAAGGCCCTCTCTAGCGTTAAAGGCACCGAACCGAAGGCGAGGGCCTTTAACAAGGGAGAGGGACTTTAATAGCGGTATAGCCCATCTACGAAGGGCTATAAGGCTATTAGAACATTCTGTCACTAGAGGACAGAATGTTCTAACAAAAAAACAAAGCCTTTTGGGAGCGTGAGGGGATTGGAATCCCCTCAGGTTCCCTGAAGCCTTTGTTCACAGCCAGAGCTGTGAACAAAGAAACATTGGAATGTTGGAGCCTCAGGCTTATACCAGCCATTATAAGCCCAGAGCACTCCATTGTTTTCAATGGAGCTCCCAACATTCCAATGTTCTAATTATTCTTTTTTATCAATTCTTGGTTAGAATCCATTAAAGCTTTTTTTTAAACCAAATATGTAAATTGGGAAAATCCCTTCCTCAATTATGTATAATTAAAATAAATGCAAATTAAAGCATTTATATAAGAAGATTGTACATTTCTAGAATTTCAAAAAGTGCAAGTGCTGTTAAAAAATGGCAATTTTCAGTTTGTTTAAGAATACGGCGGCAAGTGCCTATTTCCATTTGTTCTTAGTTCTTGCAATTTCCAAAGTGTCAGTGCAACGATACAATTCTACATTATGCATGCCCAATTAACTAAAAAATATTTCACTGAATAAACTGGAACATAAATCAAAACAATTTCCTACAATACCAATCATGAATTCATATCAATTCAAAGAAAGTTTACAAATGTCTAGAATCGATGTATGATTCTCCAATTACATTTGACCCATATATATATATATTAACTGAAAAAAACGTAGGTTTTACACCAGTTATAGTTAGCTGAAAATGTTACTCGCATAAAACCATTGAATTTCCCACGTTATAGTTAGTTGGACTCAGTATAACTTGTGCGTGCAATGCACTGCTGATGACGTCACATATTACATAACTCATGACATGGTCAGTGACATCACTCATGACATCACTGATGACACCATCCAGTGAATGTGTGTCTTTTTGAAAAATAAATATTAGTGAGTAATGTTTAAATATTTAAATATATGGATTAGTGTTTCACTTTGTGTATAAGTGGCTGCATGGGTTGGTGAGTAGGTACATGCGTATGTATATAGGTTATTAGATGTTTTTCTTAGTATCAGTATGAGTGTTTGTATGGTTTGGTGGGGGTATTACTTAGCACATAGATGCATGAATGACTGACTCTCTCTTTGTATGTGTTTTGAAGACAGCATATGTGCAGGACTGTATGGGTGGATGACTGTGTATATGTGTGTGTTACTGGGTGAATGAGTGTCTCACTAGTTTCTTTATCAGTAACTACATATGTTTTAATCTAGTGTATGTGAATATTGATGTATATAAGTGAAAATATGTGAGAGTAAGAGATTGTAAGAGTTCCTATTTAAATTAGTATGTGTTTCTATAAGTGATTGTTTAAGAGAGTAAGTATGTGTAAGTTTCCTTAGAAGTAAAGTGGTAGTGTGTGTATAGCTGTATATGCAAATAAATGGATGTTCAATAGTTTATTTGCATGTGTGAGTATGTATGTGAGTAACTTTTGGATGACTGTCGGTGTGTAACAGGATGTATAGGTGTATCACTACATATGATGAGTAAGTATATCTATGAGTGACTATATAGAACTGTTGGTGAATGAGTGCATGTGTATATAGATGGTGGAATTATTGAATTGGTTGTTGTAACTGGTATGTGTATCTCAATTTTTTTGAACATTTTAGTTTCTATTTTTGAATATGTGTTTCAAGGGTTACATTACACTGAAAGGAGGTCTGTCACTCTGTCACAAGGATGGTGTCATCAGTGATGTCATGAGTGATGTCACTGACCATGTCATGAGTGATGTAATATGTGACGTCATCAGCAGTGCATTGCACGCGCAAGTTATAGTGAGTCCAACTAACTATAACGTGGGAATTTCAATTGTTTTATGCGAGTAAAATTTTCAACTAACTATAACTGGTGTAAAACATATGTTTTTTTCAGTGAATTTAATAGGTTTTTTAAATGCTAATTCCTAACTATAACTGGTGTGAAACCTATGGTTTTTTCAGTGAATTTCAATGGTTTTTTAATAGCAAATCTTTATAGGTATAGAAAGTGAAAAATTTTAAAACTAATTTTATATTGTATAAATATGTTTAAAAATATATATATATATTTTTTATTTTTAACCCGGGGGCGCTCCCGGGGCGCGTACCGGTGAACGCACGGGTAAACGCAATATTACGGCGCGCCCTGGGGCGCGTACCGGGGAGCGTCCCGGGAGCGCTATTGCCGCGAACGAAAACAACATCGTGACGTATTGCGTACACGCGTGATGCGTCATATGACGCACAGCGTAATCGCAACCGAAAGCCCGCGATCGCATACGATCGCGAAACGTCCTGACGCGCTAACGCTACGCACCTGCGGGCGCGCCCTGGAGCGCGACTACGGGCACGTCCCGGGGCGCGTAGCGTAAGCGCGTCGGGTCATGTGACTTGAAAATAACACTTTCTATTGGTGCAGAACAGTTTTGGTTTCTAAATGAGTAATGCCTGGGTCTTGTGACCAGCCTGGGTCTTGTGACCTGAAAATAACACTTTCTATTGGTGCACAACAGTTTTGGTTTCCAAATGAGTAAAGCCTTGGTCTTGTGACCTGAAAATAACACTTCTGATTGGTTCAGCACAGTTTTTTTCCAAATGATAAAAAAACCCCACCTTTCTTCCTTACTCTGACTTTGTCCTTTGACTGAGGAAGACCTATTTCATCTACAGAGACAATTCTTTTGTACTTTGAAATGGCTACTGTAGCAGCAACAGCTGGAGCATCTGCTCCACCACCACCACCACAACCACCAAGAGGACCACCACAACAATACATTGGTGGTGAAGAAGAGGAGGAGGAGGAAGAGGAAGAGGAGGAGGGGAGCAGATGGCTGCCTGAACAAAATACCCCATACAAGCCAATAGAACACATTGTATGGGAGTTTTTTTCACTTCCAGAGGGCAAGAAAAAAGTTAATGCGGCCAAGGTAACATGTCGAATCTGTGGTGCAGAACTCTCAAGGGGCAATCCAGATAAAAAATATTCATTTAATAATAATACTATGATTCGGCATATGACCCAGAAGCATCCTGCTAACTATTCTCGTGCAGAGATCAGGGAACTGGCCAGTCACCTCCCCCAGTGTTCAAGGACCAGCTCCAAAAGAGAGCAACCCACTCAATCGGGACCAGAAACATCAGAGGTGATGCCTTGTATCCAGGAACGATTTGGTGATTTTAAAGTCACTTGTACTGGATGTGGCAAGCTTATGGCCTATGGGGAAAAGAGTGTAAAGCTCATCGTCATTGCTGGTGACAATCACGATTGCCCCAAAAAAAAGAAGTAATTTTTTCAGTTTTTTGTTTTTTGCTCCAGTTGAGCCATTTTCAATTCCCTTTCTCTTTGTTTCTTCCCATAAAAAATACAAAAAAAATATGAAATTGTTTTGAAAAGCCAAAAAAAGTACAAAATGTTCAAAAAACAATAAAAAAATATAAAACAACAAAAAGAAGAAAAAAACAGTTCTTTTTAGAACTACCTTTCATATATAAAATTAAACCTATATTTTTAATGAATCTCTGTCAATTTTTTTTTCTTAGGGTACGTGTACCGAGGCGCGCCCCCCAAAAAAATAGAAAAAAAATGAATGAAGGAGTTAGCATGAGGGAAGAACACAAAGAGAGTAATGTTAAGAGAAAGAGAGCTACAGGATGAACACAGAGTGATTGTTTATTACATAGTAAACAATAGAGAAGGTGTAATTGGGTGAAAGTGAGAAAAGTAAAATGACTAAAGGAGCGAAAGAAAGGAAGAGAGAGGAAGAACACTAAAGTAGAGATAGTGGGAGAATGTGACTGGCTGTTGAAAGAAAAAGAAAGGACAGTAAAAAATGGGGAATGAAGGGTAGTGGCGGAACCGGGAAAAATGAAGAACGATGAGGGAAAGTGAGAAAAGACCAGGTAGTATAAGTAAAGAGGGGTGAAAGAGGGGGAAAAATTGAATTAGGATAAGACATGGGGAGTGAGAAAGAGAAAGGACAAAGAGAGTAAAGGAAACAGTACCTGAATGGGCTTGAGTGAAGCAGCAAAGAAAGATAAGTAATGCAGTGTGTGTGACTTATAGGGAGTCAGTGGGTGTAGGTCGGGGTGTGGGTGTGTAAGGTGTGTCTGTGGGTGTGGCTGTGTGGGGTGTTTCGGTGTGGGTGGAGGTGAGGGTGTGTGAAATATGTGTGAGGAGTGTATGAGTGTGGAGTGTATATGTGTTCGATGTATGTGTGTGTATGGAATGTGTGTGTGTGTTTGAGGTGTGTGTGTGGGAAGATTTTTTGTGTGTATGAGGAGTGTGTGTGGTGTGTGTGTCTGGGGTGTATGTTAGAGGTGTGTGTATGTGTTGGGAGGGGGATGAGGTGTTTGTGTAGGAGTAAGGTAAATAATTAAGAAAAAGAGAATGAGTGAAGAAGCAAAGGAAGGGAACAGAGGGTAAGTGAAGTAAAGAATAGGGATTGAAAGAAGTTGAATATGAGAGGGAAAATAGGGAAAGGGGAGTAAACATGTAGAATAAGAATAAGTAAGGGAAGCAGAGTAAAGACACAGGAGTGAGGCTGATTGAGAAAATGTTAGTGAGCTTAAAGCAAAGGGTGATGACAAACTACATTTTTTTAGTTATACTTACCATATAATAAATGTAACTTTAATTAATTTTTTTACTACAGTTTGTATCTGTGAAAGAGAGAAGAAAAAATAAGTTATAATTAATGAAATATGTATTTTAAATTAAAAGATACAAATGAAGAGGTTAAAAATCATAACACTCTATTTAGAAATAAAGTAAGAGTGAAGGACACAGAAAGGGAAATAATGTAAGGTAGAAGGACAAAAAGATAGAAAAAGAAATAGAAGGAGAGCAAATTACAAAGAGTAAGGCATATAGATTCACTGACAAAGAGAGAGAGAAGAACAGAGAAATGAACTGAAGGTAAGAAAGATACTAAAACAATGTGAGTTAGCAAAACTAAATCAGGAAACAGAAGTAAGTAAAAAGATAATGACTGAGACAGAAAACAGTCTAATTAAGGATGCATTTAGAACAATGAGGAATAGAAGATAACTGAGAGTAAGTGAAGAACAGTCATAGAGTGAAAGGATGAAGGGAGAGAGGATAATATACAAAGATTGAGGGAAATGGACTGAGGAAGTTAGTAGGCAGACACACTAGAGAAAAACTGAGTGAGGTGGAGTACAATGAGTGAGAAAAGGAAATGAGTAAGAGAGCAAAAAAAGGAAAGAGAGGAGAAGACGACTAAAACAGTGGTACTGAAAGAAAATAATTCGGTGATGAAAGTAAAGAGAAGAAGAACTCTGCCCCCATCCGGGAGCACAGCCTCAATTCTTCATGCATAATAAAATGCTGCAAACTTTACATGTTTTCCCAGTTGTTTATTTGTATGATTTTAATCCAAAGTTAATCCTTATTTCAAATGTTATCCGTGTCACAAAAAAGACGCTTATGCCTTCATTTCATTCTTAATGGAACAGGAATGCCAATCCAGGCCTTCTCCTGCAACATGACGATGTGCATAGATTAATTCATGAGCGTCACTTATTCATTTCCCAATGCATTTCGAGCCTTTACTCTGGCTCTTCGTCAGGGGGTAAGTGTCTATAAATGAAAACACATCAGTTAAACTCTATATCTGACCCAGTAACATTCATTAATAGTTACACATACGGTTATTACTGTTTACCCAAATCAAATAATTATTAACTTTGGATTAAAATCATACAAATAAACAACTGGGAAAACATGTAAAGTTTGCAGCATTTTATTATGCATGAAGAATCGAGGCTGTGCTCCCGGATGGGGGCAGAGTTCTGCTCCCAAATGTTCTGTATTATTACCTAGCGTGGCAAAGGGCTGACCACGTGAGAGTAAAGGCTCGAAATGCATTGGGAAATGAATAAGTGACGCTCATGAATTAATCTATGCACATCGTCATGTTGCAGGAGAAGGCCTGGATTGGCATTCCTGTTCCATTAAGAATGAAATAAAGGCATAAGCGTCTTTTTTGTGACACGGATAAAATTTGAAATAAGGATTAACTTTGGATTAAAATCATACAAATAAACAACTGGGAAAACATGTAAAGTTTGCAGCATTTTATTATGCATGAAGAATTGAGGCTGTGCTCCCGGATGGGGGAAGAGTTCAGCTCCCAAATGTTCTGTATTATTACCTAGCGTGGCAAAGGGCTGACCATGTGTTCCGGGAAGCACGCGGACTGATGTAAAACATCGACAAAACAAAAGGGAATGAACTTAAACCAATTGAAGAAGGCGTGCACATCGTCGCCTTGTCTAAAATGACATTTTACTTTCGGCCCGATTGACGAGTAGCACCCATCAGAGCGATGGAATATTTGAGGAAAATGCGAACTGTCACAAAAGAGATTATTGGAAGAACTTTTTCAAGAGCGGGATCTTATGTAAAATACATATGAAGGACAATTGAAGTTGGACATTTGCTGTATCTAAGGGCTCATTTTTAATAACTTACTGATGTTTATTTTATTGTTGCGCAGTGGTTTCTTGCATTGCTGAATAAGCGGGTATTGGAAAGATCGTAACATTACGCAATTGACGTTGGAGATGAGAACTGTGGGTGGGCGGAGCATTCATTGAGTATTTTAAGTGCTTTGGGAGGTTCAGGGGGAAGGTAGACGCACTTAGGAGAGTACCTGTTTTCATGCTTACTGTGAGTAACAGAGGGTTACATTAAGTGCATTGTGGGATTTGTAGGTAGCAACCTGGACAGGAAGGAGAATAACTACAGAGCAATCAGTGAGAGAGTTTAAATTTAGAACAGGTGAATCGGAGGGGAGGAGACAAGTGACTAAAAAAGGTCAAAACCAGAGAGTTTGAGAAGTAGGTTGAATCCCTTCGGGTAATGAAGACGTGGGGAGGACGGTTGCACTGTTTGTTTGAAAGGTCTGGATTTACAAGGAGGACGATTCCTAGGAGATGGTTATTTTGCTTTTGTTATAAAAACATGGGGTTGACAAGGAGGTAGGGCAGCACAATGCAGATAACGGGTATTTGTTAGAGAGAAGAGGGGGAGAAAGTTTATAAAGCAGGGATACTCATTAAAAATGGCAATAGTAGGTTGCATCATTTAGCGGGAAAACGTTGATTTGGGTAAACAGTAATAACCGTATGTGTAACTATTAATGAATGTTACTGGGTCAGATATAGAGTTTAACTAATGTGTTTTCATTTATAGACACTTAACCCCTGACGAAGAGCCAGAGTAAAGGCTCGAAATGCATTGGGAAATGAATAAGTGACGCTCATGAATTAATCTATGCACATCGTCATGTTGCAGGAGAAGGCCTGGATTGGCATTCCTGTTCCATTAAGAATGAAATGAAGGCATTAGCGTCTTTTTTGTGACACGGATAACATTTGAAATAAGGATTAACTTTGGATTAAAATCATACAAATAAACAACTGGGAAAACATGTAAAGTTTGCAGCATTTTATTATGCATGAAGATTTGAGGCTGTGCTCCCGGATGGGGGCAGAGTTCTGCTCCCAAATGTTCTGTATTATTACCTAGCGTGGCAAAGGGCTGACCACGTGTTCCGGGAAGCACGCGGACTGGTGTAAAACATCGACAAAAAAAAAAAAAAGGGAATGAACTTAAACCAATTGAAGAAGGCGTGCACATCGACGCCTTGTCTAAAATGACATTTTACTTTCTGAAAAGGGGATGGAAAAAGGAAAGTGAGTGTCAGAGAATGTGAATACAATTTAATGTACACAATCCATAGTATAAAATAACTTGTACAACATGTTACATAGTTTATTTTTGCTGTTCTCAGAATATATTGAATTTCACTTAAAACAGTGAGTTCAAATTACTCATCATATGACAGCTGAAAAAAAAAATACAATCTAAAAGATTGTGTTTTAAAAAAAACCTTAGATACTGACAAATGACAAATGTACGCTAATCTTTGATTAACTTACTTTTCCTTGAGGCCAAATACTGTATAATGGAGGTACTTTTCTCGTTGCAAAGTACTTTGCTGTTCACTTAAAAATCCATTTCATCGACTTTCTACAAGAAAAGCTCCAAAAACATCTGAAATATTTTCAATATTTTCATATACTCCTTTTTTTCAGTCATGACTCTTTACTCATTCCTGCACCTTTCCATTTGGCCAAATAGTGTCAGATGTATGAGTATATTTTCTAATTAATTCTAAGGCACTCTGAAATGACCTTTTTCCCAACGTTCTGAAAGAAAGGCTCTATAACATTTTCACAATATTTAAGTATTTGTAAAACCATCTCTGACTCAGTCATGTTCATCATTTTGTATAATACTAATATCACTTACTATGAGATCCACTTACAGTACCTATATGACAAGTCAATTTTTTATATTGCCTGGATCACTTTTACTCAGAATATATTTTTAAACAGCAAAATAACCTTTATTAACTGCTCCCGTCTTCATAGACCAATTACTTTTACCAAAAATGTGGCTGTAAAAACACTAGGTATGAATTTATAAAGCCAAAAGGCAAACGTTGTTTGAAAGTCAAATGAGTGTCGTTACATTGGGTCCAACCTTTAGAAGTTTTTAAATAGCATGTGTAATGCCCTGATGTTGTAGAAGGACCATCATGAAAAATAATAGCTACAGTTGCAAAGGTTCTTCCTGATATCGATAACTGAGAAGCCACGAAATTTTTAATAGAAGTTGTCAATTTAGTTCCATCAGGTCTACATCGTTGGAACATTAAAATGACACACTGACCATAATTTTGAAGAAATAATGTGGACAGCATTGTAGACTTACATTGGGTACACACCATATTGTGATCCGCTGCTTTAACCCCTTCGCTGCTAGGCCTTTTCCCCTCCTGTGCTAAGCCTTTTTTGGGCGTTTTGGAGTAGTGCGCGCTTAGGCCCTTGTAACTTTTTGACCACATAAGGTATCCGCGCCAAATTTGCGTCCTTTCTTCCAACATCATGGGGATTCTAAAGGCACCCAGGGTTTGTTGATTCCCTTGGAGGGGTTCCAGAAATTAACCAAAATATAGTGATTTTTTTGTTTTTTTCAGAAAAATGGGAAAAACGGGCTGCAAATGAAAGCCTCTGGGTTTTTCCCTGAAAATGGTATCACAAAAAGTATTGTGGGGCTGAAATCTCAATTTTTTCAGCTTTCAGGGAATGACAGTCTTTTGTCAGAAAACCGAAATTTTTCACTCAGTTCTGCCATTTTTCTGGGACATAGCCTATTTTTGCTATTTTTAGAGCTTTCCACCTCGTTCCAGTGAATGGTAGAAATGAGTATGAAAGCAATATTGGATCCTGGTAAGCTTTACATTTTCGAAAAGTAGACAAAATTCTGAATTCAGAAAGGGGACATTTGTCTAAATCCATGAAGGTTTCGTTATAGAAACTAACAGTTAGATATTGGAATATTTGAAATTTTGTTGAAAAAAACAGCCTTTTGTCTCAACGTTTTCCCCTATAATTTTTTCTAATTTTGACAACTCTTGGAAAGCAATATACCGTTACATTTGTTAGACTTTCCTGGTTGTGGGGATATATAGGACTTGTAGTTTCACCAAGAACCCGACGAACCCAGATCCAAAAACTGAGCAGCAACTTGAGATGGTATTTTTTCATTTACTGGGTATAGTGCACTTTGTCTTGGAAAATGTATACATGGAATAATCTGTATGAAAGACACCTATGTATTTCTGAATTGCTTACAAATTATAGAGTTCAGAAACAGTATATAATTGCACATTTTCAAAGTTGGGAATACTCATACTAGCTTGAGAAGTATTGGTCATTTTTCATAAAGATTTTTTTTTACACAATGTCTTTCATTGAAAGGGAGAAATGCATGAAAGCTCATTGGTAATAACAGTTGATTTACAAATCTGAATTACCCCAAGTGTCCCGATAAAAACGGTACCTCACTTGTGTGGGTCGGCCTTGTGCCTGCGACAGGAAACGGCGCAAAATGCAACGTGGTCACACCTAAATTTTGCAGTTACAAATTGACCCTTTTTTGGCAAAGTGCCTACCTGTAGTTTTTGCACCCTAGCTCTGCCGGCACCTAGGGAAACCTAGCAAACCTATAAATTTCTGAAAAGTAGACACCCAGGGGAATTCAGGATGGGGTGACTCGTCTGCCTACCCTCAGGTTTTGTTACCCAGAATCCCTTGCAAATCTAAAAATTTGACAAAAAGAACACATTTTCCTCACATTTCTGTGGTGGAAAGTTCTGGAATCTGCGTGGATCAACAAATTTCCACCCACCCAGCGTGCCCCCAGGTCTCCCAAAAAAAATGGTACCTCACTTGCGTGGGTAGGCATAGTGGCTGCGACATAAAACAGCGCAAAACGCAGCATGGTCGCACCTCAATTTCCCAGTGAAATTTAGCACGATTCGGACAAAAGGACTACCTTTTGTTTTTGCGCCGTAGCTCTGCCAGCACCTAGGGAAACCTAGCAAACCTATACATTTTTGAAAACTAGACACCCAGGGCAATTCAGGATGGGGTGACTCGTCTGCCTACCCTCAGGTTTTGTTACCCAGAATCCCTTGCAAACATAAAAATTTGACCAAAAAAACACATTTTCCTCACATTTCTGTGGTGGAAAGTTCTGGAATCTGCGTGGATCAACAAATTTCCACCCACCCAGCGTGCCCCCAGGTCTCCCGAAAAAAAATGGTACCTCACTTGCGTGGGTAGGCATAGTGGTTGAGACATGAAACAGCGCAAAACGCAGCATGGTCGCACCTCAATTTCCCAGTGAAATTTAGCACGTTTTGGACAAAAAGACTACCTTTTGTTTTTGCGCCGTAGCTCTGCCATCACCTAGGGAAACCTAGCAAACCTATACATTTTTGTAAAACTAGACACCCAGGGCAATTCAGGATGGGGTGACTCGTCTGCCTACCCCCAGGTTTTGTTACCCAGAATCCCTTGCAAACATAAAAATTTGACCAAAAAACACATTTTCCTCACATTTCCGTGGTGGAAAGTTCTGGAATCTGCGTGGATCAACAAATTTCCACCCACCCCGCGTGCCCCCAGGTCTCCCGAAAAAAAATGGTACCTCACTTGCGTGGGTAGGCATAGTGGCTGCGACATGAAACAGCGCAAAACGCAGCATGGTCGCACCTCAATTTCCCAGTGAAATTTAGCACGATTCGGACAAAAAGACTACCTTTTGTTTTTGCGCCGTAGCTCTGCCAGCACCTAGGGAAACCTAGCAAACCTATACATTTTTGAAAACTAGTCACCCATGGCAATTCAGGATGGGGTGACTCGTCTGCCTACCCCCAGGTTTTGTTACCCAGAATCCCTTGCAAACATAAATATTTGACCAAAAAAACACATTTTCCTCACATTTCTGTGGTGGAAAGTTCTGGAATCTGCGTGGATGAACAAATTTCCACCCCCTCAGCGTGCCCCCAGGTCTCCCAAAAAAAATGGTACCTCACTTGCGTGGGTAGGCATAGTGGCTGCGACATGAAACAGCGCAAAACGCAGCATGGTCGCACCTCAATTTCCCAGTGAAATTTAGCACGATTCGGACAAAAAGACTACCTTTTGTTTTTGCGCCGTAACTCTGCCAGCACCTAGGGAAACCTAGCAAACCTATACATTTTTGAAAACTAGACACCCAGGGCAATTCAGGATGGGGTGACTCGTCTGCCTACCCCCAGGTTTTGTTACCCAGAATCCCTTGCAAACATAAAAATTTGACCAAAAAAACACATTTTCCTCACATTTCTGTGGTGGAAAGTTCTGGAATCTGCGTGGATCAACAAATTTCCACCCACCCAGCGTGCCCCCAAGTCTCCCAAAAAAAATGGTACCTCACTTGTGTGGATAGACATAGTGGCTGCAACAGGAAACGGTTCAAATCGTACGGTGGTGAATTTACATTACCTTATTGCAAAACTACCTTGATTTTGGGGGGGGCATCTGAGTTTGTGGCCCGGGGATGGGTGGTATTCTTTGCAAAGTAGCAAACCCAAACAGTTCTGAAAACTAGACACCCGGGAGAGTCCAGGGAGGTATGGCATGTGTGGGTCCCCCAATGTTTTCCTACCCAGAACTCTTTGCAAACCTTAAAAATAGGTAAAAATAGTACTTTTCCAAACATTTTGGCGTGGGATCGCCGTGCCGGCAAAAAAGTCCTACCACCCTGCGTTCCCCTTGTTCTCCCGAGTAAAAGGATACCTCACTTGTGTGGGTGCCCCAAAGCAGAACACGCCAAAAATGAATTTTGAAAAAAGTAGTTTTTAGTCATATTTAAGTTTTACAAATTAAGCACCCCAGCCTGAGTCAAATGCCTCTGGCCCACCCACACAAGTGAGGTATCATTTTACTCGGGATAACAAGGGAAACGCTGGGTGGTAGGACATTTGTTCCGGCAGCGAGATCCCACCCAAAAAAGTATGGAAAAGTGGGTTTTTGGACCAAAATTTCAGGTTTGCAGGGGTTTCTGGGTAGGAAAACATTGGGGGACCCACGCATGCCATACCTCCCTGGACTCCCCCGGGTGTCTAGTTCTCAGAACTGTTTGGGTTTGGTAGTTTCCAAAGATGCCTGCCAAGCCCCGGGCCAAAAGCTCAGGTGATCCCCTCAAAAAATAAGATTATTTGGCTAAAGGTAATGTTTTGGTCTCCACAGTATGAATTGGGCCTTTTCCTAAAGCAGCCGCTATGCCTACCCACGCAAGTGAGGTACCATTTTTATCGGGAGACCTTGGGGAACGCTGGGTGGGAGGTAATTTGTGTGAGCCCAGTGATGCCACGCTTTCCCACACTAAAACGTGTGAAAAAACTGATTTTTTCCAAGCACAAAATGAGGTTTGCAAGGGATTCTGGGTAAAGGAACGTTGGAGGATCCACGCAAGCCATACCTCCTTGGAAGCCCCCGGGTGTCTACTTTTCAGAAATGGGTGGGATTGGTAGGTTTCCCTAGATGGCTGTCTCGCACGGGGCCAAAAACCCAGGTAACCCCTCTTGCAAAAGCTGGTGGACTTAACATTTTCACCATTGTTAAATTCACCAGCTTTTGCAAGAGGGGTTACCTGGGTTTCTGGCCCTGTGCGAGACAGCAATCTATCGAAACCTACCAAACCCACACATTTCTGAAAAGTAGACACCCGGGGGCTTCCAAGGAGGCATGGCTTGCGTGGATACTCCAACGTTCCTTTACCCAGAATCCCTTGCAAACCTCAATTTTAGCAGAAAAAAATCAATTTTTTCACACGTTGTAGTCTGGGAAAGCGAGGCATCACTGGTCTCACACAAATTACCTCCCACCCAGCGTTCCCCCAGGTCTACCGATAAAAACGGTACCTCACTTGCGTGGGTAGCCATAGTGGCTGCAACAGGAAAAGGTCCAAATCTAACGGTGGTGAATATAAAATACCCTGAAGCAATATAACTTTGATTTTGGGGGGGGGGCACCTGAGTTTTTGGCCCGGGGCTGGGTGGTATTCTTTGGAAAGTAGCAAACCCAAACAGTTCTGAAAACTAGACAACCGGGAGAGTCCAGGGAGGTATGGCATGTGTGGGTCCCCCAATGTTTTCCTACCCAGAACTCCTTGCAAACCTTAAAAATAGGTAAAAATAGCACTTTTCCAAACTTTTTGGCGTGGGATCGCCGTGCCGGCAAAAAAGTCCTACCACCCTGCGTTCCCCTTGTTCTCCCGAGTAAAAGGATAGCACACCTTAACAGAGTTACTCAAAAGTCAAACATTCAAGCACGGCTATCTATTCCTCAAAGACACACACATACAGGTTGGATTTGGCACGAGGGCGAGTGATGGTTCAGTACATAAAATTTTATTAACAAGATATTTTAAAAAAATGAAATGCTCTGTCAATAAATAAATGCATAAAAACTGAACCAGTGACTCGCAACTCGTGAGCTGTAAAGCCACGACAAGGCACCAACCGTTTTACAGGCCATTCACGCACCTTTCATACCTGATACAAACCAGACCATTGACACCATCCGAATGGAAAAGCAACACATAACAACAATCACAATAAGGGGCAAGGTACACCCAACTGCAGAAAGAGAAAAAAAACTATTATTACTGCACACCCATCTAATCCGCAAGCACACACACATACTGCTTGGATTTGGCACGAGGGTGAGTGATGATTCAGTACATACAATTGTATACGCAAGTAATTTCACAAAAATGAAATACACTGTGTATAATTGAAAGTATGATAAACTGAACCACGGACTCACAGCTCGTGAGCTGTAAAGCCACGTCAAGGCACCAACCTCTTTACAGGCCATTCATACACCTTTCGTACGCGTGACACATACAAAACATACACACCGCCAGCCGCGGACCCATCACATTCCAACACTCACACCAGCAAACAGCGCCATTCAAGGGCCCATCACTTTCACACGCCCACATTTCGGACACTGCAACTACACAAAATGATGGACTGTGTGGAGTGTCACTCAACTAGCAGTGTGTGTAGTGACCAACAGAAAGTAACTACTCACACAACGCCTGCCGAGTGCCAGTCCACCCACACCACCATCCAAGCACCAGACCATGCACACCGCCCGCCAAACACCACTCAGCGGACACCGACAGCCAAGTACCACTCCACACACAACACCAGCCAAGCATCACTCCACGCACACCACCAGCCAAGCGCCACTCCACACACACCGCCAGCCAAGCACCATTCCGTGCACAGACAGCCAAGTACCACTCCATGCAGACCACCAGCCAAGCGCCCCTCCACACACACCACCAGCCAAGCGCCACTCCACAAACACAACACCAGCCAAGCACCACTCCGTGCACTGACAGCCAAGTACCACTCCACGCACATCGTCCAGCCAAGCGCCACTCCACACACACAGCCAGCCAAGCACCACTCCACACACACCGCCAGCCAAGCACCACTCCGTGCACAGACAGCCAAGTACCACTCCATGCACACCACCAGCCAAGCGCCCCTCCACACACACCATCAGCCAAGCGCCACTCCACAAACACAACACCAGCCAAGCACCACTCCGTGCACAGACAGCCAAGTACCACTCCACGCACACCGTCCAGCCAAGCGCCACTCCACACACACCGCCAGCCAAGCACCACTCCACACACACCGCCAGCCAAGCACCACTCCGTGCACAGACAGCCAAGTACCACTCCATGCACACCACCAGCCAAGCGCCCCTCCACACACACCACCAGCCAAGCACCACTCCACACACACAACACCAGCCAAGCACCACTCCGTGCACAGACAGCCAAGTACCACTCAACGCACACCGTCCAGCCAAGCGCCACTCCACACACACCGCCAGCCAAGCACCACTCCACACACATCGCCAGCCAAGCACCACTCCGTGCACAGACAGCCAAGTACCACTCCATGCACACCACCAGCCAAGCGCCCCTCCACACACACCACCAGTCAAGCACCACTCCACGATCACCACCAGCCAAAGACAAATCCAAACACAACACCAGGCAAGCGCCAAACCATGCACACAGTCAGACAATGGACACTACACGCAAACCAAAATCATACTTTAGTTTTTTTTTAAATAAAAGAGAAACAAAAACAAATTGCAAATTGATACAAATCTACTAACTCGACAACTAAATCTAAAAAGACTTCACAAATACAAACTTTGAAACTGAACAATAACTATTACAGAATAAAGACCAACCAGTTCACTTTACCACTCATTGATACTCCCAAAAATTATTTTGCGTGTGGTACAATCTAAAACAAGCAGGTACACACAGCCCGGGGTTTGAAGGGCAGTCGGGGCAGTACATGCGAACCTCCTTCCGCAAACCTCTTCGCCAACAGACTCTACATCTCCGACTGGGAAAGTCTTTTGAGGGTGTAGGAGGAATATGATCAGAAAAGTGGCGATCTTTCAATCTGGCAACATCCTCCACCACTCCAAATCTAGGAACACTTGCCTGTTCCACTACAACAAGGCTGCCTATTACAGACTCCTGAAACTTTACAAAAGTCAACTTTGACTGGGGACAAGATTTCTGGAACACAATAAAGGCATTAAAGGTTGCCAAGTGGAAAAGATGGATAGCCAACTTCTTGTACCAAATGTAAGCCTTGCGAAGAGCAGCATACGGTTCCAACCTCTGATCAACTCTGTCAACACCACCCATGTACTTATTGTAGTCCAGTATGCACACAGGTCAGCGCACTTCTGCAATCTGACCCCAAACATTCCGCGGTTCAGTGCTTTCATCATGTATTGTAGTCAACATGTAGACATCTCTCCTGTCTGTAAACTTCACAGCTAGAAGCTCCTCACAACGCAAAGCACTGCACTGTCCCCCAGCAAGCTTTCGACAAACAAGTTCTTTTGGGAAACCTTTACGGTTTGAGCGGATTGTGCCACAAGCAACAGTGTCCACTTTGGCCAATTCCCTGAACAACCGCACACCAGTGTAGAAGTTATCGACATACAAATGATGGCCTTTGTTAAAAAATCCACGACCAAGTTCCCACACAATTTTCTCAGTCACTCCAAAAGTCGACGGACAACCAGGGGGGTTAATCCTGGATTCCTTACCAGTGTACACCCTGAAATTAGAGACATATCCAGTCTCACTGTCACACAGCATATACAGTTTGATTCCATAGCGTGCCCTCTTACTAGGAATGTATTGCCGAAATACCAAGCGGCCCTTGAACAACAGCAAAGACTCATCCACTGCAATTTCTTTCCCAGGATAAAAGATCTCAGAAAATCGATCAACCAAATGATCAATGACAGGCCGAATCTTGAAAAGACGGTCACAATCAGGGTGATCTCGTGGCAAAGCAAGACTATTGTCAACAAAATGCATCATCCGCAGCAGAAGCAAATACCTATCACGAGTCATGACTGCCGGAAATATAGCTGTTGCCCTCAAGGGACTAGTAGAGCAATATGAAGCCATTGATGGTTTCCTAAGCAAGCCCATCAAAAGAGTTAAACCCAAAAACTTGTTCATCTCATCCAAATGGGTGGGAGTCCACCGGGTAGCTCTAGCATGGGGCTTAAGGCTGGCACTGTTCACCCTCAAAAAAAATTTCAGCATACAAATTAGTCTGCTCTACAATCTCTGCCAAAAACACATCATCCATAAACAACTTGAAAAAATCAATAGGCAAAAAGTTTTCAGTGTTCACCCTACACCCTGGAACACCAGTAAATTCAGGCAATGCCGGCTGCACCATGCCTGGTGCAACCCAGAGGTCAGAACTTTCATTGTCAAGTCTTGCTGCCGCAGGCCGCCGCCCAGCTAACTCTTGTCTCACAACACCAACTGGAAGTCTAGCAGCCCAAGGCTGCAGCCCAGATGTCTCTTGCCGCACAATTGGCACATCACTGTCCTCCGCAACCACAGGCACAACCATGTCCTCCAAAACTGTAAACACAGCAATGTCCTCCCCAACCACAGGCACATCATCCACACCAAAAGTAGCTTCATCAGCACTCAAAGTGTCTTCATCATCAGATGAAGCCATGTGTAGAGAAAACTCACTACCTGAATCTTCACCTCCCACCTCTGGCTCAGAATCAGAGTCAGACTCTGGACCATGGTCAGAGGAAGAATCAAAAAGCATTCCAACAACTTGCTGAGCAGTAATCCGGCGGCTAGCCATTATCCTTACAAATAAAGGAGTCTGCACAAACAACTCAACAACCCCAACACTGCGCAAAGTAAGATAAAAATGTAAGACTTTTTCACCAAAAAATATATTTAGAAAAAATATACAATTCACTTACAAGACACAACTACACTCACCAGCACCTACTCTGCAAAGACACAGCAAATAGGCAGCGATATCCCACTAGAAAGAAGAAAAAAACAAACTTACATCTACAGAAGGACACATCAAAAACAAATGCAAAACATGTTTTACAATCACAACAAACAGCAACAACACATACTCGTATTACTACACACTTTGCAAAATAAACAATTACATTACAATTGAACAAAAAAAAGGTCTCTTACCAAACACATGCAACTACAGAAACAGCAGAACAACAGAACCACCAGTAACAGAACCGCACACTGCAACAATCTAAAGAGAAAAAAAAACAATACACATTAGAAGAAACAAAAACAACACACATTACAACAGGCTATGTCACAGGGTATGTCACAAATGGAGTGTCTGTCCCCAAGGGGGGAAGATTATAAATCATTATAAACGTGGGCCCCCTGGAAGCAACCCTACGGAGGGCAGAGAGGCCAAATAAAGACACGGCAGAACATACTGAAAACAAATGGGCCCAAGGAAGCAACCCTTTGCCAAGGGATCGCTCCCTATAAAAAAATATAACCCTGGAGTCTAGTGGGCTTTTCTATTCCCCCCCCCTGGGGCAGAAAAGTCTAAAAAAATATTAGGGCCACTAGGAAGTGACCCTTCCCCAAGGGGTCGCTTCCTTTTCAAATAAAAAACAAATCCCTGGTGACTAGTGGGCTTTTCTGCTCCCCCTGGGTGCAGATCGGCTGAAAAAATGGCCGATCTGCCCCAGGGGGGGCAGAAAAGTCTGAAAAATATTTTATCCCCCTAAGGAAGCGACCCTTGCCCAAGGGGTCGCTTCCTTTATAAATAAAACACAATCCCTGGTGTCTAGTGGGCTTTTCTGCCCCCACTGGGTGCAGATCGGCCAAACAAAACGGCCGATCTGCCCCAGGGGGGGCAGAAAATTCTAAAACATTATTTGACCCCCTAAGGAAGCAACCCTTGCCCAAGGGGTCGCTTCCTGCACACAAGAAAAACAAACACAAGCAATCCCTGGTGTCTAGTGGGCTTTTCTGCCCCCCCCCTGGGTGCAGATCGGCCAAACAAAACGGCCGATCTGCCCCAGGGGGGGCGGAAAATTCTAAAACATTATTTGACCCCCTAAGGAAGCGACCCTTGCCCAAGGGGTCGCTTCCTGCACACAAGAAAAACAAACACAAGCAATCCCTGGTGTCTAGTGGGCTTTTCTGCCCCCCCTGGGTGCAGATCGGCCAAACAAAACGGCCGATCTCCCCCAGGGGGGCAGAAAAGTCTAAAACAATATTAGGCCCCAAAAGGAAGCGACCCTTGCCCAAGGGGTCGCTTCCTCGACAAACAAATATGCCCTACAGTAATCCCTGGTGTCTAGTGGGGCATTCCTGGTGCACGATCGCGACGCTGTGCGCGATCGTGCACCAGGAATGTCGTGCATTGGGACATCAGGGGAGAGGAAACACAGTTTCCTCCCCCCCCATGCCTCAAGGCACCGAAAAACAACCCCCCCCCGCCCCACCGGAGCACCAGACACCGACCTTGTTCCTGGACGCGCTGGAAACAAATGGCTTCCAGCGCGTCCAGCGCTTCCTGATGACGTCGGCGCGCGCTATGCGCGCTGACGTCACCAGGAAGCGTGGGGGGGCCAGGGGGTGGCAGCGGAAAGTCTTCCGATGCCACCCCTGCAATAAAAAAAAAGATCGCCGCACAGGGGGGGGAGCGCGAGCGCTCTCCCCCAGGGCTGTACTGATGACGGAGCGGTTCCGTCATCAGCACAGCCCAACCGATGCTGATGACGGAACCGCTCCGTCATCAGCATCGAAGGGGTTAAGTAGATTATTAAAAGGCACTGATTTGCAGTCTGGTAAAGTCAAATATATAAATCTTTCAGAGTCTATTCTAGTAGTACTTGATGAAGCACAGTTATCACAGTCATGTTGCCATTGATAAGAAAGGTTAAAAAGGTTTTTTTATATCTACTCCTTCATCTTCCAATACATCAAACATACACATTAAAAATTCCTGACAATCCTGCTGAATTATCTGTGAAAATTGATTTTGACCTGAACATATGTCTTGAAGATTTCTAATTTCTGAAAAACCTTCTATTTTTGCTCTATCACTACTACATTTCTCTAACACAGAATTCAATAAACAGCACAATGTTTGTTCCTGATTTTCGACAATCTGTTTTTGTAAATTTTGAAGAAAAAAAACAACATTAACTACTACATTAGCATAGCAGTTGACACCATAACTGTTTTCAAACTGAAATCCAACAACATCTTCAACAGAATCCTTTTTCTTTCTCTTTACAATTACACTTTTATCTACTTTTTGCCTTTTTGCTACTACCTCACTGCAATTACTCTCATTTCTTCTTTTTCGGCCTACCACACGTTTTTCAATCAGAGGATATTGAGGCAAATGTGGAGCATACTCTCTTCTTAACCTATTGTATTCTTTAACACAATCTAGATCAGCACAAATCTTTGTTTCATCACACTCAATCAAGTACAATCCTGATAAAGTTCTGACTCGTGATAATGTCACATATGTCATACCCTCTTTAAACACAGAACTTCCAATGTTCACCAAAGCACTATCTACACTTAAACCTTGAGATTTATGAATTGTCACTGCATATGCCAAACAAATAGGAAACTGTTTTCGGCGAACATATAAGTCTTTCACGAGCAAAAATCTAGCTGAAGAGCGACAAATTTGTTCTATTTCATCAATGCCATCAAATTTAATTTTTAAAATTTCAATTTCATCTCTATTTTTGTAATTCACAAAACCAACAACATGACCCATTGCTCCATTTACCAGACCTCTTTCAACATTTAAATTCCTTCTCAAAATGATACGACAATTCAAACACACATTCAGAGTCTTTTCAAAACCAGCAGTTTTAGGTATAGTCTTCTCTAATGAATCCAATTTTGATTTCAAATTTTCAGACAAAACAATTGTTGCTCCCATATGCTCTATTTTATCTGTAGCTTCCAGTTTCACTATCTCTTCATTTTCTAAATTTAACATTTTGTTGTTGAACATGGAACATTCTTTCAGAGTTGGCATCAAACATATGCCAGATTTCTCCTCGTTAATTTTCTTAAAGGTATTCTCTGGAAGAATGTTTTCATTTGGGTACAAATTTGAAATTAACCGTCCATGTAAAGCTTCTTTCCCTTGCTGACTTATTTTTCCGACTCTTACATCTTGTAAAATATTTTTATAATCTTCATCCTTTGCCTGCCGCATATTTTGAAGCAGTTCTGCATATTTGAAGTTTAACCATATATTAGCGTTTCCAATGCTTCCTAGGCACTTCCTGGTATCTTCATGCGTGAGCATTTTGAACACAGGTTGTCCTTTCACTGGAATCAACTGCAGAAGATCTCCAAAAACAATAATATGTTTTCCTCCAAATAAAACATCATAGTCTGTTCTAAGAAATTCTTGCATTCTCAAATGCACAAAAGCAAGCATTATATTTGACACCATGCTTACTTCATCAATGATAAGAAGTTTCATTCTCTTCAGGACTCTCGAAACTTCGGAACACGCATCTCCAGATAGCTTGTGATATTGCAATTTGTTATCATGCTCCACTGGCAGCATCAGTAAACGATGTAAAGTAATCCCTTTAATATTATGTGCTGCCAGCCCAGTTGGAGCGGTAACAACACAAGACAGGGGTGATTCAGTCCTTTTCTGCAGATAAGATGCAATTGCTTTAATCAGAAAACCTTTTCCAGTTCCCGCTTCTCCACTCACATACAGTCGGACAGGCTTAAATGATGTACATGAGCACTCTTTCTTCTCATGACTCAATCCATGTTCAACCTGTTCTGTGACTTCGTCATATATCTGTTTCTGCTCAAGGTTTACATTTTTTCACCAAATCTTCTAAATTAATTACATCCTCTTGAGCTTGCTCCATAGCTCTTTCCACCTCATCCATGGCAGTGGCAGCTTCATTTTCGATAATTGGTCCTCCTAGTGGATCCTGACTCAAGGAAGCAGAACTCTGACTGCCTTGAGAACTGTCTCTTGCAATCTCTGCAGCAATTGTTGCTTCTTGCTCTATTTCTTCATTCAACATTTGCAGATAATTTGGAAAAACAGGACATTCTATGGTATCCTTCGTTGCATTAAAAGAGTCTTGATAACAGAGAAAATCTCCAAGTAGTTCCTCTTCTTCACGCCATGGTTTAAAGAGTTGCAAAAGAGCCAAATAATAAAATTCTCTTTTATCTGGATTATGACAACTCAATTTTCGATGATTAATCAAATGACCTTTTTTCTGTTTCACTAGACATCCTTCACATCCAATGACAGCATATATTCCATTATTGATATCTTCTCTGATGTTCCTCTTATAAATATATCTTTGCAGAACTTCATAGAGACAAGCGTTCTCAAGATGAGGACTTCTATTTGGATAGTATGTATCCAACATGTTTGTCTTCAAAATATCTGTACTTTCTGGTTCTTTCTCCGCCAAATACTCTATCTCTTGTACAGATTTCAAAACTCGATTTTGTGTTGCAGCAAGACCTAGACTCACCCAAATGATAGTTCTAGATTTGGCATAGAGACTTGCTGACGACAATCGATCAGAACATTCATATGCTCCAATTTCTCGATGCGACAACATCTTCAGACTGTAACTGTATAATTTCTTGCTTAGACTCTTTTCATGTGAAATGTCCTCCCACATTTCCTTCAGTTCTGTCTTTTCTTTTTCTGTGATGTAAGACGTCACATATCGAGCCACAGCAATAGAGTTGTCAGCAGCGAACTGAATATCCATGTAAGCATTCCATATGGACAAAATCACTGGGTTGTAGTCGTTGATGTACTTGGACTCTTAGTTTCTTTTTAAATTGTATGTATTTTTTGGTGATTTCCTCGTCACAGTATGTCGCAGAGAAGACATCAAATTATTTACTCTTCCTTTAGAAATCACTGGTCGTGGAAAGCCGAAACGACATTTTGTGTAGAACTTGTCCTTGTTTCTGAATTTTCGACGACAGTACTTTCCACAACGATGGGATTGAAAGCGTAAAACTTGTTGCCTTAAACTGTTTTCCTCTGTAGTTTTCGGAACCGCACATGTTGAATACTCTTCAATGAAACTCATCACTGTTTCATCCGAATCTGTTCCAAATTTGGGTGCATCTTTAATGCACAACAACATATGTATATGAGGAGCACCTCTCGCTTGATACTCCTTTCTCCAAAAGAAATCCAAAACCTCTCCAAGGGGAGCATTTTTTTTTGTTGGTAATAAAATACATCATAGCTTCAAATCTATGATTGAAATATCTGCATACATTCACTGGATCCAAAGAACACAGTTCTCCAGGTGTTTTGAATTCTATATTTTGTATATTTGCATTTGCCTCTCGTAGAAATTGAAGTAAGTCGTCCCATGCATACTCTGCACAGCTAAGAGTGAGGAACCATGTAGGAGTTCCTAAGTTTCTTAGCATACATTTCAATTCCCCATGACGACGGTACCAATACTCATTTGTACCACGCTGACATGCCATGAGATTGATTAGATGAGATTCCAAAATATTATCTTGCAGATTCACTTTCTCCATAAAGTCCCTCGCCGAAACATTTTGCAGATGTGATCCCCTTTTCAGTATATGGTTTACTGCATAAGAAAGCCCAGACAAGTCACTTTCATACAGTAGATGAAACAAATAGGGAATGCATTGACGAAACCTTGGATCTTCAGCATATAATCTTACAGTTCGATATTCAGATGCAGGAATTTGAAGTGGACGATCGTCATATCGTCCACCTCGACCTGTTGGAAATAGCTCTGGAAAACAACGAGCTTCCAAACTTTCTTCCCATACACTAATGGGACTTCCTTTTGCTGCTTTCATTTGAAACAATTCAATTTCATTCCCCATTACTTCTTTGGAATGCAAAGGATGAACAGTATAATGTTCATATATTTCTTCACTTCTAGACACATCAACTTTTTCAATTTGGCCGCCTGAACAATCACTGTCCTCATCTGCAGCTGTTTCCTCTGCTGCAACACATACATCTTTGTAATACTCATTGTTTTTGACTAAAGACAACGTTGCCTTTTTGACTTTCCTAGCATCCACTAAATCTTGCCAGATTTTCTTACTCTTTGTCGGAGCCCCAATAACTAGAATAACTAAAGGTTCCTCTTCTACTTTTTCTATACTAATTGTATCAATATTTTTTTTGAAATCAAGAGGCAAATAAACAACTCTTCCCTTTAATCCTCTCTGCAAATCTGTAGGAGACAATTTACCTATCTTAGGCTCCATGCGAACAATTGCCTGAAAAGGGTGGACACATTGAATCAAAATAAACTCATATGTATTTAAATCCATCAATTCACTGGGAATGTCTACCAACTCCAGATTATTTTGAACAGTTCTAGCAGGCATTCTGTTTTGATTTAATTTATCATAACAATATTTACAAATACGCTGATCAGAACTCAAATCAAAACAATTCTCCACCCACAAATAAGTTGCAAAATCCTTCCACTCATAATTATTAATCTTTTCACTTTTTACGTATAAATCAACTAATCTAGTTTGATGCTTATAATGACTTCGTCGACAACACACACAAGTAAAATTTGGCATTTCACTTGATTTCACCTTAAACCTGCTAATTTCCTGCTCAAACTTTTCTGTACTTGAAATCTGTACATTGTCTTCTACATTACTTTGAATTGCTGTGTCAATTTCTACACTATCCTCTTTTTCACCAAAATAACAAATCTCAATTTCTTCACAAATCTTCTTCACATCTAATTCAGTTCCATGCAAAAGAGCACTGTTTAATTGTTTAAGCTTAAGTGCTGGACGTTTTGCATAATACAACATTCTCACTAATTTCCTCATTTTGGTATGATGCACTGCTAAAATGATGAAAAACACTCTGACAGACTTTTCTAGAAAGACAAGCCAGTGAATGGCCATGCAAACCTGTGTTTTCTCTCAATCTGCAAGGATCTAAGTCTTTCAACAACTTCACTTTCTGCTTTAGACTTTTCTTACTATATGTATGTAAGAAATTACAAAACAAATCAATTGATTCCTGCTGCACACTTCAAATACGACTACACTTCCAAGTGTACACTGGACCCTTAGTACGTCTCCCTAAAACTTCATCAGTTAACACCTCTTCTGGTTCTCTAGGCACAAGTTTCTCTTTTTCAATCGGACAACCGTCTTTCACTTCATACGCTCGACCACTGGTGTCAACTGCATGCACTAAATCATTCTCCTGGAAGTAACTCTCCTCATTAAAAAATGGCTCAAAACTTGAACTGTGCATCCATTCTCCAGAAAAAACTTTACAAAAATTAGTCCGATTAATTACTCTTTTCCATCTACTGTTTGATTTGAAAATATCAATTGTCTTTTTAAGTGTCCTAATTCTATTGATTATTAAAATAAATAATTTTTTCATAACTTCAAAAGCCTGATCAACAATCTTCTCTACACTTTTCTTTTTCTTATAAAAAGCAGCTCTCGGTTTACCTTTCCTAATGTTTTTTAACAAATTTAAAACCACCCTATTGCGAAACATTCGTTTACGAATGTCTCTAAACTGATTCTGCCTTCTATTTCTATACATATTATTCTCTTCTGCTCCAGTTGTAGGGTTCTTTGAGGTTCTCTCCTTCCTGTTCAAATTTACTCTCTCATTCTCTTTTTCTACATGCTGTCCATCATTATTTTTTAAAGTACATATGTTCAGTATAAAAGACTTAGTTGTCCTACCAGGAGCTTGGTTCCTGTTTTTTGAAGTATTTGTTGTGGAAGAGTGCTGTCATTCCATTGCTGTTTTTGTTTTTTGGCGGTTACGTTGTTTTCTTTTCCTTTCCCTTGTGGGCATGTTTGCTTACTCTTGAAATCTTGATTTCAATCTGTGTTAAAGAAAAAAATAGCACATTATAGACCACTATTACCAAACAAACAAAGCAATGACAAAAAGCAAACGATCTATTCAGGGTTACAGATCAGGTGTGGATTCTCCAGGGGTGCACAAAAGGTGAGACCTGTATTGAAGAGTATAGTGGAAGACAGCTCTGTCCACAGGTACAAAGAAGATGAGACCTGTGTCTAAGTCCACTGCACTCTTATACACAGGCTTCACCACCTATGCTTCCCGGGAAAGGCCTCTCTCCCACTACAGTCTTGATCATAAACCTCACCTCCTCTGTCCCTCTGGACATGTCTCACCTCATCTGCACAATCTACTTCCTAATCTCAGGTAACACAGATGACATAATTGATCCTCATTTATAAAGCCATGCGTCAATTTTGCGCTACTGATGCGTCACTTTTTGTGACGCATTGGCGTCATAAAACATGTGCCTTGTTGCACCATATTTAAAAAGTGACGCATGTAGGTAGATGCGTCATTTTTTAAACCTTTTGCACCACATTATACCTCTGTCAAGTGTAATGTACAGAGAGGGGTCATTTCTCCGCAAAATGCCTCGTAATAATGACACAGTGAAATCTATGAGATTTCACTGCGTCACTTTTAGGACACTGTTATGTCAAAATCTTGCACCTGCCTCACAGCAGGGATAAGACTGAGGCAAACGCTTTCACATGGGGCTTTCCCCATGTGATATGATTCTCACACCTAAGAAGGAGTGCAGATGAGATGAAGACTGTCCAGGGGAGCACAAAACGTGAGGCTTGTGTCCAAGAGTGCAGTGGACAGGACTAAACTGGAGTAGTGTGCAAGAAAAAGATGAGCCTCATTTATAAAGCCATGCGTCAGTTTTGCGCTACTGATGCGTTACTTTTTGTGACGCATTGGCGGCATAAAACATGTGCCTTGTTGCACCATATTTAAAAAGTGACGCATGTAGTTAGATGCGTCATTTTTTAAACCTCTGCACCACATTATACCTCTGTCAAGTGTAATGTACACAGAGGGGTCATTTCTCCGCAAAAAGCCTCGTAATAATGACACAGGAAAATCTATGAGATTTCACTGCGTCACTTTTAGGACACTGTTACATCAAAATCTTGCACATGCCTCACAGCTGGGATAAGACTGAGGCAAACACTTTCACATGGAGCTTTCCCCATGTGATAGGATTCTGACACCTAAGCAGGAGTGCAGATGAGATGAAGACTGTCCAGGGGAGCACAAAAGGTGAGGCTTGTGTCCAAGAGTGCAGTGGACAGGACTAAACTGGAGTAGTGTGCAAAAAAAAGAACCTCATTTATGAGGCCCTGCGTCAGTTTTGCACTGCTGATGCGTCACTTTTTGTGACGCATCGGCGGCATAAAACATGTACCTTTTTGCGCCATATTTAAAAAGTGACGCATGTGGTAGATGCGTCACTTTTTAAACCTCTGCGCCACATTATACTCAAAAATGTAAAGCCATTCATTTTCCCCAAAATCGTTTTTGACATCACATTTAGGAAACACAGCACAGGTCCTATGTACAAGCATTCCATGTCATTACTGAAACCTCACTATTTTACAAAATACAATTCCTCTATGCAAACAAACTCAATATGCTTCCTACACTGAGTTAACACAGGTAACATCATTGTAAAGAGACAAATTGATGCCTGTGTCTAAGAGTGCAGTCGGGGATAGGCTTCATGAAGCCTAGTCCACTGCACTCTTAGACACAAGCCTCACCACCTACGCTCCCCAGGAAAGCCCAAACATGTACCTTTTTGCGCCATATTTAAAAAGTGACGCATGTAGGTAGATGTGTCACTTTTTAAACCTCTGCGCCACATTATACTCAAAAATGTAAAAGCCATTAATTTTCCCCAAAATCGTTTTTGACATCACATTTAGGAAACACAGCACAGGTCCTATGTACAAGCATTCCATGTCATTATTGAAACCTCACTATTTTACAAAATACAATTCCTCTATGCAAACAAACTCAATATGCTTCCTACACTGAGTTAACACAGGTAACATCATTGTAAAGAGTCAAATTTATTTCTTTAAACATGCACACATTCTTTATTCCTTTAAAAAAATGTAAAGCCATTCATTTTCCCCAAAATCGTTTTTGACATCACATTTAAGAAACACAGCACAGGTCCTATGTACAAGCATTCCATGTCACTACTAAAACTTCACAATTTTACAAAATACAATTCCTCTATGCAGTAAAAACTTTTTACCAAGCATTATCAAAAAGCATGACACAAAGCAACATTAAAAAAACACAATTTGCTTCCAAATCTTCTCCATAGAGTATACAAGTCTCCATGTATATTAAATGAATCATAACTCACCTTTACAAATGCTTTAGGAGATTCAGAACAGTGTCAGATACACACACCAATATTTCTTTAGCAGAGCAAAAGGGTTGTTCTCCAGGCACTGCAACCATTAATGGTACAGAAAACCTCTAATTCTACACACATATTGCTCATGATAACCAATCAAAACTCTTCCCTCTGTATTTTCAAACCAACACCCTTCCCCCCTCAGCCCTTTCTACCTGTTACCATAGCAACTCCCTCCTCACTGAGCTCTCAGGTTTAAAAGTTTATTCTACAATGTTGCAAATCACCTCAGCAAGGATGTTTGACCTGCGAATACACCAGCTTGTCTGTTGCAATGTTTCTTTAAATGACTTTTTTTAACCATTCAAATTACTTCTTACACAGAACACAACCATGCACCCTAACTTACAGTTTTCAACTATCTCAATCTACCAATCATTGCTTGTGATTCAAGAGCACTGAAACTCCACAGGTTTTTTTTTGCAAACTCCTACTGTTCCAACTGCCATTTTATTCCTACACTTCATCTGACTGCACCATAACCTCCTCTCACCATGTATTATGTCTGGATTATTGGACATAGCTATATCCACTGGGCTCAAAGGTATGCAGCTACCAGAAATTTTCATAACCTTGACTTACCAAATGTTAACATTAAATGGATTGGCCAGAGAGGATTGAGATGTCACCAATTGATACCATTGGTGAAAACCTTTTTGCATTTGCCACACCCTACCCTCATAATTCTGCACTGTGGTGGGAATGACTTAGGCACTTTGACTGGGGTAGCTCTGGAAATGCTTTTAAAGGATACCTTTGAACAATTTATGGCACTTTTTCCTCAAACTGCCTTGGTATTTTCCAATATATGCCAAAGACAGAAATGGAACTGGTCCAACCAATTTTGTCCACAATTTGAGAAAGCACGGAAACATGTGAATAAATCTGTTTCTGATTACATGAGAGACTATGGAATGGGTTCAATATACAACAACTTGCGTTACAACATGCAAGATATCTACAGAGGAGATGGTGTGCACTTCTCAGATGAGGGGAATAGAATATTCCTCCTGAATTTAAGACTGTGCATTGGTACCTACTAGTAGGTACCTAAATCAGCCACAGAACCCAAAAGCTCTTTTCAGAGCTACCCTACCTCTGATCACTCCAAATGATTATCTTTTTCTAACTTTTTTTACTATTTTTCACCAAAGTACGCTCCCCGGTTCACTCCCCGGTGCGCGTACCGGACGCTCCCACCGCGAAAATTTAAAAACAATTTTTTTTGGGTCTATATGGGCCTCCTAACACCCCCTCAGAAAACCTAGGGGTTCAGGGAGTGCCTACCGTGCCCCCTTATACCCATTCCCAATATTGTTTGTCCTCCATTTTCTACGGAAACACAAAATGGAGGACTCCCGTAGTGCTGCCGGTACGCGTACCGGGGCGCTCACCGGTAAGCGCTCCCAAAATATTTTTAAAAGTTAATTTACATAAAAACCACTGGAGACACTTTCACCAAATATAGACTAGGCCATACTACATACCAGTCCCTACCATTTTCCTAAATTTGGTGGAATTCAATTGAGCCATTTGAGCTGTAGCACTGTCTAAATATCCTGAGGTAAATTACATGACAAAAACACATATGAAGTGTTAGAATTTACAACCAATTAAAATTTTACTTTCATCTTCTACTTTTTTTTCCTGACATTTGATTGGTTATGTACATGAATATAAATGAAAAATGAGAGGGAAACACGGCCATTTTGATTAAAACTACCTGAGGTACATCTTGAAAGGATTTTCGCATTTTTTCTTCTCCACCTCTCTGTAAAGTAAGTTGATAATTTGTAAGGGGCACTTTAAGTTAATTTGTAAAAACGTTTTCGGATAATTATTTACTGTCCCTCTGCTATAGTTATAGATAGAGATAGGCTCCTCTGTTATATTTATTGATTGACTTAGGCTTCTCTGCTATAATTATGAATTTACTTACGCTTCTTTACAGGCACTTTTTTAAATTTCTACTTCCTGCCTGTTACCATACACTACCCAAAGTTAACTGTTAAAAAAACAGAACTACCTGTCTGAACTTAAGCCCAACAGTGCCCTAACTCTACTGATATAGTTATTTTTTATGCAATTTACAGCAAAAAAATGGAAGGGGAGCAAGAAAATATCAATATTTCCTTCGAGATTACATCTGAGGAGATTCTAAATGAAGATTTTTTGGATGAAGATTTTATGGATCAGTCTTTGGATGAACAATTTATCGAATGTTTACAAGACATAGAAACATGCATGTTTGAGGAGATTCCAGATGGTGTAATGCTGGAAGTTTTATTGAACTATGAAAATTCTGACCAATAAATGTTTATTTAATAATTAAAAATAGTTTGAGACATTATTCATTTTTATATCTAATTCATGAAGTACTACCAAAATATTTATGTTTATATTATAGTATAAAGTGAAACTTACAGTATATTGTGAAATTTTAAAACATCATAAGGGAGCAGAGAAGACTACCCATGATCCCGTAGGTCTTCTCAGGGAGTACTTAAAGGATCTGTTTCTGCTTTCCTGACAGACTACGGTATGGATTCCATATACCACAATAACTTCTATAACAACATGCTAGATATCTACATAAAAAAGGTGTACATTGAATTTAAAACTCTACATTGGTACCTACATGTTGGTACTTAAAACACCCAAACAACACAACAACTCTATGCAGAGCTACACTACCTCTAATCACTTTAAATGATTATTTTCCTGTTTCACTGTGTTTTCCCAGTGGTACGCTCCCCGGTATGCGCGTACCGGGCGCCCCCCCCCCCCCCGTGAAAAAAAAAAAAAAATTACCCTTATGGCCCCCACATTAAACCTAGGGGGTCAGGGGGGTGTACCCTGCCCCCTTTTGGTCATTCCCCCTTTGTTTTTTGCCACCTCTTGTGTCTCGATCCTACCGAGACACAAGATGGCGGCCGCTGCAGAATGTTTACAGACACCCGAGAGCCAATCAGATTTCCGTGCGCAAGTTGCGTGGCGCGCCCGGAGCGCTCCCCGGTGCGCGTACCGTGGCGCGGCCATAGATATATAAATTTTTTTTAACCTAAATTACTCAAAATCCTCTGGAGCATATATCTTGAGACATAGCAAAGGCACATCGGGCTATCAGTCCCTACAATTTTGCCAAGTTTGGTGAAAATCCATTCTGCCGTTCGAGCTAAAAGTGCGACCGACCGCCCTATGGAAATTAACATGGGGAAAACACATTTTGGGACCCCCCTTTTAAATCGGCCCCCGCTTGACGAATCCCCCCCTTACTTTCAGAGAAGGAGCGGAGCGCCGCGAGGCAAAGTTGCTGAAAAATTCAGGCAGATTCCTCAACCGGCGCCAAAGTTATTTCCAATAGAATGTTGCGATTTCCCAAAGGAAATCAATCCTAACTATAACTACCTACTGGCGACCGCCAGTAGGTATTATATATATATATATATATTCCCTACTGGCGATAGCCAGTAGGTATATATAGTTAGGACCTAGTTTCCATAGGAAATCCACAACATTCTATTGGGAATAACTTTGGCGTCGATTAAGGAAATTGCATGAAATTTTCCAAACTTTTGGCCAACTCAGTTCTGCTCCTTCCCTGAAAGTTTTGGGGGGATTTGTCAAGCGGGGGCTGAGAAAAAAGGGAGGTCCCAAAATGTGTTTTCCCCATGTTAATTTCCATAGGACGTTCAGACACGGCTACAGCCCGAACCGCTGAATGGAATTACACCCAACTTTGCAAAATTGTAGGGACTGGTACGCATAAGTGCCTTTTCTATATTTGGTGAAAATTGCTCCAGTGGTTTTTATGAAAATTAACTTCAAAAACACATATATATCTATATAAGCTTACTGTAAGCTTACTGTAAGCTTACTGTACTCTGTACCTTCCCGAGTATGAGCTGCATTCTGATTGGCTGCCAATGTCTGTCAACACTCCAAAACAGAAATTGTTGGCAGTCATCTTGTACCTCGGTAGACTGAGGCACAGGAAAGCAGAAAAACAAACGTGTAGAACTCAAAAAGTGAGCAGGGTAGAAGCACCCTGACCCACTAGGCCAGCTCAGGGGGTCCCACAATGTTTTAAATCCCGGGGTACGCGTGAGATCTGATTGGCTGTCAGCACTTCATCCAAGAAGTGTTGGCAGCCATCTTGGGACCAATATACATGATAGCTCCTCATTAAAAAGCATTGTAGTTAATAGAGGGTTTAAGGACTTTAGTTACATTATAAATCATTTGTTGATGGTACCATACTCATTTTAGGAATTGTGGTGTGTTCCAAGGTGATTTTACCATGTGAAAAAGCCTTCTGCTGGGATATCATGAATCATGTTTGAAAGAAAACTATTATCTCATGCTTTTCCCACAGTGGTTTGGAAGGGGATCTATAAGCTAAACTGAAAGCACATTTTCGGTAAATTCACATTATCTTTATCAGTCATGTGAGAATGAAGTCTGACATTCTCAGTAAAACATGTACATCCAACAAGGACAGAGACTGTCAGTTGATTTCTTTGTGTTCTACTGCAGCCTCCTAGAGTGTTCTAAAGAACAACTAGAGCGCTAACAGTCCTACTTATTAAAAAGGTATGGCACACCTGCAGCCATCTTGATTGTAATAAAGTGGTAACTCTTAAAACATTTAATTTAAAAAGGAATATTGTGCCATAGAAAGTATGATTAGTGCTGCAGAAAGAAAAATAAGGGCACATTTTGAGTGACTTCTCAAATCCTCTTCTATTTCATTAAAAAATTCTGACATGCAGTCTCCCAAGATGGCCACCAGAGACAAAAGAGCCCAAATGTAGCCCAAATATCACCCAGATGTAGCCCAAGTATAGCCCAATGACAGAATGTCCCAGAGTGTTCTAAAGAACAACTAGAGCGCTAACAGTCTTACTTATGACAAAAGTATAGCACACCAGAAGCCATCTTGATTGGAATAAAGTGGTAAGTCTGAAAACATTTAATTTAAAAAGGAACAAAATGAGGGGGTTCATTTTGCCATAGAAAGTATGATTAGTGCTTCAGAAAGAAAAATTAGGGCACATTTTGAGTGACTCCTCAAATCCTCTTCTATTTCATTAAATAAATTCTGACATGCAGACTGAAACACGCACTTTGAATACCAGCAGCAGACTTCCCTGGTGAGCAGTAGCTTTACTACAGTGATCTAATGAGCAACTAGAGTGCTAACATTCAGAATTGATGGCAAATGTGTGACACATCTGAATGCCTTCTTGATGGAACCAAAGTAAACAAGCATTGAAAATGCGATAAATCTCGCCCTCGTTTAAGTTAAAGCCATTCTGTTTGTAATGAGGTGGCTTTTTAGCTTTGCTTTTATTAGTGTTTTTAAAACTTTCATGTAAATAACATGCATATGTATGCATATATGTATATGTATGCATGTATTTATATTTGTATTTATATAGATATGCAGATTATATATGTTTATATATGTATGTATATATATATATATATATATATTCACTAAAAAAAACGTAGGTTTCACAATCGTTATAGTTAGGAATTAGCATTTAAAAAACCTTTGAAGTTCACTGAAAAAACCATAGATTTCACACCAGTTATAGTTAGCTGAACATTTTACTCATACAAAACCATTGAAATTCCCACTTTATAGTTAGTTGGACTCACTATAACTCGCGCGCCCGGAATCCACTGCTGATGATGTCACATATTACATCATTCATGACATGGTCAGTGACATCACTGATGACATCTCTTTTTTTAATCATTTTTTCCTGGTGCGCTCAGGGTGCGCGCACCGGTAAGCTTACCAGTATCATTTTGCCTTGGAGCGCTCAGGGTGCGCTCACCGGTAAGCTCTCCCGAGAGCGCAGCGAGAGCGCTATTTCTGCGTTTGTAAAAAAACATATGTATGAGAACTAAATAATAATGCCAGACATTCAGTACCATACTTATAAAAGCAGTATTTTTGATTTTCCGAATGAAAATGATTTAGCATTTCCGTAAAGCTACCAAAACGTCAGTCAGGCGCCGCGTAAGCACCCCCGGAAGCGCCTACGTTCGCGCCGCGTAAGCGCCCCCGGAAGCGCTCCGGTGCGCGCAGCGTAAGCGTGTCAAGTCATGTGACCTTAAAATAACTCTTTTTATTGGTTGTTAACAAGTTTTTTTACAACTAATGAAAACTCCACCCTTTCCCTTCACTTCTTCTTTCACTTTGGTGAGAGCAAGACCTCTTTTTTTCTGTGCTAAGAATTTGTGGATAGAATGGCTGCCAGAGCATCCAGCAGCAGTGAGGAGTCAGATGGATTCATTGATAAAGAGCCTCCTCAGCCGAAGGTGAAAGAACATTTTATCTGGAAAAAAATCTATACCTGAGGGGCATAAAAAAGTAAATGCACCAAAAGTTGAATGCAAAATCTGCCAAACTATACTTTCTCGAGGAGACCCCAGAAAGAAGTACAGTTTTGGTAATTCAACTATGATTCGTCACGTTCAGAGGAAGCACCCCCAGAACTATGCCCGGGAGAGTGTCAGGGCTCTGGCACGAGAAGCACCAAGGGATGGTGCTTCTACTTCAACTGGAGGAGCAACTGTATCGGTGAGGGGGCAACCAGAACAGCTGATCCAAAATATTCAGCCTGTTTTTAATGAAGCCACAATTAAATGCAAACATTGTGACCAACTACTTTGTTATGGGGAACAAAGTATTTTGAACATTGTTCGAGCAATAGAGAACCACCGCTGCCGTCCCCAATCCTAATTTTGAATTTTTCTTTTGCTCCTGTTGAGCAGTTTGCCATTCCCTGTTTTTGTTTTTGTTGAAAAAAACAAAAAAAGAAGAAAAAAAAAGTTCTTTTTAGAACTACCTCCAATTCTCAAAAAAGAGCTGTATTCTTAAAAAAATGAAAAAGAGTAACTGAAGTGGAGTGCAGTGAGAGAGGAGAGGAAAATGAGTGAAAAAGCAAAGAAAGGGACGAGAGGGAAAGGGAAGTGAAGTAGGGGGACTGAAAGAAGGTGAGTGTGGGGAAGGAGAGTGAGGAGAAGGAGCGTGAACATGGGGAATGAGGATAAGTGAAGAAAATGTAGTAAAGGAACGAGGGTGTGGAAGGATAAGAAAAGAGCAGTGATGTTTAGGAAAGAGTGGAGATACAGCCTGGATAAAGACAAGTGAGTGTGAGACAAGGTGAGTAAGGGAGTGAAGAGACAGAGAAAGTGAAAGAAGAAGTAAGAGTAGAAGGTGAAGGCCTCATTTATGAGGCCATGCGTCACTTTTACGCCGCCGGTGCGTCACTTTTTGTGACGCACCAGTGGTGTAAAAAATGCACCTTGTTGAGTCATATTTACAAAGTGACGCATCTAGGTAGATGCGTCACTTTGTAAACCCCTGCGCTACATTATACCTGCGCCAGGTGTAATGTATGCAAAGGGGGCGTATTGACGCAAGAAGGGTCGTAGAAGTGACGGAGTGAAATCTATGAGATTTCACGGCGTCACTTTTAGGACACCGTTGCGTCAAAATCTTGCGCCTGCCTCACAGCAGGCGTAAGACTGATGCAGGCCCTTTCACATGGGGCTGGCCCCATGTGAAAGGATGCATTGCTGGAATTGCGTCACTTTTATGAGGCCATGCGTCACTTTTACGCCGCTGGTGAGTCACTTTTTGTGACGCACCAGTGGTGTAAAAAATGCACCTTGTTGAGTCATATTTACAAAGTGACGCATCTAGGTAGATGCGTCACTTTGTAAACCCCTGCGCCACATTATACCTGCGCCAGGTATAATGTTTGCAAAGGGGGCATATTGACGCAAGGAAGGGTCGTAGAAGTGACGCAGTGAAATCTATGAGAGAGTGAGTAGTAGAGAGTGAGTAGCAGAGAGAGAGAAAAGTAGAGAGTAGTAGAGAGTGAGTAGTAGAGTGAGTAGTAGAGAGTAGTAGAGAGAGAGTAGTAGAGAGTGAGTAGTAGAGAGTAGTAGAGAGTGAGTAGTAGAGTGAGTAGTAGAGATTGAGTAGTAGAGAGTAGTAGAGAGAGAGTAGCAGAGAGTGAGCAGTAGAGAGTAGTAGATAGTGAGTAGTAGGGAGTGAGTAGTAGAGAGAGAGTAGTAGAGAGTAGTAGGGTAGTAGAGAATGAGTAGTAGAGAGTGAGTATTAGAGAGTAGTGGAGTAGTAGAGAGTAAGTAGTAGAGAGTAGGGGAGAATATTCCAAAGTTTGGCACAGCACCACTTGCACAATAAGTCCAATCAAATCATATCACTTAGAGTCCTTATTGAAGCGCTGAATCTTGGTGTATATTCAAATGCTTTTATTTTCCTTAAGTTTATGTACCACAGACAGCCGACGCGTTTCGTTCTGTACAACAGAACTTCTTCAGGGCGTTCTTATTTCCTTCAAGGTATGTCGGTATCCTGTTGTCATATAACTAGATATTTCTTCCAAATGTTAGGCGAGACGTAAGTACATTCTTCATGTCACTGACCATGTCATGAATGATGTAATATGTGACATCATCAGCAGTGGATTGCGGGTGCGCGAAATATAGTTAGTCCAACTAACTATATAGGAGCAATTTCAATGGTTTTGTATGAGTGAAATGTCCAGCTAACTATAACACCCCTAAAACTTACAGTTTTTTGAGTGAATTTTAAAGGTTTTTTAAATGCTAATTCCTAACTATATAAGGCCTGAAACCTATGGTTTTTTCAGTGAATATATACATATATATATATATATATATATATATATATATATATATGTATATATTCACTGAAAAAACCATAGGTTATAGACCATATATAGTTAGGAATTAACATTTACAAAACCTTATTTTACTCACACAAAACCATTGAAATTCACATATATAGTTAGTTGCACTAACTATATATCGCGCACCCGCAATCCACTGCTGATCATGTCACATATTACATCATTCATGACATGGTCAGTGACATCACTGATGACATCACTGATGACATCTCAAATGACATCACTGATGACATCACTGATGACATCTCAAATGACATCACTGATGACATCCCTGATGACATCTCATTTGACATTACTGATCACATCACTGATGACATCATTCATGTGATAATACGTTGAACCTCTTCAGACTCTAATATAACCTTAGATACACTCAGTGTAAACAGACACTCACAGACTGTCACTCATCCATGGAGTTACTCACACACCTAGTCAGTCATGCAAAGAATCAATCACACCTCCATTTTCTCAACTATACAGTTATACACACCTTACTTATTCAAACATATACTAACACATATTTACTCTCTTATACAATCCCTGATACAAGTTCACAATGATCCATACAGCCACTCACATTCACTGGCTCTTATGCACAGTTATTTATATATGTCAACTCTCACATGTACTGTGTTTTACATATGTACTTACTTTGACATGTAGCACTGAGATATCCATTCACTCACCAATACACTCATGCACACAGTCAACCGCCCATACAGCTGTTTCCACATGCACTTTTGAACTCATACATCTAGTGAATCAACTGCTCACACATCTATGCACAGAGTCATACACCTCCCAGCCACCCACACACACACTCAGTCTCCCATACAAATACTTGGGCAACCAATCAATAACCCATATAGTTACTCATATAGCTACTGATCAACACATGCAGCAGTTTACAGAACAACAGACATTAAGATGCACAAATTAAGACAGTTTAGTCACTAACCCATGCACTCAGTGAGACACATTTAATCACTCACTCATACAGTCAGTCATGCACCTACTAAATCCTTCATCCAGACACTTATACATCGACTCATTCTTCAATATGTAAGACATATTTTAACTTTACAGAAACATACAGTCACTGGATGTTGTCATCAGTGATGTCATTTGAGATGTCATCAGTGATGTCACTGACCATGTCATGAATGATGTAATATGTGACATGATCAGCAGTGGATTGCGGGTGCGCGATATATAGTTAGTGCAACTAACTATATATGCGAATTTCAATGGTTTTGTGTGAGTAAAATAAGGTTTTGTAAATGCTAATTCCTAACTATATATGGTCTATAACCAGCCGCGGGCCGTGGAGGGAGTTACGGTGGGGCAGGGAGGCGGGGAGGGGGAGGGGCAGGGTGGACGGTGCAAAAAAACGGCATATGGATACTTGCAGGTAAGTACACAATTTAATTAATAAAACGAAATTAGTAGCGCGCACAGCATCGCATTTTGCGATGCAGTGCGCGATATATATATATATATATAGAGAGATATATAATGTTGCAATGCCACAGAATAGAAATGGTGAAATCAGGTGTTTCTAAGAAAGTGAACAAGGTGGCAGCAAGCCACCAAAACATGTAGATATTGTTGTTAGATACTAAATAAATCTGAGTGATCTTTACCCCCCTGGAGTTCTGAATGGTCTTTCCTACAAGAGGTGGTCACATGCAAGATATGTATATAAGTAGCTCTATGGGTGACTGAGAGTATGGTGTGGCTATGTAGCTGTATGCATAGATATATCAATGGCTTTATTAGTGAGTGAGTTGGTATACGAGTGACTTTATGGGTGACTGAGTGAATGTGTGTGTAGGCCTATGAATCAGTGAGTGTGTATGTGACATTTCCTCCAAACAATCTACCATTCATGTCTTATTCTGTAGATTTTATTGTCACATAAGGAAAGTGTGGATTCTCCCTATCTTCAAATCTATGGGGATCACACAGTGCCGCCCAGCCTTTATTGCTCTACAAACTGTGGATAACGTGCATGTAATATGGAGGGTAGCAATGTTTTAAAATAAAAGTGGTTAGCTTCAGAAAATCTATTGTTAATTAACTGATTTACGCAGCATCTTCTAGGCATGCTCTAAATGCGCCCCATGTGCTATGATTTTATTTTAACCCAATTTTTCATTCTGATGGGCATTAATAACTTAACTTAAGGATGGGCGTAATGATGAATTACATTTGTAACTATGAAATGTCTATTGTAATTATGTTTTTGCAATGCTTTTATGATTGTATTGTACAACAATCAAATAGAGCTTTTTTTTTTTCTTTTTTTTTTTTTTTTGTCCTCATACGCCACTTCCCACCTCTTCGTATCTTATAGCGCCCTTTGGTGGTATTCAAGCTCAACTGTGAGAGGTTGATTCCTACTGCTTATGCTACAGACCTACAAGCTTGTAAGAAGTGGGGGGTGTCACAGCCATATCTGTTGCAGGGAAGCATATAGGTTTCATTAAACCTTCAAGAGCATCCGAAGTGACTTAATCATCGAACGTTATTCTCTCCCATCTTTGAAAAAAAAAAAAAAAAAAAAAACAATCAAATAGAGCTATTCTTTTACTTTGAGTGGGTATGTAAGTTCTGGTATGGGTGCGTTAATGGTTTTGAAAAAATGGCAGGGTGAAAGAAGGAGTGGGTGTATGAAAGGTTACATGGGTATGAGTGGGAGCATCAGAGATTCTGTGGATGATGCCATCAGTGATGTCATCAGTAATGTCAATTAAGGTGTCATCAGTGATGTCACTGACCACGTCATAAGTGATGTAATATGTGCAGTCATAAGCAGTGCATTGTGGGGCACAAGTTATAGTTAGCTCAGTAAACTATGACTACTGAATTTCTCTTGTTTTGTTTAAGGAAAATATCAGCCTAACTATAACATCTCTGTAGCCTTTGTTTTTTTCAGTGAATATCCAATGTTCTTTTAAATCCTATTTCATTACTATAGCAGCCCTGTAGCCTTTGTTTTTTCAGTGAATTTTTAACATTTTTTCTAAATGCTAATTCCTAAATATAACTTACTTTTAACCTTTGTTTTTTTCTGTGAATTTCCATTTTTTTTAAGTAGCAGTGTTCTTTGCAAAATGGTGTAGAAAGGGGGCGGGCCTCTGACCAGCTCTCAGAAATCCAGCTGAGTGTCAGATCAATACTAAATTAAAACTCTACAATGTCTTACCACTTCGCTACACAGGAACAGAGATGCTAGATCCCGAAACCCACCAGGGCTATGACCCAAAGCTCTGTTATCACGAGTCTCTAGGCTATATCCACTGGGGGGAAGGGGGAAAGTGGATAAAATAACAAAAGAGAAGAGACCAGTCTTGGTTGGTTCTTCTTATCCAAGTCCGTTCCTGCAGACTTCCGATAATTTGCAACCTAAGGGAAAGGATTACAATTAACATCTATTCCTCACTACCCTTTTGCGTCTCTATCTAGCTCTCTACTGTACTCACTCACCATTTATCTCCAAGAACTAAGCCTCCCTTCTGTCCTAGCCTTGTTTTCTTGGGGTCAGTCAACTAACCACGCCCAGTAGTTTTTTCCTTGCTGGAATATAGATTAAACGTGTTTTAACATAGGCTTTTTTTTTTCTTACTTTTTGCTAATATGTTGTACTCACTACTATCTTGCTCTCTCTTTCTTCGCTTTCTTCTTAATTTATCTGTGTTTCTCTTTTCATATACTAGGTAGGACTCCTATGTTTCTTGCAAGAAATACATATATATATATTATTAGTCACTCCTCAATAGCTAACCTATCTTTCTAATATTCTTTCTACATTACTCGCTTACTTGTTTTCTTATTTCCTGACGTCTTAACTCTCTCTGTATTTATCTTGCTTCTCTTCACAATTGCATCTTAATTGTTTTTACATCTTTTGTTTCCTCGTAGGTTTCCTTGTTGAGAACACCTGGGTATCCTGTCTTCACAAGAAAAACTATCACATCTCTCTCGACGGTAAGTTTTTGGGTAATTACTTTCTACAATGTATTATCTCTGTATTCTATTGTTAAATAGTTTTTTCACTTAGCCTCCTTTTTTGATTTTATCTCCTTCTCCTCAGCTCGTGCAGCTTCCGACGCGGTCGAAAGTCACGCTCTGACTGACGTATCTCCCGATAATGAAGAAGACTAGAGGAACGCTTCCTCTTTGCTCAGGACCCTGGACCTCGTTAGTATTTCTCCGGAATTGGTATTTCCTATCGCTAAACTTTAAATAATTACACGGCTGTAAACTCTGACTGGGAACTGCACAAGACGCTGCTGACTCGGCAAAATCCTCGGTGAAGTGCGCAGTTCTCATTAAGCGCGAGCCTCACCTGGATTCTTGCCTGCCTCTCGCCCAACACTAGAACGCTGACTCACACTCGGAATTGGCCACAATCTTGCGGTGTCTTATCCGAGTCAAGGCTGACCAGGAGGCTTTTGATAGCTGAGATCTTTGTATAGTGGTGTTCTTTTGGTGAATAACTGCCACTAAGCCTCTGGGAGTCCTGACAGTACCCTCCAACAAGATAGGCTCTCTCCGTCTTGGCTTCATAGGGAAACGTTGATGAAATTACTAAACCAACCTTGGAGCATTCACATCACTGTCCCGCTCCCACGATCGTTCCTCAGGGCCATACCCCTTCCAGTCCACCAAATAGTATAATTGCCCATTTTGATCTCTTTGAGTCCAGAATTTCCTTAACCTCAAACTCAGTTCCAGTCTCCAAATGAATTGGTTTTAGAGGTAGTGTCACTCTCAGGTTTGCTGAAGCCTTCTTCAACAAAGATATATGAAAGACCTGGTGTATTTTCATCTTAGGTGGCAATTTAACTTAATAAGTTACCTGATTGATTAGTCTTTCCACTTGATAGGGTCCAATAAATCTAGGTTGAAACTTTCGATTCCCTTTTAATCTCAGATTCTTAGTGTTTAACCAAACGTAGTCTCCTTTTTCTAATGAGGGGCCTTCTTGTCTTTTTTTGTCAACATAATTTTTATACCTTTTGTTGGAACCGGAGGTCTCTGGTTGGCACAGGTATGCACTTGTGACAAGCAGGGACCCTCAGCTCCACGTCAGGGCAAGGGAACTACTCCTTTGAATAACCCCTGCTCACCCTCTAGGTAGTGTGGCGCGAGCAGACAAGGCTAATCTTCAGGGCGATAGTAAGTTAAGCATTAATGATCACACACAGTAAACCCACTGACCCACCACAAATGGACACCAGTCGTATGGTTGTATTAAAAATACGTATACTTTATATTAAAGATAGATTCAAGCAGGTTTATCAAAAGACCAAAATAACGTTTAGCGATTTGAGGCCACCAGATTACAATAGGAAAGCTTAGTCTTTAAATGTTCGTTGTTCAGCAAGGTACGATGACAGGGAAATAAGAACGTTGCGGACCCTGGATCCGATATGAACTCGGGATGGAGTTCAGGTGTACCTTGCTTGTGGAAGTCCGAGGCGTTTCAGATGCGGCTACTGGTGAGGGCGGACCCGGGACGGTGCCTACGGTTCTCCAGAGGATCTCTCCGGCTCGGTCCCCCTCGAGGAGCGAGGCGGGGGAGCAGGACTGTGGAGGGTTGCGGCGATCCGGGGTCGATGCAGCTCACGGGGCGAGGCGCCGTTCAGGCCTATGGGACGTACTACTTCTTAGCACGCCGGGTCCTACTCGTGGATCTGTGAGGAGCGTCGCGTTCTACGGCAGACGGGTGCAACACCACTGTACGGGGAGGCCTTTCTTGAGGTGCGGCACCGGTCTTGGTATGCAGGATGGCAAAGCGAGACAGTCGGGTACGTTACGACGTACAGACCGTCCGAGGCTATGGAATGTGCTCCGTGCAGATTCCGGCGGGAGAAGATGAGAGGTACACAGCGCACTCCGTTAGCGGCGAGGTGACAGGAGAGCGGGCGGCCCGGCACTGAAGTGGAGAGCGGCTCAGGGATGAGCGGGGCTCTCTACGGCGGGGCGGCCAGGCTCCGAGCTGTCACGACCTGGGAGGGGGCGAAGGCACCCGAGTCACAACTCCGGCGAGGGAATAAGAACTAAGGCCCAACAGCAGACGAGCACAAGCATATAGAACCCAATGGTCCTGGGGTTCCGTTCAGGGGGCAAGCTCTCGATCAATCCCTTGGAGATCGTTTCAGGCACAAGTCTACAAAGTCCCCTCTGGTCCTTTCCTCTCCGTTCTCAGCAAGGCACCACTGCAGGCCAGTCTTACAGGATACAGACTGGTTTCCGTCCTTCAGCTTCTCTTGGTCCTTCTAGTCAGGCAGAGGTTCGTCGTGGTCAAAACAGGATCTGATTTGTAAGGTGCGGAGCTCCTACATTTATACTGCGTTTCTTTTGTCTTTGCAGGCCAGGGGGCCTGAGCCTGGTTCAACCCGGTTTTGGAGTACTCTGTTGACAGGAAGCTGCCGTCTTCTTTCAGGGTGCAAGGCAGAGACATCAGACGCTCCGCAGGAGGTGTAGCCAGCATTATGGCGGTGGAACACAACCCTATTCAGAGTCAAGGACTACTCCACCCACCCATCCTGGAGTAAGCACCCTATTCACCACCTGGGGGCCCCGACTGTCCCGGGAATCTCCCAGCCCTGCCACTCACACAAACCCAGACAGCAGATACACATCCTGGCCGAGGCGGGCTGAACAGTTAGGCCAGCAAAGGCTAACTTTCTAAAAGTAGCATTTGCAAACACAGGATATTAAAATAAACCTTGCTAAAGGAAGTATTTTATTATTCTGAGTTCAGGCATACTAAAGTCGACATGCTACCGTGTTCCCTGAGCCTGCCGGGACTATAGCGTGTAATAGTTCCGACAGCTCATCCTGGTATTCAATAGTGAAGAGCGAAAAGGGCGGCAATTCACTACTAGGACATGCCACACTCTAGGCTTGTCCTACCTAACGCTTACAATGCACCCTGCCCGCAGGCCTACCATAGGGGTGACTGATATGAAGGTTAGGGAAGGTTCAGGGACTGGCAGGTGTGGGCACTTGCGCAGTCAGCGTGACAGTACGAGACTGTACACGGGGTCTGCAATGGCGGACCCGAGACATATCTTACGAAGCCGCTTCTGTGGGTGGCGCAACCAGCGCTGCAGGCCCACTAGCAACATTTGTATCTACAAGCCCTGGCACTCCTCGTGCACTTTACTGGGGACTAACAGTAACCCAAATAAGCCAATCTTGGAAATCAATTACACATACACTTAACATTGGGAGCACTTGCACTGCGGCACGGATTGGCCGTGGCGCAGTGCCCAGAGCATCGAACACCAGCAAAACATCTGAGGCACATCAGCAAAAAGTGAAAGGGAAACTCACGCCAAGGTGCCAGGTCTAACACGTGTCCCCTCCAGCTGAAATGTGGGGAGAACTACCCTTGCCCAGGGAGTTCTTCATCACTAAGGTGGAAAAACCTTGACAGACCGTCAGCATTGGCATGGTCTATGCCAGGGCGGTGTTCCACCGTGAAGTCCATACTCTGTGGAGAAATGGACCACCTCAACAGTTTCGGGTTCTCACCCCTCATTTGCATCAACCATCTGAGGGGCCTGTGGTCTGTCTGAACTCGGAAGTGAGACCCAAACAAGTAGGGTCTTAGCTTCTTCAGGGCCCAGACCACTGCGAAAGCTTCTCGCTCAATCGTACTCCACTTCTGTTCCCGTGGAAGTACCCTCCGACTGATGAAGGCCACAGGGTGATCCCAGCCCTCCTCAGTCGTCTGTGAAAGGACAGCCCCTATCCCATGCTCTGAAGTGTCTGTCTGCACTAAGAACTCTTTGGAGAAATCAGGAGCCAGGAGCACGGGCGCCGTGCACATGGTCTTCTTCAGGGTGTTGAATGCTACCTGACAAGCGTCGGTCCAGATCACTTTCCGGGGCTGCTTCTTCGAAGTCAGCTCTGTCAAGGGGGCAACGATGGTGCCATATCCCTTGAAAAAACCTCCTGTAGTAACCGGTGAGTCCGAGGAAGGCCCTCACCTCCGTTTGGGTCTTGGGGGCTTCCCAAGCCAGGATGGTCTGAATTTTGGGTTGAAGAGGCGCCACCAGGCCGCTCCCAACTTGGTGTCCCAAATACACCACCGAACCCTGCCCGATCTGGCACTTGCTTGCCTTGATCGTGAGGCCTGCCTTGCGCAGTGCCGCCAACACTTCCCACAGGTGTCGCAAGTGTTCTTTCCACGTACCGCTGAACACTGCGATGTCATCCAGGTAGGCGGCACTGAAGGCGTCCAGTTCAACCAACACCTGGTTGACCAACCTCTGGAAGGTGGCAGGGGCGTTTTTCATGCCGAAGGGCATGACCCGGAATTGGTAGTGCCCATCTGGGGTTGAAAACGCGGACCTCTCTTTGGCCCCATCAGTTAAGGCGATCTGCCAGTACCCAGACGTTAAGTCAAACGTACTGATTTACCGGGCATCCCCCAACCGATCGGTGAGCTCATCAGCTCTGGGGATGGGGTGCTCGTCAGTCTTCGTGACTAAATTGAGTCCTCGATAGTCCACACAGAACTGTAGTTCGGGTGTGGCTCCCGGCGTCGCAGCCTTCGGGACCAAGACCACTGGGCTGGCCCAAGGACTGATGGAGGACTCGATCACCCCAAGAGCAAACATCTTGGAGACTTCCTCTTTGATGCAGGCTCGTACCCTGTCAGTCACGCGGTAAACCTTGTGCTTCACCGGCAAACTGTCTCCCGTGTCCACATCATGGACGCACCAATCTGTGACACCCGGAACCAGGGAGAACAAGTCAGAGAATTGCCCCAGCAACTGGCGGCAAATACCCTGCTGCTCAGGGGTCAGGGAGGGTGAGAGGTTAACTCCATCCACTGACCCGCCTCGCTCGGAGGCCACCAAGAGGTCCAGAAGAGGCTCGGTCTCCTCCTCCATTCCATCATCGGTTGCCAACAGCATGCCCACTTCGGACCTCTCCAAGTGGGGCTTAAGGCGGTTAACATGTAGGACCCTCAAAGGGTTCCTGGGAGTTTGCAAGTTCACCAGGTAGGTGACAGGACTCTTGTGCTCCACAACCTCAAATGGACCCGTCCACTTATCCTGAAGTGCACAGGGCTCCACTGGGGCCGGCTGTCTGCGCCTCCTGTCCTTCTCTCTAAGGCCGGTTCCGGGGCCTCTCCTTCAGGCTCCAAGACTTCTTCAACACCCCTACTGGCTGCCATGGACCGTGTGGTCACTCACGCCCCGTCGGGTAGACCCACCATCCGCAGATGAGTCATTTTCTCCACCTTTCCCCAAGGGGAGTTCTCCAAATCGTTCCCTAGCAGACAATCTACAGGCATGGAGGTCCTCACAGCGACTTGCAGAGTACCTGAGACCCCCCCCACTCAAAGGGAACCTGAGTCATCGGACACTGGCTCTCAGAATTGTCAGCATTGACAACCCTACAGTAGGCGTGCGGCACTACTTGCTCTTGAGACACCAGGTACTGCCTCACTGCAGTCACGCCGGCTCCTGTATCTTGAAGACCCTCCGCCTTCTTACTGTTGATGGTCACTACCTGCCCATATTTCTTAGTGTTACTGGGTAGGTAGTTCTCGGGGACCATCTCACTGTCTCCTAGCGAGACTAGGGTCATCTGTACGGGATCCCCACCCATTTGGACGGCTACTTCCTCCCCAAAATTAACATTAGCTAGTTGCCGGGGTGGAGCACCAGTGGGTGCGGGTTTTGCAAACAAGCGACACTTCGGGTCAGAGGCAACGTGACCCAGGTCGCCACACCTAAAACTGGTGATGGGCCCTCTTTGAACTGGTTTACCTGTCGGGGCCCCGGTTGATTTCGGGGGTGGAGGAGGCTGGGAACCTTTCCCTTGGTTCCCTGATTACTTTGGGGGCCTTTGTGGAACCCTTTCGGTTTTCCCCTGTCCCCCCCACTCTTCTGCTGAGGACCCTGCCCACCTTTGGCTGAATCTCCCACTGGACCCTTGTGGACCCTGGTGCTGAGCCAGCGGTCCGCTTCCTCAGCAAGCTTCCTCGGGTTGGACAGCTTGCTATCGATCAGGTGTTGGCGTAACTCAGGAAAACAATTATCCGACAAGTGCTCCCATGCCATCAAATCAAGCAGCCCTTGAAAATCAGTTACTATACTGGCCTTCACCCAACCATCCAGCGCTCTGCAGAAAAAGGTCACATACTCCACATACCTACCCCCTTGAATCTTCACACATTTCCTAAACCGCTGTCGGTACATTTCAGGAGTTAACCTAAATCGATTCATCTGGGCATCTTTCATGTGCGGGTAGGAGTTGGACTCTTCAGAAGGAAGATCTAGCAGGGTATCCTGCCCCTCGGTCAGGAACCGTCCCCACAACCCCGCTCCCCAATCTCTCTCAGGGACCCGGTGGGAAGACATGGCTACCTCGTAGGCCCGGAACCACTGCCCTATGTCATCTCCCTTAAAGAACTCCTTCACCACATCTTTCGGTACGTAGACCCTTGACTCTACCTGGGCTGGCGTTGTGCTGCCACCAGGAGCTGCGTCCAAGCTCTTTGCTTTCAGCTCCAATTCTTTCAGACGTATCTCATGCTCCAGCTGGAGCCGCTTTTCTTCCATTGCCATCTGTCCTTTCAATCTGGCCATCTCTACTTCATGCGCTCTGGTTGCGGCCCTGTCCGCCAGTTCTTTTGACGACGGCCCTCCCGGTACCGCAATAAGGCTTTCTGGTGGATCCACCACTGCCTGATTTTCTGGCTCTCTCGACTCTTTCCAGGCTTTCAGTGCCTTGATGCGCTGGGTTCTGGTTTTGCAGCCCGCTTGGGAGACTCAGAACTTCTCGCATAGGGCTTTCAGCTGATCAAGTTTCATCAGGTCAAGCCCCTCCCATTCAACTTCGTCGATTCCAGGGATAACCGAGGGTGCTCTCACGGGGAGTGAACCAGGCATGGTTTGGAGATTGGAGATCCCTCGGCAAGGACGAAATCTGTGGCTTCGTTATTGGTCTGCTCTCGCTACGTGGTGATCAGTAATTCACTGTATATGAATCATAAATGCAAATCCGAAATCCTCTCGCTGCTGCCCATGTTGGAACCGGAGGTCTCTGGTTGGCACAGGTATGCACTTGTGACAAGCAGGGACCCTCAGCTCCACGTCAGGGCAAGGGAACTACTCCTTTGAATAACCCCTGCTCACCCTCTAGGTAGTGTGGCGCGAGCAGACAAGGCTAATCTTCAGGGCGATAGTAAGTTAAGCATTTATGATCACACACAGTAAACCCACTGACCCACCACAAATGGACACCAGTCGTATGGTTGTATTAAAAATACATATACTTTATATTAAAGATAGATTCAAGCAGGTTTATCAAAAGACCAAAATAACGTTTAGCGATTTGAGGCCACCAGATTACAATAGGCAAGCTTAGTCTTTAAATGTTCGTTGTTCAGCAAGGTATGATTACAGGGAAATAAGAACGTTGCAGACCCTGGATCCGATATAAACTCGGGACGGAGTTCATGTGTACCTTGCTTGTGGAAGTCCGAGGCGTTTCAGGCGCGGCTACTGGTGAGGGCGGACCCGGGACGAGGCCGACGGTTCTCCAGAGGATCTCTCTGGCTCAGTCCTCCTCGAGGAGCGAGGCGGGGGAGCAGGACTGTGGAGGGTTGTGGTGACCCGGGGTCGATGCAGCTCACGGGGCGAGGTGCCGTTCAGGCCTGTGGGACGTATTACTTCTTAGCACGCCGGGTCGTACTCGTGGATCTGTGAGGAGCGTCGCGTTCTACGGCAGACGGGTGCAACACCAGGCTTCAGGTACCACTGTGCGGGGAGGCCTTTCTTGAGGTGCGGCACCGGTCTTGGTATGCAGGAGGGCAAGGTGAGACAGTCGGGTACGTTACGACGATGGAATACGCTCCGTGCAGATTCCGGCGGGAGAAGATGAGAGGTACACAGCGCGCTCCGTTAGAGGCGAGGTGACAGGAGAGCGGGCGGCCCGGCACTGAAGTGGAGAGCGGCTCAGGGATGAGTGGGGCACTCTACGGCGGGGCGGCCAGGCTCTGAGCTGTCACGACCTGGGAGGGGGCGAAGGCACCCGAGTCACAACTCCGGCGAGGGAATAAGTACTAAGGCCCAACAGCAGACGGGCACAAGCAGATAGAACCCAAGGGTCCTGGGGTTCCGATCAGGGGGCAAGCTGTCGATCAAGCCCTTGGAGATCGTTTCAGGCACTAGTCTACAAAGTCCTCTCTGGTCCTTTCCTCTCCGTTCTCAGCAAGGCACCACTGCAGGCCAATCCTACAGGATACAGACTGGTTTCTGTCCTTCAGCTTCTCTTGGTCCTTCTAGTCAGGCAGAGGTTCGTCGTAGTCAAAACTGGATCTGATTTGTAAGGAGCGGAGCTCCTACATTTATACTGCGTTTCTTTTGTCTTTGCAGGCCAGGGGGCCTGAGCCTGGTTCAACCCGGTTTTGGAGCACTCTGTTGACAGGACGGTGCCATCTTCTTTCAGGGTGCAGTGCAGAGACATCAGACATCAAAAGTGAAGAGCGAAAAGGGCGGCAATTCACTACTAGGACATGCCACACTCTAGGCTTGTCCTACCTTACGTAGTTAAAATCCTGGTGCAACCCAGACATAGTAGTAGCCCTCCCACAAGGATTTCAAATCCAGCGTCTAGATAGACCAGAACAAAGGGGAGGGGTTTGGCTATTATTCACCGCGATACCATAATCTGCACTACCCATGAACTATCTGATATAAAGGGAGCAGAGGCTATGGCCTTCTGCTTAAATATCCATGATTCCTTGTCATTCCCTGGAGCTTTGGTATATCGCCCCCCGGGGCCACCCCAAAAATTCCTAGAGAGCATAGGGGATGTACTGAGCAATCTTACCCTCAGTGCTGCCCATTTCACATTACTAGGGGATCTAAATTTCCATCTTGATTCCCCTAATGACCCAGGAGTAATGTGTATTATGGAAATAAATAATGTCCTTGGTCTGACTCTGTTGAACAATGAACCCACGCATAACGCGGGCCATATATTGGACTGTATTTGTTCAAATTCCAATCTGTTGACCTGTACTTCCCCAGTAGTCCAAACTTGGTCTGATCACAAACTCATTCCCTTCGAGGTGACCTTTAATTCACCCCAAAATACCCACAGAGATACTAAAATAAGACCTACAGAAGGAAAGAAACTGGACTGGAAAAAAGCCCTCGCCCAACCAAATTTTCTAACAAATGTAATAGAGACTAGACCTATACTATCTGGCCACACCACAACAGATAATCAACACTTCTGTGATTGGATTATAGCTCTTACTAACCAACCAGACCTGCTGAAGGAAAATACTCCTATGGGCAATAGAAACAAGAAAAGTCCCCCCTGGTTCTCCCCGACTCTGAAGAGTGAACTGGGCAAAGTGAGATCATTAGAGCGCACATGGCGCAGAAAATATGCGGAAGAAGATCATAGGATCTATAAAGCAGCACATAGACAGTATCATGCTGCGATTAAACTAGCAAAAAAAGCTCACTTCTCAGAGGCTATTGCCTCTTCGGGAAATGATCAAAAAGAAATATTTAAGATTGTAAATAGCTTTACTAATCCAAGGGCACTTGCCCAAGATATTCCGCCCTCCCTACCACTGTGCAATTCCATAGCAGATTACTTTGACAGCAAAATTCAAGCTATCGTCAAGGAATTTCCACCTCCTACCTTAATTTCAACCCCTACCGAAAATATACCTATAGAAGCTCATGGGATGAACAATCCAAAAAAAAACCATCTTAAGGTCTTTGCTCCCATTTCTCTGGAGGAATCACGTCAGGCCATTCTGTCTAGCAAGTCTGGATCACATTTTAATCCGTGCCCTCCCATGTTCTTACGAGCCTTGGCCAATGATGTAAATCCCATAGTCAATGGGATCATCAACTCATCATTGACAACGGCAGAGATTCCATCAGAATGGAAATTAGCCGCGGTTAAACCCCTCCAGAAGCAGCCTCTACCTGACCCTACTACTCTTTCCAACTTAAGGCCTATCTCATTGCTACCGTTGCTATCTAAATTGACTGAGTCATTTGTCAACAGGCAAATTACTACCTATCTAGAAGATAATAACATCTTGCATTTGAATCAGTCGGGATTCAGGTCCAAACACTCGACCGAATCTGCACTTTTGTTCTCTGCTGAATCCCTGGGCTCCGCTATGGATCTAGGGAAGAAGGCCGTCTTGATACTACTCGATCTGTCGGCGGCCTTCGATACGGTCTCCCACACCATCTTGATTGACCGTCTCCTGAGCGCAGGGATAGGTGGAGTAGTGCTAGACTGGTTCAAAAACTTCCTGAGCCAAAGACAACAAATCATAGTGCTGGGCCAATTTAGATCTGAGGAAAAACCGATCAAAACAGGGGTACCGCAGGGCTCTATTCTGAGCCCGATACTTTTCAATCTTTATATGGTACCCCTGATTGAGCTAATTTCTTCGTATCAGATCAGCACTATTTCCTACGCTTACGATATGGTGGCCGGAAGGCGCTGAAGCTCCCCCAAACACCATCTCCTCTGCCCGCAACTTGGGAGTTAAATTCGACAATGCGCTATCTTTCAAGTAACAAGCCATTGGGGTAGCAAGTACCTGTTTTTATATCATCAGAATGCTAAGGAAATTTTTCGACCTTCTTCCTTGTCCACGAGAAAGACGGTAGCGGTGGCACTTATTACATCGAGACTGGACTACTGCAACAGCCTATATGCGGGAGCTAATAAGACCGTGCTACATAGGTTGCAGATGGTCCAGCATGCCGCCGCCCGCCTTGTCCTGGGCTGGCCCAGGAAATCATCGGCCTCGGCCGCACTCCGTGCCCTCCATTGGCTTCCCATCCATAAGCGCATACTATTTAAAATCTTGATTATCACTTTTAGAGCCTACCACGCACAAGGACCTAGATACCTTTCCAAAAACTTCAAACGGCATCTTCCAACTCGGAATCTAAGATCCTCCCACCTTAATCTGCTAGTTGTTCCTAAATTTAGGCTAGCGAGCAAGGGTGGAAAATCCATCGTAGTGCTAGGCTCCAGAGCCTGGAACAAACTCCCTCCCGCGCTTCGTCAAATTCCTTCCGAATCTCTTTTCAGGAAAGCCTTAAAAACCTGGGTTTTTATGCTTACTGATACTGCTTGCAAAGCTCTGGTGTAAGGTGTATATGCTTGAGAGTTGTTCCAGCTTACCCACCTATTTCTATTCTGGGGTGGCTCACAGCGCCAAGATGCTCCTTGGAGCGATAGAATGCGCTATATAAAAGACATTTTACATTTACATTTACGCTTACAATGCACCCTGCCCGCAGGCCTACCATAGGGGTGACTGATATGAAGGTTAGGAAAGGTTCAGGGACTGGCAAGTGTGGGCACTTGCGCAGTCAGCGTGACAGTACGAGACTGTACGCGGGGTCTGCAATGGAGGACCTGAGACATATCTAACAAAGCCGCTTCTGTGGGTGGCACAACCAGCGCTGCAGGACGACTAGCAGCATTTGTATCTACAAGCCCAGGCACTCCTCGTGCACTTTACTGGGGACTGACAGTAAACCAAATAAGCCAATATTGGAAATCAATTACACATACACTTTACATTGGGAGCACTTGCACTGCGGCACGGATTGGCCATGGCGCAGTGCCCTGAGCATCGAATACCAGCAAAACATCTAAAGCACATCAGCAAAAAGTGGAAGGGAAACTCACGCCAAGGTGCCAGGTCTAACACCTTTCCTTTGCTAGTTCTAGATTCTTAATTGCACTCTGATGGACTTGCTCTAAATGGGAAACAATTTCTTTAACGTCTGGGACCGAGATTTCAGCCTGTCTGATCGTTGAATTAGGGTTTCTACCATAATTCAAATAGAAAGGAGAATAACCCTTGGAAACATTCTTGGCATTATTATGGGCAAATTCAGCTGCCCATAGATAATCTGACCAATTTCCTTCTTGTTTTAAGAGAAACAACCTTAAATATTGTTCCAGCTCCTGATTAACCCTCTCTGTCTGACCGCCTGTCTCTAGATGATAACTAGTAGAAAACCTAACCTCAGTCCCTAAGCCCTCCATAAATGACTTCCAGAAATGAGATATGAACTGTGTGCCTCTGTCTGAGATTACTATTTTAGAAATACCATGAATCTTTACCACTTGGGTACTGAAGTGAGCGGCTAACTGCTTAGCAGTTGGAACCCCATTTAAGGCGGTGAACTGTGCCATTTTTGTGAATGAGTCAACTACCACTAAGATGGTGTTGTAACCCTGACTAAGTAGTAAGTCTGTAATAAGATCTAAGGTGGCTGTGTGCCATGGATAAGGTGGGGTGGGTAGTGGTTGAAGTAACCCTTTTGGAGCCTGCCGTTCAGATTTTCCCTGAGCGCAAATCTCACAGGTTTTCACGTACTCTTCGATATCTTTATTGATATCAGGCCACCAATAGTGTCTCTTGATTAGCTCTTACGTTTTCGCTTCTCCTTTATGCCCCGCCAGCTTTTCATCGTGACAATCACGCATAACCTGCATCTGTAATTCTTTAGTGGGGATATACAAGGCTTCCTGAAAGTAAGGTAGTTGATGAGGGATTTTTCACCCATCCAGTTCCTTCCCCCAACTTTGCATAGCCTCAGGACTCATAACTTCTGTAATGCTCGTTTCTAAGATGACTGAAGAAGTGGCTCCTAAAATCCTTGTACTTGGAATAATCGCTTGATTTTCTATGGGAGTCTTTTGATTTTCGGTGCCCATTCTAGATAGAGCATCTGCCTTCCCATTTTGTGTTCCAGGCCGAAAGGTAATCACAAAGTCGTAATCCGCAAAGTACAGCGACCATCTTAGTTGTCTCGGTGTAAGTGTTCTAGCTGTCTTCAAGAATTTCAAATTACGATTGTCTGTAAAAACCGTCACTTGATGTGCTCCCATGAGATAGTGTCGCCATTCCTTAAAGGCATCTTTTATCGCCAACAGTTCTTTCTCTGTGATGGTATAATTTATCTCCGCAGGTGCCAGCTTTCTTGATCTGTAGGCATCTGGATGTAACTGACCAGTCACCTTATTGCGTTGGGACAGAACTCCTCCGATCGCTTGGTCTGAAGCATCAATTTCAACATAGAAGGGCTCTGTTGGATCGGCAATTTGAAGAATAGGAGCTGAGGTAAAAGCTTGCTTCAAAGAATTAAAGGCCTCTTCTGCCTCACTCGACCATTCAAATGGAATTCCTTTTCTTAACAATCGTGTGAGTGGCAAGATCTTCCATGAGAATTCACTGATGAATCGCCAATAGAAATTTGCAAACCCAATAAAACTTTGGATCTCTTTGACACTAGTAGGGGATTTCCAGTCAACTACTGCTTTAATCTTCAGTTTATCCATGAGAATTCCAGTTGGGGTAAGGACAAACTCTAGAAATTCCACTTGAGATACATTGAACACACATTTTCCCCTCTTTACGAACAGCTGTTTGTCTCATAGTTTCTGTAATACTCCTCTAAGCTGATCTTGGTGTTTTTCTTTATCAGAGGAGTAAATCAGCATATCATCTATGTACACTATGGCACATTGATCAATGTACTTCTTCAGGACGTCATTTATGAAATGCTGGAAGGTTGCGGGAGCGTTGCACAGACCGTAGGGCATGACTTGGTATTCGAACAACCCAAATTTTGTTCTAAAGGCCGTCTTCCACTCATCGCCTTCCCGCATTATAACCAGGTGATATGCCCCTCGCAGACCTAACTTGGTAAATATTTGCACTTCTTTCACCTGGTCCAAAAGAACTGAAATTAAAGGCAATGGATACCGATTTTCTTTGTGATTTTGTTTATCGCTCTGTAGTCGATACACATCCGTAATTCTCCTTCCTCTTTTTTAGGCACAAAAAACAGAGGCGAGGATACCGGGGACTGCGAGGGTCTAATAAACCCATTAGCTAGATATTTATCCAAATACTCTTTCAAATTGATGATGCTCCTTTTCCGTTAGCGCATAAACTCGACTACATGGTAAATTCGAGCCCGGTTCGATCTCAATTTTACAATCATAGACTTGGTGAGGAGGAAGCTGTTCAGCTTCCACTTCATTAAACACATTAGAAATTAAATGTATAGATTCTGTATGACTTACAATAGGACCAGAAGTTAGATTAGTTCCATCCACGGCTCTCACCGGCTCACTTTTGGATTTTTTAATTGCTTGTATTCCTACTTTATCTGCAAACTTTAGATCACAGAAATTTCCCGTTGCCCCTGAATCAATCATCACTGAAACTTCTGTCAGGGAAATATGTCTGAACTTGACCTTCATTGATAAGATTAGATGTGGCGCTGCAGACTGTAAGGTATTGGCTACCAGATGTTCTTCTGAAGTCGTTTCTAGATTCGCACCCACCAGTTCAACTCCGTCCACTGGCCTGAAAGTGGTTTTTGGTTTCTTTGGGCAGTTCCGGACAAAATGTCCTCCTGATCCACAGTACATGCACAGATTGCTTGCTCTTCTCATATCTTGTTCTTCCTTCGACAAAGGACCTCTTATCACCCCTATTTGCATGGGTTCTGCATTCTGTAGGCCTTCTCTACTTTTACTATTGTCGGATGGCGCTCTGTCAAATCTGGGAATCACCGACCTATATTCTTTTCTCTTTTCACCTTTTCTTTCTCCCTGGCGAAAATCTATCTCCAGCACCAAATCCACCAATGCCGATATTTCTGTGGGTCTGTTGGGTATCCCGGCCAGCACATCTTTTAATTCATCCCTTAGCCCACGATAAAAGACTGACGCTTTTTTACTCTCAGGCCAGTTCGTTTCCACCACCAGTTTATTGAACTGTGCCAGGTAGGATACCACGTCTCTATTACCTTGTCTCAAATCAAGCAGTTAATTGTCTACAGCTTGAGAAATTCTCTGCCGATCAAAAATTCGCAAAAATTCCTGTTTGAACTCTTCATAATTTTGTAGCAATGGATCATTTCTACTAACCAGGGGCATGGACTATGACGTAGCGTCCCCGCTCAAGTATGACAACACCAATGCCACTCTAGATTGCTCATCAGGAAAAATTGAAGGGCGGCACATGAAGTGTATGGAGCATTGTGTAAAAAATATTTGCGCCTTTTGCGGGTCTCCACTAAATCGCTCTGGGGCTGCTAACGGTATAACTGGGACCAAGGAATGTATTACCTGAGTTGTCATTCTATTGGTTCCTTCTAACGTAGCATTGTGTCCTGAACTAAATGGTTGTCTTAACCTCTGTGCTAATTCTGCAGTCTCTTTTCTGGAATTAACTATTTCTTGCTTAAGACTCTGATTTTCTTCCCTGACTGCAACTACCTCCTTTTGAATAGTACCTAACACATTCCCTAAGTTTATAAATGTATCCCTTCCGCCATCTCTGTTCAGGTGCTAATTGCAACTTGGGCACTTCACTAAATTAAAACTCTACAATGTCTTACCACTTCGCCACACAGGAACAGAGATGCTAGATCCCAAAACCCACCAGGGCTATGACCCAAAGCTCTGTTATCAAGAGTCTCTAGGCTATATCCACTGGGGGGAATGGGGAAGTAGATAAAATAACAAAAGAGAAGAGACAAGTCTTGGTTGGTTCTTCTTATCCAAGTCCGTTCCTGCAGATTTCCGATAATTTGCAACCTAAGGGAAAGGATTACAATTAACATCTATTCCTCACTGCCCTTTTGCGTCTCTATCTAGCTCTCTACTGTACTCACTCACCATTTATCTCCAAGAACTAAGCCTCTCTTCTGTCCTAGCCTTGTTTTCTTGGGGTCAGTCAACTAACCACGCCCAGTAGTTTTTTCCTTCCTGGAATATAGATTAAACTTATTAAACTTGTTTTAACCTAGGCTTGTTTTTTCTTTTTGCTAATAAGTTGTACTCACTCTCTACTATCTTGCTCTCTCTTTCTTCGCTTTCTTCTTAATTTATCTGTGTTTCTCTTTTCATATATTAGGTAGGACTCCTATGTTTCTTGCAAGAAATACATAGATATATATTATTAGTCACTCCTCAATAGCTAACCTATCTTTCTAATATCATTTCTACATTACTCACTTACTTGTTTTCTTATTTCCTGACATCTTAACTCTCTCTGTATTTATCTTGCTTCTCTTCAAAATTGCATCTTAATTGTTTTTACATCTTTTGTTTCCTCGTAGGTTTCCTTGTTGAGAACACCTGGGTATCCTGCCTTCACAAGAAAAACTATCACATCTCTTTTTGTTTTTACATCTTTTGTTTCCTCGTAGGTTTCCTTGTTGAGAACACCTGGGTATCCTGCCTTCACAAGAAAAACTATCACATCTCTCTCGACGGTAACTTTTTGGGTAATTACTTTCTACAACATATTATCTCTGTATTCTATTGTTAAATAGATTTTTCACTTAGCTTCCTTGTTCGATTTTATCTCCTTCTCCTCAGCTTGTGCAGCTTCCGACGCGGTCGAAAGTCGCGTTCTGACTAAAGTATCTCCCTATAATGAAGAAGACTAGCGGAACACTTCCTCTTCTCTCAGGAGCCTGGACCTCGTTAGTATTTCTCCGGAATTGATATTTCCTATCGCTAACCTTTAAATAATTACTCGGCTGTAAACTCTGACTGGGAACTGCACAAGACGCTGCTGACTCGGCAAAATCCTCGGTGAAGTGTGCAGTTCTCATCAAGCGCGCGCCTCGCCTGGATTCTTGCCTGCCTCTCACCCAACACGAGAACGCTGACTCACACTCGGAATTGGCCACCATCTTGCGATGTCTAATCCGAGTCAAGGCTACCCTCAATAGCCAAGGGGACTTCATCCCTCAACCAGTACTATGCCAGGATAATGTTTGCAGAGGGATGGAGAAAGGACGCCCTTGATGATTACACAGGTAGTTCATGTGTGATTCTATGAGTGCTATTGCGAAGGACAGACCGCGAATACAGGGTGTTTGTAACAAAGTGTAAAACACATCTATAGACATATTTACATATGGTTTCAGTGTAGCTATTTAGTAAGATACTAATTAACACATAATAATTTGTTGAAATAAATAAATTAAAAAGGATTTTTTTCCTCTTTAAAGTAATACCAGAGGTTGCAATATAACATCCATAGTCACAAATACAAATGACAAAGTGAAAAACAGACATATAGACATATTTTAACAAAGTATGAGTGTAGCTGCTTAGTAGCATATTGGTTTAACTTTATTTTAACAACACACTTATTAAAAAGAACAATTTGAAAAAATAACTCAACATCTGAACTCACAAATAGAACATAACTAACAAACACCCATCAAACTACCCATTGTTACTGAAATTCATGGGGAATCGAAAACTACTGCAAAACTAGTACAATGTACAATCTGGAAACATTGCATGTCCGGCAAAGTAAGAAATATCATTGAATGATATACTTTTCAGTAAAATGAATAGTAAGTAAACACCCACTCCTTCTTCTCGAATCTTCTTTTCCAGAAGTTTATTGTGAGCAGGTGGTAGTTTTTGGCTGGAGACCTTTTTTGAACGTATGTGGGACGATGTTCATGTGATATTATCATACAACTTATCATAGAAAACATCTCCAGCTGCACTCAAGCAGAAAGAAGCTGGAGGTCCATCGACATCAGTGGCAGCAGCAACAATTCCAGGCCTGACAGTCCCTTCGGAGGTGCAGACTACTACATCAGATATGGTTCCAGAGTTTTTAAGAATGCCCATTTATTTCATGGGCTGTAGTGTTGTTATAAGAGCTGGTGAGCAGTGTGTTACAGCTATTTGCAATGCAGCCAAAAATCATACATGGTAATTTCTTTCCCCCGTTTATATTGTTTTCAAATTTAATAAGACAAGTTCATAATGAGCAGCAAGATGGCAACGGAAAGCTGAAGGACCTTCGACTTCAATAGCAGGCCAACAACACTGAAGCAGAGTGTCCATTCAAAAGCCCAATCTCAAATTCAAGATTTAGTGCCACAGTTTTTGTCAAAATGGAGGGGTTGGGCCCTTAGCTAGCACCACCTTGGTCCTCATATACTATGAATACAAACAACAGTAGGTGGCTGCAATACTCAAACACAATTTAACTTGTACACGAGGGACATTTTACTAAATAAATATGGTGTCATATTCCTTTTTTACAATTGATTTGAATACTTTTAGTATTTGAACATTATTACAGGAAAGAGAGAAAATACCAATAGTCGAATCTACAAAGTGTAAATTTGTCAAAACATACTGTGCCCAAATGTGAAAAAAGCAACATATATTTTGTACAAAATACAAAAACACACAATTGGCTGTTCAAGATTCACCAGTCCTTTCATTCAGAACGCCAGAGCAATGGAATTACAACTATTGCCTCACCTGTGAACAAGGCCATGTCTACCGGCCGAAATATGTAAGGGTTGATGTTCTGCCACACTTGAGACACATTAAAGCCAGTGAGTTACTGAGTTGGGCTTCACTTCTCTTACTCCTTGGTGTGCCAAATTACGGGGTGCTCCATGCCAGTTTCTGCAGAGCTGCCCTGCAGGCATGGGGGCTCCCTTCAGTTGGAGAATGTTGATTCTCTAATCACTATGCAGACAGAATTTTGATGTCATTAAAGACAACGGAGGCTAACCTTATGCATGACTTTTATTTGCTGCCCAAAAATTCAGCCCTTTAAAGAATACCTAATACATCACAAAGTAGTAGAATGTTCATGTAAATACTATAAATATCATGTGCACTGATTCATCCTCCTCTTTTAGCTGTGCTATCCTGAGTGGTAAATTGCTTCTTCTTCGGTAACTGTAAAGTTTTATGCATTGAAATCTATAAAAAATGAGACCCAATTTTCACAGTAAAGAGATTCTAGTAGAAGGAAAAAAACAGAGGCAGAGAAGGTAATAATATTGACATAGGTATTATGCGTACAGAATATAAACAGTTATTGCACAATAAGATACACCATATACATGTTCTTGGGAGAGGAGGTAGGGATAATGTTAGCCTCCATAGTCTTTAATGAAATCAAGATTCTCTCTGCATAGTAACTGGAGAATCTGGATTTCATAACAAGACCGGTGGCTACCATTATGCATGTTTAAAGCCACTTAGGGCAAGGTTACTAACATGCTCTACTGGTCTTAAATAAAATTTAGCAAAAGTATCTCCTGAAAGGCCAGGATATCTCTCTGATCCTCTGAGATTCTCCTAGCAAGAAGAAGAATTTTCCCTTCTAGTATTAAAGGGTGTTCCTTTCTGTCTGGACCCAGAAGAAGACCCAAGGACACCAGGATAAGGCCTGGGATGTCTATTGAAAGTTCCATCACTCTGGGTAACTACACCTGAGATTTCCAAAAGGGGGTTATTAGAATGATGCTACAGGATTCTAGTCTCACCTTCCACAGAACTGTCTGAATCGTGAAAAATGGGGAAAATGTGTAGGCCCTCAACTTCCCCCAGTCTTGTATGAATGCATCTACTGCTAACGGATTGGGGACTGGTCTCCTACTGAAGTATGTCTGAACCTGATATGTTAGTCTGCTGGTGAAAAGTAGGTCCTACTGAAGTATATCTGAACCTGAATTGTTAGTCTGCTGGTAAAAAGTGGATCCGGCCCCAGAGAATTTCCATCAGAGAAAAAACCTCTGGATGTAATTTCCAAATGCTGGAGTCTCTAAGAAACCTTGAGTTCCAATCTGCCATTACATTCGTTATCTGTGGGATAAATTCTGCTCTGAGAGTATTTTTGTGTTGCCAACATAAATACAAAATTTGAGCTGCTATGTCTGGTAAAGTCTTAGATTTTGCTCCACCGAACTGGTTTATGTTCGAAACTACTGAAAAGCTTTTCTAGGCAGATCAGGGTGTTTAAGTTCTTAAATTGTTCCCTTACCCTGAAACGCATTTGAGCATTTATACCTGCCAGCATCTCTAGGCAATTTATGTGCAGTGATTGTTCTTCTAATGACTATTTCCCTCCTATTTCTAGGTGGCCTAACCAGGCTCCCCAGCCCCGGTTGCTTGCATCCGATTCCAAGATGCAATCCGGGAGGTTCCTAAAGATGGCTTTAACATTCCATGCTTCGAGATTCTTTTGCCACCAAGGAAGGTCTTCTCTGGCTTCTTTCAATAGGGGTACTATGTCCCCGTACCAAAGACCCTTCCTTAAAAACCCACACTTTCGATCTCTGAAGTGCTCTGTAATGGAGGAGGGCAGGGCAAACTGCTTGAATTGAGGAATAAAGAAGACCCAGAAATCTTGCTAGGTCCCTTAAAAGGATGGAGTAGTTGGATAATACTGCCTTTATCTCTTTGTTTGTCTTAAAGACTTTCTTGCGAGGGAGAACTAGTTGTGACAAAATGGTGTTTACTTAAAAGCCAAGGAATTCCAGCTCTTGGTAAGGGGTCATGACGGACTTCTTTGAGTTTATAATAAAGTCCAGATTCTCTAGGAGGTTTATTGTCCAGAATAAATGAGTCATTAGTTCTGATTTGTTCTGGGACATAATGAGAATGTCATCCAGATATGTGATGATCTTTGGTTTTTAAGATGTCTCTCAAAAGATGGATACCTTCCATCTTAAATGTCTGTAATTTAAAAAGGTATTTAAATCTTTTAGGTATATGACCTTTGTCCTTCTTTTTCACACAACAAATCGAGCCTATGAAACCTTTTTTAAGGATTCTAGACCTAAGACTTTTTTAAGGCTCCTTTTTCCAACATTTGAGACACTTCTAAATCTATTAATCTCATCTGCTCTCCATCCACACTCTCTGGGAATGTTGCTTTGGACCTGGGAATCCCAGAAATCTATTTTGAAACTCGTTACTGTTTCCAAAAAAATGATTGTTGGACTTGGCCTTTTCCCCCCAAAATTTTTCGCTTTTGACCCCCTTGTCTGAAATGTCTCCCCCATGGGATTAAACCTGTATAGGCCATGAGTGGTGTGAGACACCTTGTTAACAATGTAATGTCAAGTAATGGTGTGAGCACTTGTAAATTTCCCCATTTTAAAAACACACCTGACTAAAATGTACTGTGTTTAAAATGGATGCCATGGCCATGGGTTTTGCCACTGTACTGCCATAGGTCAGCAGTCTAGCTAATATTACCCAGCTACCCCTAGCATTTGGAGGGAAAGCCTGGCACCCTGGGTGCTCACCCCCTCCCCTTGAGCCAGTTTAGGCTAGTTTTGCCAACATTCTAGAAGGTTCTGGCACTGCCAGGGAGGAGGGTATAAATAAGGGGGATGTGTCACCAGAGAGTCAGTCAGCGCTGGGACACGGGAGAGAAGGGACCTGCTGTGAGGTGCTACCGTCACATGGCCCTGTGAGCTGGGCCCTGCACCCCTATAAACCCCCCCTCTGCTGTCCCCATGGGCCCCTGACAAGGGAGGGCTCCTACCCAGGTCACTGAAGCTGTTTGGACCGGGTACCACGCCAGCACTGCGTGAAGAAGCGCCCAGGAGGTGAGGAGTGTGCCCCTGAGGAACTGCTGTGGGACTGTCTGCCCCCTTGTGAAGCTGTGGCCCCCTTCAAAGCGCCAGCTGGGGAAGAGTATGCCCCTAGGAACTGTCACCCCCTTTTAAGGCACTACCTGTCAAGCGCTATAATTGGGAAGAAGCGCTGGGTGAAGTTAAGCACTGATCTGAACTGTACAGCTGGGGAAGCGCTATAATTGTGAAGCGCTAGAAACTCGAACTGTGCCCTGCATGGCGCTGTGTGGTGAAGTGCTAGAGAAGGCTAAATTCCTGCCCCCTTTGTGTGGTCTGAGGAAGGAGCAGTGCGCTGTGAAATTGCGCTATTTGCTGAGGACACTGTGAGGAGAAATAGCGCTGGAGGAGCCTACCCTCGTTTTTGGCACGCTGTCCGCCATATAATTAATTAATTAAAAAGGGAGCCTACCCCTTACTGCCACCGAGGAGACTGTGGCGCTGCTGGAGGACTGCGCCTCGTTGTCGCCGATTTCACCGCCGCGGCCCGGCGCTTGAGGGACCCTCCACTGCTGTGGGCATCGTCGCGGCGGCCCCTGGTGCCAGGAGAGGGCCGCCGAAGTGAAGTGAGGGCCGCGCTAGGTCCTGAGGCCGCGGCACTCGCGTCACGTGACGGGGGCGTCTGGCCGCGTCATCGGCCCGCCCCCGCCAACGCCACGCAGGGATTGGTTACCGGCCCGGGCGGCCGGGAAGGCAGGAAGAAGCCGAGCCGAAGCCCCGGGTCCCCGTGAGGTAGGAAGGGGACCCGGGTGAAGCTTCGGTGCGGGGCTCCCATGTCAAGGAGGGAGCCCCGAGACCGCCGCGGGAGGCCGCCGCGGGAAGAAAGGGGCTTCGAGGTGCCTTGCCAGTACCTGCCCCCTCCCCTGGAAAGGAGCCCTGCGTCCTTCAGTGTGAGCCCCGGGACCCTGAAAAAGGGAAGGAGTCTAGAGGAGGCCCGAAACCAGCAGGAGTTGTGTAGCGGGGCCCCCATAGTGAAGAGGGAGCCCCGGTTGCGACGCTGAGGCCTGAGTGAGGCCTTGTGGGCCCGAGTGACCACACAGATCACCGGAGAGTCCCGCGACTCAAGGCACATTGTCGGTGCCTGGTCCCCCCCTGCAGAGGAGACCCCAGAGGACACCTGCAGAACATACTGAGCCCCCGCAGGAGCCATCGAGGAGAGCCCGGTGAGTGGGGCCTACGCTTAACTGTGTGGGGGACAGAGAGGGCAACGGGGTACATTGCCGGTGCCCGCCCCAGGGACTGTGTTGCCTTATCAGGCGCCCGTATGGCAGAGGGCACCTGTGACGTGGGCTCCAGATTTGTTGAACTGTCCTGACTTTTCTACAACTAACTGCCCTACTAGACAACTTGGGAGCAGGCCGGTTGCCCTTGTTGCATATTTTGGGATAGAGAGTCTTATTCCCCCTCATGGCAAATATGGGTCCCTAGTGTATGGATTGCCCTGAGGTCCCCAGTTATTAAGGAAACCGGAGGAAGGAAAAGTCCAAGGGAGCCTAGAAGTAAAGAGGGTTGGCTGTTGTGTACACCCTGATGTTTGATACCCCTAGTTTGATGGTAGAGGGAGCCTAGCTGTTTCCTTACAGGTGTTCCTGGTCTATGAGGAGGGCCCCTACCTGATATTACTGCTGGGTGAGGTATGTTCTGCCTAATGTTGGTCAATAGGTTGGCCTGACGTGTTATTCCAGGCCCTTGGTTATGCCCCTTGTTAATGAGCCTGCCGTACTGATTTCTTACAGGTGCTCCTGTCTAGTATGTGCTGTGATGCTCTGTTGTTTTTCCCTTACAGGGGTGGGGATTGGCGTTATAACGCATGAGATGTATGTGCGCTAATGTGGGATTTTGAAATTACAGCCACCCCCTAAGGAAGAGAGCCTGAGTTGGCCCCGCCAGATTGGCCCCAGGTCTACTGTTCATTTAATCACATTCTTCTTTATTTTAGCTATGGACTTATGGACTCAACCCTTTCGTCCCATGTAAATAATCCCCCCTGATGTACTTGGCTCTGGCGCCAGTTGGCGCCTTGTTGTGATTACCAGTGTATTTTTCCTTTTTACCTTGCAGGTTGGGGATATCACTAAACGTATTATTTTTCCAACCAAAGGTGGTGTTGTGACTCTTTTGTGGTGTGCCTGGTGTGTCGTCTGTGGATACTGCGTGAGTGCTTCACATGTCCTCCGTAGTTTAGCCTGCCCGCTTGGTCCGTGCTACCCCCCTTGGAGATTTGGGAAACCCCATTTCTTACAATGATCTTGTGTTATTCTTTTCCAGTTGTGGGTCAAACATCTTAGTATCCCTCATACTTTTATGGTTTTGTGTAAAGTAGTCCTGCTCACCTTGGAATCCTTCGTTAGAAGATCTTGATCTTCCGCCACGGTGTCTAGAGCCTCTTCCTCTTTGTGGGAAGAAATTGGAGTTCTGGTGATAACCTCTGTTGTATTTAAAGGAACCTCTCTGGTCTTGTGGATAGAAGTGGGACCTGTAAGTACCGCAGCTGAAAGCCAGTCATCTCCTGTCAGCCTGTCCAAAATGGGGGTGTGTGTTAAAAACTCTACGCATATTGGTCTGAGCTTTACTAAAGGCTGTAAAGGTGGAGACGTACTTACCCAGCGACCTAACAAAGTCGTCTCCAAAAAGAAGGCCTTTTGCATCGCCCATATTCTCTTTCGTGGATAAGTCAGACAGTTTTGGGTTCATTCTTAGTAAAACAGACTTACATCTTTCGGTAATTAGGTTAGAATTGGCATTACCTATAAGGCATATAGCACACTGGGACCAGCCTCTCAAGAGGTTGATATTCACAGGGCTATTGCTTCCCCTTGCTTCCACAGCCATATCTAATATGCGTGTAAGTGAGCCGAGTATGTCCAGGAGTTTGTCATGGCATTGTTTTAGACATTATTCAATGCCCTTTGTGGGGTCTTTCCCAATTTTAAATAGGAATGTAATTAATCCAGGGGCAAGGTTAGGTGTATTACAGACTTTGTCCCCCGGTTGAGGGCCTGAGGCATTCATTCTTCATCAGATTAAGAGTTTCCTTATCGAGGCCTTTCCTCACCTATAGACTCAAATATTTATCTAGGTGATCCAAAGGTAACTAATCAGCCCTACGTGGGTGTCTGATGGTAGTGGATTTGAACATCTCTCCCCAAAGGCATTCTTAATTGCATTTCATCATAATTGAGGTACTCCGAAGAGGAGCTATGATTATTATTCCTTTCTCTTGTGCCACAAGGGTCACTTCTTTCTATCATGCTATGGGCAACTTTTCTCTGTGCCACAGAAGGGTGGTCTTTCTCTATTGTGCTGCAAGGAACACCATTTTCTGTTCTAGCCCAAATGCTACCTTGGTTAAAGGCATGGTTTGAAACCTCCTCTAAGTGTTTTCTCTTTTGGGAAACCTTCCCCTGTTTCTGGGGTTCTGAAGTAGAGGGGGAGTCCCGATCCGAAAGGGAGAAAAAATTCTCCTCAGCGCACACAATCCATGTAATGCACCTCTCTCAATAGGGTAAAACCAGTAATGGCAAACTCTTTCTCTCTTTCTCCACACAAATAAATGTAAGTAACAAATCACATTGTTTCCTCCATAATTTCATATTGTAAAACACATTTCTATTGGTTAGACATATTAACCTTTACCAACTGACTTATAGAAGAGCCCAAACTGGTTCTGCAATTTTATGGAGTTGCGAATCCACCATGCACCGACGAGATGGAGCCGCAAATCCATAGGGGAGCTGAAAAATATATTACAAAACAAAATACCACTATTTTTTAAGAACATACCACTTCTAAAAATAGTACTGACTTGGAAATCTTACTTTAATAACATATCACTTATATATTAATTACAATTCCATATTTTAAAACGACATTCAACCCTTCCCCCATTCTGCTTGATGTCTGTTTCCATTGTAACACTTCATGGAACATTCAACTGAACTGACAGGTCACAAGTTCACCATATTTTCAAGTTCGCCACACAAGGTTACAAATGCAAACAAGAGGTGTGGTTGACGTTTGCAAAATATGACCCTATCCTATCTGCTATACCTTTCAAACATTTTTTACTAACCAATAACAAAACATGCTTTTTAACCAAAATACATTGCACCCCATTTTTGAGTATGCAATGTTCATAAACAGCCAATCATTTAACTACTTTAAAAAAAAAAGCATCTTGTCCACCATTTTTTCTACCTCTCATTCTACCAACTGACTACCTCAGTTATAGACATCGTTTCATTACTTCCAAACATCCCTTCAAGATGCTTACAGTATGGACTGCTGGACACAGCTATGTTTTCTGGTGCAAAAGGTATGCTGAACGCAGAGGTATTGACAAACACCTAGCTTTACAAAATGTGGACATTAAATGGAGTGCACAGAGACAAATAAAGTGGCACAAATTGGTGCCTTTGGTTAAAAAATGTTTGCACGTTGACTGGGGTAGGTCTGGAAATGCAAATGAAAGATACCCTGGCACAATTGATGTTGCTTTTCCCTCAAACTGTCTTTGTATACTCTAATATATGTCAAAGACAGTAAGGAAGTAGTCAACTCAATTCTGTCCACAGTTTGAGAAAGCTTGGAATGTTAATAAAGCTGTTTCTGCATATCTCAGAGATCATAGAATGGGGTCCATCTTCAACAATAATCTACGTTTTGATATGGATGACATCTACAGAAGTGATGGAGTACACTTCACAGATAAAGGGAACATAGTCTTACTCATCATCATCATCATCATCATCATCATCATCATCATCATCATCAATATAGTCATTATTTCGATTATCACAATCATAAAAGACAAAATACATCAACAATAAGAGTGACTTGGAAAATTCATAATACAAAACATTTCTAATATTTCCTACGTTCATCTAAACTTGTATAAAAACCACAGTTATATATACATATAACGTTAAAAACATTGTTACTATAGGTTCACAATGTTATAGACACATACGGGCACATGCATCATTGGTTTTTGCATTCGCAAACGGTGCGAATCGGTAAAATCGGCCGTTTGCGAATGCAAAAACCATTTGTGGAATGCATCAAAGTTGTTTGCACAATTAGCATTTTTTAGCATTTCTAAAAAATGCGAATGCATTTAAGGAATCGCATTTGTGCGATTCCTTAAATGGAATGCATCATTTTTTTAAAAATTGCGAAAATGGAAATTGGAAGTGCAAATTAACACGAGGTTGACCCTCGTGTTAATTTGCGAAAATCTAAACAAAAAACAAAAAAATGAATTTTTTTAACTTGCATGTTACAGACACACATGTCCTTAGGACATGTGTGTGTGAAACATCCACTTAAAAATACATTTCAGGGGTGCAGGGGGGGTCCTTTGGACCCCCCCCTGCACCCATGGAATGCATCAACATTATGCGAATTCTAATTTGCAAATTCGCAATTCCCATTGATTCATATGGGCCTTTTGGCCCATAGGAATCAATGGGAAATGCGAATTAGCAAATTAGAATTCGCATAATATTTGCGAATCGGTAAAAAATGCGAATTTTACCGAATCGCAAATATTATGTAAAAATATTCATGCATCCCGTTTTGCGAATTCCGAATTGCGATTCGCTATTTTTCGCAATTTGGAATTCGCAAACGGCCGGGATGATGCATGTGGCCGATAGTGTTAAAACATAATTAAAATAATTTAATAAAAATGTACAAAATACTTAAAAGCGCGAAGTAGGTGGCAAAACAAGTGCTTCCTATCATCTACCTGTAAAACTGGGCCCAATTTTTGGCAAGGGTCAATGGGAGATCATTTCCTAGATAACAATTACCAAACCTTAAACAAATATTGAGACTACAACACCAGACCACAATAACTAAGAACTCGTGAAAAAAAACTGGCAGAATTAATGTACCCTCATCTTGTTGGCTCGGATGGCCCACATACAGCTCAGGAATTTTGCCACAGCAATCACAATGGAACCTTGGTGTTTGTTCTTAAAATCCTTAACCCGTTCGGTGCTCATGACAGCTCCCAGCCGTCTTGAGTCATCGTAAGCCTGTGCTCGTGACGGCCGGGAGCCATCAGAATGTTGCCGCTCTGCCCAGGCGCTGTTAATTCCCTGCCTGTGAGGGAGAATTAATCAATGGGCGGAGTTCTGACGGCTCCCGGCCATCATGAGCACACGCCTATTGTGACTCATGATGGACAGGAGGCGTCATGAGTACCGCAGCGCCACACTCAGCCCCGCCCCCCTCCCACCGTGGCAGAATTTGCGCCCCGCAAAGGTGTTAAAGCCTCCATAGCTAATCTTGTGCCCAGTTTCATACAAGTAGGTTTGAGCCATTTGGCCCTAGGTGACTTATAGGCTGGGCATACAAACAAAATGTGTGCTAGTGTCTCGGTTTGGGCTGGACATGAAATACATGTATCGTCCGTTGGAGGGTGCCATCTGCTAGTTAGTGCTTTTATAGGAAGTGAACCCACCCTAAACTGGTGATACAGTTTCCTATCATTCGGTCTGGTGATGAGGTTCCAATAGGTTTCAAACTTAGACACATGTTTGAGCTCCAAAAATTCCCTTGCCACGGTGGGCCTTGTAATAGATAAAGAACACTTTGTGTTAACCATGTTCCAGAACTTCTGCCTTAAAGTCCTTTATTGATGGAAATCAGTTGACAACGGGGTCCTCCCACAGGGTGCTCATCCCCATCTTAATCTAGGTGATTTTTATGTTGTTTAGCCAGGAGATCTTATGTAAGCGGCCCAAACCCCAAATTTCAAAGAGAGCTTTAGCATACAGAGAAAGCTCAGGAGTAGTCCAAAGCCTTCTCCAGAATGCTATGGGTCTAAAGCGTGCTAAGTCCTCTATGCTATAGCAACCCAAATCTATGTAAAGGGGCAAGGGTGGTGTGGTTTGCGGGAGTCCTATTAGAGCTCTAACAAATTTGTTTTGGGCTAGTGCCAAGGATGTTAGGTCCACAAAGCCCCAAAGTTCAGCACCATATAGTATTGGGGTACTGATTTTAGAGTTATAGAGCTTTAGGGCGGGGGCAATGGGCTTGGTCTGTGAGAACCTCTGCTCTTTTATCAATACACCTGCTAATTGTGCATGTTTGAGGGTCAGCATATTGATCTGCGGCTTCCAATTTAGTTTCCTACCTAGTGTTATCCCCAGGTAAGTAAAGACATCAGTCTGTTCCAAGGGGACGTTGTTCATATACACTCTCGCTTTTATGGCTTTATGTTTGTGGAGCACCATAAACTTTGTTTTCTCCACATTTACCACTAGCTCATGGCCATGACAAAACACCTCAAAGTGGGACAAAGCGGCCTGCAAACCTTGTTGAGTCTTTGATTTTATCAAGGTGTTGTCTGCGAACATGAGACAGGATATCTTCATACAAGCTAATGCTGGAGCATCTGTAGGGTGGTTGGAAAAATACAGAACAACCCGTTAATGAATAAAGAAAACAGGGTTGGGGCTAGAAAACACCTTTGACGAACCCCCTTGGAAACAGGGAACCTATATGTGACATTCCCCTGCTTTCCCAAGCGAACCAGTGCATAACTTGAATTGTGCAGTTTTACTAAAATGGACAACAGTTCCGATGGCATCCCCATATTCACAAAGGCCCTCAATATTTTGGTTTGAGGGACTAAATAAAATGCAGATTTAAAGTCAATAAAAGCCGCATAGATTGAGCCCCCTCCAATAATTACTACCCACCAATAGATGAGCACAAACCTGAATACCTGATCTAAGGTACTGTGTGGTTGAAATCCCACCCGGAATGGTGTCAGGATGTCTGTCTCTTCTATCCAGGCCTGAATTCTATGTAAAACTAACCTGGCAACAATCTTGAATGGAATCTATAAGGCTGATTGGCCTATAGTTGCCTGGTAGTGAACGATTACCCTTTTTATATATGGGTAAGATTTAAGACGCCTGATCATGTGTCGGGAATGGGAGCACCACTAGCTATGGCATTGGCAAGTGTCTTTATGTAAGTTACCCAATGTTTTTTATCATACACAAACAAGTCCGTGGGTATACAGTCAGGACCAGCGGCCCTGCCTCTCGGAATTGATCTTAATACAGACTCGACCTCAAGACTGGTAAAGAACAGAGTAGTGGTTGGAGTAGGCCATAGGGATATGTCATCGCTGCGATTAGTGGCAGTGAACTGTGCCTCAAAGTGTGTAGCCCACTGTTTGGGGGCAACATAATTAATCAGTATCTGCATTGTTTCGCCACTGCCCTATTTGACAAGCTGTCTAAATTGGACCATGTTTTTCCCCTTGCTGGCTGCAAGCAAGTCTTGCCAGCGGGTCTCATCCCAGGCCTTCCTTGCTTGTAGCTGGGCTTTCTTATACCTGGCCCAAGCCTTTTTATGTCACCCATAACTTTAGATCTAATAGCCCTAGATAATATCTTATAGGCTTCTCTACAAGAACTGTTATAGCAGGAGGCCTCGTTTGCGCGGACGTTTTTCCTTTTTTTGCTACTTTAATTTTTTTTTTAATTAATTGCTTAAACAGATCATTTGAACCTGGAGGACAGTAGAATTAATGTCTTCCTGGGAATTGCAATTACGAAGGGTGGTAATCGAGCGAGCAACCATTTCCTTCATATGTTCCAGATCACCCTCATTGTCGATGATCCTAGCCCATCGAATTCTCCTCATATCATTTGTGAGCATGGCCTCTGCTGTTATATATTCAGTAGCCCTGTTATTAAGATTTGGTAAGCCAGGTGCCTGCAGTTGTAATACCAGCGGGTTGTAGTAATTTTCAATCCACTCCTGCACCATCATATCCAAAAGAGATGACCAGAATTCTACTTTAAAGAATATGTAGTCTATGCGGCTGCTTCTCAGACCATTATTAAAGGTATGAGCGCCCTTTCTATTCGACTGCGATCTCCCGTTAACTACCCTCAGTCACCTTTCCAGACACAGCCCTTTTTACTGTAAAGGAGCCTCGGTCCATTTTTTGATGGGACATAAATCTAATTGCGGAATGTTCCACTGTGCATCCTCCTCTGCACTAAGGTTTCAATCATCATAATCCAAAGGAGCAATTGAAGTTGTCTGCTATTATCAAATTACAACTTCCTCATAGACTTTCCAAATAGCTATTGAGGACAGTAACAACATTTGACCCCTGCCACCCGGCGCCCTCTTGCATAGACGTTGATAATCAGAACATCAGGTCCATGTGACATCCGAAGCCGTATGACCATGATGTCCGGACTATCAATAAATACTTCCTCCACCAAGAGGCCCACTTGCTGTCTGGCAGTTTGGGCTGGACTGTTCCCATGAGGCACAGGGTCAGACTGATTTGCATATAGCCATGTTTGAACTGGGATGGCAGAGTGGGCTAAAGAACGGTGATGGATTAAACCCAGATCTTTTGACTGGGTGTGAGTATTTGATTGATTCAGATGCTCCGTCCATCACCACCCCCTTTTGTACCGCTTTTGGCCGCCATAAGTGTGGCAGGGTATGCTCAGACATGTGTCCCTTGCTCATTTGCCACAGGATTCATGCAAGCCGGGCTTAAGACTGCTGGAATGCCAGAAACCGGTCCTCGGAAGCTTGTTTCCGGTCCAGGGAAGACATGGCTTGGCAGTTCGGGCTGGACTGTTCCCATGAGGCACAGGGTCAGACTAATTTGCATATAGCCATGTCTGAACTGGGTTGGCAGAGTGGGCTAAAGAACGGTGATGGATTAATCCCAGATCTTTTGACTGCGTGTGAGTATTTGATTGATTCAGATGCTCTGTCCCTCACCACTCCCTTTTGTACCGCTTTTGGCAGGCAAACGTGTGGCAGGGTATGCTCAGACATGAGTCCATTGCTCACTTTGCCACTGGATTCAAGCAAGCCGGGCTGAAGACGGCTGGAATGCCAAAAACCGGTCCTCGGAAGCTCGTTTCCGGTCCAGGGAAGACATGGCTTGGCAGTTCGGGCTGGACTGTTCCCATGAGGCACAGGGTCAGACTGATTTGCATATAGCCATGTCTGAACTGGGGAGGCAGAGTGGGCTAAAGAACGGTGATGGATTAAACCCAGAACTTTTGACTGGGTGTGAGTATTTGATTGATTCAGATGCTCCGTCCATCACCACCCCCTTTTGTACCGCTTTTGGCCGCCATAAGTGTGGCAGGGTATGCTCAGACGTGAGTCCCTTGCTCGCTTTGCCACTGGATTCAAGCAAGCCGGGCTGAAGACCGCTGGAATGCCAGAAACCGGTCCTCGAAGCTTGTTTCCGGTCCAGGGAAGACATGGCTTGGCAGTTCGGGCTGGACTGTTCTCATGAGGCACAGGGTCAGACTGATTTGCATAAAGCCATGTCTGAACTGGGGTGGCAGAGTGGGCTAAAGAACGGTGATGGATTAAACCCAGATCTTTTGACTGGGTGTGAGTATTTGATTGATTCAGATGCTCCGTCCATCACCACCTCCTTTTGTACCGCTTTACGCCGCCATAAGTGTGGCAGGGTATGCTCAGACGTGAGTACCTTGCTCACTTTGCCAGTGGATTCAAGCAAGCCGGGATGAAGATGGCTGGAATGCCAGAAACCAGTCCTCAGAAGCTTGTTTCCGGTCAAGGGAAGACATGGCTTGGCAGTTCGGGCTGGACTGTTCCCATGAGGCACAGGGTCAGACTGATTCGCATATAGCCATGTCTGAACTAGGGTGGCAGAGTGGGCTAAACAACGGTGATGGATTAAACCCAGTTCTTTTGACTGGGTGTGAGTATTTGATTGATTCAGATGCTCCGTCCATCACCACCTCCTTTTGTACTGCTTTTGGCCGCCATAAGTGTGGCAGGGTATGCTCAGACGTGAGTCCCTTGCTCACTTTGCTACTGGATTCAAGCAAGCCGGGCTGAAGACGGCTGGAATGACAAAAACCGGTCCTCGGAAGCTTGTTTCCGGTCCAGGGGAAGACATGGCTTGGCAGTTCGGGCTGGACTGTTCCCATGAGGCACAGGGTCAGACTGATTTCCATATAGCCATGACTGAACTGGGATGGCAGAGTGGGCTAAAGAACGGTGATGGATTAAACCCAGATCTTTTGACTGGGTGTGAGTATTTGTTTGATTCAGATGCTCCGTCCATCACCACCCCCTTTTGTACCGCTTTTGGCCGCCATAAGTGTGGCAGGGTATGCTCAGACGTGAGTCCCTTGCTCACTTTGCCATTGGATTCAAGCAAGCCGGGCTGAAGACGGCTGGAATGCCAGAAACCGGTCCTCGGAAGCTTGTTTCTGGTCCAGGGAAGACATGGCTTGGCAGTTCGGGCTGGACTGTTCCCATGAGGCACAGGGTCAGACTGATTTGCATATAGCCATGTCTGAACTGGGGTGGCAGAGTGGGCTAAAGAACGGTGATGGATTAAACCCAGATCTTTTGACTGGGTGTGAGTATTTGATTGATTCAGATGCTCCGTCCATCACCACCCCCTTTTGTACCGCTTTTGGCCGCCATAAGTGTGGCACGGTATGCTCAGACTTGAGCCCCTTGCTCACTTTGCCACTGGATTCAAGCAAGCCGGGCTGAAGACGGCTGGAATGCCAGAAACCGGTCCTCGGAAGCTGGTTTCTGGTCCAGGGAAGACATGGCTTGGCAGTTCGGGCTGGACTGTTCCCATGAGGCACAGGGTCAGACTGATTTGCATATAGCCATGTCTGAACTGGGGTGGCAGAGTGGGCTAAAGAACGGTGATGGATTAAACCCAGATCTTTTGACTGCGTGTGAGTATTTGATTGATTCAGATGCTCCGTCCATCACCACCCCCTTTTGTACCACTTTTGGCCGGCATAAGTGTGGCAGGGTATGCTCAGACATGAGTCCATTGCTCACTTTGCCACTGGATTCAAGCAAGCCGGGCTGAAGACGGCTGGAATGCCAGAAACCGGTCCTTGGAAGCTGGTTTCCGGTCCAGGGAAGACATGGCTTGGCAGTTCGGGCTGGACTGTTCCCATGAGGCACAAGGTCAGACTGATTTGCATATAGCCATTTCTGAACTGGGGTGGCAGAGTGGGCTAAAGAACGGTGATGGATTAAACCCAGATCTTTTGACTGCGTGTGAGTATTTGATTGATTCAGATTCTCCGTCCATCACCACCCCCTTTTGTACCGCTTTTGGCCGCCATAAGTGTGGCAGGGTATGCTCAGACATGAGTCCCTTGCTCACTTTGCCACTGGATTCAAGCAAGCCAGGCTGAAGACAGCTGGAATGCCAGAAACCGGTCCTTTGAAGCTTTTTTCCGGTCCAGGGAAGACATGGCTTGGCAGTTCGGGCTGGACTGTTCCCATGAGGCACAGGGTCAGACTGATTTGCATATAGCCATGTCTGAACTGGGGTGGCAGAGTGGGCTAAAGAACGGTGATGGATTAAACCCAGATCTTTTGACTGGGTGTGAGTATTTGATTGATTCCAGAGTTACCAGCCTGGGAGTACTAGATGGTATAAAAGTTCTTACAAGAGAGATTTGGGTTAGAATGTTCTCCCCCCCTCCAATGCTCGTTTCCATCTGTGTTCGACACAAACATATACTTTTTGTCAATTTTACGTAGAGTTGCAAACCCATCGCAATTACATGGGGGGGGCCATGCTGAGAGCTGCGTTGAATTCGCGACTTCAAACTCGAAGGTAAATAAAAAAACACTTTCATAATACAAAAATCGCCCCGGGGACCCCATCCCCCGGGGCACTACCTCTTTATTTAAAAAAAAAAGTTAAGCAAGAAGGGCCTATGGCCGCCCCAGGACCCCATTTCCCGGGGCCTGGACTCATTTTTTAAAGTATCTTTTTATTTTCTCATGATGGGGGCCATGTGGCCTCCTTTTCCTGGGCCACTTCTGGCCACGGGGATCCCATCTCTCTGGGCCAGCCCTCAAGTTGGAGACTCTGCGGGAAACCCCAATGCCTCCACAGTCCCTGTCGGCATTGCTTTTGGGCAAGGGGGGCTGCAAACATGCAGCTCTCCTGCCCTAAAGCAATTCTGCTCTCCAAGAAGCAAAACAGGGATCCCGCCCTGCCATACCAAACCACAATTTCCCAGGGGTGGGCACCCCCGTGACATCACAGGAGCTGGCCCCGTGGGTGGCCATGTAGGACTCCAGTGGGGGGCCAGCAGCATCACCTCCAATTGATTTAGGCCCTTTGGGAGTTGGTGGTCCGAGGGTCTGCAATGGACCCCCACATTTAAATAAAGTGTGCCGTGGGGAGGTGGTGGTCCCTGGGGCAGTATAGGGAGGGGCAGGAGCCCCCCACACTAATTTCAAATATTGAAGCCTCAGGGAGGTGGTGGTCCCCGGGGCTTAGGGGGGCACGCGAGGCCCCCACCCTGAAATTAAGTGTGCCCTGGGGAGGTGGTGGTCCCGGCGTAGTGTAGGGGGGCAGGACCCACCCACCATTCTTTATTTTAATTGAAGTCCCGGACGAAGTGCCGGTCCCCAGGGCAGCGTGGGGGGGAAGGAACACCCATGCATTTGAATAAGAAAGCTCCGGGGAGGTGGCGGTCCCCGGGGCTGCGGGGGGAGGTGAAAGCATAATAAACCAAGCACCGGGTAGGTGGTGGTCCCCCGGGCTATGGAGGGCCCTGTGGGGCCCCTCACCACAATGAAGCATTGCCCCTGCACCTAATTAAACAAAGTGCAGGAGCCTGCGCTTTGTTTTTTAAAAGGTTTGGCCGGGTTCGCGCACCCAGCGTCTATTCAGTGGAAATTATTTTAAAAAATGCTTTTTTCAGCCCTGGGGTTCCTTGTGGGACCCCCTGAGCAGGCCTAGGGGTCAGGGTATTTTTACCCTGCCCCTTTTCTTTTTTACCCTTTTTTTAACTGATTTCTTGTGACTTCGTTTTTACTGAGTCACAAGATGGCTGCCAACACATTTTGGTTTGAAGTGTTTGCAGCCAATTAAAATGAAGCTTTTGCTCAGGAGAGTTTGCAAATCCTCCTCGATGCTCAGATATCTATATTTTAATTTTTTGAATTCATCAGCAACTACTGAACATATTTACACCATGGAAAAGAAAGGGCACTTTCTGTACCAATAGCTACCTTTTTGCCAAATTTGGTGTAATTCTGTTCAGCAGTTCAGGCTGTAGCCTGTTCCAGAATTTCTATGGAAATTAACATGGAGAGAACATGCTTTGGGACCCCCATTTTTCCCGGCCTCCACTTGATGAATCACCCCAAAACTTTCAGTAGAGGAGCTGACCTGAGTGACCCATTAGTTTGGAAAAGTTTGCGAAGATTCGTCAAACGGCACCAAAGATATTGGCAAAAGAAAAAATGCTTTTTGAAAAGAAACAAGGTCCTCACTATAACTATCTACTATAATATATATATATATATATATATATTCACAGAAAAAAACATAGGTTATAGACCATATATAGTTAGGAATTAGCATTTACAAAACCTTGAAAATTCACTGAAAAAACCATAGGTTATAGACCATATATAGTTAGGAATTAGCATTTAGAAAACCTTATTTTACTCACACAAAACCATTGAAATTCCATATATAGTTAGTTGCACTAACTATATATCGCGCACCCGCAATCCACTGCTGATGATGTCACATATTACATCATTCATGACATGGTCAGTGACATCACTGATGACATCACTGATGACATCTCAAATGACATCACTGATCACATCATCTAGTGTCTGTGTGTTTTTGTAAAGTTTAAATACGTTTTACATATTGAAGAATGACTGGATGTATGGAAGACTGAGTGTGTGTGTGGCTGGCTGGGAGGTGTGTGACTCTGTGCATATCAATGTGTACTTGTATCAGTGATTGTATAAGAGAGTAAGTATGTGTTAGTATATGTGTGAAAAGTATGGTGTTCTGTGTTTAACTATAGATGAGGAAATCGAAGTGTGATTGATTCTTCACAGGACTGACTAGGTGTATGAGTGCATATGATAGTGTTCTAATAATAAGTGACTGTATGTATGAGTAATTGTATGGGTGAATGAGTGAATGTGTGTGTAGACGTACGAATCAGTGAGTGTGTATGTAGTAACTGGTATTGGTGTGTCATGATGTCATCAGTGATGTCATTTGAGATGTCATCAGTGATGTCATTTCAGATGTCATTAGTGATGTCATCAGTGATGTCACTGAAGTATGGTGTTCTGTGTTTAACTGTATAGATGAAGAAATGGAAGTGTGATTGATTCTTTACAGGACTGGCTTGGTGTGTGAGTAACTCCATGGATGAGTGGCAGTGTGTGACTGTCTGCATAGGTGTATGAGTGCATATGATAGTGTTGTAATAATAAGTGACTGTATGTATGAGTGATTGTATGGGTGAATGAGTGAATGTGTGTGTAGACGTGGGAATCAGTGAGTGCTTATGTAGTAACTGGTATTGGTGTGTCATGATGTCATCAGTGATGTCATTTGAGATGTCATCAGTGATGTCATCAGTGATGTCATTTGAGATGTCATCAGTGATGTCATCAGTGATGTCACTGACCATGTCATGAATGATGTAATATGTGACATCATCAGCAGTGGATTGCGGGTGCGCGATATATAGTTAGTGCAACTAACTATATATGGAATTTCAATGGTTTTGTGTGAGTAAAATAAGGTTTTCTAAATGCTAATTCCTAACTATATATGGTCTATAACCTATGGTTTTTTCAGTGAATTTTCAAGGTTTTGTAAATGCTAATTCCTAACTATATATGGTCTATAACCTATGGTTTTTTCTGTGAATTTCATTGGGTTTTTAACAGCTAATATCTGTAGCTGTAAAATGTATTCTTCTTTAAATCCAAAAATATATTTTATATGTTTATGAATAATTTTTTTTTAAAATATTTTTTTTTCTTCGTTCCCGCTTCGCGAATCGGGAAGCTTCCCGTTAGCTGACCTTGATGCCGCGAAATAGACCGCGAGCCGGTAAACGTTTCTTTACCGCAAGTGCCGCGTTAGAAAACAACATCGTGACGCCTCCCGTCCGCATGACGTTTCACGTTGTCGCGTGATACGTCATATGACGTACAACGTTAGCGAACTGGTACGCGAAGCGAGTCGCAAAGCGCAGGTTTCTGGAAGCAAACCGGGAGGCCCTGCAAAGCGCTTAACGTAAACACAGCAAGTCATGTGACTTGGTAATAACACTTTTCATTGGTTCATTTCACTTTTGGTTTCCTAATGATGTAAGACTAGGTCATATAATCTAAAATGAACACTTTTGATTGGTTGAGAACTCTTGTTTTTCCCAAATGATGAAAATCCCTCCTTCTTTCCTCACTCTGACTTTCATCATTGTGAGAGAAAGACCCTTTGTGATCACTGAGCAATGGCTTCTTTAGAAGCTTCAGCTGGTGCTTCCCCACCACCTCCACCACATCCAAGGAAGAGTGGACCACCTGATCAAGTTATAATTCAACAAGAAGAGGAAGAAGAGGAACAGGAGGACGAGCACGAAGAGAGGCAGTTTTTGCCTGAGCAGCCCAGGACGTCTCACCGGAAAGAAAACTTCATTTGGCAATTTTTTAAAATTCCCAAAGGTCAGAAAAAAGTAAATGCAAGATACGTAACTTGCCTTATATGTCAAGATAGACTGTCCCGAGGGACCGACAAAAAATACAGTTTCGGAAACTACACAATGCATCGCCATATGACTAGGTGGCATCCTAACAACTACAGTGCTGCAGAGTTTCGGAACGACCTAGATAATCTCCCTATTATGGCCAGAAGATCTGTTGTACCGGAAGTAACGGGACCAGAGGGCAGGGAGATGGTGCCAAATATACAAATGAGATTTGGTGATGTAAAACACATCTGCGTATTTTGCGATGGATTCATTTCCTACGGAGAAAAAAGCATCACTCTGATCAACAGAGCTATTGACTATCATATGCAAGTTTGTACGAAACGCCCAAAATAATAAATACTTCTTTTTTTTGTTTTGTTGCTCCTGTTGAGCCCTTTACAATGAATCGTTTTCATTGCCCCCTCCAAGAAAAACCCCAAAAAATATAAAACTGTTCAGAAAAATTCAAAAAAAGTAAAAAAATGTTCTGAAAAATAAAAAAAAAATTTCGTTTCAGAACTACCTCCCCGTTATTAAAAAATTGGTACAATATTTGGAACTGTGCCAACCTCTATTTCTCTTAGTTCGCTTCCCAGTTCGCTCCCCGGTACGCGAACCGGAAGCGAACCAAAAACAGTAAGTATAAGGGAAGGAAACAGACACTTATGTTAAAAGAAAGACAGCTATAGGGGAGTAAACTAGAGATACTATTACCCGTAATCCACTGCTGATGATGTCACATATTACATCATTCATGACATGCTCAGTGACATCATCAGCAGTGGATTGCGGGTTTTTTGGCAACGTGCCTTATCCACGGTTTAATAACGCTGCCTTTTGCTTTATATAATTTTTCAAATTGTATGAAATATATACCAATAGGTCGTTATGAACCTTTAGGTAGTGCTTTTCTTCATGAGGTCTGGTCGCTTCCATACACATACAGATGTTTCAAAGATGATCAAGAAGTTTATCTGAATGGAGAGGAATGCACTGAGACGCCAGATCATTCACTAATGTGTAGGCACATACAGTTACACGGTTCATGCAACAAACACCGACCAAATATGGCTTGCGTGTTGCAAGGCACGCCAGTTACTGCTATCATCCCCACGTTCAAGTTGTTGGAAAATGGTAGTTATTTGATGCTCAATAATGAAGATTGTTCTGAGTTAATTAAAAGTATTCCTTTTATCGTAACAGTAAGTGAACGGGTTATTTGCTGCAGAAATGTTCTATTTCCTCCCACACATGAACATAGGGAGTTTTCAATCTGGCCACAAATACCAACCTTGGGACAGATTTCAACGGCATGGCAAGAATAAGATCTCTTTTGTCTCAGAGAGAGGTGGCCTTGAGTTCGGTCCGTGAAACTTTCGTGCTTCACATAGCGAACACCCGTACAGAGGTGCACACACTTTTCAATTCAGATTTGCCTTTCAAATTCAGCAAGATGGTTCCGACTATCTTTAACGCATCCTCCGCAAAGTCCCTGGCGCACTTTTTTAAAGTTGTTACCAGTGGTCTCGTGACTTCATTTGAGAAAATCTTTCTCATCCCTGCTTCCTTTCATTCTATTTTCTCCACTCTGGTTCGTGGATTGGCATTTTTACTTGCATTACCAGCGGACGCTCTTGTGCTTTTTTACATTTTTAAATATGGATGTCCCTCCTATGCAACCTCCCACCCTGCAGCTGCTGACACTGTTCTGCAATCGCATGCTAGAATATTATGGCACAATGCCGTTGGCGATATTAAGCACGGCATATGGATTATCTTTTCGATTCTCCTACTTCACCTGTGTCCAGCCTGTATTTCACTGCCTGACCTGTGATTTCGATTGGGCCATTGATTTGTGTCTCTGCGGACCGGTTTCTCCTGACGTCGACTTTAATCAGCTGATGACTCCTATCATTACTCACGAGTTGGTTTGTCCTGGCGAAAGGATTATGGCTGTGGCATTGATGCATGGACTACTTGGTCCCTGGAATTTACTGGCGGCAGCACAGTCTTTCTTGGAACAGAGCTTTCTTGAAAACCCACCGAGCTGTCCTCTGATGGTGATAGAGGATCCGGTGCTGGGAGAGCACGTATGTTCTTTTCCGCTTTTAAATTGGATGGCTGAACTGTTTTCGGATGAAGACGGTGACTTCCTATTGGAGGCTGTTGCAGCTTATTTTGCATACACAGTTATGTCATAGACCTTTTTCATGTTTGATATGCTGAGTACTAGCATTTCATTGACAATTCATTGACTTATTTGTCAAGTTTTTATTATTTACCTTGCCTATTGGCTTAAGACTCGATAAAGTACTTGGCTGTTTTATTTTTCTTTAGCATTAAATTTTCCTAGTTTTTAATGCTTTACCTTGCGGACCGTCCACATATAAACTTGCAATCTGCTCTCATGAGATGGCACTTCTATTATCTTATTCAGTTCGTTTCCGGATCATGGGGAGGTGTCATCTAGGTCCTGGATATCTTTACACCGTGTTAAGTTAGCATGGGCTCATTACCGGTTTAAACGCCATTTTTCCTTTTTTGCAACTTCTGCACACGACACTTAGTTGTTGCTTTAGCTTTCCACCTAGTAGTTCATCGTGGTTTACATGAGAATAATATGTTATTGCTCTACTATCTGCTTTGCTTGTTAAACTATATCTGTACAGCGAGTGCTAAAGTTTCAAGAACAACACGATACAGAATTGTTATGAGGTCTGATCTCCACAACTTCATACTCATAACATAAGTGCAACTTCTGCCAATTCTGGGCATGAGGCGGGTTTTATATTGCTTTGCCGAACACACATACACAACAGTTGATGCGGCTCACATGAAGAGAGAGCTGGTGTATGCTGATGTGATTCCTTCAAATCTAAGACACTAAAGTATGGGCACGCCCTAAACCAACACAAAGAGACCTTCTTAGCAAATAATATAATATGTGTATTAGGGAGGGTGAGATATAAGCAGCCGCGGGCCGTGGAGGGAGTTACGGTGAGGCAGGGAGGCGGGGAGGGGGAGAAGCAGGGTGGAGCCCTCTCTACCTTGGGGCACCCCCGACCCTTGCTGGAGCTTCATCACACTTGCGATACAACTCCAGCAATGCGCCACCTTTACGGCACAGATACATCACGCATCTGTGCTGTTTTTGCCCCATGATGCGCCGCATTGTAAATGCAGCACACCATAGGTGACGGAACAGCGGCACAGAATGACTAATACATCCCTGGTGATGCGCCAGTCATCATAAATGTATCCCTATGCTTCTTATCTTGTTAGAGATGAACCGCCATATGTATCATCAAAGTTTTTTGCATTTCCTGAATAGCGAACTTTAAGGAATAAATAGCGATTCTTTACCATTCCTAGTTTGCGATGAGCTATTTGCTAATTACAAATTACCCATTCATTTCCTTCATTTCCATAGGGCGGTTGGACTCACTTTTAGCTCGAACGGCTGAATGGATTTCCACGAAACTTGGCAAAATTGTAGGGACTGGTAGCCCGATGTGCCTTTGCTATGTCTCAAGATATATGCTCCAGTGGTTTTTACGAAAATTAACTTTGAAAAATATATATTGGGCTACATTGGCCTATATATATGTTGGAGCCCAAATGTAGCCCAATGTAGCCCAATGTAGCCCAAAGATGGCCGCCAGACACACAAAAAAACAAATGTAGCCCAAATATCAGCCAGATGTAGCCCAACTATAGCCCAGTGACAGAATGACCAATCAGCTTCGCAAACCTCCGTTACGCGAAGCGGAGCGCTGTTACAGATATATATCTTTTTTTGAACGTTAATTTCTCAAAATCCACTGGAGCACATATATTGAGACCTAGCAAAGGCACATCGGGCTACCAGTCCCTAATATTTTGCCAAGTTTCGTGCAAATCCATTCAGCCGTTCGATTATTATTATTATTATTTTTTTTTGCCCCGCGGGGCCCTTTTAAAACCTCCACATCAAACCTAGGGGGTCAGCGAGGATCTACTATGCCCCCTTATAGTTATTTCCCCCTTTGTTTTGACCTCCTCTTGTCTCTCCATCCTACCGAGAGACAAGATGGCGGCCGCTACGGACTGTTTGGAATGTTGACAGACGCCGGAGAACCAATCAGCTTCGCTTCACAAAGCTCCGTTGCGCGAAAAGTACGCGTCCTGGGCCGCTGCCCAGTCCGCTGTTACAGATATATATCTTTTTTTAAACGTTAATTTCTCAAAATCCACTGGAGCACATATATTGAGACCTACAAAAGGCACATCGGGCTACCAGTCCCTACAATTTTGCCAAGTTTCGTGCAAATCCATTCAGCCGTTCGGGCTAAAAGTGAGGCCAACCGCCCTATGGAAATTAACATGGGAAAAACGCGTTTTGGGACCCCCCTTTTTTCTCGGCCCCCCCTTGACGAACCCCCCCAAAATTTTCAGGGGCTGATCAGAAACAAAATGTGCCATTTTCCTGAAAATTTCAGCCAATTCCGTCCACAAACGCCAAAGTTATTAGACATAGAATTTTCAAAAATCCCATAGGGAAAAAATCCTAACTATATATACCTACTGGCGACCGCCAGTAGGTAATATATATATATATATATATATATTTATTTATATATATATATGAGGTATGTTGAATTCCCAACACCGGCGAGCGCAGCAAGGCAGCCACACACACAAGCAGGAACCAGCGAGACCCAAGACGGTGCAAATTTTTCTTTATTCAAGTTTCGCCCAGCACCAGTCCGCCATGACGCGTTTCGGCTAGAGATAGCCTTGATCACATGTCAGCGTCAAGGGGGCTGACCACCCATTTAAAGTGCAAGAGTGCCATCACATGTCATGGAAATCAAGGAAATACTGTTGATTCCAAAGAGTCTTAGAACTACATCACGGCTTAAATGCCAATATTTGCACATAAAGTATACACAGCACAAAATCGTGATATAATAACAGTAAAATACATATTACAGACACAATTTTGTAAAACCTCAGTGAACAAAAGTAAATTTGTCAGAATTCATGGCAACGGCTAGAAAAAACTTCTAAAATGAATATAAAAGTTAAAAGCCTAATAAATATTTATAAATAATCAAGTTATTGCCTAAAAATCCAAAAACCACAGTTATGTATACAAATTGGGACAAATAGCTGCGGAAGTTATTCAAGAACATATCTCTAAACCCCTGTTGTCATGGTTTCAATACCTTTAGTGGATTTTAAGCCCATGTGAGCTTTATACTAGCACTAAGGTAGAGAGTGCTGGCTGTCATGTGCAAATACGCATAATTAGTGCAAAAACATGTTGTATGGCATTAAAGTGCTACCAAAAACAGAAGTGCAAAAAAGTTAAATCATAAATCTAAAAAAGATCATTTACAAACTTTAGGTCAAGGAGGGTCCAGGATGCTTGTTAGGATATCATATCTTTAGTCTAAATACAATGCAAACAGGGCAATCACAGTACTGAGGAAAAAAGTGCAATGTGCGTACCAGAAAGTAAACAAGGTACTACAGATAGGTGTGGCAGTCCTCCCCAATGTTGAGCCCTTGCGGTGACTCGGTATCAAGTGTTATAATATAACGGGTCTCTAACTTGCGCAGCAAGGACTCTCTGTCACCTCCCCTCCTCTGGGGAGGAACACAATCTATCACATAGTACTTTAACAGAGAGGCGTCTTTCCCATGGGTTTTCTCAAAGTGCCTGGCTACTGGGTAAGCCACATCTGCATGGTGATAGCACGCAGATGTTGTAGAATTCGCTTGTGGACTTGTGGCCTCGTACTGCCCACATATCTAAGCCCACAAGGGCACTCTAAAACATAAACAGCAAACTCAGATTTGCAATTTAGTTTTTGCTTGATTTTGATTGGGAATGGGGAAAGTGGTGTACTGAACTCACTTTTGCTGATACCATGTTTACATGCTTTACAGGTGGAACACCTAATAAACCCCTTACTGCCTTCTAACCAAGAACCTGTAGGTACCTCAGGGCTGCTAGAAACCAAACTGTCTTGCATAGACCGTGCTTTACGGGATGTAATGCTGGGATATTTAGGCATAGGAGGACCAATAACAGGATCACTGGCTATTAAAGACCAGTTATCCTTGATAATTTTGTGGATACATTTGTGCTGATTACTGTATCCAATAATCAGCCTGGTCTCCTCACATGGTCTGTGAATGTAAATATATATATGTATATATATTACCTACTATTCTCCAAAAAAGTCTATCCAGGTCAGCTCCTATCCTGAAAGTTTGGAGGTGACCCGCCTTGGATCCTACTAAGCCAGAACACTATCGACCCATTTCCCTACTCCCCTGGTCAGCCAAGTTAGCAGAAGCGCATGCTAATTATATCTTATCATCTCACCTGCAGGAGTCGAATATACTGGATAACTCCCAGAACGGATTCCGTGCAGGTCATAGCACCGAGACTGCTCTCTTGGCTGTGGTGGAGCACATCAGGAAGCTGTTGGACCAGGGGCAGACGGCGGCACTGATCCTTTTGGATCTCAGTGCCGCCTTTGATACGGTGTCCCACCAGATTCTTTTACATCGTCTGGTGGAGGCTGGAGTTGGTGAGGTGGCACTTGAGTGGTTTCGTTCCTTTCTTAAGGATCGGGGCTTCAAAGTATCTACACCCCCTTTTGTCTCTGCTCCTCGCCCCATACGTCAGGGTGTCCCCCAAGGATCGGCTCTTAGCCCTACCTTATTTAATTTGTATGTTCAGCCATTGGCGGAGGTAGTCCAGCGCTTTGGTCTCTCCTTGGTGTCATACGCCGATGACACGCAGCTGGCGGTGGCACTCAACGGCGATTCCAACATGGATGCCCCCACCTTTCAGTCAGCTCTAAAAGCCGTGGCTGGCTGGATGGCGAACAATCGACTCCAACTTAATGCCTCCAAGACTGAGGTCATTATTTTTGGTAGGGAAAGCGGATTATGGGGAGATCAATGGTGGCCCTCTGAATTAGGCCCTGTCCCCACCCCCGTGACTGAAGTCAGAAACCTCGGGGTGTGGTTTGACGATAAGCTTTCGTTTACCTCCCACACTAAACGTGTGGCTGGTACATGCTTAGGTACTCTGCAGTGTCTTCGGCCTATTTTTAAGTTCTTCGATGCGGAGACTAGACAGATTATAGTCCAAGCTCTGGTTCTTACCAGATTGGACTATGTCAGCTCTCTGTTTTTGGGCCTAAATCAGGCCAAGCTTTCCCGCCTTCAGAGGGTCCAAAACGCGGCGGCCATGATGCTAGTCGGCCTCCCGAAGTTTGTCTCGGCTCGTCGAACTATTCAAGATCTCCACTGGCTACCGGTAGGGCAACGTATTAAGTTTAAAGCTTTATGCTTAACTTTTAAAATTCTTATATTAGCCTCCCCTCCTATCCTCTCACAGACGATTCTTCACTATGTCCCTGCCAGAGCCCTTCGCTCTGCTGGATTAAATCTTGCCATTGTGCCACGTTTTAAAAAAGCTAGAATGGGTGGACGTTCGTTTTCTGTGCAGGCGGCAGCCCTTTGGAACTCTCTGCCGGCTCCTCTCCGTTCCATCCCTGACCTGCTCCCTTTCAGGAGGGCTTTAAAAACCTTCCTCTTTTCCACAGTTTAGACCCTGTTTTTCTATGATCTTCTCTGATGTGTTGTGTTATTCAATCCTCCAAAGCCCCGGGACGCCACTTGGCTGCGGCATCCGCGCGCTATATAAAATAAAATAACATAACATAACATAACTTGTCAAGTGGGGGCTGAGAAAAAGGGGTGTCCCAAAACATTTTTTCTCCATGTTAATTTCCATTGGAAATTTTGCGAAGAGCTACAGCTCGAACTGCAGAACGGAATTACTCCAAATTTGGCAGAAAGGTAGAGCTTGGCTCAGGAAGCAAAATTTTTTTTTTAATGGTGTAAATCTGTCCAGTAGTTTTTGAGAAATTTAAAAAATAAGAGTGAAAAAAATAATTTTCCCATGGGAAACTTTGTGCAAGGCTAAAGCCGAAACTACTTAACGGAATTACCCCAAATTTGGCAGTAAGATAGTGCTTGGATCAGACCGCGCCTTTTTTATTAAATGGTGTAAATCCGTTCAGTAGTTGCTGAGAAATTATAAAAATAAAAGTTTCGATATCTGGGCGGAGCCTAAGTCCTTGCGCGAGCTTTACTATGATTGGCTGCCAATACTCGACTCGGTAGAAGTGAATCGCTAGAAAACAGAGAATCAAAGGTAGAAAACAAGAGAAGGAGGCACAGTAAAAACACCCTGACCTCCTAGGCCTGGTCAGGGTGTCCTAGAAGGACCCCCGGGGCCCCCCAAAAATGTTTACAAAAAAGAATAATCGGCATAATTCGCGCTGGGATCGTGGGTTCTCGTATTTTATTTTAATGAGGCCTCGTGGTGGGTAGGTCCCGGGGGCATTTAAAAAAAAATAGCGACGGCTCGCTGGGGCTTCACTGATGTTGGGGGGGTTGCATAGCCCCCCTCCTGGTGCTCTCCATCTGCCTATAGCTTTGGCATCGTTTGACGTTTGTTCATGAAATTTTCAAAAAAGTTTCTCTTTTTTGATCAGTTGTTATCCTCAAAGTTTAGGGGTGATTGGTCAAGGGGGGGCTGAGAAAAACGGGGTTTGAAAACATGTTTTCTCAATGGATTTTTCATAGGTATCTTTAGAAAAGGTTACAGGTCAAACTGTTGAACGAAATTATGCTTAAATTGGCAGGGGGAAAGGTCTTGATCTAGAAAGCGCGCTTTTTTAAAAATAGTGTAAATCCTTTCAGTAGTTTTTGAGATATTAAAGGAAAAAGTATATATATATATATATATATATATACATATATTACCTACTGGCGGTCGCCAGTAGGTAGTTATAGTTAGGATTGTTTTCCATAGGAAATCCGCAACATTCTATTGGGAATAACTTTGGCGCAGGTGGACGAATCTTCGCGAATTTCTCAAAGAAGATGGCCCGCTCCGCTCTGCTCCTTTCCTGAAAGTTTGGGGGGGATTTGTCAAGCGGGGGTCGAGATAAAAGGGGGGTCCCAAAATGTGTTTTCCCATGTTAATTTCCACAGGGCGGTTGGACTCACTTTTAGCCCGAACGGCTGAATGGATTTCCACCAAACTTGGCAAAATTGTAGGGACTGGTAGCCCGATGTGCCTTTGCTATGTTTCAAGATATGTGCTCCAGTGGATTTTGAGTAATTTAGGTTCCAAAAAATATATATATCTATATGCGCGCCCCGGTACGCGCACCGGGGCGCGCCCCAGCGCGCTACGAGAGTTCGCGAGCGGAAAGCTGATTGGCTCTCGGGTGTCTGTCAACATTCCAAACAGTCCGGAGCGGTCGCCATCTTGTGTCTCGGTAGGATCGAGACACAAGAGGTGGCAAAAACAAAGGGGGAAATGACCCCGTAGGTTTGATGTGGGGGCCATAAAAGGGCTTCGCGGGGGAAAAAAACTAATTTTTTGGGGGGATTTTTGCGGGGGGAGCGCCCGGTACGCGCACCGGGGAGCGTACCGGGGAGCGTACCATGGGGAAAATCCAGTGAAACAGTCAAATAATAATTTAAAGTGCTTAGAGGTAGGGTAGCTCTGAATAGAGTTGTTGTGTTGTGTGGGTGATTTAAGTACCAACATGTAGGTACCAGTGCAGAGTCTTAAATTCATTGTACACCGTCTCCTCTGTAGATAATTTGCTTGTTGTTACAGAAGTTATTGTGGTATATGGAATCTATACCATAGTCTGTCAGGAAAGCAGAAACAACATGGAGGCAGGAGATGAAAAAGAGATGTCAAATACACAATGGAGATAATATAGTGGGAGAAAGGAAGTAACTATGAGCAAAATTACTATGTAACACAAAAAAGTTGCACAGTATACTATAAGTCTCACGTTATATTATAATCATTTTGGTACTATTTCATGAATTACATATAAAAATGAATAATGTCTCAAACAATTTTTAATTATGAAATATAAATTTATTGTTCTGAATTTTCAAAATTTAATAGAACTTCCAACATTAGATCATCTGGAATTTCCTCATAATTTTGATTCCATGATTCACTGCTTTCTACACAGTCAATTAATTCTTGGTCCAGAGACTGATCCATAAATTCCAAGTCATCAATATCTTCTTCAGGATTGTTCTCAACCATAATTTCTAAAGAAATATTAATTGTGTCTTCTTTTCCTTCCATTTTCTTGCTGTAAATTGCATAAAAAATAACTATATCAGTAGAGTTAGGGCATTGTTGGGTTTAAGTTCAGACAGGTACTCCTGAGTTTTTAACAGTGAAGTTATCTTTGGGTGGTGTATGGTATCAGGCAGGAAGTAGAAATATAAAAAAGTGCATGTGATGAAGCCTAAGTAAATTCATAATTATACCAGAGAAGCCTAACTCAATCCATAACTATAACAGAGAAGCCTTTCTCAATCTATAACTATAACAGAGGGACAGTAAATAACTATCAGAAAACGTTTTTCCAAATTAACTTAAAGTGCACAACATAGTTCCCCTTACAAATTAACAACTTACCTTACAGAAAGCTGTTGAAGTTTTCTGAGAATATCCTTTATAAATGTACCTCAGGTAGTTCTAGTCAAAATGGCCGTGTTTCCCTCTCATTTTTCATATATATTCATGTACATAACCAATCAAATGTCAGCACATAAAAGTAGAAAATTAAAGTAACATTTTAATTGGTTGTAAATTCTAACACTTTATATGTGTTTTTGTCATGTAATTTACCTCAGAATATTTAGACAGGGCCACAGCCCAAATGGCTCAATGGAATTCCACCAAATTTGGGAAAATGGTAGGGAGTGGTATGTAGTAGGGCCTATTCTATATTTGGTGAAAGTCTCTCCAGTGGTTTTTATGTAAATTAACTTTAAAAATGTTTGGGGAGCAATTACCGGTGCGTTCCCCGGTACGCGCACCGGCAGCGCTACGGGAGTTCTCCATCTTGTGTTTCTGAAGAATTGAGACACAAGATGGAGGACAAACAACGTTGGGAATGGGTAAAAGGGGGCACGGTAGACACCCCCTGACCCCCTAGGTTTTCTGAGGGGGGCTTAGGAGGCCCATATAGGCCAAAAAAACGGGGCGCGTTCCAGGGAGCGCACCGGAAAGCGTACCAGGGAGCATACTTTGGTGAAAAAAGTTAGAGTAAAGTAATCATTTTGAGTGATCAGAGGTAGGCTAGCCCTGAAAAGAGCTTTTGGGTTCTGTGGCTGATTTAGGTACCTACAAGTAGGTTCCAATGCACAGTCTTAAATTCAGGAGGAATATTCTATTCCCCTCATCTGAGAAGTGCACACCATCTCTTCTGTAGATATCTTGCATGTTGTAACGCAAGTTATTGTTGTATATTGAACCCATTCCATAGTGTCTCATGTAAGCAGAAACTGATTTATTCACATGTTTCCGTGCTTTCTCAAATTGTGGACAAAATTGGTTGGACCACTTCCATTTCTGTCTTTGACATATATTGGAATATACCAAGGTAGTTTGTGGAAAAAGTGTCATTAATTGCCTAAAGGTGTCCTTTAAAAGCATTTCCAGACCTACCCCAGTCAAAGTGCCTAGGCCATTTCCACCACAGTGCAAAATTATGAGGTCAGGGTGTGGCAGATTGTAAAAGGTTTTCACCAATGGTATCAATTGATGACATCTCAATCCTCTTTGGTCAATCCACTTGATGTCCACATTTGGTAAATCAAGGTTGTGAAAATTTCTGATAGCAGCATACCTTTGAGCCCAGTGGATATAGCTATGTCCAATAATCCAGACAGAATACATTGTGTGAGGAGGTTCTGGAGCAGTCAGATGAAGTGTGGGAATGAAATGGCAGTTGGAACAGTAGGAGTTTGCAAAAAAAACAACTGTGGAGTTTCAGTGCTCTTGAATCACAAGCAATGATTGGTGGATTCAGATAGTTGAAAACTGAAAGTTAGGGTGCATGGTTCTGTTCTGTGAAAAAAGTAATTTGAATGGTTAAGAAAAAGTAATTTAAAGAAACATTGCACCGGATAAGCTGGTGTATTGAGAGGTCAAACATCCTAGCGGAGTTCATTTGCAACATTGTAGAATACACTTTTAAACATGAGGAGGGAGTTGCTATGGTAACAGGTAGAAAGAACTGAGGGGGGGAAGGGTGTTGGTTTGAAAATAGAGAGGGGAGAGTTTTAGTTGGTTGACATGAGGGATATGTGTGTACGATTAGAGGTTTTCTGTGCCATTCATGGTTGCAGTGTATGGAGTGCATACCTTTTGCTCTGCTAAAGAAATATTGGTGTGTGTGTCTGACACTGTTCTCAATCTCCCAAAGCATTTGTAAAGGTGAGTAATGATTAATTTAATATAGATAGAGACTTGTATACACTATGGAGAAGATTTGGAAGCAAATTGTGGTTTTTTAATGTTGCTTTGTGTCATGTTTTTTCATAATGCTTGGTAAAATGTTTTTGCTGCATAGAGGAATTGTATTTTGTAAAATTGTGAAGTTTCAGTAGTGACATGGAACGCTTGTACATAGGACCTGTGCTGTGTTTCTTAAATGTGATGTGAAAAACAATTTTGGGGCAAATGAATGGCTTTTACATTTTTGAGAAGGAATAAATAGTGTCTGCATGATTAAATAAATATATTTGAACCTTTCACAATGATGTCACCTGTGTTACCTCAGATTAGGAAGCACATTGAGCTTCTTTCTTGTTGGTTTGTGTCATGTTTTTTGATAATGCTTGGTATCAACATTTGCAAGATAGATGATTTGTATTTTGTGAAATAGTGAGGTTTCAGTAGTGAAATTGAAGGCTTGTACATAGGACCTGCGCTTTGTTTCTAAAATTTGATGTGAAAAACGATTTTGGGGAAAATGAATGGCGTTTACATTTTTGAGAAGGAATGAATAGTGTCTACATGATTAAAGAAATATATTTGAACCTTTCACAATGATGTCACCTGTGTTACCTCAGATTAAGAAGCACATTGAGCTTCTTTCTTGTTGGTTTGTGTCATGTTTTTTGATACTGCTTGGTATCGAAATTTGCAAGATAGAGGAATTGTATTTTGTAAAATAGTAATGTTTCACTCGTGAAATTGAATGCTTGTAAATAGGATTTGCGCACTGTTTCTTAAATGTTATTTAAAAGACGATTTTGGGGCAAATTTATGGCTTTTACATTTTTGAGAAGGAATAAATAGTGTCTGCATGATTAAATAAATATATTTGAACCTTTCACAATGATGTCACCTGTGTTACCTCAGATTAGGAAGCAGATTGAGCTTTTTTCTTGTTGAATTGTGTCATGATTTTCAATAATGCTTGGTATCAATGTTTGCAAGAGAGAGGAAATGTATTTTGTAAAATAGTGAGGTTTCAGTAGTGAAATGGAATGCTTGTACATAGGACCTGCGCTCTGTTTCTTAAATCTTATTTGAAAAATGATTTTTGGGCAAATGAATAGCTTTTACATTTTTGACTATGAGTAAATAATGTGTGCATGATTAAATAAATATATTAGCAGTTTTCAAAATCATGTCACTTGTGTTACTCTGGATTAGGGAGCAGATTGAGCTTTTTTCTTGTTGCTTTTTGTTAAGTTTAATGATAATGTTTGGTATCAACATTTGCTAGATAGAAGAATTGTATTTTGAAAAATAGTGAGGTTTCAGTAGTGAAATGGAATGCTTGTACATAGGACCTGCGCTCTGCTGCGTAAATGTTAGTGGAAACACGATTTTGGTGCAAATGAATGGCTTTTACATTTTTGAGAAGGAATAAATAGTGTCTGCAAGATTAAATAAATATATTTGAACCTTTTACAATCATGTGACCTGTGTTTCCTCAGATTAGGAAGTAGATTGTGCAGATGAGGTGAGGCATGTCCAGGGGTGCAAAGGAGGTGAGGCCTGTGTCCATGGGTGCAGTGGAGAGGACTCACCTCCTCTGACCCTTGGACAAGCCTCACCTCCTCTGTGCCCACTGGACAGGCCTCAATGTATTGGGTATAATTGATGGTAACAGGGTGAAGATGAGGTGAGGTGTGTCCAGGGGTGTAGATGAGCTGAGGCCTGTCTAGGGGTGCAGATGAGGGGAGGTCTGTTCAGGGTTGCAGATGAGGTGAGGATTGTCCAGGGGTGCAGAGGAGGTGAGGCCTGTGTTCAAGAGTGTAGTGGGAGAGAGGCCTGTCCAGGGGTGCAAAGGAGGTGAGGCCTGTGTCTAAGAGTGCAGTGGGGGAGAGGCCAGGGTGAGCGACAACACTGATTTTCCTTGATGGGTCTATCATGAAGTTTAATGGTAGTCATTAGATCAGTTTAGTACATGCACCGATAAGTTAGATGCTCTATGTAGTAATGTTCTTTTTTTCTTCCTGCTGGTTTTTTTCTCTTTTTTTTTGTCACTTTTTAACACCGTGCAGGGGGGGGGGGTCCGTCGTAGAGCATGTTTGCTCAAGAAGGAAAGGAGGGTTCCCCAGGGTGGTATGGGGGGCTGTTGGGTCACGGGGGGGGGGGGAAAGAAAAAAAATGTGTCCTTATCTCTACTAACTGTACAAGAAATACTCACACCAAGCAAAATCCTATTATTGTATTGCTCAGTCAGTTGCTGGAGTAAGCGGGGGGTAGGAGATTACAAAATATGGTGCAGGGTGATATAGGTTTTTTATCTTGGAATGTTAATGAGCTCAGATGTGTCCGACGTAGAAGATTGATATTTAAATATCTAGAGCAGTCAGAAGCTAAAGTGATCTTGCTCCAGGAAACCCATCTGACAACAGTAGAAGCTAAAGAGGCCTTTGGGAGAGTCAGATGGATTGATGCTTTTTACCATTCAAATCAATCCGTCACTAATAAAGGTGTAGCGATATTAGTTAAGGGTGGCTCTGGCGGCTTAATAAAATCATTTTTAACTGACCACTCAGGCAGATGGGTCCAAGCTGTGATTAATATCAGGGGGAGGGATCTGACTGCGGTTTCATTCTATGGCCCCAATATAGACGATCCGGTATATATAGATAAGGTCCAGGACAATCTGTCAGGAGTCCGTTCTATGTCATTCATAGGCGGAGACTTCAATGTTCTTCTTGACCCCAGGCAGGATCATTCCAACCACCGTCAGGTGGTAGTGGCTCCAAGGACACGACATACAATGAAGAATATGATCCTAGACCTAGGATTAATAGATGCTTGGAGAGCGAAAAATGGCCCGATCCCAGGTTATACCTATTTTAGTAAAAAACATGGCCATGCTTCGAGATTGGATTACATTTTATTGGACCGAGAAGGTTTGGAGTCAATGAAGGACATGGCCATTTTACCTAGTGTAGCGATCGCGCAAGCAGGCGCAATGAGGAGGAAGCGTATCCTTGTTGGGCGTCCCCCACGGAAGAACCACATATACCAGAAGGCCGTGCGGCGCCAGGGATCAGGAAAATGGGCGGACTCTATATAGCCCCCTCCCAATGACCGGAACGGTGCTTGTCAATGTTGTTTCTGAGCCCTTCACCTGTTTCTTGTGTTTGCTGCCCGTCGACGAAGAGCCTACGTGGTCAGTGTCTTGTGTTTGCTGCCCGTCGACGAAGAGCCTGCGTGGTCAGTGTCTTGTGTTTGCTGCCCGTCGACGAAGAGCCTGCGTGGTCAGTGTCTTGTGTTTGCTGCCCGTTGACGAAGGGCCTGCGTGGTCAGTGGTCGATCTATCGGTACAAGCCGTGTCCTGTAACTGCAAGTATTCCAGAGGAGTGCGGGCTCGCCTCCTACTTGGTCTCTATTTTCTAGTACTGTGTCGTTTGAATTCCAAACATCCTTTAACGTACTTTCTTTGTAGCTTGCTAGGAGCCTCGCTAGATTTTCCTTCCAATTTATACTTTGCTTGTTACGTTCAGGATTTATGACCTTAATTCCTTATTTACCACAAGGAGTATTGTGGTTAGTGCTAAACGTGCCGTATTAACGTCTCGTAGTTGGATAAACTGCTACTCTATTATACGAAAAGTCGAGGTGGATGTTGACAGTGAGAAGTGGAGTCAACTTCTCGTACATTTGGATAATCCTCTCTTACCTAGTCTTCCGGATCCATTTACGGATTGAACAAAGGGGGAAAACGTGCGGCAGTACCAGTGTTATCCTGTGTAGCCTTGACCAGAGACTCTCGTGAAACCCCAGAAGTCTTTTTGCCAACCCACCTCGCGACCTCTTTCCTTACACGCTCAGACCGTGGTGGAATTCCCATTGTTTGGTGTTTGTGGGGAGAAGTCGTAAGGACTATCATCTTCTCGTCTCTGCTGGCCCTCAGATTCAGGTTAGTGGCGCGTGCGTGTTCTTGCGCTGCTTTCAATCGCGACACCTAGTGTGTTATCCGATCATGCACCTATTCTGGTTACCTTTAATTTTGGAGGAGACAGGCCGAAAGTAAACCCTAGGTGGACTCTTAAGCGAGGGGCCTTATACGATCAGGAAGTCGTCTCTATGATAGATACCTCCTCTGTCAGTTTTTTCACTGACAATTTGGGCTCGGCATCTCTTGAATATGTATGGGACGCTTATAAGGTGTTTGTTCGTGGTCAATTTCTTAGTGCAATAAGCTCCTGTAACAGGAAAGAGGCTGCTAAGTTTAAAATAATAGAGGATAAGATCTCCTCTTTAGAAACACTGAGAATAAGCCTAAATGCGGAAGATGCTCCCCGAATTTCAACTGAAATCGATCTTCTTTGCCAGGAATATCGGGGGCTTCTAGACCAGAAGGTTAAGGCTCAATGGGCTTCATACTCTATGGAGAATTATGAATATGGAGAAAGAGCAGGCGCAGTCTTGGCAGGGAAAATAAGAGCAGACCGAGTCAAGAATAACATCAACAGGTTGATTATAGATGAACAGGGCACGATATCATGTCTGCAGATAGAGATGGAAAAATGTTTTTTTTCTCACTTCTTGGAGCTATATAAAGAAGAGCCTTCCAGTAGCTCAGTAAACCCCATGCGCTGGTTTAAGATAAGGAACTACCAAAGCTATCGGAGGATGGTTGTAACCAGCTGGATAGTCAATTTACAGAAGATGAGATTAAAATACAAATCAATAAAATACAAAAAAATAAAGCAGCCGGGCCTGATGCTTTACCGGGCAAGGTCTATAAAATATTCATAGATCTTCTAGCACCTAGACTGTGTGAATTATTTAACTTTATTTATAGCCCGCATGGTAAAATTCCACCTTCTTGGAAAGAGTCCACTATTGTCTTTTTATTAAAACCTGGTAAAGACCCTCTCAGGGCGGAGTCTTATAGGCCAATCTCCCAGCTAAACCCCGATTATAAGATCTTTACTGGAGTTTTGGCCGGGAGATTGGCCAGGCTGGCCCCGTCCCTGATTAATCCAGACCAAAAAGGTTTTATTCCAGGGAGGCACATCCATAAACTGACCCTCCAACTGATAGGCTGTATTGATCTGGCGGTGGCACGGTCGGAGCCACTGGCGGTGGCTGCATATGACGCCGCCAAGGCGTTCGACCGCGTCAATTGGAGATTTTTGTGGGATGTGCTTAAAACTATGAGGTTTGGGGGACCTTCATTAAAACCCTGAGGAGTTGCTATGAGGGAGCCTCGGCAGCAATACTGTTGAGTGGTCTGTTGTCTCCTCGATTAAGTGTGGGGAGAGGAACTAGACAGGGGTGCCCTATCTCGCCCCTTTTGTTCAATCTATACGTTGAGCCCCTGGCACAGGCTCTTAGATTGGACAACAGAGACACCCCCTTTAGAATAAATGATTATTCCTCCCAATTGGCTCTTTATGCGGATGACTTAATGATTTACACCAGTAATCCGGCGGAGGTATTCCTTAGAGTGGAGGAGATCATGCTGGACTATGGGCAGCATTCTGGTTATTTAATAAACAACACTAAAACTGAAATAATGTGCTGGGGATTCGAGAATTGGGACGGCCCGCAAAGTAACCGGTTTAGATATCTGGGAGTCTTAATTACCTCCGACCTTAATAATATTGCAAAGGTCAATCTGACGAAGGTTATGAAGGATATTAGTTTGCTGTTTTTGAAATGGCAGAGCATCCCCTTGACGATTTATGGCCGGGTTTACTTGGTTAAAATGGTTATTTTGCCCAAGCTAACATATATATTCAATGCTATACCCTTAACTTTCCAAAATAAACTTCTGGGGAATATTCAGGGGAAGATAGGTAGCTTCATTTGGGCAAACAAGAACGCCCGGATCTAATGGAAAATATTAAAAAGGAGTCTGCTAAAGGGTGGAATGGTGCTTCCGGATGTTCTTTGCTATTCTTTTTCTTTCCAATTAAAAAACATCCGTACCCTTTTAACCACCCCAGATAAATCTCATTGGGGCCGGACATTAAAGGTGATGCAAGATCTAGAAGGGGGGGTCTGGGCTTTTTGTATAAATTCGGGTCCCCAAGATTCTTCAAAAAAGTCTGTCTAAAGGTCTTAAGATCAGCCTTGACTCTGTGGTGCAGACTGAAGCGATGTTGGGGTATAAAATATTATTCAGATCTGTCCCCCATCTGGGACTCCCCCTGGCACGCCAATATGCCTTAAGGACAGTCTTTCTCAGGCTGTCAGGAGTGCAGGTGTAGCTACCTGGTCAGATCTTGTCACGGCGGAGGGTGTTCTTCCGTGGGAAGTTCTGCGGGCTAAGATAGGGGATTTTTTTTCCCGATTTAAATATATCCAACTCCGCTCCTGGTATGTTACAGAGAAAGACAACATAGGGGGAAATTGGGAAATTGAGGTAGCACTCCAGTCTGTGGGTGATAGGAAGAAAGAGGTAGCCCTCTGGTATAGAGAATTGCTGAATTCGGAAGAGACCACAGCCACGCCTTTAAACCAGGTATGGAGATCATCGGTCTTTGAGGCCTCTGCTGCTGAGCTTTATACAAGATCTCTTAAATTCTTATATAGGTATGTTAAGTCGGCTTCATTGAAAAAGAACCACTATTTTGTATTAAATATGCTGTATTTTACGCCCAAAAAATAGCAAAGTTTGTCTGCCCCACCCTTTTGTGTCCAAGGTGTGATTCAGCAGAAGCGGACAATATTCACATGTTCTATGATTGCCCTGTGATTGTTCCCTTTTAGACAAAAGTGGGAAAGACACTGGATAGTGTTTTAAAAGTAAACATTGGTTTGAATGGGGTGAGGGTAATATTTGGGTTGGATTCGGAACCCACTAATGAGCTCAGTGAGGAACAGATCGCCTTATTTTTTACTCTAATTATTATTGCTCGCAGAGAAATTTGTATGCTGTGGAAAGATCCAGCCCCCCACTGCATGATAAATGGCTACAGTCTGTTCTAAAAACTGTACGGCTAGAGTGGGGGGCTATACATAATAGAAATACCATAGTTTGGCTCCCACTTTGGGAATGGGCACTCGAGCTGAGGTTGGTATCCGATTCCGAGATTGTCCAATGATTACACCGGGCCCTGGGATAAAGGGGTAGCCAGGTCGGCTTTGGGTGGAGCAAGGACCGCGACCCTGGGCGCACAAGAGAGAACAAAGGGTTGCTGGTGTCTTTCTTTTGCAAGTGCCAATGGTGAGATGAGGACAATAAAAAAAATAAAAAAATAAAAGAGTGCAGTGGGGGAGAGGCTTCATGAAGTCCAGTCCACTGCACTCTTAGACACAGGCCTCACCACCTCTGCTCCCCAGGACAGGCCTCTATCCCACTACACTCTTGAACACAGGCCTCGCCTCCTCTGTACCCCTGGACAATCCTCACCTCATCTGCAACCCTAAATCGTTTTTTAAACAGGCCTAAATGTATTGGGTATAATTGATGGTAACAGGGTGCAGATGAGGTGAGGCCTGTCCAGGGGTGTAGATAAGGTGAGGCCTGTCCAGGGGGCCAATTCATGTGCCCTAAATCGATTTTTAATTAATATTTAAAAAACAGAGCACAGGTCATATATAGAAGCATTTCATTACACTACTGAAACCTCATTTTTTTACAAAATACAATTCCTCTATGTAGTAACATTTCTTTACCAAGTATTATCAAGAAATATGACACAAAGGAAGAATAAAAAAGCTTAATCTGCATCCTAATCTTATAAAACACAGCTGACATGTTTGTGAAAAGTGCAGATATATTTATTTAACCATGCAGACACTTTCTAATCCTTCTGAAAAATGCTAAAGCCATTCATTTGCACTTTAATCGTTTTTATATTAACATTTAAAAAAATTGAGCACAGGTCATATGTACAAGCATTCCATTTCACTACTGAAACCTCAGTGTTTTACAAAATTCCTCTATGCAGCAGAACATTTTTAGCAAGCATTTACAAAAAAAATAACAGAAAGCAACAATAAAAAAAACACAATCTGATTCCTAATATGAGGAAACACACCTGACATGATTGCAAAAGGTGCAGAGGAGGTGAGGAAAGTCGAAATGGCTTTCATGATTGTGAAAGTTGCTGAGGAGGTGAGGCCTGTGTCTAAGAGTGCAGTGGGGGAGAGGCTTTATGAAGTCCTGTCCACTGCACTCTTGGACACAGGCCTCACCTCCTCTGCTCCCCTGGACAGGCCTCACCTCATCTGCACTCCTGGTTAGGCCTCACCTTATCTGCATCCTGTTACCATCAATTATACCCAATACATTGAGGCCTGCCCAGGGCGCACGGAGGAGGTGAGGCTTGTCCAAGGGTCAGAGGAGGTAAGTCCTGTCCATTGCACTCTTGGACACAGGCCTCACCTCCTCTGCACCCCTTGACAGGCCTCACCTCATGTGCACAATCTACTTACTAATCTGAGAAAACACAGGTGACATGATTGTGAAATGTGCTAATATATTTTTTAAATCATGTAGATACTATCTAATCCTTGTCAATAATGTAAAACCAATTCATGTGCCCGAAATCTTTTTTCAGAATAACATTTAAAAAACATAGAAAAGGTAATATGTATAAGCATTTCATTACACTACTGAAACCTCGCTCATTTACAAAATACAATTCCTTTATGCACCAACATTTCTTTACCAAGTATTATCAAGAATGTATAAGTCTCTCTTATATTCTCTTCCTGACTTACTCTATTTTTCCACCAGTCCCCTTCTAACACCCTCTCTCTGACTTATTCCTTTTTACATCCTGACTCTGTGTTACACTCTCTTACACTTTCTCTTTGACTTACTTCTCTTACACCCTGTCTCCGATTTATTCCCTCTCTCTCACTACTCCTTGTTACACTCTCTCTCTTATTTACTTCCTCTTACACCCTCTCTCAAACTCACTCTCGTTCTCTACCTTTTACAGCCTCTCTCTGTTTTAGTCTCTTTTACATCCTCTCACCTTCTAACACCCTCTCTCTGTCTTACATCGTTTTACACCCTCTCTCTGTCTTACACCCTGTTACATCCTTTTTCTGACTTACTCCCTTTCTCCCTTTCTCCCTTTCTTTGACTTACTCCCTCTCCCTATTACATCTTTTTTCTGTCTTACAACATATTATACACTCTTTCTGTCTTACTCCTCTATGTTTTACTCCCTCTACCTGTTTCTTTGTCTGACTCTGTCTGTCTTTTTGTGTTACTCCCTCTAGCTCTTTTTCTCTGTCTTACTCCTAGTTACATAGTTGCTGTGGTATAAACTTAGATATGTTGTAAACTAGTGTTTATATTGTTTGCTTATTGTCATTGCTTTGTTGTTTGGTAATAGTGATCTATAATGTGTTATTTTTTTCTTTACCACAGATTGAAATCAAGATTTCAATAGTAAGGAAATATGCCCTCAAGGCAGAGGAGAAGAAAAGATGCCAAGCAGAAAAAATCAAAAACAGCAACGGAATTAAAGCACTCCTCTACAACAAATACTTCAAAAAACAGAAAAAAAGCTCCCGGTAGGACAACTATGTCTTTCTTTCGGAACATATGTAAAAAAAAAAAAAATGTTAATGGGAATGTGAATATACAGAAGGAGAGAGCAAATTTGAAAAGGAAGGAGAGGCCCCCCAAAAATGTTACTACTGCAGCAGGAGAGAATAATATGTATAGGAATAGAAGGCAAAACCAATTTAGGGACATTCGTAAACGAATGTTTCGCAATAGGGTAGTTTTAAATTTGTTAACATTTTTTAAAAAAGGTAAAAAGAGAGCTGCTTTTTAAAAGAAAAAGAAAAATGTAGAGAAGATTGTTGATCAAGCTTTTGAAGTTAAGAAAAAATTATTTATTTTAGTAATCAATAGAATTAGGATACTTAACAAGGCAATTGATGTTTTCAAATCGAACAGTAGATGCAAAAGAATAGTTAATCGGACTAATTTTTGTGAAGTTTTTTCTGGAGAATGGATACATAGTTCAAGTTGTGAGCCATTTTTTAATGAGGAGAGTTACTTTCAAGAGAATGATTTGGTGCATGCAGTTGACACCAGTGGTCGAGCATATGAGGTGAAAGATGGTTGTCTGATTGAAAAAGAGAAACATGTGTCTAAAGATGCAGAAGAGGTGTTAGCTGATGAAGTTTTAGGGAGACGTACTAAGGGTCCAGTGAACACTTGGAAGTGTAGTAGTATTTGTAGTGTGCGACAGGATTAAATCGATTTGCTTCGTAATTTCTTATGTACATTAAGTAAGAATAGTCTAAAACAGAAAATGAAGATGTTGCAAGACTTAGATCCTTGCAGAGTGAGAGAAAACACAGGTTTGCATGGGCATTCACTGGCTTGTCTTTCTAGAAAAGTATGTCAGAGTGCTTTTCATCATTTTAGGATGTTAGCAGTGCATCATAATAAAATGAGGAAATTAGTGAGAAGGTTGTATTATGCAAAAAGTCCTGCACTTAAGCTTAAACAGTTAAACAGTGCTCTTTTGCATGGAACTGAATTAGATGTGAAGAATATTTGTGAAGAAATTGAGATTTGTTATTTTGGTGAAAAAGAGGACAGTGTAGAAATTGACACAGTAATACAAGGTAATGTGGAAGACAATGTACAGATTTCAAGTACAGAAAAGTTTGACCAGGAAATTACCAAGTTTAAGGTGAAATCAAGTGAAAGGCCTAATTTTACTTGTGTGTGTTGTCGACGGACTCATTATAAGATTCAGACTAGGTTAGTTGATTTATATGCAAAAAGTGAAATGGAAAATAATAGTGAATGGAAGAATTTTGCAACTTATTTGTTGGTGGAGAATTCTTTTGATTTGAGTTCTGATCAGCGTATTTGTAAATATTGTTATAATAAATTAAATGAAAACAGAATGCCTGCTAGAGCTGTTCATAATAATCTTGAGTTGGTAGACATTCCTACTGAATTGATGGATTTAAATACATATGAATCTATTTTGATTCAATGTGTCCATCCTTTTCAGGCTATTGTTCGCATGGAGCCTAAGATAGGGAAATTGCCTCCTTCAGATTTACAGAGAGGATTAAAGGGAAGAGTTGTTTATTTGCCTCTAGATTTCAAGAAAAATATTGATACAATTAGTGTAGAAAAAGTGGAAGAGGAACCTCTGGTTGTTCTAGTTAATGGGGTTCCGACAAAGAGTAAGAAAATCTGGCAAGATTTAGTGGATGTTAGGAAAGTCAAAAAGGCAACGTTGTATTTGGTCAAAAACAATGAGTACTACAAACATGTATGTGTTGGAGCAGAGGAAACAGCTGCAGAAGAAGACAGTGATTGTTCAGCTGGCCAAATTGAAAAAGTTGATGTGTCTAGAAGTGAAGAAATATATGAACATTATACTGTTCATCCTTTGCATTCCAAAGAAGTAATGGGGAATGCAATTGACTTGTTTCAAATGAAAGCAGCAAAAGGAAGTCCCATTAGTGTATGGGGAGAAAGTTTGGAAGCTCGTTGTTTTCCACAGTTATTTACAACAGGTCGAGGTGGACGATATGACGATCGACCAGTTCAAATTCCTGCATCTGAGTACCAGACTTTAAGATTATATGCTGAAGATCCAAGGTTTCGTCAATGCATTCCATATTTGTTTCATCTACTGTATGAAAGTGACTTGTCTGGGCTTTCTTATGCAGTAAACCATATACTGAAAAGTGGAGCACATCTGCATAATGTTTCGGCGAGGGACTTTATGGAGAAAGTCAATCTGCAAGACAATATTTTGGAATCTCATCTAATCAATCTCATGGCATGTCAGCGTGGTACAAACGAGTATTGGTACCGTCGTCATGGGGAATTGAAATGTATGCTAAGAAACCTAGGAACTCCTACATGGTTCCTCACTCTTAGCTGTGCTGAGTATGCATGGGACGACTTACTTCAATTTCTACGAGAGGCAAATGCAAATATACAAAATATAGAATTCAAAACACCTGGAGAACTGTGTTCTTTGGATCCAGTGAATGTATGCAGATATTTCAATCATAGATTTGAAGCTATGATGTCTTTTATTACCAACAAAAAAAATCCTCCCCTTGGAGAGGTTTTGGATTTCTTTTGGAGAAAGGAGTATCAAGCGAGAGGTGCACCTCATATACATATGTTGTTATGGATTAAAGATGCACCCAAATTTGGAACAGATTCGGATGAAACAGTGATGAGTTTCATTGAAGAATATTCAACATGTGCTGTTCTGAAAACTACCGAAGAAAACAGTTTAAGGCAACAAGTTTTACGCTTTCAATCCCATCGTTGTGAAAAGTACTGTCGTCGAAAATTCAGAAACAAGGAAAAGTTCTACACAAAATGTCGTTTCGGGTTTCCACGACCAGTGATTTCTAAAGGAAGAGTAAATAATTTGATGTATTCTCTGCGACATACTGTGACGAGGAAATCACCAAAAAATACATAACATTTAAAAAGAAACGAAGAGTCCAAGTACATCAACGACTACAACCCAGTGATTTTCTCCATGTGGAATGCTAACATGGATATTCAGTTCGTTGCTGACAACTCTATTGCTGTGGCTCGATATGTGATGTCTTACATCACAAAAAAAGAAAAGACAGAACTGAAGGAAATGTGGGAGGACATTGCACATGAAAAGAGTATAAGTAAAAAATTATACAGTTTCAGTCTGAAGATGTTGTCGCATCGAGAAATTGGAGCATATGAATGTTCTGATCGGTTATCATCAGCAAGTCTCTATGCCAAATCTAGAAAAATCATTTGGGCGAGTCTAGGTCTTGGTGCAACACGAAACCGAGTTTTGAAATCTGCACAAGAAATTGAGTATTTGGCGGAGAAAGAACCAAACAGTACAGATATTTTGAAGACAAATATGTTGGATACATACTATCCAAATAGAAGTAGTCATCTTGAGAACACTTGTTTGTATGAAGTTCTGCAAAACTATACTTATAAGAGGAACATCACGGAAGATATCAATAATGGAATATATGCTGTCATTGGGTGTGAAGGATGTCTAGTGAAGCAGAGAAAAGGACATTTGATTAATCATCGAAAATTGAGTTGCGAATCTCCAGACAAAAGGGAATTTTATTATTTAGCTCTTTTGCAACTCTTTAAGCCATGGCGTACAGAAGAGGAACTACTTGGAGATTTTCTCTGTTACGAAGATTCTTTTAATGCAACCAAGGATACCATAGAATGTCCTGTTTTTCCAAATTATCTGCAAATGTTGAACGAAGAAATAGAGCAAGAAGCCACAATTGCTGCAGAGTTTGCTAGAGACAGTTCTCAAGACAGTCAGAGTTCTACTTCTTTGAGTCAGGATCCACTAGGGGGACCAATTATTCAAAATGAAGCTGCCACTGCCATGGATGAGGTGGAAAGAGCTATGGAACAAGCTGAAGAGGATGTAATTAACTTAGAGGATTTGGTGAAACAACTAAACGTTGAGCAGAAACAGATATATGACGAAGTCACAGAACAGATTGAACATGGATTCAGTCATGAGAAAAAAGAGTGCTCAAGTACATCATTTAAGCTTGTCCAACTGTGCGTGAGTGGAGAAGCGGGAACTGGAAAAAGTTTTCTGATCAAAGCAATTGGAAATTATCTGCAGAAAAGGACTGAATCACCGCTGTCTTGTGTTGTAACTGCTCCAACTGGGCTGGCAGCACATAACATTAAAGGGATTACTTTACATCGTTTACTGATGCTACCAGTTGAGCATGATAATAAATTGCAATACCACAAGCTATTTGGAGATGCGTGTTCTGAAGTTTCCAGAGTCTTGAAGAAAATGAAACTTCTTATCATTGATGAAGTAAGCATGCTCTCAAATCTAATGATTGCTTTTGTGCATTTGAGAATGCAAGAAATTCTTAGAACAGACTATGATGTGTTATTTGGAGGGAAACACATTATTGTTTTTGGAGATCTACTGCAGTTGACTCCAGTGAACGGACAACCAGTGTTTAAAATGCTCATGCATGAAGATACCAGGAAGTGCCTAGGAAGCATTGGAAACGTTAATATATGGTTAAACTTCAACCAGTGGTGTGGGGAAGGGTTATTGCAGCACTCCTCAATGACATTATGATGGGAGGGCCAGTTCCCGATTCCTGGAAGGGGGCGGTGGTGGTCCCGATTTATAAAAAAGGATGCAGAGAAATCCCAGGAAACTACCGCCCCATAAGCCTCATAGACTCCACCCAAAAGATAGCAGGAAAAGCTATACTTGGGAGGATTCTCCATTGGGTGGAGGAAAATAAAATATTATCAGACTTCCAGGCAGGTTTTCGGGCAGGAATGGGGACGACTGAGCAGGTGTTTAGGTTGGCACTCCTTGGGTGGAAGGTGGTGGAGCTAGGCAAAGGCAGCCTATACCTGGCCTTTATAGACCTGAGGACTGCCTTTGACCTAGTTCCCCGGGAGGAGTTATGGAGGGTGCTTTATGGGCTGGGATTGCTTCCTTACATCCTGTCCCTTCTCATAAGCCTTCACGCTCATACCTTTGCTCAGGTCCGTTGGGGAAGAAATGGAGAGCTAACAGAGAAAATTCCAGTGTCTAGGGGTGTGAGACAGGGATGCGTTTTGACGCCCACCCTTTTCTCACTATATGTGAATGGGGTGGTGGAATATCTTCAGCAAGAACCAGCCGACGCCCCCTGTCTCGGAGGAGTGCGGATCCCCACCCTGCTCTTTGCGGATGACACGCGCCTGATATCTAGGACTCCGCAAGGCCTGCAGAAACTGCTAACTCGTTTCCAGGACTTCTGTGGTGCAAAAGGCTTAGTAATCAACGTGGACAAAACTAAGTTTCTAGTCCTAAATCCCCCAAGGAAATTGGGCCGCCCCCCTATTCTCAATTCTGTTGCCTTGGAGAAAGTATCGGAATTTGACTATCTTGGAATTCGGATCACGGACAGCATGAACTGGTCACCCCACATTGCTAAGATGGTCTTGAACCATAAGAGAGTTGGAGGTGCCCTCCTGAGGGAATTCCGGGCATCACCAAGGAGGTCGCTTGCCCCAGTAATTGACATCTACAAGGCCAAGGTAGTAACATCAGCCTTGTATGGGGCCGAACTGTGGGGGCATTGCTGTCTGGACTCCTTGGCATCAGCAGAGAGTAAGCTCTTGAAATCTCTAATCGCCATCCCTCCAAGCACTCCAACAGTGCCTGTGCTGCTGGACACAGGATGTAAGAACATTAAAGATCAAGCCCGCCTTCGCCCACTCCTCTTATGGACACGCATTTGGAGGGGCGAAGAGTTAAAATCGTATGCTGAAGGGCTGGCTGAGATAATGAGCTTGGGCGGTTGGGCAAAAATTAAGTGGCTGAGAGACACCAAAAAACTTTTGGAGGAATTAGGACTGGGGAACTGTTGGTTATCTAGATCGGCTCCACCAAAAGAGGTCCTGAAAAGATTATACTGGAATTGGGTTAAGGACCAGCTAGTTACAAACTCTGGGTATTGTAAATCCACAGTTGCCTTTTTAACAGTAAAAGATACAGTAGCTTACGAGCCCTATCTGGACCTAATTACCCTTCCAGTTGATCGAGCATTGTATTTTAAATTTAGAGTGGGCTCCCTCCCAGTCGGTGCACTGGTGTCTAAGTGGAAATCAGGTGTTCACACGTCCCCTTTTTGTGCATGTTGTCCCACCAGGATAGAATCTATTACGCATATCCTGTTCGAGTGTCCAGACTATGCTAAATCCAGGAGTTTTTGGCTTAAACCCCTTTGTCGCAGTATGGGCACGCGTAGCTATCTAGTAGCCCTGCGCATCCTAATGACGGACACTCCCCTCCCCCATTGTTTGTGGTGTAGCCAAATTTTTAAAGCAGTCTTGGCTGATCCGATGCAAGAGATTGTCAACTGCGGTTCAATTCATTTTTAGCTAATTTATCTTGACATTATAGGTCTGTTTATCTTTTTAAGGTACATTTAAATACTGCTTTTTAAAAAAAATGTCTTTTCTAGTTTTGTATTTACTGTATTTTGTGTACGCTACAAGATATCTTGCATATCGAATAAAAGCTTCTTGACTGACTGAATAATGGAATATATGCTGTCATTGGGTGTGAAGGATGTCTAGTGAAGCAGAGAAAAGGCCATTTGATTAATCATCGAAAATTGAGTTGCGAATCTCCAGACAAAAGGGAATTTTATTATTTAGCTCTTTTGCAACTCTTTAAGCCATGGCGTACAGAAGAGGAACTACTTGGAGATTTTCTCTGTTACGAAGATTCTTTTAATGCAACCAAGGATACCATAGAATGTCCTGTTTTTCCAAATTATCTGCAAATGTTGAACGAAGAAATAGAGCAAGAAGCCACAATTGCTACAGAGTTTGCTAGAGACAGTTCTCAAGACAGTCAGAGTTCTACTTCTTTGAGTCAGGATCCACTAGGGGGACCAATTATTCAAAATGAAGCTGCCATGGATGAGGTGGAAAGAGCTATGGAACAAGCTGAAGAGGATGTAATTAACTTAGAGGATTTGGTGAAACAACTAAACGTTGAGCAGAAACAGATATATGACGAAGTCACAGAACAGATTGAACATGGATTCAGTCATGAGAAAAAAGAGTGCTCAAGTACATCATTTAAGCTTGTCCAACTGTGCGTGAGTGGAGAAGCGGGAACTGGAAAAAGTTTTCTGATTAAAGCAATTGGAAATTATCTGCAGAAAAGGACTGAATCACCGCTGTCTTGTGTTGTAACTGCTCCAACTGGGCTGGCAGCACATAACGTTAAAGGGATTACTTTACATCGTTTACTGATGCTACCAGTTGAGCATGATAATAAATTGCAATACCACAAGCTATCTGGAGATGCGTGTTCTGAAGTTTCCAGAGTCTTGAAGAAAATGAAACTTCTTATCATTGATGAAGTAAGCATGCTCTCAAATCTAATGATTGCTTTTGTGCATTTGAGAATGCAAGAAATTCTTAGAACAGACTATGATGTGTTATTTGGAGGGAAACACATTATTGTTTTTGGAGATCTACTGCAGTTGACTCCAGTGAACGGACAACCAGTGTTTAAAATGCTCATGCATGAAGATACCAGGAAGTGCCTAGGAAGCATTGGAAACGTTAATATATGGTTAAACTTCAAATATGCAGAACTGCTTCAAAATATGCGACAGGCAAAGGATGATGATTATAAAAATATTCTACAAGATGTAAGAATCGGAAAACTAAGTGAGCATGGGAAAGAAGCTTTACATACACGATTAATTTCAAATTTGTATCCAAATGAAAACATTCTTCCAGAGAATATTTTTAAGAAAATTACTGAGAACAAATCTGGGATATGTTTGATGCCAACTGTGAAAGAATGTTCCATCTTCAACAACAAAATGTTAAAGTTAGAAAATTAAGAGATTGTGGAACTGGAAGCTGTAGATAAAATAGAGCATATGGGAGCAACAATTATTTTGTCTGAAAATTTGAAATCAAAATTGGATTCATTAGAGAAGAGTATATCTAAAACTGCTGGTTTTGAAAAGACTCTGAATGTGTGTTTAAATTGTCGTATCATTTGAGAAGGAATTTAAATGTTGAAAGAGGTCTGGTAAATGGAGCAATGGGTCATGTTGTTGATTTTGTGAATTACAGAAATAGAGATGGAATTGAATTTTTTAAAATTAAATGTGATGGCATTGACCAAATACAACAAATCAGTCGTTGTTCAGCTAGATTTTTGCTTGTGAAAGACTTATATGTTCGCCGAAAACAGTTTCCTGTTTGTTTGGCATATGCGGTGACAATTCATAAATCTCAAGGTTTAAGTGTAGATAGTGCTTTGGTGAACATTGGAACTTCTGTGTTTAAAGAGGGTATGGCATATGTGGCATTATCACGAGTCAGAACTTTATCCGGATTGTTCTTGATTGAGTGTGATGAGACAAAGATTTGTGCAGATCTAGATTGTGTTAAAGTATACAATAGGGTAAGAAGAGAGTATGCTCCACATTTGCCTCAATATCCTCTGTTTGAAAAACGTGTGGTAGGCCGAAAAAGAAGAAATGAGAATAATTGCAGTGAGGTAGTAGCAAAAAGACAAAAAGTAGATGACACTGTAAGTTTAAGGAGAAAGAAAAAGGATTCTGTTGAAGATATTGTTGGATTTCAGTTTGAAAATAGTTCTGGTGTCAACTGCTATGCTAATGTAGTGGTCAATTTTGTTTTTTTTCTTCAAACTTTACAAGAACAGATTGTTGAAAATCGGTATCAAAGATTCTGCTGTTTATTGAATTCTGTGTTTGAGAAATGTAGCAGTGATAGAGCAAAAATAGAAAGTGTTTCAGAAATTCGAAATCTTTTAGATATATGTTCTGGTCAAAAACAATTTTCACAGAATATTCAGCAGGAGTGTCAGGAATTTTTAATTTATATGTTTGATGTATTGGAAGATGAAGGTGTAGATATAAAAAATCTTTTTAGCCTTTCTTATCAATGGCAGCATGACTGCGACAATTGTAGTTTATCAAGTAGTACTAGAATAGACACTGAAAGATTTATATATTTGACTTTACCAGACTGCAAATCAGTGTCTTTTAATAATCTAGTTAAAGCAGCTGATCACAATATGGTGTGTACCCAATGTAAGTCTGCAATGCTGTCCACATTATTTATACAAACTTATGGTCAGTATGTCATTTTAATGTTCCAACGATGTAGACCTGATGGAACTAAATTGACAACTTCTATTAAAAATGTCATGGCTTCTCAGTTATCAATTTCAGGAAGAACTTTTGCAACTGTAGCTATTATTTATTATGACGGTCCTTCAACAACATCAGGGCATTATACAATTTATTTAAAATGTCGAAAAAGGTTGGACTAACTGTAATGATACTCATTTGACTTTCAAACAACGTTTGCCTTTTGACTTAAATAATTCATACCTAGTGTTTTTAGAACCAAAATTTAAGTAAAGGTAATTGGCCTATGAAGACGGGAGCAGTTAATAAAAGTTAATTTGCTGTTTAAAATTATATTGTGAGTAAAAGTGATCAAGATAATATAAAAAATCTAGTTGTCATATAGGTACTGTAAGTGGATCTCATAGTAAGTGATATCAGTATTATAGGAAATGTTGAATATTAGTGAGCCAGAGATGGAAATATGAATATTTAAACATTGTGAAAATGTTGTATGAGCTTTTCTTTCAGAACGTCGGGAAAACGGTAATCTCAGAGTTTATTTTGAGTAATTTGAAAACATACTGATACATCTGACACTATTTGGCCTTATGGAAAAGTGAAGGAATAAGCAAAGAGTCATGACTGAACACAAGAAGGAAATGAAAACATTGAAAATTATTTCAGATGTTCTTGGAGCTTTTCTTATAGAAAGTCGATGAAATGGAAGTTTTAGAGAACAGCAGAGTATTTTCCAATGAAAAGGACCTTCATGATAAAAGGACCTTCATGATGTACTATTTGGCTTAAAAGAAAAGTAAGTGAATCAAAGTTTAGTGTACATATGTGATTTTTAAGTTTATATGTTTTTTTTAAACACAATCTTTTAGATTGTGTTTTTTTTCCCGCTGTCATATGATGAGTAGTTTGAACTCACTATTTTTAGTGAAATTCAATATATTCTGACAACAGCAAAAATAAACTATCTAACATGTTGTACAAGTTATTCTATAGTTTGTATTGTGTAATTTAAATTGTATTCCCATTGTCTCACACTCACTTTCCTTTTTCCACCCTCTTTCAGTTCTCTTTACTCACTCACACTGTCTTTCTCTCACTCTGTTTCACCCCCGTTCCTTTACTCCACTTCTTTCACAACCCCTCATTCCCATTTCAACTGTCTGCATCCCCTCGCTCCCTTGCACCACTTTTCAGCTTTCAGTCTCTCTGCTTTACTTCCCTTTTCCGTCTTTTCCTCCTTTGCTCTTTTAGTAATTCCTCTTTACTCACTCACCTCTTTTTTAGCACTCTGTCACTATAACTCACCCACTCTCCCTCACTTATCTTTCTTTGCTCTTTTCTTTTGTCCTCTTCTCTCTGTTTTTCGTTCACTACCTCTATGTCCTCAGTCCCTCACTCTCCTTGTGTTATGCTCACTTGTGTTTATCTACCTTCTATCATTTATCTTACAACAACTTCACTGCTCCTCTTTCATCGTTCTTCATCCCATTTATTTTACTCCGGTTCCATTACTACCCCTCATTTCCTATTTTTCAGTGTCCTTCTCTTTACTTTCATCACCGAACAACATGCTCTCTGTTTCACTGCTTTAGTCCTCTTCCCCTCTCTTTCCTTCTTTTGCTCCCTTACTCATTTTCCTTTCCTCACTCATTGTACTCCACTTCACTCAGTCTTTCCCTTAGTCCCTCTGTCTACTAACTTCCTCACTCCTTTTCCCTCAATCCTTCTATATTATTCTCTCTCCCTTCATCCCTTCACTCTGTGACTCCCCTTCACTCACTCTCAGTCATCTTCCATTCCTCATTCTTGTAAATGCATCCTCAATTAGAATGTATCTGCCTTACTCTTAGTAATTTGCTCTCCTTCTATTTCTTTTCCCCTCTTTTTGTCCTTCTACATTACTTTATTTCCCTTTCTGTGTCCTTCACTCTTACTTTATTTCTTAATATACTTTTATGATTTTCAACCTCTTGACCTGTCTCTTCTATTTTAAAATATATATTTTACTAATTATAACTTATTTTTTCTTCTCTCTTTCACAGATACAAAGTGTAGTAAACACATGTAATTAAACTTACATTAATTATATGGTAAGTGTCACTAAAAAAATGTAGTTTGTCATCACCCTTTGCTTTAACCTCACTACTATTCTCTCACCCTACCTCACTCCTGTTTCCTTACTCTGCTTCCCTCATTTATTCTTATCCTCCATGTTTACTCCTCTTTGCATTACTCTCCTACCACATTCAACTTCTTTCAGTCCCCCTGCTTTACTTCACTTACCCTCTGTTCCCTTCCTTCGCTCCCTCACTCATTCCCTTTCCCTTACTCATTTACTTCACTCCTCTCACTCCTTCTCTCAGTCCGTCTGTCCTCACAGTTCCTCACTCCCGTTCCCTCACTCTGTCTCTCTTACCGTCACTGTCTCTGTCCCCTCACTCTGTCACTACTCTTTCGTCATGCTCACTCCCTATAACTCACCCACACTCCCTCACATACCTTTCTTTGCTGCTTTACTCAGTCCCTTTCAGTCACTCCTTCCTTTACTCTCTCTGTCCTTTCTCTCTGTCACTCCCCATGTCTTAACCTTATTCACTTTTATCCACCCTCTTTCACCCCTCTTTACTTACACTCAGTGCTCTTTTCTCACCCTCCCTCACCGCTGTTCCTTTACTCCGGTTCCGTCACTACCCCTCATTCCCCATCCTTTAATGTCCTTCCCTTTACTTTCAACACCCACTCACATTCTCACAGTACCTCTGCTTTAGTCTTCTTCCTCTCTCTTCCCTTCTTTCGCTCCCTTATTCATTTTCCTTTTCTCACTTACACCGTATTACACCTTCTCTCTGTCTTACTATCTAATACACAGTCCCTCTGTGTTGCTCCCTCTAGCTCTCTTTCTCTTAACATCACTCTCTCTGTGTCCTTCCCTCATGCTCATTCCTTCTTTATTTAAAAAAAAAAAATTGGGTGCGCGCCCCAGTGCGCGTACCGGTATGCGTACCCTTATATACGCAGATTCCCCAAGAAGAGGCCCTCGAAGTGATCGAATTGTACCTCGAGATGCGAGAGCGACCCCATAAGGTCCCCACAAGTTTCATTTTGCGACTTGCAGAAATAGCTCTTAAAAAGAACTATTTTTCATTTAATGACCAGTTCTATATGCAGGTGAAGGGCACTGCCATGAGGTGTCCTTATGCCCCAGAAATGGCAGTGCTCTACATGGCACAATATGAAACAAGATTCAATGACAACAACAATCCATACATTGGGAACATTGTACATTGGTGGCGATATATAGATGATGTCTGGCTCCTGTGGCAGGGGAGCCAGGCGGACCTATTGGCGTTCCACAAAGGGACATTACGTTCTCTATGGAAGCAAGCACAACAAGAATGACTTTTTTGGATGTGGAATTGACCTGCATGGATAGGTGTTTAAAAACCTCATTACATAAGAAACTAACTGATAAAAACACCATCTTACATCATAGAAGCCATTACCCCAGGAATCTAAAAGCTAACCTGCCCTACGGGCAATTGCTGCGGATCCGCAGAAATTGCACGGAGGTGAGTGACTTTGATTGTCATGCCCAGACATTCTGCCAGGAGATGATCCATAGGGGTTACCCTAAAAAACTTCTGAAACACTCCTATAAAAGAGCTCGGTTCACACCACGGGAATGTTTGCTACAATCAAAAGAAAAGAAGGAGCTAGATCGTTTGGTGTGCGTGACCACGTTTGGTCCTGACACGCATAAGATGAGACAAACGATTTAAAAAAATTGGCATCCCCTAGAGGGATTGCAATGCCCTTTTCCCCGTCCAATCTTCCCATACAAGTAGAACAAAAGTATTGGTCAGCAAATAGTGAGGGCTGATCTAGTACAGCCTAAACCAAATCATGATCTCCTGGCTTTATGGAAGATGGAGCCGATTGACGGGCAGAATAGATGCGGCAATTGTGTTGCGTGTTCTAACACAATTGAAGGGAAGGGAGTTAGGTGGAAACACTCAGGATTCTCGAATTGCAGGACCAAAAATGTCATATACGTGATAATTTGTCCCTGCAAAAAGATATATATCGGTAAAACAAACCAGCAGGTCAATTTACGCATCAGCCAACACAAGTCACGGATTAAAAATAGGGTACTAACTGCCCCTATGGTCAAGCATTTTGTAGAGAAAGCACATACTGAAAATGATTTTAAGTGGTCAGTATTATTCACAATGGGTACAGTACAGCGCCCCACGGATGTCGACAAGGTGTTGCTGCAAAAGGAAGCTTACCTCATTCTCAAATTTAACAGTACATTGACAGGTTTAAACAGTATGACTGAACTGTCAAGAGTCTAAATGCACGTGGTATTCACAATGGCTATACGATGAATTCCTCCTTATGAATTTCTTCCCATGACATCATCTTATGGATAACAAAAGTCTAGTGTGTATGTAAACAACATGCCCAATTAGACGCTATGGGTTTGCACGTCGAACATCACTTAAACATTTTTCATTATTTATTTTTACTCCCGCTTGGACATCAATATGTTCCACAATGAACCAATTTATGTAATTACTTTTCCATACCGGGACACGGTATGGTTTATTAGTACTGAAAATGTAAAAACTTCTTCAGGTTGCCATATTCAAACTACATGTCCCATCAGGCACCGGGGCTCGTTCTTTTATATCCAGTCAAGATGGCCGCCGCAGTTAGTGAGGCGAGCCAGTAGAAGCCGAACCTTTGAGGCAGCGAGCGAACGCATTTAGGTAAGAATAGCGGAGCAGGTCTTCGCATTTCTAAACGTACACCCTGTATTCAGGTATACTAAGGGCATGCTACCATTGTTTTTCGTCCGTAGTGCGTGACGAATTGACGAGGGAAATCTCGGATCCCCCCCCCCGGGCCATCGTTCGAACAGATACTGAGGGAGGAAGAGCAATTGCACTTCAAACGCAGGTACGCTCCTGACTGATGATATCGACATGCGAACAAAAACATTTGAATAATGAATATGAATTGGGCCCGAATTACACATAACTAGTCCCCTATTTTTGATAGGTCTTACGCATAATGACCAGCGATCGTGGGAATGAAAAATTGAAAGGTCCTTGTGAACCAGGAAATAGACATAAGGTATGAAACATCTTTGAAAAATTAATAGTAGAATGACGAGTGAGTCAAAACATTGAACAAGATCACCATAAATCCTTTTCTTCAATTAGGATCGCTGAAACAGTAATCACGACCTCCTCCCTCCAAGCGGTGCCGGACGGTGCTTTTGGAGGTATGTAGAACCAAGACAGGTGCCTAGGTGCGCCGAAAAGAATACGTTGCTTGCTAATATTGTTTATACAATATGCGCTTTATTCATTGTAGAAATAAAAATTGAAGCTCAATTCAATGTCCCTTTATTGACATTAATGGAAACGCCGCCAGCCTGATAGAGACCGGTATTTGTCGATGATTTGATACACTACATTAGTGGTATGTTTGAGGCACACAGGTTGTCAATAAAACTTCAATGTTTTTTTGCATTCGATACAGATAAATTACAAAGCCCTGATGAGGGTTCGAGAACTGGTTAATCGAACCTGAAACGCGTCGGCACATCTACAAGAGTCACTTTATCATTTATTGATACGTTTGAAATATTAATTTACTGTTTGCTCTTGTGATCCAACATCGCTTTGTTTTATCTTCTTAAAAAAAAGGATTTGATTCGTAGCACTTGTGGAAATGAATTGTTAAATGTCCAATGTTTCATATTAATTGGATGTATTTCTGGATGTATTTTTCTATGTATGATTTGTGATGAAAACTGTGTAAGTCTTTTTGATGTGATGTTATGTTATAAATGTATATCTTCTTTTTTTGCCTAAAAAATTAGACCTCCACAAAAAAAGCATACAATTTATGAGTGATGGGTATAAATAAAAGTACCTGACCAGGTCTAATGAAGTTACATTTGGTCTGTTTAAATAATTACATCATCAAGATACGAGGGGATGGGGCATCTCTTTTGTTGTCGATAAGATCCAGACAGCAAATACAGACAAAAGTAAGCGCAAAATTGATTTATTCCTCGGTGTTCCTAGTCGTCATGACACTTTTCGCGCTTCTCCGAGCGCTTGATCACATGACACAGCTCTTGCAGGACATTCGTTTAAATGCATTTAAAACAGTCGGTCACATGTATTAGCCTACGATAGAAACCGAAGAGTTTGTAGTTTTTAAGTGCACACGACAAATACATTATCCAAACGTTTCCAAAATACATCAATAGATCGCTGTAAATATTACGTAGCTAAAAAAATGTGCAAAATAGTTGTATTGATAAATAGTTTAAAACCATGTCTTGATAAAAAACGGTGAGTAGTGCAATAAGGGTGTGCAAAAATAGAGATTATTTACATAAAATCGTGAACAAAGCAGCGCTACAAATTAGTTAGGTGCCTTTGGGCAGAGAAGAACCCCTTAATTTGGCAATGGAGCCCCATTGCTCTCTGTAAGTTTTTGGGGGTTACTTGACAACTTAACGTCTATGTGTGCAACAAAGCTTAAGGTGTGGGGTTTTAGCAGCAAAGTTGAAATATCGGTATGAAAACCAGTAGTGCCCCGGGATGTTTTAAACTCTCCCTCTCTGACTGTGGTGGTATGATTTTAAAATGACGGTATACATACCAGGAAGATTAATCCTCCCAGGACACATAAGTCAAACCAGTTCTAGGGAGTATATTATTGAATTTATGCGGAAATTCGCATTGTGAATTTGAAATCATAAACTTTTACATCATCTCAATACAACCTATGAATATGCATATATAGATATGTGTCAACAAACAGAACCACATAAATACGCCAATCCATTAAAACCTTAAAATGGTTACATAAAGGCTAAAAGAATGAAATTCATTATTACAATACATACACCTCATGGTAAAAAATGCATGGACAAGTAAAAATTAATACATATTAAATATCAGTCAATACATATTTATCTGAAAAGTGCCACTAAAAAAGGTATTAAATTCAGTGTATTCCCTGTTAGTATTATTGTTATTGTCAATTTCATTTTATAATCAGTTTCAGTCAGTAGAAGTCCTGAGGGGGGTGACCCATTACAAGCATGTATACAAATCCTCTGTGATGTTAAGTCCAAAGGGGTGCTTGGTATTGAGATCAAGTATGTAACGGGTCTCTAAGCGGCAGTTGCCAGTAGGTAGTCGTAGTTAGGACCTACATTTCATAGGAAATCCACAACATTCTATTTGGAATAAATTTGGCGTCAGTGAACGAATCTCCGCAATTTTCTCCAAGAAAATGGCCTGCTAGGTTCCGCTCCTTCCCTGAAAGTTTGGGGGTGATTCGTCAAGGGGGGGGGCAGAGAAAAGAGGGGTTCCCAAAACGTGTTTTTCCCATGCAATTTTCCATACGGACATTTAGCCAGGGCTCCAGCCCGAACGGCTGAACGGAATGACACCAAATTTGGCAGAGAGGTAGAGTTCGGTTCAGTAATTCCTTAGAAAATTACAAGTAAAATCATAGCCATATCTAGAGCCTGAGTACAGCACGCGTATGGAAATCCGTACAATTATGAGCATGAGCTGCATGCTGATTGGCTGTCAACTGTGCGTGAACACTCCAAACCAGGAAGTGTTGGCAGGCATCTTGTTCGTCGCTAGAAGCGACTCACAAGAAAACAGTAAAACTAAGTTGAGAAATTAGGAAAGGGGGCAGGATAGAAACATCCTGACCCTCTAGGCTTGCTCAGGGGGTCGTACATGGATCTTTAGGCTCAATTTTTATTTTTTTTTTTTTTTTTTAAAATCGGGGGGGAGGGGGGGGATTGCGTATGGTATACGTACGCGGTGGAAAAGGGAAATAAAAAATAGAAGTCTGTTTTATTCATTAGGTCCCGGGGAGGCAAATTTTGGGGACAATTATTTTCTGTAGTTTTATTTTGAAGTATGCGGGGGGGGGGTTACAATCCTCTTCCCCTCAGTCTCAGGGACCGTCACCCCGACGAGGCTTTTTAAAAAAAAAAAATATTTTTTTAAAGTGTGTTTTCAGCTCTCGCTCTCTCTCTCCCCGTACACATCGCCGGGACCGCCACCTTCCTGAAGCAGTAATATGTAATTTCAGCTCCGGGTACCTGCACTCCCTGGGGATTTTTAATGTTGGGAGGGGATCACGCTGCCCCCCTACTGGAACCCTTGGTGGCCCTGGGGTCCACCATCTCCTAGGGTAGGTTCTTGCAGTTTTTCAGGGCGCGTACTTCCGGGACACTGCTGTTTGGTATGGTAGGGCGGGACCGTCGTGGCTCCCACTTTACCACAGCAAACCGCTTTCCTATTTGAAAAAGAGAGCAAGGTAATCTTTTCTCTCTTTCAAGAAAGCAGATTGTTTTTCGAAAGAGAGAGTAGCATATAAGGTGATGTCTCTGATAAAGAAATGCGGGCTCACGAAGGACGCAAGGAGCCGTCTGCGATCGTGGGGGCATTGGGGTAAAAAAAACTAAAAAAAAGTTAATTTTAAGAACTAACTTTACTGGTCAAAAAAAGCTATATTTCTATGATAGTATGTAAAACTTTCTGGGGTTTTTTGTGCACCAGTTGTACTCTACGCATGGGCAGCCTCGTTTCCAAGCCCATGTTTTTTTCTTTTTCTCCAAGTTCGCCAAGCAAACCTCTCCTCATTTCAGGTATTAAATTTGCCGCTTTCTTTTCCCGGGCCATGTATGTCATCCGCTGCTATACTTTTGTAATATATTAATAAACATATTGTATCTATATTTATTTGAAATGTAGTGTTGAGGCGCCATACGTTGATTACATACTCCGTCCACCGCCATTTTAGTAGTTTTCCTTTCATTTATTTTTATTATACCTGTCACTTTCGTTTTACCCTCTGCATATTTTCTCTGTGATCGATGAGATTTCCTGCCAAAGACACCACGGTGTTTGTCCTTGGCCTCCGATCTTATCAGACTTGGTTACACGTATACCTAGAAACTAATTTGAAGGACATACTCTCTACGCATGCGCAGCCTTGTTTCCAAGTGCATTTTTTTTCCTTTTTCTCCAAGTTCGCCAAGCAAACCTCTCCTCATTTCAGGTATTACATTTGCCGCTTTCTTTTCCCGGGTCGTGTGTGTTATCCGCTGCTATACTTTTGTAATATATTAATAAACATATTGTATCTATATTTATTTGAAATGTAGTGTTGAGGTGCCAAACGTTGATTACATAATCCGTCCACCGCCATTTTAGTAGTTTTCCTTTCATTCATTTTTATTATACCTCTTACTTTCGTTTTACCCTCCGCATATTTTCTCTGTGATCGATGAGATTTCCTTTTTTTTTTTTTATTTTATTGACAGAGATTTCCAACCATACTGTGCAGAAATGGCATTAATAAAAAATAGGAAAGGTAAATTTACATTCATTGCGACATACATTATAAATTAATTTGTATTAAAAAGAAAGTTAGTCCAATAACCAAAAACAAGCCAAGAAAGACACATAGAAAAACAAAGAAAATTATACCCTATCATATCAGTGGATCCATTCTGCAACCGGTGCCCAGATCTTAGATGCCATTTGTCTCCTCCTCGACCCTTTACAAGAAAAAACTGAAATTTCAAGCCTGTGAATAGCTAACAATCTAGCTCTCCAATTCGAGAAAGTAGGAGCTTCAGAGGACAGCCATTGGGACGTTATAAACAGCCAAACCTGTGACATAGCTATAAACATAAAAGCTGATACAAATGGCGTATTCCTACCATCTTCCATATTACAGACATCAAACCCAAAAATAACTATTGCTGGGGCCAGAGTGCACCTAATCTTAAGTATAGTATTGATAAAGCGCTCAATATCTTCTAAAAAACTAGTGAGGGAAGGACAAGAATACAACATATGAATAGCGTCAGCCGCGAAAAGCCCACACCTTCCACAAGAGTCTCCCTTTCTACTACCCCATTTTGAAGTTTTTGCAGGTGTATAATATAAATCCAGCATTGCCATATAGCTTTGAGTTCTAAGTGTACCCGACACAATGACCTCACTGGCAAACTCTAACACTGGTGTTAAATCAATGCCTGTCTTTCCGAGCTTACCATCCCATTTGGCACTTTGAGCTGACAAATTGTCAGGAAGAACAGGCAATATATACTGATAGAACATTCCTATTCTACTTCTTTTTTGGATCAATTCTATGATAGGCACTTTATCTAACATACCAGATGATAACAACTGAAATTTGTCCTTTATAACAACAAATGGTAACACTTGCCCATCCCCAACCAGATCGCCTAACACCCGCACCCCCTGCATTTGCCATCTAAGCATAGTTTGGTCTTGAAAAATACCAGGCAGAAGTCGAGCGGCTTTAAAAGGAGTATATATATTGAGATTTGGAACAACTAAATTCCGCCTTATTTTCTGCCAAATTGTGAATGTGGCGATGATGACCTTAAATCTAGTTCTTTTGCAGTAACTAAGTTCCAAAACCTCCACCAGAATACCCATAGCCGCCGCACCCAAACCTATCTCAAAAATAGTAGGATGATTACAAATTGGTACCGCAGCTTTATCTCCGAGTATTAACATTTCCATTGATCGAGCCATCGCTGACCAATAATAGAAAACCAAGTTTGGGACAGACCAGCCCCCACGATCACGTGGAAGGCTCATCCACTTAGCTGCCCTACGTGAACGCCTATACCCCCACAGAAACCTATAGCAGACCCTATCTGCCTTAATCAAACTACTTTGAGACAATAATATAGGGATAGTCCTAAATACATATAAAAACGTAGGGAGAACTAACATTTTAAGTACACTACATCGTCCATAAAGAGAAAGATGCAGGTGATCAAGTCGCTCTAATTTAGTGTTCACCGCGTCTATTACCGGAAGAATGTTTAAATCCGGAATGGTATCAACTGTGGCAGTTATACGTACCCCTAAGTACATGGCTTCTGTGACCATTGGGGCATCTGATAATGGCATATCGGGGGTCTGAACCACCTGTGTTTTTAATACATTTAACTTATACCCCAAGACTACCCCAAATTGCTCAGCTAAATCCTTAAGCGCACTGAATGCATATGGAACATCATATGTTATGACAACTATATCGTCTGCATAAGCTACAATATTATATATAGTATTGCCAGCTCTTATCGGTACTATACGCTGATTGCACTCTATTTTACTCAAAAATGGGTCAATATACAGGGCAAACAGCAAGGGTGTACAAGGACACCCTTGCCGCTTGTCCCTACTGATGGAGAAAGAGCTAGTCTGTTGACCAGAAATACGAAGTGCGGCTTTTTACATCGCACTGATTGCCTGTACAAATTTGGTAGGAAATCTCTTCCACTTGAGCACGGCCCACAGGAACCCCCAGGAGACCCTGTTGAACGCCTTCTCGGCGTCCAACAGGATCACCCTGAGGGGAGAAGCCGTGTCCTGTGCCCAATCTAATAATGCAAAAATACGCCTGACATGGTCTGTAGCATCCCGCCCCAGATTAAATCCGTGCTGGTGCAGAGAAACCAAAGGGATAATCACTTGGGCTAACCTGGCTGCCATAATTTTTTAATACATTTTAGAATCACTATTTATTAGTGAGATCGGTTGAAAAGATGATGGGAGTAGCTCAGGTTTGCCCTTTTTTTTAAACAAAACTATAATAGCATTTTGCCATGATTCGGGCACTCTGCCCCTCTGCGCAGTTCTGAGTACCTCAAGCAAATCTTGCCGAATCTCCCCTAAGAATGCCTTATAAACCTCAAGTGGAACTGCATCAGGGCCACAGGCCATACCATTTACTAAAGACTTTACCGTGAGCTCCACCTCATCCCATTGAATGGGAGCTATCAAAAATTCACACTGCTTCTGAGACAGTTTAGGAGTATCAATCCCTACTAAGAAGTCCTCCACTGCTATTTCTATATCCAGTCTAAAGGTATCCTCACTATATAAAGTAGTGTAGTAATTCAAAAACACTTCATTAACACCCTCCTGAGTGTCATGTACTTTTCCCCTTTGATCTTGAATTTTTATAACCCGACTCTGTATGCTTTTCTGGTGGAGTCTCTTGGCAAGAACCCGACCAGAGTTCTACCCGAACTCAAACATCTCTGTGCGATATTGTAAATACTTCGTGGCCAGATCCTGTCCAAAGGACTCCAGCAGCCCAGCTTTCAAAATTGCTACCTCCTGTTGACTAGACTCTATATCATGACCATGCTTGATTTTGGAAGCAAGCTCTATTTCCGCATCCCTTAACTCTTTTATACGGCTCTTAATCTGCTCTTGCTCTATCTTCCGCCTATATGAAGAAAAACTTTTAGTCTCCCCCCGTAAACCCGCTTTAAAAGTATCCCAAACTATCTGGTCTGTTGCAGTGCCCCTATTAATGATTAAAAATTCAACTAACCATTTCTTAATATGAGCACAGTAAGCCTCTTCTAATAATAATTTCCTTTCAAATGTCCACTCCCTAGGAGGTCTGATAATTTGTGGCCAAGGACATTCCGCAATCAATGGATCATGATCCGAGAGGATACGGGGAGGAGAGAAAATAGAAGAGACAGCTGCCACCTGCTCAGAAAGAAAAACATAATCTAACCTTACATTTTTATTGTGAGGGACCGAATAATACGTGAAGGCATCATCCGATTTATTTTGCAGGAACCATAAGTCTATAATACAATGTTCTTGGAGTAGAGCCTGAAGTGCTTTATATACTTTTGGCTTCCTACCCACATAATTTGAGTCCTTCACAAGATTTAAATCGCTTAGAGTATTAATATTCATGTCCCCGCAAAGAAGGAGTGGACTAGGCCAAGCAGCTAATTCGACATTTAAGTACTTGACCACCTCAGGATCATCTGTATTCGAGCCATAAACAGTGCACACAGTTAATGATTTACCACCAATTAACAATTTGACGATGGCCCACCTACCCATTCGATCTTCCAGAATCCTTTTACAGGCCCCTACCCCTCACTTCATGAGTATGGCCATTCCTCTTATCATTGAGGACTGTTTAGAGCATACTATCACCTCAAATCCCGGGACCTTGAGACACTCCCGCCTCCCCCATGGTATATGCATCTCCAATATACATAGTATATCTAACTACATAATTTGTAAGATTTTAGAAAATAGAGCCCGCTTCTTAGCGTCATTAAGGCCACATACATTCCATGTGCCTATAGCAAGTTTATCCTGCCCCATCTGAGCATCCCAAGATCAGACTAATTTGTGCCTTTCCCAGCCTTTTCAATATGCAAAAAAATAGGCATGCATTCATTTGACCAAATTTTAATGCCAATTCTGCAATATGTTTCATAAACCTTCATAGTCTTATCCCTGCCTCACCCCCCCTAGACCAACCCCCCTCCCTACCCCAACCCACCCCCCCATGCAACCCCACCCCCCTTCACCACCCCATCCCTTACAACACCCTTAAGTGGCAGCAGGACTGAAGTCCTTGTGATGGAAAGAGCTGGAGTCTCACTTCCACACGGGTTCCTTCACCCAGTCACAGCAAACCAAAAGAAAAAAAGGAAGGAAGACTAAGGGCAAAAGCGCTAATAATAAAAATGAAAACACAAATCCGAACCAAAGATTTAAAAAAATACAAAAAAATTGTTGACCATTCATCCTACCAACGCCTGCCTCTTAGCCCCCCCTCTTTACCCTAGGAAAAAAGTTAATCATCGAAAAGGCAGCTACTCCCAAATGAACCACAGAAAAAGACAAATTTTTTAAATTGTAGAAAGGAATTTCTTTGCCTGAAAATCAGATGAGAAAAATGTTGTTTGCCCTTGCCGAATAACCTTTAGCTTTGAGGGGAAAAGCAAAAAAGCCTGTGCCCCTTTCACCTGAAAGGAGGCGATCAGCTGGCGGAGCTGCTACCCCCGTTCCACTGTCGCCGGCCAAAAATCTGGCAGAACAAAAAAATCGCAACCCTTGCCCTGCCTTTACCTATCCGGCCTTGCTAAATAATATAACTTTTCCCTTGCTAAAAAGTTATTCAGACAAATCAGGATCGCACGGGGTTTATCCCCAGTCTTTTGCCGCTGTTTGAAAGGGAATCCATGGGCACGAAGAACCTCCAGCTGCCAGTCCCACTGTAAAATTTCCAGAAATGCCTCCTTGAATAGCTCCACCACGAATTGTCTTACGCCATCCCCTTCACAATCTTCTGGCACCCCTAAAATCCTGAGATTATTTCTTCTCACTCTATTTTCTAAATCAGTCCATTTCCATATTATGTCCTCTTTCTGTGCCCCCAATCAATCATTTGCACTCTTCTGTGCAGCAAGAGCATCTTCAAGGCTCTAAATCCTTTCCTCTGCTTCAGAAATTCTAACTGCAATTTCCGTACATGTTTTTGCAACTCGCCGGACAGAATTCTGAACTCTGCGACACACCCCCTGAGTGCGGACACTTTCTTGGGACGCTTCCTCTCGATGGGCCAAAATCATTTGATGAATTAGTGAAAGCGTGATCTCAGAGGGTGGCAACTCAGATTCTTGGGACTGCTTAGTGGTTGCTGCCGCTAAATTGCCTTCTACTAAATCACCTCCATTGATTAATGAATTATCCATAAATGAGAACCCATGTAACTCTGGGTCCTCTCTCACCAAGTCCCGAGTATCCTGAGCCGCCCCTTTTCGCACTGTATGGGGGTATCGGGGAGCCAGGCCGCTATTCAGAATGCCATTCTGCCGCCAATCTCCATTGTCACTACCATCATCTGTCCAATCAGGGTCAAGCTCATCCCCATCCAACGATGATCCAGTATGCTCAGACAGAGAAAAAAAAATCTCAACTTCAAGTTCCTTGGAGAGCTGACTAGTGATGTCCATACCCTGATTAGTACTTGAATTATCAACTGATAAGCAGAGAGCAGAAGAGCGTGCAGACCCAGGCACTTCAGCACCTTACTTGAACTACATCTCCCAAAATGCAGTTCACCGGACTGCCAGCAACAGTACTGGAACCCTCACTCCCAATATTTTGTGCAAGATTGTCTGCCAAGGGCCCCTGTCCAGGCACCACCAGCGCCACCGAAGTTTTCACAATTTTATCAGGGAGTGACACACTAGCATCGTTTCCGGCACAAACTGCAATAGAATTCAAAGATATAGATGGCCCGTCTGTCTCTCCCTCGGTGCTTTTCCTCGAGCCCTCTGGGTTTTGGTTAACTACTGCCACACAGTTTTTAGATTTAGAATTTACCTGATTAAATAACACAGGTACTGTCTTCATACTGCTTTTCGTATTAGTGCCATTGCGAGCTGATCCCATAATTGGTCTTATATTTTTTGGGGGTAATATCACACTGTGCATGTGTGTACATTAAGGAATTAGGGGGCATATTATCAAGGACCGTGTTAAAAATTATCACCATTTTATCTGCCGGAAACTGCCGACAAAACGGCGATAATGGCTCGATAATGCGCCTTTTTTTATTTCCTATATAAGCCCATGTTAACACCAGAACATGTGTTTCTATGGGAATTAACAAGGGCGTATTATCAAGCCCATTATCGTCCGTTTTATCGGCAGTTTCTGGCCGATATTAAAACGGCGATAATTTTAACACCGGTCTTTGATAATATGCCCCTATATTCGCTTCTTTTTAAACGTTTTACAGTAGTAAATGTGTTTTGGTAAAATGCATGGTTTTATAATTTTTTTGGGTAATATCACACTGTGAATGTGTGCACATTAAGGAATTAGGGGCATATTATCAAGGAGCGGTGTTAAAATTATCGCTGTTTTATCGTCCGGAAACTGCAGACAAAACGGCGATAATGGGCTTGATAATACGCCTTTGTTATTTCCTATAGGAGCCCATGTTAACACCAGAACATGGGTTTCTATGGGAATTAACAGGGGCGTATTATCAAGCCCATTATCGTCTGTTTTATTGGCAGTTTCCGGCCGATATTAAAATGGCGATCATTTTTACACCGGTCTTTGATAATATACCCCTATATTCGCTCCTTTTTACACGTTTTACAGTAGTAAATGTGTTTTGGTAAAATGCATGGTCTTATAATTTTTTGGGGTAGTATCACACTGTGTATCTGTGTACATTAAGGAATTATATTAGCACCGTATTTTCTACACTCTGTTGTCATTCTCCCTCCTGTCTCGTCTTACTCCTTCCTCTCTGATGATAATATCTTCTTTTTCCTATACTCTGCTCTCTTTTTATACTTTTTTTTCATACTTGCTTCTCTTATTGCATATTTGTCCAACTCTTTATATTCTCTCTTGTCTTTATATTAACCACTGTTGTCATAGTTCTTACTGTGTTCTCATAGTACTCCCTCTCTCCTTATACGGTCAGTCTTCCTTTATATTTGTCTTTTCTCCACATTTTTGTCTCTGTGTCTTTTTACATTCTTTCCTCTTTCTTCATATATACTCTTCTGTTCTTATATTCTCTGTTTCTTCTTGTTCTCGCTGTTCTTTGCAGGTACTCCCTATTGTTTTCCCATATTTTTCTTTTTGTTCTAATACTCTGTAGTCACATTTCTCCTCTCTTTTCTTATACTTTGCACTCTCTCCTAATATTGCCGCCTTTTCCTATTGTCATATTCCTCTCATCATTTTTCCCCTGTTCTTATTTCCCCCCCTGTTTTCATATTCTCCTCTCTGTTCTCTTACTTCTCCATGTCTCCTCATACTACTGAGTTTTTCTTATATTTCCTTTTGTCCTATACTCCTTCTGTCTGTGTTCTTATTTTCCTCGTTTTCTTCATATTTCTTTTCTC